>NC_138580.1:21193395-21883624 GCF_964289735.1 Phaethon aethereus
GCTTGAGGGTTTTTTTTGGAGGGGATGATGGTTTTCTTTTTGGGGTTTTTGGGGCGGTGGTGTTGGTGGGTTTTTTTGGTTTTGTTTTTGTTTTCTGTTTGTGTTTTAATTCTGTGCAAGAGCTGTATTTCAGTGCATATAACTTGTGTAAAAGTAACAAAGTTTAAATGCATATAGGGTAGAATAAACCAGGCTTTACGTAATTATTCCTTACTAATGATGGAGATGATTCAGAGTCTGAATTTCCTTAGCAGTTCCCTTTTGCTGTAGCTTCTGTAGAATGGGAAAGCATAAGAATGTTCCTGTGAGTTGCTTTTCCTACAAAGCAGATGCAAGATCTGACAGTTTACCCTTATTTGCAATTTGTCAGCAGCAGGTTCTTGATTCTGTTTTTGGGTTCACAAGGAACCTTTTATTAGAGAAGAGAGAGCCCTTGCTTACCTCCACTCCCATGGGAGACCTTGGGTGGCAGAGACTGCTAAGCAATTGCGTATCATTCTCCCACTATTGTTTCAGAGAGGTGAATTTGGATTCTCCTGAAGAAGTTCTTTCTGTTACAGGAGGGATACCAGAAAGTGTTGATTATCTCCTTTGGAGCTCTTCCTACCATGGAGAGACAAGGGAGGTCTGGGTTTCTGGCTACTGTGAAACTCTTGGGTGATCTTTAACTCCTTTCATGGTGGCAGAAAAGCACTTTCTCAATAGTATGTTTGGGCAGAAATTCATTAAAATGGCTCTGACAAAGACTTCCTTCTATTTAGTAAACCTGTAAGAAGAGAGTGTGGGATGGAATATAATTTAGCTACCTAAAAATGTTGTTAGAATTAGGAAATTCCAAATTCCACTATGGAGGATTGAAGCTTCTCCCCTCCCCCCCGTCTTCCCCCCCCTTGAAGAACTGAGTAAGGGAGGCTGCCTTTCCTACAGCATGAAGACTGCTTGCTGCTATTGTCTCCTGCAGAAACACCACTTTCCTGATAACTGGTTTAACTGTATCGTGTCCTTGAACATGTTTTCCTCCAATCTCCTTTCAGGATTTGAGAAGTGCTCCATAGTATATATAATGACACACAGAAAACGTGACTGTAGTACTCTTTTCCTGATCAGTTTTTGTTCTTTCTATCTGTCAAATGTTTCATTTTTCTTTTTTCCCCTAGTGCTACTGCAGCAAAAATGCCTGTCTTTTGTTTATGTCTTCCTACACTAGCATCATGACATCATCAGTGATATCGCCAGGGGAAAAAAATATGCATAGCTGTATCTAAACCAGCTGTTCGTTAGCAACCCATCTAGTCTGCTTTCGTTTCTTCTCATTAACGTATACATGGTAGTGCTTCCTGCTTAAGAGATGTGGAAGGCTCTCAGCCATGAGCCATCTGCTCAGTCTGTGTTTTTGGGTAGATAAAAATGGTGGCACTTTAAACTGCCCTCATTCTAGGTGATGGAATTTTTTATTAAACAAAATGAATGTGAGAGTCTAGAAGATACTTATCGCTGGATTTAGTTGTGGGTAATTCTGAATCCTTTACTACCCATCTTTTATAATTCAGTGTAATCATAGAGACCGCATATCAACTGTTAGAAAACCTTAATAATAATTGATGAGCGAGACGCTGAGAACAATAAAGAAACAGGGAGTTTTGTCATTAATTTGCGTGACGACACAGTAAAGCGCATGAATCTGTGTTCATCACGCTTGTCCCTTCCTCCATGCAAATCAGTGTCAAAACCTCCACTGACTTCCATAGGACCAGAATAATGACAACAATGAGCAACAAGCTGTCATTTATTCTAATGAGGGAGATCTTAAGTAGAATAAGTAGGTATTTTGTTTTTGGGACATTAATGAGAAAACAGTTTTTCTTTGCCATCTTGTATTTTCAAAATGCTATGAATTATTCCAGAGATAATTGACTATTTCATAAAAAAGCTGCATCTTTGCAATGTTAATATTACGGATAATTACGTGTTCAGTACCAGTTTTCAGCGTGGAGAAGAAATGTTCATTTGTCATCACTAGCTGTATGTTAAGAGTTTTAAATTAGAATATTCTGGGAGTTCATTCTGCAGTAGGAGTTAAGCTATCTTCAAATATTCCAAAATAGATCCCTGATACTGATAATGTATCAGTAAAAAAAATCATTAAATATTTATCTTTTTATATAAGTGCTTTTGTAATTTTGAATGTAGATATTCACTTACTGTAGTATAAAATGCTTAAGTAAATATTAAGTTTTTAATCTATATGAAATGTTATTTAAATTTCTAATTTTGTGTTTAAAAAAATCCAACAAAACCGAAACCCAAACCAACCTACCAACCCCCTCCAACAGCCTCCCCCCAAGTATGACCAGCTGTTATCAAGAAGAGATTAGACTTCATTGTACTATAGAATTTGTCATTTTTATTTGAGACTAATCCTTGCTCAAATGGCCAATTCCTATTCACCTGAGTAGTCTCACTGAAGCCAGCAAAACTTAATTTTATGACCAAAGATTACAGGATAATGTCCTTGACTGATAAGACAAATTTAAATCAAGGGGCTGCTTTTTAGGAACGCTTTTTCATTCAGAAGCTCGTCCTCTATGTAAAGGATAAACACTGGCAGATTTAAGTGTTGGCAAAATATTACCACTTCAGAATATTAATTTCAGTCTGCGCTGTGTGTGGAGC
This sequence comes from Phaethon aethereus, assembly GCF_964289735.1. Classification (NCBI taxonomy): domain Eukaryota; kingdom Metazoa; phylum Chordata; class Aves; order Phaethontiformes; family Phaethontidae; genus Phaethon; species Phaethon aethereus. The sequence continues at coordinate 21,196,069 of NC_138580.1, forward strand.
GATGCAGACAATGCACGGTTTTTGCCACTCCCCGCAAGAAAACATTACTTTTAACAACTCCTTTGAATTTCTACCTGAACCTATGTTACAATGAGAGTAATAATAATAATAATCCTAATAATTAAAAAAAAAGTTGAGGGGATTTCCATAACGACTGCTCTCTTAATGAAGTGAAGAGCTTTAGAATTTGTTATTCCTTCCTCATAGTAGACCTCAGCTGATAAAAATATCCATAGCTGGTGAAATCAGAGGCATGCCTGGCTTTCTCAGACAAAACTCCCATGTGATCACACAGGCAGCCTCAGTGAGCCTGAAGCTGCTCAGCAAGCAGTAGGTAATGAGTCTTTGTGCAGAGCAAAGCTCTTGTGGCTGAACAATAAAGCATATGGTACCAGCAATAAAACACAGTGCTGGGAAATTTAAGAAGATTCTGCTGGAACTAGGAAGACAGTGAATATGTCAAACGTTATAAAATGATGATCAATCTGGTTTGGTTCCTAATTAATAAAAAGAGTGCATGGATTGGAAAAACAACAGTTTGAACAGGTCAGTTGTTTTATAGATTCTTCACACACTTCAGTATTTTAAATATAAGTGGGATTTTTGCTATTTCCGTATTATTAGTAAAGCCAGGGTTTTTTGCATTTCGTAAGGTGGGATTGGAAGGATGCATCACATCAATGTGATACCGAGCTAAATAAATTGTCTAAGTTCTGTGATCAGATTCATTGTAGAAATGCTTTTACTATTATTCCTATGCAATTCAAACTTCAGTTGTGCATGAAAATCTGGATAGCAAGTAAAATTAAATTTATGCTAGATGGATCATTTACCAATATCATAAAATATTTAGTAACAACAATCTATTATTCCGCTATGTATTCAAGACTAATTCTTTCACAGTAGGAAATTTGTAGTGTCTGGATTTGGCTAAATATAATTTTAACATTGGAGCATATCTAACAGTGCACTTACATTTGTTTTTTTCCCCTCCACATGTGTCTTGGATAATTTTGAAAGTGGTGTTTTGTGTTATTTTTAATGCAATTGTATACACACAGGAATGATACATTATAACCCTCTGAATTTATTTCACTCTAATATTAATGCAAAATACGTTGTTATTTTTCAAGCAAGTATTTATTTCTCATAGTAGTTCTCCAGTTAATTATACATAATATTTATATTTCTGAAAACTGCCCCCAAACATTTTGGTGGCCTGTTTGTCTTACAGAGGGTAGACACTTAATTTCTTAGTCATATCGCATCACACCACACAGAAATTAACCATGTAGAAGTTGTTCTCCATAAATCTCTTCACAGTAGTGTTTTTCTTTCTTCTTCAGCACTCAGAAATGGGGAACTAGGTATGCTGGCAGTGCCTCAGAGACATAGAGCTGTTGATTTTTGGAGGCTATTTCAGCAGTAGGGAGCGGTTGGGGAAATAAAGAACCAAAAAATAAACGGCAGAGAACGAGATGGCGTTTTCATGCGAACTCATCGTTTCAGCTGAGAAATGTTCTTTGTAAATACCGATTTGAACAGTTTAAGAACGTTTATTTTGTTCTTGTGTAAATACGGGTAATACATCTCGGCGCGGCCCCCGGCCCCGGGCGCGTGTTCGGGTGCATCGTCCGCAGCTGTTGCGGGTGCGAGCGCGCGGGCACCCGCGCACCGTTGCCGTCGCAGCGGCGGTTGGCTATTGTGTCTGTGCGGGATGCTAATTCACGTGGGTGAGTTGAAAGGAGCGCTGCGTGAATGGGACCCGAACTCCCTTCCCTCTTTAGTTAAAAAGTGGGGGGGAGAGGAGAAGGAAGCCCGGCCGCGGGCTGCAGAACGGGGGGGGGGTGGTGGTGGGGTGTCTCCTTGGCAACCGCCGCGGCGGGCGGCCTGCCTCGCGCCCGTTTCCGGGCGGGGGGGGGGGGATGTGGCCGGTACACCGAGGCGGGGGTGGTGCAATAGCCCCCACGGCCCGCCGCTCCCGGCATGCCGTGCGGCGGGGGCGGGGTCATGTAAATGTGGGGGCGGGCCGCGGCAGCCATGCGGCGGACCGTTCTTTGGGCGGGAGGCACCTGCAGGAACGTGGAACGCTGGCGTTCGGGCCTTGCTGCTTCTCGGGGGAGCGGTGCGGGCCTGCGCCTTGCTGGATGCTGTGCGAAAGAACCACTACCCTTACCGATCTCTTTGTATGGCTCCTCTGCGGCAGGGGGCTGTTTACCCCATGCTCTTTCAGATTCAGAAATTTGGTGTGTCTTTTAAGTGCAAAATTTTTCCAGTTGTAAGTATTACTAAAGTAAGGCACTTTACAATCCCTGTATTAAAATGTTTCTCCTGTAATAAGTAATGCTATATCAAAATACAGATACAGCTTGGTATCTCTCAGACAACAGGATTGTTTGTGGTTTAGACAGTAGATCTGAAAGGGTGTGTTAAAGTATGTATTTTGTCATACTTCTCATATGCAACCAACAATTTGTTTAACAGAGAACACTGGTAGAGTTGTAGTAGCACCTGCTATATTTACCATCGGACTGGATGAGATACACTGAACGTGTCACTCGATACTAATTTAAATGGAGAAAATAAAGCAGCATTTAGTCATGCTGCTGTCATATAATTACCACTCTCAAAGGAGTACAGTGGTTTTGAAGTTTAGATTTATGAGGCAGTTAGGTACTTACAGTAAGTACATACATAGATAAAATTAATAGTGTGCACCAAAATAACAATAGGAACATCCCACTGTTACAATGGAATCACAACTTTGAGATACACCTGCCTGTTCCGTATATGCATGCAGGAAACGGAAAACGAAACGTTTTTCCTGTGGATCAGGTACTTCGTGTCCTAAAGCGCTCCCAGTACTAAGTTATTTAAAGACCTTTAAAGAGAAAGATCCAAAGAATTCCTGAAGCAAACAGGTGTTCTGTGTTGCTGCCAAGTTACGGTAATTCTGAAATACACTTTTTTCCCCACCTAAACTCGGTTGAAACTATGGTTTACATAAATGTTTTGTGCAATTTAAATGCTGGATGTTGAGCTCCTTTAAGCACCTTAAATAGAACTAAGTCTTTCTGTATGTATCAGACATTTTGGAGACAGACATGATTCTCATCTCCAGTATTGTTGAAGTTCAGTGTTAATGAACTTAATTTACTTCTAAATCTGAGAAGCCTGAGTCTGGCATGTGATGTTTTGGTTTAAGCATGCACAATCTTTATTGTGTATCTTTGATTTTTGGTCTCATTTGTTTATTGGAAAGGGGAATTTACTTTTTTTGGAAAACACATTGGACAGATGCTATAGTAGAAAAATAAAGTTTAATATTAATTGAAGACATATAAGTCATGGTTTGGGGAACACAATATTAAATGTTTGGAAATTCATTCTAAAGCTTAAATATTTTCCCTAAAATAGCAACAGATGATTCTGCCATCTAAACTCTTACTTGCTCTTAAAAGGTACTTCTCGTAGCTGAACCTTGAAGTTTAGGGTTTTTTCCCCCCAAACAAGCAGCTGGAAGATCATGCTGAAGCAAGGCAGGAATAATCTATGGCAAGATTGGTAAAGCTGTCTGAAAGATAAATTTATATGTAGTCTGTCAGTATCTGTCTTTGTCCTTGCTCTGAACCAGCTATGATGCTGAGAAAAGCTGGATTATAAACATGCCATTCCCTCAGTAAAACATCACCAAACAATATCACATCTTTAAAATGTTCATGCCATTTGAAGTTCCTACCAGTGAGTTTTCATCACTATTGATTTGTTGCTCTTTTGTAAGGTTTTTTTTGCCCTGAAGAAGGGATTGAATGTAGATAAAAGACAGATATGACTCATGTACAAATGCACACAAGCCAAAAATATTTACGAGGTTAAAACAGCTCTGGGATAAATAGCATTGCTTTAATTCACCATCTCTCCACAAATATGGATACAGTATTCTAATGAAACCTGAGATAAATGGGAGTTGTGAATAATTGCTAACAAAAAAACCTCCACACAACCTGGAAAATTACAGGCTTTTTCCTCTTTCAGATTTACATATAATTGTCTCCAACAACTCCCCTTCCTCTACCCCATCTTCCAAAAAAGTTTGCATTTCTATGACCTCTGTTTCAGTTTTCATATCGCTTCATGCCCTTTTTCCCCACAATGAAATAGGGAAAATGGGAAAAGGAACATAAATGTGTATCACCATAAAAATTGGGTGGAAAATGTGCTTAATATGTAATTCTCCAAAGGCAAAATTACAGGTAAAAGGAAGAGGAGCTGCTTGAGTTTTTTAGTTTTTTTGTATGTTTAAATGCAAAAGTATAAAGATACTTCTTAAAACTTAACATTGACATGCATTGGACTACTTGCATTTAGGCTTTCTGATGAAAAGATAGATGACTTTTGGTTACTGCTTCATAAATAATTTCCTCAAATATTTAACTTGATGTCTTGATTCATTTTGGGGCTGGTTGGTACCCTGCTCTTTCATAAGCAAGAGGGATTTGCATATTTATTTTATTGTCTAGTGTGAAGTAAGAAATATGGGCTACGTGGTATGAGCCTGACCCTCATCAGTCTTTCTGAGGGATGTGGGCAGGAACTATAACATCATTTACTGATCGTAGCTTCACCATCCCGTGTAGTCCTTGGATTTTGATGAGGAAATGCAATCAAGTGATACTGTTATTTAGGGTAAGGCTGTAGAGTAAGTAAGCCTCTGTGGTAATTGTAGCTTTTGTTAGCACGCTGCCCCTTTGAGGGCAGCGAGAGGAATTTGGGGTCACGTTACATTTATTTATTTCATACTGATAAATCATTTCTGTGCATGCCTATAAATAAGTAATGTTTTTCATCTGCGAATCAGGGTGGATTGGTCTGTGCTGAGCTCCATGCTGCTGCAGCTGTTCTGGTGTCAGCACCTCAGCTAGCTGGCCCAGGGATCTGTAGCACTGTGCAGTGAAGGTGCTGTCCGCCGAAAGCAGCGGGAACTGCTGTGGTGTCTCTGCAACCGGTGTCGCACGACCACAGGAGCTGTGGAAGGGAAGGCCAGCACCGAGTGCACGTTTCCCTGCTGGGGGTCGCAGCTGAGGAAGCTCCTCTCCCTGGGCTGCCTGTGAGTGGGGGCCGGGGCTCTTCCGGTGCCTGTGGGCATCTCCCACCTGAGGAGCAGCTGGCTGGTACTTCTGGGAGGATGAAATAGGCTGACATTGAGGTGACTTCAGAAAGAGGTTGGGCTTTTTTGAATAGGGATCTGAATTTGATTATGAACTTCTCAGTGATTTAGAATCTGTTCTTTATTATAATTGGACAAAGTTTCCTTTTAATGTAGTGTGAATATGTTAAAGCAAGCTGGATTGCAGATGTTTTCAGTTGTACATCCTACGCGATAGCGATCTCTAGCAAATGCCGTTTGTGTGGGGGTGAAAGGGTAAGCAAAAAAATGTTGAAAGCTGCAAAATGTATTTATTCATTGTTTTTAGTGTAGACAACAAACAATAGCACTGCTTACTTCCAACATGAACTGTGACAGCTGAGCAGACTATTATCAAGCAAACATTTTTGTCTTGAAGTATTTTATTTGAGGGGGGAGGGAAACCCCATGACTCTGAGGGGACTTGGAGTACTTGAGAGCTGCCATTGTTTTGTTTTCTTGTATCACCAGGATCTTTATTGAAGGATTCACTTTCAGAGTAGCTCGAGGTTTAACTTTGTAGCTTTCAGTTAAGTCGTTCAGTTGTTTACCATTATGCCCTCGTCATTCACTCTTATTTCTAAAAAAAACTTCTTCTAACAAGAAAATGGAAAAGTGAAAATTGTGAAGTATTAATCTTCTTATCTCAGCTCCTCTGGAAAAGACAGAATAATCAGAGATTTAATAAAGCAAAATATGATAAAATATATCAAATAAAAAAAAACTACCTTGGATTGAAAGTGTAGGCCGCATACCTTCACAACAGTGCTTTTCAGGAGAGTGTAGGGCAGGTGATTAATTTTGTCCCAGCAGAGTCCTCTGGCTGAGAAGTCATCGAGTGGTCATAAGCTGCTTACAAGACAGGTAATGCTATGGGAATGGGCTAGCTGCTTAGTTTTTCTTCATCACTGTCTCGGTGACAAGAGTGCCTTGGGAATGGGATGGGTGCATACTTATTATTAGACCTGAAGCTCTTCTGTCAGCCTTCTGGAAGAGTTTTCAGCTTTAAATTATGAAGTGAACAGAAAGGAATTTTTAGACACGTTTATTATGATGCCAAGTCACTACAGCCATAAACTCCAGATTTTCTTTAGTATTACAGAAAAGAGAAGAGAGTCAATGTTCAATTTTAACACAATCGGGACCTTATTTTAGGTCAGTCTTACTGCGGTCTGTAGCTTTACACATTCATGTTGTGATAACACCATATACCCTTCCTTTTTCTGCCTTTGTGTCGAGTACACAAAGGTGCACACGCACAGGTGGGTAAGATCCTATGCATAATTTTTGCTGGCCAAAAGTGTGAAGTTACTATTGGAAAGATTGGCTGTAATTGAATATGTACTTTAAAAATTCTACATTTTCGAGGTTGTCGGTTATTGAAATGACTGAGAAGACTACTGGCTTACAGAGAAATGTTTTAGTTTATTGACTACGTATGTTTTGTCTCTTCATAAAGATCAACATCTCATTCTGTGATGCTGTGGTCACTAAATTTGGGATTTGAAATCTTTGTGTAGCTGATCTTTTTGACTGATTTCTTAAGGAAATTAGGCTTATGCAGTTACGCTTTCTCTGTGCCTATGATATTGTCTGATATGTCTATCAGATTTTCCATGCTAGCTTTTTTTAACCTGTTACCTCATTTCAGCTGAGCTTGAATGAGAAGTAGTAGATCTTCAAGCATGGTGCACGTGAGTGGTGAGATGGAAAAGAGAGAGACTGTTAGTTCACACCAGTGAAAAAAAATTTGCACTATGACTAAATCCCTGATTATCAAAGTGACTGCATAGAGGAATACTTAAACACCGTGACCCTGGGGAAGAGCATCAGTGAACCACACCCCCTACTGTGCCTCAGGTAATCCATCCAGAAGAGGCAATGCCATAATCAAGTTGCATTGGTTTCTCAGAATACTTTTTGTTGTATACTTGAAATGAAATTCTACTTGTAGTTTCTAGCTAATAACAGAGTAACCTATTTTTACGTTGTGCTGTTTTTAGAAAAGAAGGTGAATTGTCAACACTCTCATAAGTGTCAGCGGCAGGAGGAATCTTCTCGGTTGTTGTGTTGTAAAAATTCACTATTTCCTGCATTCAGTAATTGTGCATGTTGCGGGGTTTTTTTGGCATATTTCCCCCATCACTGTTTATTGTTGAAATAATATTATTGCTAAAATCTCCAGGGTTTTTTATATAAACATATTGGTTTTCCTGGTTGAATTAGGTGCGCCTTGTATGGTGAAAAGTCAGAAAGCGAATAATAGAAACAAAATTTTATTTCTTTTATTTTTAGGTGTCATTTTTTGTGGGCCTGAATGCCTGCTCAGAACTGTCCCAGGTGTGCCTTAAACCTGCAGATTGTAGCATTATATGTTGGTTGTGCATTGTCCTTGATTTAGATAGAAAGCTTGAAATACTATAGCCATAAAGCTATTTTTGAAGACAGTAGTTTCAAAACATCACAGCCTTCCAGTAGATATTAATAATTGATATTTTCCAGTACAAATAGTTTTATTGACTCTGTTCTCCAGGGAGAAAGATGCACTTAAACATCTTTTTACTAATTTTGGCTTCACTTGAGGCCAAGCCTTCTTGCATGTAGTCATGATTTTACTCTCGTGCCATGGAGATATATCCATTTCATTGGTGGGAATTGAATGTTGGCTCCTGCTGACCAAATATATAAGGGCCCGTTTCATACACTCTTCCTCAAATATTTCTGCTAAAGAAAATAATAGGTTTTATGGTAGTTTTGAGTTGCTGTTTAGTTTCTACCATTTTCTTTTAGTTTCCCAGTAGAAAAAAAGTCAGAGAGTAACCTCTTCAAGGAGTGTTTTAGGCTACCAGAGATGCCAGTCTAGCACCAAGTTGCTACTGATAGCTGTGCCAAATATTTATTTGGTATCTTAAAAATGCGCACAGCCCTGTGAGCATATTAGAGAATTGGGTTAATTACGTTCTTTCTAATTTTAATATTTCCTACAAGGATAAAACAGGTAGTCTGGCAGATTTTTATGGTTTTGGGGTTTAAAAAAAGAGAAAGGAAGGAAAAAGTAAAAAGCCCATCAACCCAAAATCTTTTGATTGGTTGCTTGTTAAGTTGTCAGAGGCAAAGAACAAAGCTCATACTGTAAGTTTTAAATTACTTGTTACTGAAACTGGAAGAATGTGATTTGACCATTGTAGTATGGGGGGGCTCCACACCTGTATAGGCTTACATAGGAGAAGGTGTTCATGCAGCTGTGCCTTTTCTTGGGTGGATGTGACAAGACAAAGGCATCGGGTTGGACAAAATCACCTGCCAATCTGGAATCTGAACGCTGAATTAAGGAGAGGAAAGTTGAAACAGTCTCCATTAGGGAACATGCTGAGCATGCCTATTGTATAACGCTGCAGCAAATACTAAAGCGCAAATGGCTGCTGGCTGTGCACAGGCAGTTCTTTAATATCTCAGGATTTGATGCATAATAAGCTAAGACCATTTTTCATGCTATCTATGTGATGAATTCTTATTAACAGTATTTTTAAGGCATATTAAGCATCTACATTAAACATATATACATAATTAAATTTTATCAGTGTGTGACAGAAAAAAACCTATGTTAGAAAGAGCAACAAAATTTGCAGAGCTAAGCAATGAATAGTTAGCGTAATTTTTGCAATCGTATGACCCTTTACTGTGTATTTATTTTGATATCCAAAGCAATGTATATTTACACTTCAGAGATGGCTGTTGAAGCTAAGAATACATTTCACAAGGATACTGCAAGTGGTCTAACTGTATTAGGGTAGCATTCTGCTTCACAAATTAGTTCTGCTGAGAAGCTGGGTGTATTAGTACAATTGATCTGCTTCTGCTGATTGTGCTGGCTTGTTCAAAGTGAGCTAGTACAAATCTTCAGCTATATGATCAGATAGATAGCATAAATGAATACCTGCTGCATGATAACACTGAACTTCAAGGACACACGTGTTTTTTTATATCTGCTTTGTTTACCTTCTCCTTTGTAAGCGGCCTCCAGTGATCATGACAGTGCATGGCTTTGCCATTTCACTTATATTTCTCTTAAACAGTGAAGGAGTCTTGAAACTGACTGGTTTTGGATTAGACTCCAACTTCTGTAGGAAAGGTGGTTTTTTTATAACCTTTTATTTAAGCCTTCAATCCCTTCTCATCTTTTTTTCTCTCTCCAGTTTTACCTCTTCCATTGTCCTGTTATCCAGTCCTTATTGTCATTCTCAAAAACTAATTTAGGAAAATTTTCACATGCTTAGGCACATCTTTGACATTGGTCACTAAAATTAGCCACTAAAAATTTCAAGTCTTTTCCTTAAAGTTCTTGGGAGTGAGAGTGCTTTTCAACCGCTGTAGTTGGAAGATGTTTTTAATTATCATTATTTTTTAATACAGATAAAGCAGTTTGTGTCTTTTTACTTTTTAAATATTTTTGCCAAGTTTAAGCATATATGAAGGTGTGTATAAAAATTGCAAAGGAGATGAGAAAAAAATGGGCAAAAAGTGAGAGAATAAGAGCAAGCTCTTCATGTTCCCCTTTCCAGAAGAACATATTTAGAGGTCAGAATAGCCAGCATAATTGATTCCTGCCAGAGGCAGTATGAATTTATATCTTTACCCTTGACTTGACTTTTAGCCTGTATTTATTTAGCCATTTAAATTGTTGTGGCCGTTTCTTTTGACCATCCCTGTGGCAGTCCCATTGTTGACAGTTACACTTCACTTCCTCCACATTTGAAATCATAATGGCTGGAAATATTTTTGGAAGAAAGCGTGTAAGCTACAGCTAAATACTGTGTCACTTCAATGCCAAGTGTTAATGCTTTCTCGGTTAAAGCAAGCATTGTGTAGTATAAGGTATATTCCCTCATAGGGAAGTTCTGACTAAATATTTAGATTGTAACCATGACATTATGTTAGCTGTGATATGCAAGCTTAATGTTTTAAAGATGTAATTAAGGGTGTTAAGAGAGCCAAGTTGATTTTAAAGTGGCCAGAAGTTAAATTTAAGGAATCCAATTGCCTTTTATTGAAGGGGAGAGGGTTCAATGTTCACAAAAAGAATTTTGAAAATGAACAGGCCAAGCTGTTATTCCCCCAGAGATCCTATTATTTAATACATCTGCTTTGTTTTTCAAACGTTTCCTTTTGAAGTGTTATAGAATTGATCAGAATCCCATTGTGTTTGAAGACAAGGCAAAATTAACAGTGCCAGCAGAGCTCACTTACTGATGCAGAGGTCCAGTAACATACTGTAGGGAGGAGCTTGTGTTCCGTAGCAATGCCTAGATGTCTGTAAAATACCCTGTCCTTACAATGACTCTCTTTGAGCAGAAATGTGTTTTGGGTGGCTTTTTTTTTTTTTTTTAATCTAGTAAGGATAGGCTGTGGTCATTGAGGACTGCAAGTCTTTTACTTCCGAGTAAGGTTTCAGGATTAGTCCCTGAGTCATGTCCCCTTAATGAAATAAGAAGCAAGGCAATTATAGGTTAGATGCTTGAGAGTTAAATGTTTTAATCCCCAACATCTGGGTGGCTACCTTTCAGCATGGAACTACAGCTCAGCTGTTTACTATTGAAGCTCCCTATGCTCCACAGTCACAGTCTGGTGCCCTCTGCTGAAGGCAAGTGCATGAACCCTCCTGTTCAAGAACAGAGCATAGGCCACTCTTCCTCTTAAAACATCTTTCTTGTAAAGATCTGCTGCTGAATGGGTTTCCTGTAACTTACATAGTAATTTAACCACTAAGGAACTCACCAGGATGCTGGAGAGCTGAACCTGTTGTTCAGTAATTGCTGCGTCCAAGCTATAGCTTAGCGGAGAGCACCCTAGTCCTCTGCTTAGATGGAGACCATTTTGCTGTATAGAAAATAATGCCAAGATTCATAGTCCAAAGAGAGCGTGCACAGGTAGCATGCCAAGTGCTGTACCGTATTAACCAGCCTTTGGGTACATAAAGAGTCACTCATGGGTTTGGGCCTGGCCCAACCTTTCCGTCCCTTTTCCTTCTCAACATGCTCTGCACTCATACTCCGTTTTCCTTTTGTGGTTAGACACCTTACTTGGAAGAACACCAAGTTTCAGGCTCCTGGGGAGACTTGGACATGAAGTTATTCAGGCATCTCAAGTCTCTGTAACTGCTGGGTATGTGCAGAAGCAGCCTTTATGCTAGAGCAACTTCAAAGGGAGAAAGTGAGACCCTGAAAAAGCTCAGATGCCTTTGAAGAAGACAGTTTGATGATGGGTGTCCAGAGCCTTCTAGGAAAGGGGTTTTGATCTGAGGACTGTTGAAAGACAAGGCATTGGAGTAATTTAAAAGTTACTGGTTTCTCAACTGAAAGCAGCTGTTTCTTAGTCATCAGACAGTAATCAACCATTTGTATGCCCCTTTGCCCTTGCAGGGCGTAGACTGAGCAGATGTAACTGCAACTGGTGGTGGCTGTACCGTGTTGTGTGGCAACGCATACCTGTTGAGATTGCACATCACTGCCCCTGCTTTTGTTTTCTGGCCCTAGGGAATCTGGCACCAGCTCACAGAGCAGACTCAAGACAGCTGTGTTGGGGACCAGTGCTCCCTGTACATTAATCACAAGAGTTGGATACCTTCTGATGGGAATTCATGTCTTGTTCTGGGAATCATTAACTCAGAATTGAGAAGAATCTGTTTGCATAGTAACTGAGTGCGCAAGTATTTTCAGACCTGCACAGTTTTTTGCTCATTTTCTCTTCCTTGTTCTGGCTGATGAACACTTTAGTTACGACGTTAGAAGTGGAATAGTGTCAGCAAGAGGCTATGCTGCTTTGGGGAGTTCCCCAGAGGCAGGCTGCTAAGGGTTGCACAGCTGTGAGATTGAGAGCGTAGGCAGTAACACACTGGGTGCTTTCTGGCAACTGCAGCACTCAGACAGACTCTTCAGCTTTGGGATGAGTAACTCGATGCTGCAGTTCCATTTCTGTCTCCATTGCTATTCCCTCCCAAGTATAAAGGCATTTCCTAATTCCGTTCAGGATCGGCAGATGCACTGCACCTCCCTTGCAATATAATCGCTTTTGGCGATTGAAACGGAAAAACCACTATAAAACAGTGTGAAGACCTCAGTGACTTCTTTTCTGCTATTTCCACTTCATGGGGAGTACTTGTAGGTGTGGAGTTCTGTCTAGTACAGCATGCTGCTAGACACTGGTGTGTTTCTGCTGCTGTTTACTGTCCAAAATATTGTAAAGACTGGAACTGCTGTGACTTTGAAGGGTCTGTGGCTAAAGTTTTGGGAGATGTGTTTTCTTGTGGGTTTTTTCCCCCGAATAAACTAATATGAAACTTGTTGCCTCAGGAGAGCAAGTCAAATGAATTTACAACAGTGCGCAGCCTCTTATATAGCAACATTTCAGCCTTATGCTTAGGGGAAATTGACTGCAAGGATGAGGAAGCAGAGCCATGTATCTGCAGTGGTTGTGGCTGGATTTCTCATCCCATTGCTTTCTGCTGAAGCGTTAAATACTGACTACTGCTGGAGACAGGATATTAAACTTGGTGCAATCGTGTATGTGCTTCTTGGAGCTTTTACTTCCTAAGAGTTGAATGAACTCCCTTATTATAAAACTTCCGTTCTAGTCCTTGTAATTAAATAATATCATAAAAATATTGTATAATATATCCATAATTTCTAGTTTTGACTTAAAGGCAAGTTTAAACCTGCCCATTACTCCCTCCTGCTGTGCTTAGGAGCTGGCAGACAATGTAAAATGCTTTGTCAGCAAAGCAAAACAAGTAATTAGAACTAACTTTCCTGTTGCACTGTGATGAAACCATGATATTATTGCCACTTCAGTTCCCAGGATTTCCTATAGACGGCCTTCAGTGTTTGCTAAATTATGATTTTTGAATTACTCCTACAGACTCTGTAACCTGGTAAGCCCATCATTTTTTAAATTTTTTTTTTTTTTTTGTAGCTCTCAGCTTTGTATACCCACCTTTATCCTGTTCTAGCTTCGTATCAGGCCAAAAGCTGGTTGCAAACCTCTTCACACTGTCACTATGTTTTTTCCAGGAAGGAAACTGATGCTGGGGCTTGAAGTGAGCCATTGGATGCATAAGAGACATTGAAACTACTTGGTACTAGACCAAGCGTGAGTAAAGATACCAGAGGATCTCCTGAAGTGCAGTGCTTACAGGGTCAGAACGTAGCAGCTACATCACTGAGACTACCTCTATATTAATTAAAAAGATAAAAAAATGCAGGCTAAGGATGGCATTCTCTGGCTTCTGCTGCCAAGTGGCAGGGTACGGTTCTTGTCAACAGTAGCTAAGCTGTCAGTCTTCTGCCAAAACCTGGGTGCCCTCATCCAGCATGCCTGCTGGGAATGATTCTGGCACCTGCTTCATCCTGCATTATCCAGGAGAGTGCAAGGTGGCCTGGGCCAAAACTCTGAAATGTGCTAATTGTTAAACAGTATGGCCAGTACTGGAGTCTTTGCCTTGAACTTGTCTTACTTACTAGTAGTCATTTAGCCCAGTGTCTGTTAGCTTCTTGACAGACTGTTTGTTTGTTTTAAACATATAACCATAGAAATGTTGGTTGGAAGGGGGCTCTGGAGGTTATCTAGTCCAACTTCCTGGTTGAGCAGAATGCAGCTGGCTAGGAATTAGTGAGTCCTAAAAGTATTTAGGGATAAATACCCTTGTTCTGTTTCAGTGAGGAATGCAAATTTTTTTTTTCTTGCTTTCAGTGGGATTTGGCAAAGCCCTGTGGTTAGTTGGTGGTGCTAGGTTGTGTGTCCTACTCAGCAAGTCTAGCATGGCATCAAGCCTAGACAAACTTTTTGCCTGGGTAAGTATCAGCACTGCTTGCTCTGCAGTGCTGTGGGCGGCATGGTGGCAGCCGTGTGTCCTCTGAGCAAGCTCCAGCTGTCCTTGATCTCTTCTCGGTTAGTTAAGGATACACTTTCTCCTTAATTATGTGCAATTCATGTTGTATTTCTACCTCTGATGCTAAATTTCTGCTTGAATACATTGTTTTATAATCTTCTACTCAACCTCAGGAGTATATTAGGCACCTAATTTCTTTATGTGGGAAGGAGAGAGTTTGGGAGGCAATTGGTATCTCTGACTGGAGTGGGCAGTTTCTGAATTTCAGGCATTTATTGAGCACTAAATTGGTCTTTGGTCTTTGTGACTTTATTGTTTTTATCTGTCTGCAATATTGGAATTATCAGATGGATTTTTTTATAGGAGTGATGTGAACACTGATTAGATAACATATTTTGGCAATGAGAACCGTAGTGTTCAGAATTTCTTATTTAATTTCATCCCTGATTGTGAACATTTCTTATTCCTGTGGCAGCCAAGGGAGGGACCGAGCGAGGGTGTTTGAAAAGAAACTCCCATTTTTTCCTTCTTTGAAATCTCACAACATAACATAGAAATCAGGGGTGCTATTGACATCAAAATGGTGAAAATACTCCCTGAAAGCAGTCTGTTACACATTATTCTAGCAAAATAACCATCTCCACACATTTCAAGTTAGAGTTTTTTGATGTTGTTTTCTTTCCTATGGCTTCGCTCTCTCCTAATTAATTGTATTTAATTTCATATTAAATGGTTATTCAAGACCAGAAGTGGCAACTTACTGGTACTTCTAAATAAAAATTACTGTGGAGATTATGACTGCATATTCTGCAGTTGGACGTTTCAGTGCCTCATTGCCTCTGTTCCTGTTACAGGTGCATGTGACAGCATTGCAGCGATGAGTGGCATTTTAAAGAGGAAGTTTGAAGAAGTTGATGGCTCCTCACCTTGTTCCTCTGTGCGGGAATCAGATGATGACATTTCTAGCAGTGAAAGTGCTGACAGTGGTGATAGTGTCAATCCATCCACTTCTAATCATTTTACCCGTAAGTACTAAAGTTGAGTATGTAAAGAATTCTTTCCGTTCCTCAAAAGAAGATAAATTTTATGGTTAGATAAGCATGATGATTTTAAATTGAACCAGGTGATAAAATGGACTCTGGTGTTCACTTTGTGTTTTGCTCAAAATGACTTAGCAAACTTGCACACTTTTGCCTTTTTGTTAGCTATATAAAGCTATTTGTCATTGTAAAAATTTGAAGTCACTTGGAAGCCCCTACCTATTTGCTATTTGAATTATGTAGCTGTTTGTAATTAATGTTGGGAGTTGTGCTGAAGGTATTTCAAACAGGTACTGTAGGGAAAGTTTATTTATTTTCCGTAGATAAGTGTAATGTAGCTGTCAGCTACCTATACTATTGTATTTGTGAGAGTTCTTCTCCAAATAAAATAATAAGCTTTCTTTTATTTGGAATTGAGGAACATTGTGTATGGGATACATTACTGCAATAGTTCTAGTCTTCATGTAGGAGACTAGACTTCTCTGTACTAGGCAATGGTTTTGTGTATCGATAAGAATTTGGTTTCAAGTTAGCAAAGCTAGGTAGATTATGTATGCAGCATATGTATCTAGGAAGAATGAATTTATGGTTTATACTGTAGTTTATGATATTTGTTTTAGGTGGTTATACTGTTTTAATAGTGAACTGCGTGTTTGAAAAAGCAGGGGTTTGCCTCCTTCAACTCTGTTGCATATAGATCTCCCCACTGGAGTTAGTGGCTATAAAGCTGTTTTCTTAAGACTGTGGGCCAAGGAGTAGGTGGGATTCCTCATCACTGCCCATATACAATGTCATCCTTAGAACTATGTGGTTTAGATTGTGCCTAGAAATCATGTTTGTAGCATGCAGTATGAATGTTCTTGCAACTGATCCACCACATGCTGCAGTTTGAGCTAGGGTTTGGATGTGAGGGTCCAAATCCTCTTTGCTCTAGTATGGAACACCCTGTGCAAAGGGTTACACAGGCACAACTTTTCAAATGTATTTACATGTAGCAATCTTGATGTGGTATGTTATATTTAAGATGCAGTACTAGTAGGGACCTATTTTATTGAAATGCCGCAAAGGAGTAAGTGACCCAGTAAATCTCCTTAGTAGTATTAAGAAATAGCTTGGTGACAATATTATATGCATGTTGATCTTTTAGCTTTTGCATTTGTTTAAGAACTTAGGTGATTATTCATCATAGAATGAAAGCAGTCCTTTTACATCAGTCATTGCCACCCACATAGAAAACAACAATTTTATTGTGAATACACAGATAATACAAAGGAGGCTAGTAATTCAGGGGAGAAACTTGGAATTTGTAATACATGCATGTAATGATAAGCTTTGATTGTAGCTGACAGAATAAATACTTTAGTTTTTTAATAAAATCTGTAAGGGAAAGTATAGCATTTCAGTGTTATGACTAATGATCCATATAACTGAGATATTTGTGGCCAGAGTAATAAATATTTATCTATCTGTGCACTCACACATACATATATATCTAGGAATTGTATGTACTCCATTTAAAAAAAAAATTAAAAAATATGTATTTATGTATCAGTTGGTGACATGGAAATAGAAAGAGTAAACTGTTTGCAAGTGCATTGGTACTACTATTTAAAAAGTATTGTCCTTAATAGAGATGCAGCAGCCTAGATTCCAAGAAATCAATGCAGACTAATCCCGGTATTATAAAAGGCTGGTTTGGGAAGAAGAGAATGGAACAGGTGGCCTTGATGCTACATGTGAATAGGCAAATCTCAAGGTCCTCAAGGAAAGGATTTTTGGACACTAGTTTCTATACCACTGGAATGTGGTATCTTTCAGTGTCTAACATTCTGCTTTGCTGTTACTGTAATGCAGCGTACTTGCTTGATAATGGTGATAATTTTTCACTGGTAAGAAAATAGAGGATGTTGATGCTTAGATGAAGTATAGAATGGAAAGGTGGTTTTATCCCTACCTAATTACTTGAATTTTCCATCCACACTCTCTTCAGCGTGCATCATTATATTGTAACCTTACCAAGGACACTCCATGTTGTACCTGATGGGGAAGTCAGATTTTGTTAATTTACTGTTAAAATGCTGCTTAGTGAGATTTTGCACCACCTTTTTCATACTTAATATTAAGGAATATCAGTTACCTATACGCTTACACAATCAACATCTACCAATTGAGTAGTGCTAGAAAAATCACTAGTTAGCTAGCCTTGGGCACATGTGCTCTATAGGAGCAACTCTGTGCTAAATAGGTGAGTCTTAGTGATGATGTGTGATAGTAAAAGTTAATATGTGTTTGCAATAAAAATTTATCATGTTTATATTTAAAATAAATGCAAAGGAATAAAGATACTTGACAAATGCTGAAAAATATTTTTAACTTGATAACTGACCACCTCTAGAAAAAACAGGTTTTTTGTTGAAATTGGATTTTATTTTGTTTTCTTCTACTCACATTTTCTTGAGTCTTCACGTGCTTTGATTCTAGAAAGTATGTTGTAATTGGACAATTGGTGAAATTTTTATACACGCAGGATTTGTTTTCATTTTGGTTTGTATTGGTTGACTTCAGTTGTGTTTGTGACGTTGGATGCTCTTCAGGGCAGGAGCACTTTTCTTTATATGTACTTAGATATTTTTTTTTTTAATTTCTAGATTTTCTAAACAATATTATTTGAAAAAACATATTTTGAGTTCTAGGAAGTGATAAAAAATAAACTGCATCCACTGGGGTACTTGGCACTGTCTTGTCAAAGCAGAGTACGTGGCAATTGTTAATGTTCATATCTCATGAAGACAGGTGTCTTATGGAGCTACTTAGCGATGCTCACTTGAGAACTGCATGCAGATGTGTTGTACAATAACAAAACTGTTAACAGTGTACATTGAAAGGTGTTTTGTTCATTCTTTAAAAACATTCATCTCCCAAAGTAAAAGATACAAGCTTTCCTATGTTGAATATTTGAATCCGTACTTTTAAAGGCATATGGAAAGGAAGAGTTCTGTGGGATCTTTGCAGCACGTAGACTGTGCAGAAGAAAAGCTGGCCAGATTCCTTGCCTCTCTTACATGCTTGAGTACCTCCTTGATGGAGGCTATCTTTCTAAGCCATTTCCTGACACTTTGTACCATTTTCTTTACTGTTTTGTGAGATACTGTCAGACCCTGCGTACTGTCTTCCTTCCCATCCATTTTCATATAAGGAAGTCTGAAGTTCAGTATAAACTCTCTTGTATTGACTGGAAATGTGCAGGCTGTGGGGGACCTGTAGTCAACATTAAGATCTATATGTTAATTCTTTAACTGAGCTTTTAAAAAAAGTCTAACATGGCCCTCTAAGTCTTACTTTTCCTTTCTAATTGACCTGATAAAGAGATAATTTTTAATTACTTGTGGCTACAACTCTTTCAGTGCTTCAGAAAGCACGCAGTTTGTGTATAAATCTATGTAGAATAGCTGATGCATCTCAGAATTTACACAACCCTTGAAACAATATGTATTGGGTCACATAAACAAGAACCTTTCAGCTATCCTGCTCCATTAGCCTTAAGGTCAGTTTAACCTGCCAGCTGAATGAGGCACATAGCTGCTCTGGATCATTCAGGTGGGGCAGAACTGCCAGCAGATAGCTTTGATCTCAGCAATTAACCCTGTAGTGTAATGGCAGAAAATACATGACTGAGATGTCCCTAAGTGCTATCCCTTGTGACTACTACACAGGGATAAGTACAGAGTTTCTTTAACAATATATCCATTCAAACAAATCAAGACAGCAACAAGAAGAAAACCACAAAAAAACCCTAGCCTAAGTCGCAGGCATCTTTTTCTGAGTGAGGAAATTAAATTACAGTCCATAAAGCATAGGCAACTGTTAGCAGGTTCATAACCAAAAAATAAATAAATGTAGTACTTTCTTGGTTAGGCATGTGCATGTATCTCTGCACATTTTTAAATCTCTTACCAAATGGTGATGGAGCGCCTTCATTACCACTGGCAGACAGAATCCCTAGCATCTTTTTTACTTAGTTTTCTCAGTCTATTGACATCATTTCAGTTTGATTCAGCAGGCTGTTAGTCACACCACATATTTACTTAATGGATACCAAAGCATATTACTAACCAGTCCGTGTACGTGTCCTGTTTCACAGCCCCTCCTCCGTATCGGAAAGAGGGATGTTCATCTTCAAGTAGCAGTCCAAGTGTACATATACAGTATTAGTCAGGACTAAGAGTATTTGTGCCCTTTTTCCCTAGAGGTATATGGAATACAGGGTGGGAGCACACCCAATGCCATTTCAGCTCCTGTAAATTGCCCTGTTGAGCTAGGGCACCCTGCTGCTGTGTTTCATCAGCTCCACAGCAAACTGTCTTTGCAATTGCCGTTCAGGTTGTCAGTACAGCGCCCTGACAGTTCCCACGATTGTGTGTGCTGAGGATCACTGGGTTCCATGCTCCAGCTCAGGTGTGGGGGATTCTTTCTGCCTTGTGGAGGTACCTGCCCCTAAATGCTTCATCTATTTTTCTGATAAAAAAAAATATCCACGCTTAAGTTGCAGAACTGCATGCAGTTGAAAAGCCTGGGAAGACCTCATCAAGTCCTGTCTTCTGCACTTTTGTGCTGGTAAAAACTCCCCATACCACATTAATCACAGACACATCTCTTAAGAAGCGTACTTTGAGGAGCTGCTGCTTTCCTCTGCCATTTCAAGTTCAATATAGTGAAGCTGAAACTTTCAGAGTAAAGCCTTTATTGTAGAGACTTCTTTTCTTCACCTGCAGAGGCAGGTGGAATCTCCAGCACCAGCTCATCTGACCAGGTGATCTTCATCAACAGGAGGTAGAACCATCACACAGTCTAGTTGATATCATCAATCAATTATCTGTATCCTGCCATTAACGTTATCGCTGTCATTAGCAAGGTTGTCCTGCAGCCAGCTGTAATCATAGGTCCTGTCATTCTGCTAATTAGGGTACTGTCTTTAAGAGTGTTGGATGCCTTAGGTTCATTATGAATGTGGCTGGTCAGTAAGGGTTCTGAGAAAACCCTTCGGTCTCGAAGTGCTCTTGCCATCTTTTGATTTTACTGTTAAAGATAATGAGGAATTTGAAAATACAAATACATTCCTATTGCAATTCTTTCCATATTAAAAGTAGAAAGTAGAACTTAAAAGTAGAACTTGGAAGAAGGTATCAAATCCTTTGAAATCCTTAGGAAGGTCTAGCTTCTCTTAAATTTATGTGAAGGATACAGTTTTATTTGGTGGGAGGTCAGTAGCACAGGGCATTACCTGAGCTTTGAGCTTAAACTGTGTATTTAATTTCTGGTTAGTGATAGAAATCTAAATGAGTTAGAAGTGATGATGCTGCCTTATTATGGGAGAACACCTAGAAAGGTATTTTTTTTCATGGCACCTTGCAATTATTTATATTGCCTGCAACCAGGCTTGGAATTTTCTTGTTAATGAGGAAGACATTCTTGTCATTATTTGACTCATGTTATAAAATGCAAACAGGTGCAGGGATTCTCGTTTTTTATTTTAAAATAAGTTGGCTTATCTGGGCAGTAAAAAACAAGAAATGCAAAGAAATTTGGTGAAATGCATTGCAATGTCTTCACTCAAATACTCCTAAAGAGTGACAGGGCAGGGTGTGTCATGACAGGATCTTGCCTGCTGTCTTTCATCTGGAATAACAACTATTCTAGAGGGAGTGAAAAAATGTATAAAGAGGGGTTAGGAGGCAGGCTCCCACTGGTTTCTAGAAGGATTTGTGCAACTAATTCTATATTTTTGAAAAGTTATCTCCTGTAAATTAGTGCATTTCCTATACTACGTAAACAGGAGCTCTTGCCTTACATGATGTTTTTGTTGGCTTAGATAACATACAAACAAAATCTTTTCGTTGAAGATGTTCATGACAGATTTGAAAAAAATATGTTTGCAAAGGCAAAGTCACAGACAGCTAAATGGGTGGTTGTATTTTTATCAAATGGCTATTCACAGAAGACACTCATAAGATGGGACAAAGGATTGCGGGTAGTGTCTTAAGAGAGCAGCAAATAAAATTGTTATGCATGGGTGTTCCTAAAGCCGCTGTGGTAGCGGCTTTACTCCTCACACTGTTCAAAGCTGCGTCCAAGGTCAGAAATAATCATCTACGAAACAGCAGCTGGCATTTAGAGTAGATGGTGAGGCAGAGAGCAGTTAACCGTCTCCACTTCTCCCCACAGGCTGATTATGTTTGCAGAATGGAGAAACTGGACTATTATGATCAATGTCACAGAAAAGTGTTCTGGAGATAGAAGGTGCTGAGGAAGTAAACTTAAAGCTTTCACTGAAATTTTAGCTGTAAAATCCCAGCTTATACCATGCGTCCCAAGAATTTAACATTTCTGTGCGATTTTAGACAAAACTCTTGACAGTGAGGGAAAATGTTTAACTAAGGGACAAATGAAAAACCTCTCCTATTCATGTCAAACTTGTCTGAGAGCTAGTATTTTTCAAAAACCTTTTCAAATGGGACATAAATAAATCTAGCATTAGGCAAGCATTCCCTTCTAGCCCTTCCTGTGATGTGAATTTAGCTTTGGCTTTACCGAAGAGGAAGGTACCAGAAGGATGGAGCAGTGAAACGCTGTAAGGGTATGTGTTGCTGTTCTAAAGCATTGTCCCTGTCCCGTCTAATTTGTACTACTCAATTTATGCCTTTCTGAGTATGCAGTTCCCTTCAAGACTTCCAGGTTTGAATTTGTTTCAGAAAATACCTCCCTGCCCTCAAGTCTACGTTTCCTTGGGAGGGTATATTGTATGTCACAGCATTTCCTCTTAATGTGGATTTCCAGCATGTATGAAAAGTGTTAAGGGTTTAAAATTTGTAAATGTACGGAGACTCTTAGAAATCTTTTGGGAGGTAGTGGCATAGAAGGAGAGGTAGAAGACAGAGGTAGAAGCAATTTCTGGAATATGACCTTTTCCCAAGTTTTTGTTTTCTGTGAAGATTGCGAAGCGAGCTGGCTTTTATAAGTGGTGTTCTGACCTGGATTAGCATGATGGATTAGGCCTTTCTGTTCTGTGTTGTTCTGTGTTGTTAAACTTGATGAAACACTGCGTGGGAAAGTCATGGAGCAGGTGGAGAATGGTGTTAATCCTTCTTGCCATAGTGGTTCATATGGCACTAAGAGTATGTAAAAGGCAGACAAACGGGTAATAGAGTATAAGAAAAGCAGCATTTCCTCCAGTCTGAGAGCACACTTTAATCCAAAAGGCTGCTTCATACAGGTTTTTTCCAGTCTTTTGAAATTTTCATGTGCCTAAGATATTTCTGCATTGGTGACAATGAATTGCTTTGCCCTCATTGATGCAAGAGTGCTAGTAATCTGCCGGGTAGCCATATGGTTCACATTTATTTTAATGTGTCTTTGACATCAGGAGAATAGCTGAGACAGCAGAAGAAAGTGCTTGTGTCTTGGAGTTCAGCCAGAACTGAGATTATTTATGTTTCGTAATCAAAGAACTACCAGTTTTCTCAATAAAAAATGTTTGAAAAACATGATGGGCTTAAGATGTCATTCCTATCAGGATTTTGTAAAATTAGGAAGCAGGCTTTGCATTTCATAGATGAATACAGCCACAGCGGGATCTCTTCCGGGGGGGTGGGGGGGTGCAGTGGTGTTGGATTCTGTTTTGGCTGCTAAACGCACAGAAGGAAACTCACTGTCTTTCCCAGGTTTCACGTGGCCGTAGCTCTGCTGCCCAGAGAGCAAAACAAGGATGTTCAAAGGCGAATGAAAAGTGCATTTGTGTAGTGCATTATATGTATGTGAGAGCAATTAAGGAAAATTTTGTTTCAGTCTGCCAGCATGTTATTACTGTTGCTTGCCTATTTAATAAGTTATAATTTATTCATATACGAATGAGACTTGGATGATTCTCATAAGGATACACTGAACTGCTAGTGTAAATATTGATTTTCCCCTTTGGAAAATCACTTTTCTTGGGATTTGGGAGTTGGATGGTCTCATGATGATACCTGTTACCAAGACATAAGAAATATATTATGAATAAATAGGAGAAAACCTGAATTTTTCAAATGTGAAAGAGTTGGAGGATTTGTGTCTTTCACAGATTCATAAATAGATAAATAATGGTTAGTCTCCGGGGAGAGAGCAGGAAATACAGCAGGAGGTGGAGAAGGGAGAAGTACTTCATACCAGCTGTGGTAGGAGGCAGTGGCTGGGGAGGTTGGGTGCAGGTGGCACCACCAGTGTCTTCCCCCTAAGCCTCTCTCGGCTGGGGACTTCCTAGCTTGGTTGGTTCCTGTGGGTGGGAAGGGCTGCAGCTGAACAGCCCACCCCCATGTACAGAGGTCAGCAGGCATCTCCTCTGCTTCTAGCTTTCCACTCCATGCTTTGAAAACACCTTGGTATGTGGTAGGGAGGCGAAAGGCAGGCGCACAATTTCAAAAGTTAGAGAGCGGCTGATACATAGCTTTGACTAACCTGTGGAAAATGAGCTGGTAATAAAATTTTCAGTCTCCCAATAATACATAAAATGAAAAATAAATCTTATTTGCAATACAGAAGGGAAGTGCAAAAAAAAATCTTGTAATTATGAACCTGTTGGTAGGAATAAGGCGATGGCAACCGTTATTTGAAACTAACTTAGCAGCACGACTTGGTGATTTCTTCCATGTAACTACAACACTAAGGAGATAGTCTCTAATGAGAGTGATCTAGTTACATTAACATACATTATGAAAATATTGACACTGATCTGTTACAAATTTGTGTGTTGCTACATCTTTCTTCACCCGTCTCTTCTCACGTTCCTCTTAGATGTATGTTTAAACTTTTCTGCCATATAAATTGTTTCATTCTCTGTTATTAACTATGAACAAAGGTCCTTCTTCATTCTCTAACCTCATGTGACTTGAATGGCTCTCATTTTTCTTACCTTCTTTGTTGAGGAGTCTTTTTCCAAACCCAGAAAGTATTTCCTCACTTGCTATGTTTGTTTAGTGACAGAATTCCAGCACAGATCAATGCTTTGTACAACATACTTTACCCAGGATGAATCCGACAGAGACATTTTATTGTCAAACTGCTATTCATAGTATTTGCCCTTCTCCCATTAATCATCATTATGATGGAGATTTATGTGACACATCAGCCTAAGTGAGAAATAACAGCAGCCATGGAAGCTATTTTACAGAACAGTTTTATTTTTTAAGGCTATTGTTATTTTCATGATAGTTTTGTTTACATGGATACTTTCTTCAGTTTTGCCTTTAAAGTTTTATTTTTAAGAGTATCTTTGAAAAATGAATTAGTGGGAACTCCTGTTTCCTGCAGACATATGGGGGACACCGTGTCTGGAAAAATGCATTTAATGCACTTGATGAAGTCCCTATAAGCTTAAAAAAAAAGTAAGGAACACTTAGTCTTTCTGGAAAAGGATACATAAACCATCTTGTATGCTGTTACTGTTAGATACTGGGTGACAAAAATGGTACTTTCTGTTTTGATAGATAAAATGTTACCATTTTAAATTGCAACCATTTTAATAAAAATGATGGTCATGAAAGTTATAACTTAGTGTCCCAATGTAGGAAATGGTCCTCAACTATGCATATAACTTACCACCTATGTGAACAACCATAATGATGTTTGTGTATTTATTCTATCATTAATCCTTTGATGGATGATGTCCCCATGTCTAGTAAACCACAGGTTGGGTAAGACAGGCTTACCGAGTCAAGCCTTATTCTGTGTAATTTGGAAGGGTGGTGGTGTGGGGGTGTGGTGATGTGTAGAAAAAGGTTGTCTTGAATTAGACAAAGCTTGTTTCAAGTTTTCAGTGTGCAGCCTTATGGATAAATCCCTGAAATCTCAATTTCTTTAATGACTGCTGAACAGTTATCTGTATTCTGTACTATAGTCAATGACTGAAATAGGACCTTACTGAAATATTGAAAACTGAAGGGCTTTAACAAAAAACCTTGCTATCTAGTGCTTAGGCATTGTGCCATTCTGCAGGTCTCTGGCTTGCCAGATCAGTGTTCTTAAATTTAGGAAACCTTAGAGATTCTTTGTATGTTCAATAGCAAGAGAAGTGCATAAGCCAAGAATTGTGCATAAAGAGAAATGGCAGAAGTATCATATGTAGTCATAAAATAAATTATAACTGCTGTGGATAAAGAGGATTGTTATAAGGGAGAGACGTTAATAACGGAGAAGGTGATGAATAAATGCATCCTACTGTGTATGTGTGCAGGCACATCATGAACAGCAAATGGGCAAGCACAAACAGCAGGTTTTGTTTCCAGGATGTTTTAACCATGCTTGGGTTAAACAATTGTTTGTTATTAAAAGTTTTCCTTTAATTCTTTTGGCCTTGCCTTAAGGAATTTTGTTTACAGACGGTTGCCAGTTTTGCTATAAAAGGTCTGTGGTACAGATGACCTCTGCTGTGGCTGTTAGCTCGGGTCGAGTGCTACACGGATGGGGCTGTGCTGTGTCCAGATACGGCCCTGAATCTGCAGCAGCTGCTTTTGCGTGGCAAAGAGCTGGTAAGCCTACAGGACCTGACTTGACTCTATGAGGAGGCAGGCCAGTTGCAACCAGGTTAGTAATTTGGGCTCTGCTCTGCTAAACCCCTGAGCTACTCAAATGCCAAAATCAAAATTTCAGCAGTTGATATTATTTCAGATGAGGAATTCTGATGGTCCTGTTTGAAGATATCTATGTCTGAAGACCTTGTCCAGTTATAGTGACATCTTCTGAGAGATAGTTCTGTAGCAGCAATTATTATTAACAGTATCATCCTTCCCTCTGATAATTGATATATTTTATGCATTACAGTACTTATGTATCTGTCAAAAATATTTAGTTCCATGTAACCTTGAAACATGGAACTAAAAATTATATTAATGTTTAAATACATGAGAATGGAGTATTTTTTTCCTTCAGTGGAATATATCAGACTTGTAGTATATAAATGTGTTAAAGATCATGTGTGATCCATAGGACAGTTTTAGGTGATGATGAATATTCCTATTCCCTCTGGCATCCTTGCTCACCATGAACTGCTAGGTGGTGGTGTTCATTTTCAAAAACCACCTTCTAGTTCCTGTTGACAGTGCATGTCCAGCAGCTGCTAAAAAAACACATCTCTGCATAGAGACTCTGCCTGGAGTTAATATCAACCCTTCTGTGCAGAACAGATGATAGTGGCAGCCACTGATACCACTTGTTACACAGGCAGATGGCATGTAAATACTTTTTTTTGAGACTGGCCAAGCAAGGAAGCAGTTACTAGATCTTTTCTGGAAAAGTATGGTGTTTATACTCTCTATGGATAAATTTTTAGTGAAACTGACTCTAAAGAGGCGTGCAAGCCTTGCACAATCTGTGTCCCTCATTCTGAAAGGAGCTTACTAATTGATTAATGTCGGTAAGTTTTGTCTGGGCATATGTTCATGCTTTCCAATATATCAGAAAATGTGTTTTGTATGTCCTTCTGCTCTGTCTTAAGTAGTGTTGTTAGCACTAATTGCAACTGATTTGAACATACTATTTAAGGTACAGTGTATGCATAATAACATATGTCCCTGGCTTTTGATAAGATGATCTGAGAATCATGAGTTTGGGTTGGCTTGAAGCAAAAGGACCAAATGAGTTATGGAGCACTTTGTCCCTGATGTTGGAAAATGTTTGGCATTTCCATTCAGTATCTAATAGTAATTTTTTTGAGGTCACATTAAGGCAGTCCTCTGCTCAGAGAGTTTAGGAAGTATAGTAGAGCAAGAATGTCAGTCTCTTCTCCCAAGTAACAAGTGATAGGACAAAAGTAAACGGCCTTGAGTTGCACCAGGGGAGGTTTAGATTGGATATTAGGAAAAATTTCGTCACTGAAAGGGTTGTCAAGCATTGGAACAGGCTGCCCAGGGAAGTGGTTTAGTCCCCATCCCTAGAGGTATTTAAAAAGTTGTGTAGACATGGCGCTTAGGGATGTGGTTTAGTGGTGGACTTGGCAGTGCTAGGTTAATGGTTGGATTGATGATCTTAACGGTCTTTTCCAACCTAAATGACTCTGTGATTCTAAGAACATAGTGCCTTTGGTGCTAACAGTGCTTCCTTTTGTGTCCTTGGTTACTAAGGCGGTCACAATTCTCCAGTTCCCTCACTGATATCTCTATGCGTCTGGGTAATCAAATAAAATCCTGTAATCTTTAGCAGTTCCTGCCTGATCTGTTCTTGTAAACAACATTCTCATAAATATGAATATATTCTGACTGCTTCCTAGCAGTAACATAGAAGAGATGACTCTAGCATTATTTGCAGAGCCTTAGCTCTTCCCTTTAATGAGCTCTTGGGTGAGACAGAAGCAAAGCCAAAAGATCAGATGTGTTTCAGAAAAAAAAATTACACGTAATCTGAGGGCTCTGAATGTTTACATGCTTGTTTACTTACACAGATTATCATATGATTTGTCTGACTCAGAACTATAATGTTAATAAATAAACTCATGAACTTTAGTGACATTTACAACAAATACATGTCAGCTCTCATGCCGTTTTCAACACAGTTGTGTAGTGCTGGATTTATAGTGCCAGTGGTGTTGCAGTTGCAGAATGCCAGCGTTTTCTTGAAGTTCAGCTTAATTCTATTTTAACATCATTTTTGTCAGTGATATGCTAAAAAAACCACAAACAAACAACTTTGATGGTGTGGCATTGATAATTTAATTACTAAAAGTGATAAGAACTATAAAAAAAGTTGAAGAAATGTATTAATGGGTTCTTTAAGACAGCTCGTGACAACTAGTCCTACTGAGAGACCTTGCTGACCAAACTTTTAGGCATAGCATATGGCAATGTATGAAATTCATGTTCTAAATTTTGACAGCACACACATGGGCACCCCCACCCCTCCCCAAAAATTGACATAGTGGAAAAGCTCATTCGTGTAATCTAGTTTTTATCCTAGATGACATTCTTTTTGTCAGCTGGAAATAATTAGATTGCAGAGTCTTCTGCCTAGCTTCATTTAACTATTAATATTAGCGTGTAGCATGTGAATAAAACTTAAGGTTTATTTCTTTATGTATAGAAAGTAGTATGAAAGTAGTATCTTTTCCATAAAGAGATTGACAGACTTAAAAAAATGGAAGCACTTTTATTGCAGCATTTGGTGTTCCTGCCCATAAGCAGCCATGTCAGGAGTTCCATAGCTAAGGTCTAAAACAAATTACTATAGATGTAGACCTTATGTGGTAGACACTGAAGTTCACAGATGAAGAATCAAAGGCATCCACTAGCTTGTGCAATTTATAGGCCCAATTGCCTGCTATTTTCTCATGAAGCATATATATACATTTTTAAGATTAACCTTCTATCTTTTCTTTCCCTTAATATTTTACTATAGTTTTCTCTCTCATGCCATATGTGGCCGGTTCTTTTACTTGGTAAAAAAAGCTACTTGCCCTTCAGTAGCAGTTGAGATCCAAAAAAACATCAATACTGTTATATCAGAAATTGTATGCATCCCAGAATGGTTCAGGTCCTTCAGCAGAAGCAGGATTTTTTAATATGCGCTTTCCTATGTGTAAGAGCATATAGGCAGTGAATGTTCTGACTCAGAATATTTGCTTTCAGGCTAAATTGAAAGAGAATAGAATATCAAAATTACCCTGTCTTCCAAACTCTGAAAATTTGGTTTTATTAAAGATAGTTTTGTTTTGAAACTGTGGCATATATGAAAAAGAACAGTACATTAAAACAATATTTAATATAATGCAAAATTGACACACCCCTATCAACTAGTCTTTTCTAACAAAATAACCCTCTTCCTATAAATATTTTTGACAGGCTTTGTTGTTACAAGATTTGCTTAAACTTAGATGTAAGTTTAAACATGCTTAGTGTAACAGAATTTGTCTTTTGATTTGTCTCTACGGACATCCTACACCTTTTTTTGGAACACTCTTCACTGAGAGCATGTGAGTGAATATAAAACCTGAGCTTATTTATCTGTTTTATATTTATGATCTAGCATATGTGCAGCGTATCTGGAGAAGTGCATGTTATTTATATAATAAACCATACTTTTAGCTGCTTATCAGTATTTAGGAAAAATAATATTATTTCAATGTTTGACTGAGTCCCAGATAGTTTTGTGATTATGTCAGTAGGGCATACTGTCTCTAATTTGGTTACAGGACTGTATTTTCTAATATAGTTGTTTTTTATATAGTTAGGTAGATTATGCTATTTTTTGGACTGAATTACTTCATGTAAAAGTTTGGGGGTTTTACATTTCTGGTGATTATGATTTCACTACATAATAATATTAGAGAATGAACTGTGTTCTAACGGTGATAATAAACTGGACCTGTTACGAAACCAAGGCTGCAGGCCAAGTGCTTCCAATCTCTAGAGACGGGGCAATTTTAGATTAGCTGTGTACATCATGTTGCTCTTACTGCTTTTAAACAATGGTTCCAAGTATTTCAAGAGTGGTCAGGCACCTTTGAAGTCATTTTACTGGCTGAATTCTGCCAGTTAGGTCTCTCGTTCATACCTGCCTGGTTGTTGCCTGTAAAAGGCAAAGCAATGACTTATTATCTACATTCTCAACATCCTATTGCCATTTTGCAATAAATCAAATAAATCACGCTGCTCATCTTAAAAATTAAGGAGTGTCTCTTATCTTTCTCTAACGTTTGTGTGTCTTTTTTTTTCTCTAAAGGCTCACCACTGTTACCAGTGAGAAACAATAGATTGTTGGAAGGAGTTACTAAATGTCTGTAGAAAAAGTAACAATATTTAACAGTTAAAATTTCGCATTTCTTATGATACTGCATCTACAAGTGTGACGGGAATGAGAAAAGAATTAGAAAAGACTAGATTTAATTTTTTGTCAACATTCTACACATTAAAATATATATCTATACATACATGTGTATTCAGTGGATGGCAGCAGAAAGAAGGATGAAGGTAAAGAAAAAGGAAGTGCGATCTGATTGTTAATCAGCATTATTCCTGTATTATTCTGTGATGATGATGGTATGAATTTCTGAGACAGTCTGAAATACTAAACATATTGCCTTTATAGTTTTTCTAACACTAATTTATCACATTTTAGATTACAAGAGAGAGGAATCTTTTCTGCCAATGTGATCCAATGCTTTAAAGATGTAGTTGCAAATCTCCACAGCTAAGCCTTGCTGACGGAATGGTAACAGTAACTATAGGCCTGTGAGAGACTGTTCTCCTGACTGCTGTCCTGTGCAACGTTGTTTTGTTCGCAGCGGTTTAAAGAGGAGCAAGTCAGTGTTATCACTGTCTTTGAGGTGACACTGTGAAAGAAGTTCCTTTTGCTGGGATTTATTTGCTTCCTTCGTAAAAGGATAGAACATTTTTTTATAATGCTATGGGAAAACACAACTGTTCTAGCCAAAAATTTCTGTTCTGAAGTAGACAATAGCGTTCATGGTTGTAGCAGTTTTTAATGACTTCTAGGTTTGCAGATACAGTAAATATTTCTAATGTTATCCCCTCATTTAGACTGCACACCTCGGTACATTAGTGTGCACAGAGTCAGGTATTGCAAAGGTAAATGGAACTACACAAGTGAGGAATTTGCTATGTGACTGGAAGTTACCATTCATCCTGTAATCTGTATCTGTTCTAGCTTCTTCAATCTTGAAGAGAGAGAAGCGGAAGAGAACAAAAAATGTCCATTTTAACTGTGTTACCGTATATTACTTCACGAGAAGGCAAGGCTTCACCAGTGTTCCCAGCCAAGGGGGAAGCACACTGGGAATGTCTACTCGCCACAACAGTGTACGCCAGTACACACTCGGAGAGTTTGCGATGGAACAGGAGAGGCTTCACCGAGAGATGTTAAGAGAGCATCTAAGGGAGGAAAAACTCAATTCTCTAAAATTAAAGGTAAAAATTGTTCAAGACTTTGATCCCTGCCTTATTTATTTAAATGAGCAGTGTCAGAGGTATATGAGCCCAATGTATGTGTTTTAAACAAAACCATTTTCTTTATACCAACTCCATTTTCAATCTAAACAATGGCTTTTTTTTTTATTTTACTTAAGACATATTTTTGTTCCATATTACCAAGTGCTGCTGTAGCTCTTACTGATTTGTACCTCAAAGTGCTTTACAGGAAGGTTGCTGTTTACTCCCTGTTTTCTATAGAGAGGAAAGCAAAGGCAGGAAGTGGTGGAAGTTAGCCTTGAACTGGGTGTCCAGCAGAAGTCTGGAAGTGCCAGGAAGAGAGTGAGTCTTCTGAGCCCTTGCACAGTGCCCTGTTAGACAAGGGAATGGTAACATTTTAAGTACAGAAAGTGAAACAGATTATTTTCTTGTCCAACTTGAGCGAATTTGGCAAAAATAAGAAACAATAATACTGAAAATGTTTTCTTTTTTCAGTGTACGAATTTATACAATCATGTGTCTTTTAATATTTCACCAAGGGATGTCTATGTTAAAGAAGGAATGTGTCAGACAAATTAACTGGCTGTATCATTTTAGCTAGTCAGAACAAATCTTAGCTATAGTTTTGAAGCTGTCTTTTAAAATATAATATGGGAGAGGAAAGAAACAGTGTATTTGAGTAGAGGACAATAGAGAAGGGGATTGTGTTCTTGGAAGGGTTCTTTCAACCTCTTTAAAATTGTTGGCAAAACTTCTGTTTTTCTTATGTTTTTGTAGTGGATGAAACAATTCCTGTATAATGGTTTGCATTGTACGTATTTTGGGCTGCCGGTTGTAACTGAACTACTGTGTTCCATAGCCCCTTCTTTCATGATGATATATCTCTATTTCAGATACTACTACAGTTGTCCAGAGCATTCTGGTACCCTCCAAGCTTAAGAAATGCCTTTCAGCATTTTTCCCATAGAATGAACTATGTTCATGAGTTCTGTCTGAGCTCCTGAAGAAGTATATATGACCCTTACTATTGTAATTTTTTTTTCAGTCTCCTAATTGTTTTTTATTTGAATAGCTAAATAGATTCTTAAATAGTCCATAAAATTTGAACTGTCATAATGAAAACAAACATACATAAAACTACTCAAGACAAAGGCAAATTAAAGATGGATATTTGTATGGCCTTTGGCTAGAGTGTTACTGACATCACTAGATAGACATTATACCTCTGAACATCTCGCATCGCAGATCTTCAGAGCACCAAGTGTGAATTGAGCTGTGTTATTGTAACCAATGGCTCTGTGTAGATCCCTTGGCTGACTTCCAGGAATCAGCTCAAAGAGAGGAATCCCTGGTGGAGTGAGTAAAGAATAGTAAGGCATGCAAATATTTCACTTCTCCTTTTCTTTTTATAGCTAGAAAGTAAATCAAGAAAATTCACAGATCCTAATTCTCCTCTTGGCTGGGATAGATTTCCTTTCTTCACTAACTTACATGTTTCACGCCAGCCCACTCTTTTTTTGGGACATAGACTCTGCCTTCTGCTTCTCTTTCAAATAGAATGTGTTCTTCCATCTCCTCAGTCACTTGTTTGAGTGGATGATAATCTTTACTGTGACTTTTAAGTTCTGGCAAAATCTCTTCATAAGTATTCAGTGAGTAATGAAAGCCTGATTTGCATTCCTCCCTCTGTCCTAATTTTAATTGTTTCCTTTTACCAAATAGAAAAGTCCTTTCCCCTTCACTTAATTCAGCTGTGGTGGATTTCTTTCTTCATTGATCCTCAGCAGTTTATGTGGGAATAGTTTACTAGCATGTTCTGAGACTGGTAAGGTGACTCTAAAGTTTCAATTCAAATATTAAGAAATTGTGGTGTGGTTAGGTAAGAATCCTGACAGTGGCTTAAAAATGGTAACATCTTACTAGTGTTAAATCTTTTACCTTACTAGTGTTAAATCTTTTACTAGAGTAAAATATTTCTTTTCACTCTATAGAGCATATATAAAAACATAGGGAACAGAAAACTTCCTTTTTGAACTAGTCCATTAAACTCAGCTTAGTTGCATCCTTGATTATACACTTGGGGTAAAAAAATAAAATAAAACCCACTTTACCTCCCAAAAGCAAATGCAGGACTCACTGAATTATAGTGAAGAGTCACTGGAAAGCACTGAGCATGTTTTATTTGCTTAAGACAACTGTGCCTTGCTGATTTCCCATGATAGAGATGGAAGAGCTGCTTGGTCATTCACTTGGTTTCTAAATGAACCCAAGAAGGAAACACTGTAGAGTTCTAAGGTGACAATGTCAGTGATTATGATCTTTAAGGAAAATGTACTAATCAAGATTTGCATCTAAATTACTATGCATCTTCACAAAAAAATGAAGAAAATGAGGTAGTGCAAAGTTTGCTCAAAAAGGTTTTTCTGCTTGAAAACCATTATGCAAACAGAATGTAACATTTTCAGTGTGGTTTTTAATTTCAGTCTCCCTGTTTTTTTTTAATTTTTTGCATTGCGTTAAAATATGCAAATTTGTAGGTAGAAAGCATTCTTGTCTTGTAGAATTTGTTAAAAAAAGAAATACAGGAATATATTGGAATTGAGTCTTCATAATATTAGGTACTATTTATTATTTTAATTGCTAAAAGTGAAGAGCCAAATCAGAAACTTACCTTAATTAAAAGCAGATAAAGACTTTAAAATCATCTTCAAGTCACTTTAGCCATTTAGCACCAGCACTTTGGTGTAAACACTGCTGACAGTGCCATAAACACTTGTTAGCAGCAGAGTGTGAAAATTCTAATGGCAATCTGGGCATAAAAGCCTTCTTGTCAAGATGAAAGGTACACGGCAGGCTTTACTTTAATACGTTGTCATTTGAGAAAACATCATGAGTAAGCAATAAGGACTCTTCCAGCTAATTTATGGTGCTTACTCATAATGTCTCCTCAAATTAAGATCTATTAAAATGATTAGCATGACCCTGGTGATGTTAAGGCTCCCGGGTCTGTGGACACAGTTGGTTTCCTTTGTGGGAAAATGTAAGGAATAATTTCCAGCTGGGGCAGGAAAAGATATCTAACCTGAATTTTTCACGTTTTACAGAGTTGAAGTGAATTTTGCCCAAAGGATTCACACATTCATTGGCCCTTGCCTTGTTTCTGTTGTTATGACATTAACCTTTAGCTTTATGAGAGAAATTCCACCCCTCTCTATATCGTTTAATTCAGATGAGCAATATTATGACAAGCAAGAGAACTTAATGTTCCCCTGAAGTTCTGTATTGGAAAATGTATTTGATGGTTCTTGATAATCTTTCTCCCTCTGTAGTTACGCAATCACTTGTTTGGCAAATATTTGAATCTTTCATTTTCATGTTCTTTGTGTGACAAAACTGAGAAAAAATATCACAGGAGACAAGAAGGTAGTCATCCAGCAAAACAGTCAGGAGGTAAGGTGCTTTGAAATGTCAAACTGCTGTCTAATCCCACTTGATGCCCAGGCATTTGACTTCCCAGCCTGCTGGATGCATTCAGCATTCCTCAATGCTCTACCACTGTAGCAAAGCAGATAAGATTTGCAGGAGGAGGCAGAGAAATACATGAGATGTTTGGTATGGTTCTGTAGGTGCTTTCGTAAGCTGAGCAGTTACAGCATTCACCTCATGGGTAAGAGCCCTGAAACTTAATTTTTATGAAATAGTAATCGAATAAAGTACTAAAATAATTACAGAGACAGGGATTAGAATTATTCCCCAGTTTCAAACCTAAATTCTGATAGGCAGTTAAATAACAGTGATCTGCTTAAGGAGTGGTTTGAGCCTTGTGTATTTAAAACTAAAGAAGTCAGAATTTTCAGGTAGGTCATTCTCCGATTATATAAAAAAAAAAAAAGGGGGGGCAAGCAAAGAAACATAAATACACTGTACTTAGTTGTACCTAGCTAACAAAAAATGAAAAATATAAAAAAAATCAAGGATGCCATTTGGGATCTGAACATTCAGGCTGAGTTGCATTTACAGTGGGATGTTCCCTCCCACTAGCTTCAGGCAGCAAATTCAAGATGCATTTAATTACTCTGTGGATCTACCTGTCAAGGTAGAAGTTTGGGAGGACATTTTGAAAATGCCTGCCTTTAAGATGAAGAAAGAGCTGGAAGCATAAGCACATAAAGGGATTTGAATGTTATAGGGATAACAGACATGGTAAATAAACTGAAACATGAAATAAAATGAAGGCACTAAACTCCAAAGGCTGCAGTTATGGAGAAAGACTGGGAATACATTGAAAAGAGAAAGAAACTAATGCCTATAAAGCGGCGTTGTGGAAGTGGCAGAACACCTCTGCATGAACTAAATACGGTGCTGAATTGCTAAGAAGGGATGATTACTGATCTCAGGAGAATTTTTCTTTGTGCAGTGTAATGTGTACACGCACACTGCATGCAGGGACTACCAGTCACGACACTGAGACTCAAAGGGAAGAGTATTGCTTTTAACCTGACTTTGCAAGTCAGGAACAGTTAGAGGGTATTTTCTGCGATTGTCTTACGCAGTTGTTATAAACACAAAATGGCAATTGCAAAAAAGACTAAGCAGTCAGCAGGAGTTCACTGTCGAATAATTCAGTAATGCTGTAAATGACGGTTACAGCCCAAAAGATTGTGGAAAGGACAAACTGTTAATGTAAATCAGAAAACAAAACAGTTGTGAATATAACAAACAAAAGCAGAAACTGTGGAATGGGTAAGATTGAGGACTGCTTTCTTTATGTAAAAGAAGCATAACTCAATGGGGATGACGGGATTTAGTAGCAGAAAAAAGGGGAGTTATCTTTACAGTGACAATTGTTAAATGTCTAAACATTGAAATGCACAAGAAAAGGCGGTGGTAGTTATGACTTCAGTGTTTATTTGGTGTCTGAAAATTTATTTGGGATAACAGGCCAAGCTGAAATTTTCTGCAAGTGATAAGGCAAAACAGAGAAAGAATTGGAATGGCTATTTTACTATAGGTAAGAAATATTCAAATTACATTCACTGGGGCCATATTTCTGAGGTCATGGCCATGCCCATGATGACACCGTTAATGCAAATGAGACTTGAGACTTCACCAGTGTATAATTATCACATAGTTGCACCATGTTTTAGTCATAAGAGTATGAGACCAGGTGCTCAGCGAGTGTGAATCAGCAACCTGATCAGTCGAGGACATTACACAGAGCAGGGTGAACACTGGGAATCTGTTTTTTTTGTTTGCTTGTTTTTCCACTTCGAGCAAAATTATTTCGTAGAACAATAATAAAAGAAAAAGGATTTATTATAGGACAAAATAAATTGTATAACTGCACTTGCATCACAGTTGCAATGTACGATGCTCAATCTCAGTAACTTGAGACTGAGAAAATACTTTTGTTTGTAGTGAATGTCATCTGAACTTTTTTTTTAAACATGTGATAGTCTTTTGATTCTTAAGCAATTTTCTTTGTAGAAGGACTTTTATAAACCCTGTAGTTGTGTTATCTGGCAGGTATAACCAGTGAGCTCTAACATGGATGGGAAGATTGACCTTCCTTCAGTGCAGTAAATTTTTTTTTCTTTTCTCCTTGAATATATACACCCCTTTATACATGAGAGGAGTTAGAGGAGTATGGTACAAAAGTGTGCTGTCTTACGAAAGTGGCACTGGATGTTTGTGCGTGATGCTCACGGCCATTTAATTTTGAGACAATTTTTGAAAGGTTTGAGAGCTAGACTATACATAGGTAATAACATAGTGCCAGGATACTTGTATCTTTAGAGGCTCAAAAATTCATAACCCTAGGAAAGGAGCACAAACCTTCTAAAAACTTTTCTCAAGACCCTCCATAACAGGTTAACAACTTATTTCCTTTTTTCTAAGTTTATTCATTCATTAGCTACCTAAGAATAGTCTGGACTGGTTAGTGAAGTACTAAAATGTATGACAACACAAAGCTAAATGGGTTATTTTCAGGACCAAAGAGGACTAGAAAGAACTTAAGATGATCTATATGCGTAAACACTATGAAATACATTGCAAATAAACATGAAGTAACGTAGGTAGAAAGGGGCAAAATTAAGTGACTTCCAGGCTTAAAATTGCCAACTCAAGAAGCCAATATAGGCATCTGGCCAAAGGATTAAGTGGAAATGCTGCTTTGTGAGCTCAGCTGTACAAACATCAAACAACTCGTCAGGCTAAAGAGGAACAGGATAGCGAATAGTACAGAAAATACACCATTTTACAAATCTGTGATGCATCGTAACTCTGGAACACTGTTGGTAGTATAATTACTGTCTCAAAAGCGATATTGAACAATTTCAAGGAGCCTGGAGACAGGAACTAGAATCAATTAAATGTTCAAAAATTATCTTACGAAACAATACCGAAAAGACTAGAATTTTAGACAGGCGTGAGGTCTGGCAAACAATGACAAATGATAAAGGACATAAAGAACAGATAAGAAATTAGAAACTTAGAAAAAAAAATGAGCTTCATGACAAACGTGAAACTAAAAATGTGTATTTAATTCACATGCTAAATGTGAAAGAACTGCCTTTTAACCCATTTGTAATCATATACTGGAACGTACCGGCCGTCATGCAGTGTTTTACATACGGCTTTCCACATTCATAAAGCATTACACATATTGACATCTGTGACACACATATATACACACATGTGGGTATAGTTTAAGGATGTTGTTAATGTTCTATGCAACAGATGACAAAGAATGGTACAGTGGAATCTGAAGAAGCTAATACCCTGACACTGGATGACATTTCCGACGACGATATTGATCTAGACAACACTGAAGTAGATGAGTACTTCTTTCTACAAC
Organism: Phaethon aethereus; assembly: GCF_964289735.1. Classification (NCBI taxonomy): domain Eukaryota; kingdom Metazoa; phylum Chordata; class Aves; order Phaethontiformes; family Phaethontidae; genus Phaethon; species Phaethon aethereus. Next base: position 21,233,981 of record NC_138580.1, read on the forward strand.
CCCTGCCGACAAAAAAGCGAAGGGCATTGCTGCGAGCTTCTGGAGTGAAGAAGATTGATGTCGAAGAAAAACACGAGCTGCGGGCCATCCGCCTGTCCAGAGAGGATTGTGGCTGTGACTGCCGTGTGTTCTGTGATCCAGAAACTTGCACTTGCAGTCTTGCAGGCATAAAATGTCAGGTAAATGTCTATATTACTGTTGTTCTTGAACTATCAAGGGGAGGGGTAAAGGAGGGTGTGTGTGCACACACATGTACTTTTTGTTGTTGAAGTTATAACTATTGGAAATTCATTAAGTTCATTATTAAACAATAACACTTGTGGATCTCAAACCATTTTTTTAAGGCCCAGATTTAAGAGTATGTAGTGTGCAATACAAACAGTCTTCTCAAACATCTTTATTTTATGATTGATTTAGGCACATACATTGTTTAGTTTTGTTGTTGCTGTTGTTGTTCTTATACAAGTATTCTGCTCCTCATATTCTTCTTTGGCCTTTATATAAATATGCAAATACAGAGAACAGAAGAATCAGTAGCCTGCAGATTTCAGAGGGGTATTACCTTTCGTTTTAGAGACAATTGATATACTGTCCAAATGTGAATTATAGCCCAAACTCAATGAGAAACAATAAATGAAACTCTGCGGTACCATCCTTTATTTAACATGCATGATACTTAAAATGCATGCAGGCAATAAAAAATACATCTGCTAATATAGCAGGTGGTTTTTCCTCTGCAGACTGAAAGGGTATTTTGTATTGTACGTTTACACAGCGCCCTATGTACAGCTGTAAATGTCCCAAAATATTCCGTAAAAGAGGTTTCCACTAATTCTCCTGAGACGCTGTTATGCAGCTGAGTTGATTTCCTCTTGAATGCATTTTTCATTATTTCTTAAATCCAAGCTAAACTTTCTCTGCTATTATAAATAATACATTCTCTTTGCTGTTCCTGTTTTCGTCTTTGCATGTAGGGAAGATGCACTAGATTGTGTTTATGTGGTTCTCCTCTGCATCGTATTTTATGTTTAAGTATTATAGTGTAGATGAAACTCATAGACCTTAAGCTAATTGAACTATCTGACTTGTGGACTCGGTCACATTTTTAGAAATTTAAGATAGTTATTATTAGATATCTAAGTTCTGCCCATAGTCTGTTGAGCTCACAATATTGCATCTATATTTGACTGGAATATCTTTTAAGTACTCAAGTACTTGAGTGTTTATTCCTACTTCTGTGGTCAGGTGTCCCCCTGGGCACCCTTATAAAGGTTTTTATACATAATTCATTTTGTTTCAATAGGTTTCCAGTTTCCATAATTTTAATCAAATGTTAAGACTCTTTCTGGTAATGCTTCTGCCTGGATTTGAGCATGCCATGAAGCAAAGCTGTAGCAGATCCATAAATAGAAAAACTACCTATCTTTTGTTCCACTGCGTAATGCTTCCCCCCATGGAACAGAAACGTATTTTTCCTACTCTGCAACATTGTTGCACGTATGGCTCTCTTACTGTTCCTACCAGTAGCGCTGAATTCCAGGGCTAGACCCTCTGCATTATTGCTAGCTTCGACTATTCTTACAAGTACTTCTCAAGGTGAATCCCACTTCACTATTGTATTTCTCTAGGCTGCTTAGGTTCTGTCGTATCAGTAGGCTTATGATACATATTGTTAATCTATATTCTTTTTCTTAAAAGGTGGATCGTATGTCTTTTCCATGCGGTTGCACTAAAGAAGGGTGTAGCAATACAGCAGGTAGAATTGAATTTAATCCTATCCGTGTACGGACTCACTTTTTGCACACAATAATGAAACTTGAATTGGAGAAAAATAGAGAACAGCAAGTTCCAGCACTAAACGGCTGCCACAGTGAGTTAAGTGCACACACTAGTTCTGTGAGTCCAGGACCCCATCCGGTTGAATATTCAATTGCAGAAAATTTTGAGATCGAAACCGAACCTCCGGCTGCAGTTATGCATTCTCAGTCAGCCGAGGACTTGGACTGCCCAGGGGAAGAGGAGGATGAGGAAGATGGGAGTAGCTTTTGTAGTGGAGTTACAGATTCTAGCACACAGAGTTTAGCCCCTAGCGAATCCGATGATGATGAAGAGGAAGAGGAAGATGAGGAGGAAGATGAGGAGGAAGAAAAAGCAGATGATTTTGTAGAAAGCATGGGCTCCCATGCTGACATGGTGCCTCTTCCTTCTGTCCTTTGCTACTCTGATGGAACTGCTGTGCATGAAAACCACTCTAAAAATGCCTCATACTATACTAACTCTTCAAATCTGTATTACCAAATAGAGAACCATGTTGCTGGCACCGCTAACCAGATTGGTGAGACTTATTCAGAAAGGGATGCTGTCAAGAATGGCAGTCTGTCTCTGGTGCCTTACAACATGACTTCAGAACAGTTTGTTGACTACACCCGGCAATCAGAGGAAACTTTTAGCAGCCCTCATTACCCTTCTGCCAACCCCTCAGTGATTGTTTGCTGCTCATCTTCTGAAGGTGATAGCAGCGCTCCATGTAACAGTTTATACACTGAGCATAGGCCAAGTCACCCTCAAGTGGAATTTCACCCATACTTGAAAGGTCCTTCTCAAGATGGCTTTGTTTCAGCTTTGAATGGCGACAGTCGTGTACAAGAGCACCCTGCTGAGAATTCACTAAACCTCCCAGAAAAGAGCAGACTGCATGAAGAGTGCATCAAATCACCAGTGGTAGAGACGGTACCTGTTTAACATTAAAGTTATTCTAGGACTGACTTCCTGTATTCAAATGCACTCACATTGGATTTCCTAGAGTCTTACTTTTTTAAGAGGTAGACAAGACTTGGACTATAGTCAATGTTCCAGACACATTTTGTTTTCTCAAGCTACACTGGCAGTGGTATTGCACAAAATCAGTTCATGTAAAGATTTAAATAAAAATAATCAAACTGTCTTTTGATAAAAGTAAAACATGTAAGTGAAAAACACACCCAACATATTGCAAAGTATGTGAAACCTGCCAAGCTATCTGAATCAAAGCTTTGTGTTTTTGATTGTCGGGCCTGTGCAAGATTGTTAAAAATGATACCTTGAAATAATCATGTTTAGAGTCCTAATTTTCAACATATCTGAAAAGATGGTGAGTTTAATGTAAAAGTAACTACTGTACAAAAAAATTTTAATTGTTCTGTACTGTATGTATTTTATTTATGGTAGTTTAGTATTCATGTTTTGATAAAAATGAACAGCATGTTCATTTGAGCAGAAGATCCATAGCTAGTTACAAAGAGCATGTCCACTTTTCATCTGGAGTATCATGTGCTCTTCCTTTTGGGTTTTTTTGGTTGGTTGGTTTTTAAATACCATTTCTAGTAAATTATCTTGAAACGCATTTTTAGAGTGGGCGATTTTCTTTTACTGTTCTTGACAAAGAAACAGAAGAGTCAGAAAGGGGGCATTTACATCTTCTAGAAAGGTGAAAGGTAGACAATCCTCCATTACAATTAAAATCAGTGGCTTTCCAGAAATAGTGCCCTTCCCCAAAGAAAAATGATCTCATATACAAATGGCAAAGCAGTAGCTTACGCTTGCACAGCACCTTTTAGCCCAACAGTCAGATACTTACGCACTTTAGTGCCATTTTGCAGTACTGGATTAACTGTGGGAACTGTGAACTATTTTGGAGATATGCCATAGCTCCAGACTTGAGGTGTATGTAAGATCTTAAAATTAATTGTAACAAGACCTGTACGTTTTTCCCAAGCCAGTTTATGACTCTGTCAGTAGGTATTTTATAAAAGTAGAGTCTTGCTGCTCAAAGTTTAAATGAAGCATGGAAAGGAATGTGAAAGTGTCTGGATTTCCTAAATATTTAGCAGTTTTTATGAAATATGAGACTGTTTTTTGTGGATTGTATCTCCAATTTACAGAGTTATTTGGTCTAATTAGGAACCAGTGAATTCAGTGAGGAAACATAGCTTCAGAAATTTTATATCTATCTATATATCTATCTGCTAAAGTTTGCAAGTAAAATAGCACATGCATCTTATGGGTATTCATTACCTTGTACTCCATTTGTTTTTAAATGAAATGAGAATTAAAATGTGTGCTGTATCTCAACCTTTAATTTGTTAATCAACCTTGCTTTCTTCTAGCAAAGGAGGTATATCTTCTAGAAAAGGAGGTGTAGGAACCTGCTTTTCTCTACACTGGTAATTCTGCACTGCCTTATTTTGATTTCAAAAATCTATTTTAACATTTTTGTTCTTCTAATACTGAAATGTTATTTATTATACATCAAGTGGGTTGAAGTGTAGACCTGTCTTGTTTGTCAAAATATAAGGATCAGCATCTTGGTTATTAATCTGTGTCTGATCTAGATGGTTAACAGTATGCATGTAAACACGGTGTAAATTTTAGCTCTGTAACAGTGACTCTTCTGGGTGGAAGCTCTTTAAAACATGATGTACAGTAGTATTTCAGTAGAAAAACTGCCAGATTTAAAATAGGCTTTTTTTAAAAAAAATAAGCTGACTTAATTTTTTTTTTATGCAAAATCTGGGCAAAATGATTTCTCATTTTGGTGCTAAATTAGCAAAATATTTTTACTCCATGTAGTAACTGGAAAGGTTTTTTATTTACTTTTGTTTCCACATGTTTTATATGAACTGCAATGAAAAGTCTTAGTTCTCTAGGGACCGGATTCCACACTTGCAATGTATTCCATCTCCTGGGAGGGTGTGGTGGTGTTGGTTATCTGGCCAAGCAGTTCCTTAGCTGCTGTTCCTCTCAGGCACAGAACACTAGCCTTTCTGTAAAGACTGAGTAGCCAGGTAAGCGCATGCATTCTTCACTTCCATATAGCAAACCCATCTTTGTTTTTAGAGAGAAGTATGTTAGTGCTTAGAAAAGTTCTGCATCTAAGAATAATATTAATCTGTTCAAGATATTCTGTGGGCAAATGTGACAAGTCTCTGTGTATCTAGGTATCTTGCATTAACAGCAGGCTTAAATCTGTCACTCTCGCTCAACACCAGCACCAAAAGCACAAATCCCTTCTACCTGAGCTGGGACAGCAGCTGTGAATCAGTAGCAGCTTTTTAACCTCAGAGTGTGTTGGCTACTGGAGGATCATGCACACTTTCCCCTGAGAGAAATACCATGGTGAAGTTAAATGAAATACTTTGTTTCATTATTCACCCCCTTAGTGAGCAATATGAGTTACTTTCTTGGCCCCTAGTGCTTTCCCATGAAAAATATCTTTAATAATATTAGCAAGCACAGCAAGTGATTAACTTTATAAAATGCATCTCAGCTAGCTTTAAAATACTGAGATGATGGTTATGTAATATTGCCATTGGCACAGGTTTCAGACCCCAGGCCTCCTTAATACTAGCATCTGTATTAACTTCTGAGTACTTAGATGTGTGTGTTCCACGCCACTGGGGCATCAGGGGTGAACACAGCTAAATTCTCTAAAGCTTGCAGCATAGGATAACAAGCAGTAGCTTGTAATAGGGTAGAGAAGGCAGTGACTGAAGAACTTGTGCAACACTATTTCCCTTGCTTAAAGTAGCTAATTCCTGGGAGTCACAAAGTAAATCATACAGAATAAAGATTTATGTTGCAAAAATATTCTTAACTACATTGGTGACAATGTAAATAGTAATACCTTTCTTTTGATCCGATACGATGTTTTGTGATCAATCTGAGAATACAAAGTAAACAATCTTGTGTAGTTCCTGCAACAAGTTACAAAGTCAAGTCTGTTTATAATTCGTGGAGATTTCCTGGTAGCTCTACTAATAATATCAACAAGCCTCCTAACAGAGATAAACACATACTGAGGAAGAAAAAGCCAGAAACCTCTTTTTTCAATACAGGCTAAACCTGTTCCCCAAACAATTCCCTACCAGCAAATAACAAAGCTAAAGCCTTTTCTAGCATGTACAAGTTGACTACAGTGAAGAAAAAAAAAAAAAAAAAAGTCACAGCCCTGACCAAAACAGATAGGCAAATGTAACTGTGAGATCTAGAGTAGGCTGTAGAAATCGGGCGAGAGTCAAGATTAGACTTTCATGTTTTCTTTCGGAAAAAAAAAGAGTACTCTTCATATAAGGAAAAATAAACTGAAATCATGGGATGGAAAATGTTCTAATGTTGTTTCCTGGGCTAGTATATAATAATATATGATGTGTCCCATTTCCCAGTTGGTTAATATTCATGTTGATAATCAGTCCTTTGATTTTGGGTAAGCTTGTTTCTGCATGATAAAAGTGTTATATTACTAAATGGTGAACAGCAGTATTTGCTTCTGTATGTCATTTGTGGAAATGTTTACTTTACCAATAGCTGTATCAGCTTTATTATTTCCCCAAGATATCTGGCTACTGGATAATCCCTCCTAAGAAGCCAGGTAATAAATTGATAGATGGTTTATGATCACAATATGTAGTTCAGAAAAATGAGTCATAACAAAAGCATTTCCCTCTGTTAAAACAGAATTTTCACACAGAAGATCACTGGAACAGCACCTAAAACTAGATGTCTTTTGGCCTATATAATGTGAACTTTGCCTCTCTTGGAAAAAATGCATTGTTAAAGTTTATATATAAAGCTTTAACTGATGTTAGACATAAAATTAGAACTTTTCTGGCAAAATTGCAGCAATTGCCATTGTTTCATAAAAGCTATAACTCATGCCCACTGCAACATCCTTTAAAAAATTAAAAGCTGGTCAGTAGCAGTTTCCAATATTTCTTTCCTTTACAAAAAAAAGAAAAATTCTTCGATAAGCTGTATGCCATTTAGATCAGAAAGTTCTAAATTTGTATAGTTTTACTATTTTTCATTTACATAAGTTCCTGCTAGTGAATAAAATTTGATTGACACTTATTTATATTAAGCCTATTGATTACACTATCATAGTAACCATTACTTTATATAAATATGGTTGAGCCTGCTCACTGCTCTGTTAACTGAGTCAATTAACAATGTGATCCTGCCTTTTGTCTAAGTCCTGCAAAAACTGCATGTGTTATTCATGGTGGTGTTACTCACTGGATTGCTAACTGATCCAGATCCAGTTTCTAATCATATCTGGGTGTTGTATTTCAGTAAATGTGCTAACAAACTGATCATGTAACATTCCCTGCCTCACAATCGAGAGGGTATCTTCACAAAACACAGCTAGTTTGTTAAAGATTGTATACATCTATTTGTATGCAAGACAGAACCTGTGTTACGCTTTTTAATATTTCAGGTGTTCCTGAGACTCTGATAGAAATGTGATATACTGGATAGAGAGTATTGGGCTCAGATGAGTTTGCCTTTGTCCTACGGTGTCACTTCCATCCTCTGCGCTCCCAGTTGTAAGGTACTTGGAAATACTGTGATAAAAAAATAATTCTATAGAACACCAAGCTATTGGTTTTTTCCTCTTTTTTTGGCATCGTAACTAAATTTTTGTAGTGCAAACTAAGTCACTTTCCCAGCAAAAGCTCTATCCAGCTCAGAAGTGAATAGAAATTTTATCATTAACGTGAAACAGCAAAAGCAAGCTCTCCTTTCCATGGACAGGATTAATGAGCAAAAGTTTAACAACAAATGTCACAGTGAAAATTAGAATAAAAGCTGTGTTGAATATACAACATTTACCTGTCGAGTGCTTAACATTTGAGCAGCAAGATTGTAGTTTGGCTGCAACAGCATGCTTGGCAGCAACAGGCAGTCATTCCCATGCATGTTGTCGTCTTTTGCCAGCTGAATTCTCTAGGTTGAAACCCCTTCTCTAGGCTGCTCTCATAGCAAAGCAGGTGCCCTTACTCAGAGCTAAAGCAAGAGAGACCCATGATACTGTTTTAAAAGGCATTTTCTAAATAAGAAACTCCTGTGTTACAGCTCATGAGTTGTATAAACTCATGTTCATTGTGCCAGCTGCTTAATTTCCTGAAACAGTCAGGAGCAGGGACAGAAGAGGAGGAGATGGGAAATCCTTATGTGTTAAGCTTTCCCACTGGGCCCAAAGAGTAATTCTGTCATCGACTTTATTATGGTTGCAGAACCTTTGATGTAAAATACTTAGGAAAACTAGAATTAACTCAGAGAATATATTCTATAGAATTTATTTCTAAAATATTAAATCCGATTACTATTTTTTTAAAAGGTAGAAAGCTACTCTTATTTTCAAAACAGAGTCTAGTTCATTAACATGTTCCTTGGTATGAGAAATTTCAACATTTGCCTTTTCGATGTTTCAAATTTTTTTAATATTCCTTAATTTTGCTGTTTTCTGTAATCGCTGTCCACATGCAAATTATTAATTGTCCATTTTCTCCAAGAGGTGTGAAATCCAAAGCATGAACATTGTGAAGTGATAAATTAACTTTAAAGATGTCTGAGTGAACACACTTGAGTTCCTCCTAAGTGCTTCCTGTTCACTGTCTTTTCCCACTCCTAAATCAGAGGCAGCATTTAATTTTGTTGCTAATAAATGTGCTAGAGTATTGTTTTCACTTAAGGAGGAAAGTTATAACAGCCTCGAGAACTTTCTGCTACCCTAATGGCTGATACCAAGAATTTTACTTTTTATAAGAACATCCAATTCATGAAACATCTAGTTTGCAGCCTTAGTCTTTTTTCTTCCTTCTTCCCTTCATTTTAGCATCTGGGAAAGGTCTGTGGTCCAGTAAAGCTTTTCACTGAAGTCGAGCACAAGGGCAACTCTCATGTCCTTTCCGCTAGCTATCCTTTATTTTGCTAGGAGAGTTCATTTTATTTTTCACTTAACATTAGCATGTAGATAGATCAGAACTGTGGTGAAAAAGTCCCCATTGGCTCCAAATACGAGAGTCATGGGGGGGTGGGGGCAGGGAGGGGGTCTATAGCCTCTCCCTTTCCATACACACAAACAAACAGGAAGGAAACCTACCCCGCAGGCTGCAGAGGTGTGGTAGGAGATCCTCCTTGTGTCCCGAGGCATGTAGATCCAGGGGAAAAGTGTCATTCTTGATACAGCACAGCCCAGTACAGGATGAAAATCCAAGATTAGGGAAAGCAGAAAACCATCACCTAGGGGAACAAAAATTTTCCTTCAAGCTACTGTTAGGATTTTTTTCCTAATATAAATAATAATAAATTAAAAACACCCTTTCATAAAACAGAAGTGAATTAGATCTTGAAAAGTTAAAATGTGTATTGCTCTACTGCTGTTATAGCCTTTATGGTTAGGAGGGTACCTGCTACACAGAAGGTCCCACTGACTGGAGAACTGTATTCATGATGGCCTGTGGTGCTACTTTCTCAGTTGAGAAGACAATAGTTGTTCATTGGGGGGCCAAAAAAACCCAAAACCGTCAGAAGGCAAACTTCATTTACGTACTCAATGATTTTAATTTGAAGCAATGACGCTTTTGTTTTACTTGGTTCTATTTGACATTCATTCATAAAATACCTAAGTCAAAAGAAGTTTGCCTCACACCTGTGTTCCTCTCTGTGCACACCTTCCCAACAAGCCATGAAGACTGGATTTTAGCGTTTCTCAGTGGACAGAAAACATGGTGGAAGATACAAATGAACACCACTGTTCTAACAGAAGGATCAAGATAATCCTTTGTCTTGAGGCATGGGTGGATACACCCTGGAGTGAGCAAGGAGAGGACAGACAGGTCAGTTTAGAGGAAAAGGAGGATGAAGGCAAGAGGTAGATTAGATTGATGAGGACAATTTTTTCTTCTAAAGGGCAAACGAAAACTTTATATATGGGAAAATATATAGGAAGGAAGGAAATTAAGATATATTCAGAACAAGGGTGGAAAAAGTACATGTTCACTACAAGCTTGGCCATGTTACATTATCATATTAATTCTGTTATTTAATATATTTTAAAACAAACAGGAAATGTCATTTTTCCATAGCAGTTGTATACAGGCAGACATTAAATAAAAGACTTATCCAAAAGCATGGGGTAAAAACTACAAAGTAAAGCAACAGCCTAGAAGCATTGCTACAGTGTCTTGTCTTTCTTTGCTTATGTCAGCTGCAAAGTCCTGTTCAGTATCATTTTACTTAAGTCTGCTCCCAGGCACATGTTCTAATATAACCTATTTCTCAGATAAGAATAGACACTAAAAGCAAAGAAGAAATTGGTGTCCTTTTTATTAGCATTTTAGCTTGGGATTTTCAAATGAGACTTAGTACATTACGGCAGCTAATTCCTCTAGGATTCTCTGTCTTAAAACTTTTCAAAGACATTCTTAAGAATGAAATTTTGGTTTGTATTACGAGTGAAGGTCAACCTTCCTGTGGTGCCTGGGGCTCACTGTAAAGAACCAGCCATCCAACAGACTCACAAGTCTCCGAAATACAGACTGAGCAGGAGTTTTCAGCTTCTTGAAAAGAGTGCATCATTGTGTGCGCTGGCAGCTGGTTGTCTTAAAACAAAGCCAGAAGCAAGCATCCTGTTTTTTCAAACTATTTCACCCAAATACCAGCACTTCAGCTCTCACATAACAATGCCCATGTAAACAATGCTTAACAACTGGGCCCTTCTTTTAATTGACTGATTGTAGGCACTTCTATGGAAATATGTCTGAAGTGTAGTTTGTGAAACATGTTTAAAAAGTGTTTGATGTAAAATAAATGCTAGACATTTAACAGTGCAAAAATAGTCAAAAGCTGTAGAATACAAATCTGTTCCTAAGAGCCTCAGCCTGTAGTATCATCTTAGTACTGAGTCAATCTTTTAAGTTAAATTGCATTCTGGTGTAATAACCTTTTACAAATAAAATTATCAATACAAATGTACTGGTTAATACCTGCTAACATAAAACATAGCAATTGGTTATTTTGATTTGTTTCCATCTACAGCTAATAGATAGCAATTTTGTAAAAAACACAAACAAAACCAACACTTATTACATTTTTTATGTTTAAGGTGTTTCCATTGTTTTAACAAATACAAACTACGTAACCGTTACATGTCTAGTCCAGCCCTGTCTTTTAGGAGGTTCATCTCTGTGTGTATATATGTATTTCCCCATGAGAATATAAAATTGCTTTTGAAATTTTTGTTTGTCAAGTGGTAAATAATATACCACGGCATGGATTCAAAAGCACTTACATTGATGGTCTTTCAGACATGTAATCCATTCAAATGGGACTAGTAAATTGTGGTGTAATTGCAGCCATTCGTTTAAAATTTGTATATTACTTCTAATGTTACGAATTTTTGAGAAAAATAATTATGTTAAGTACTTAACATTTTCCATTACAGATGATCTTGCATATTAAATTATGGAGATCTCAACAGTAAAGCAACATACTTAATTGGACTGCTGCTTTTAAACTGTTTGAAGAAGCAAAGGGAAAGTTAGTTCATCTTAAAATCTGTATATGGAAATAATTTTAAGCTTCATGAACTACACATTTCCTTAATTTCCTTTCTTTTTTTTAAACAAGTTATAACATCAAAGATGCCAAAGGGTAATATAAGCTACAATATTATTCAACAGAACTTAACCTAGACCTTATGTTGTAATAATTTATTCAAATTAACTGTATTCTTCTGTATTTATATTTTCAGTATTTATTATGAATGCTATGGAATTTGATGTATTTATTGTGGCTTATTACTGCAGTGTATATATTACAAAAATGAGCATTTCTAAGTCTTAACATTAGGCTTTTTTGTTAATTAGTGGCACTTGTATCGGCTGTATTTTTATTATATATTGTACAATATATATTGTCCATTTGTTTGCAATGAAGTAAAACAGGTTTCTACGTTACATCATGGCTGCCAGTGCATTGTGCATCTTATTTCTCCAATGCAGTCACTAGACATTCTTCTCTCTAACAGAGCCAGAATTAGTACTGCACCTCCTCCCCCAGACCTGCAGAGCCTCTAAAGACGCTCTGTGAAACTTCAAGCATTTATCCCATTCCTTATAGTCTGATAGCATAAGGAGAAACTGTGGGGGTTTTGTTTGTTGTTTTTTGTGGTTGTGTGGTTTTTTTTAATTTAATCAGCATACAAATATTTAAGAAATGAACAGAAATGCCTTGTTATAGGAGTATCTGCTTGCCCTTTAATGATACTACTGCCAACACTTTGACCAATGGAATAAACTACATGATTCATCTGCACCTACTACGGTGAATTTAATAATTTTATTTATAAGTTACTGAAAGAATGGCTTTCAGCAGCTGTTGGAAAAAAAATTTTGCAACAGCTCTCTCTGGTGGACAATTTGCAGTAACTTCATACAATAAACCATTTCAATGGCTGAATGAAAATAATTTATAACCACAGGTCTCTGCTATCTTTTTATTCTCATATTTTTACAAATTGACCTGTACATTTGTAAACGGTAAGTTGTCCTTAAGTGTGCATTAATGACAAATTACATACGGCAAAATTATTTGCATTTACAAAAAGTAATAAAAACCAGATGTTGTTGCCCAGACTACAAAAACAACTCTCACGGGATTTAAGGTAGCATTTGTTTTTAATTTGTTAGGAGTTAGTTACACAGAATAGAATAGATGAACATCTGCTATCAGACTGCTTTTTGCATTGCCAGGAACTATGGTGCTGCTCCAGGTCTTGCTAAGCCATATGGACACAAAACGTTTTGTAAACCAACTTTCAGCACTAGTGCTCTAATTCAAGACATGAGGATGCCAGCTGAGAAGTAAGAAGACTTAACACTAAGTTTAGTTGTAAGTTATCTGTTAATAGTACTCACATAATTCTATACTTACACTAGTGTAAATCAGCGATTGCTCCTGACGGCGATGGAACAAAATCCTCAGGGATGGTGAGCTGCCAAAGTCCCACTGCAGTTAATGGTGTTATAACCAGGTCAAGAAACAAAGGACTAGTGCAGCCTTTTGTTCATGGGCAGGAGCCGACCAGAGCCACAGAACCTGAAGTCCCAGAACATTTAGGGCCTGCTTTGTCCTGCTGGGAGTAAGGCTGAGCTGTCCTTGCCTGAAATCAAGCCTTTTTCGGCACTTGTGATTACTTTCCTGGATGTGTAAGAGAGCATGGTGAGATGCAGGTTAACACTAGCTTTTTCTGGTAACCTTCAGTAGTTTACATCTGATTGATGTACAAATTTTTACATGCTGTGTGTGTGTTATAGTATTTCTCTTTTTCCCCTCCATGGGAGAAGAGCATAATACCATTGCTTGAAAGTCCTTTATATTAAAAAAAAAAAAAAAAAAAGGGACAGTAAAAGAGCCAGAGAGACCCCCTGCAACAAACTCTGATTTTCAGCATGCCACTTACATGAACATTAACGACATCCAGAAGAGCTGTAGATAATGTAAGGCACTTACTTAAAGAAGTTTTAGTTGGTTCTTAGACATGTAATCAAGCATTAAAAAAAAAAAAAAAATCTTCAATTTGATTTATTAGCTTAGAAGAGAGTAAAGGTTTATGATTTACATGTTTCAGTGCGTATTATGCCCGTAATGTCTGCAGGAAAAATATACTTGCTGAAGGACCAAAGCTAAATATTTTCAATAGACATTTCAACAGAAATTTGCTACTAACATGAGAGACAGGAGTCCTGAAGGAGGGTGCATGATACAAAGTGGAGTGTAGCCCAAGGGAAAATTCAACTTCAAGCTCCTTAAGGTAATAGTGATATAGCATCCTGGACTACTTTCACTATAAATGAATTATTTCTCTATTATGTCCTTACTAAAGAGTATTTTGGATTATGCAACAAATACTTGTTTCTGATACTAAAATGGGATCTAGCTTGCACAAGCTTTTGTTTGTATGGCTTAGTTTTATATGCACATTACAGAAATGCACAATGCAGACAGACTGCAGGAACCATTTTTATTTCCACATTTGTGTTTGACTGGCTTGAGTTCTACAAACTCTGGATAATGGCAAACAGCCTCTACAGAAGCGATCTTCCACTTATAGTGGAAATCAGCACGCAAAAAGCATTTTCAGTTCCATTTCTTCTACCGTTTCCCTTGGGCTTTTGACTCCAGTCCCCAGCAAGTATTTGAAATGCAGACTGGAGCTGCACGTTACCTTTCGGCCAGACCTCTGCCTCTTCCTTCTCTTTCATGTCAAAGGCACAGGCTGCCCCTCATCTCACTCCTCAGCCTTTGCCCGGCTCCATTTTTCCCCAAACTCCATCTTCCTTGCTCCAAGTTGCTGCCAACAATGAGGCTCTACTCATGGCAGAGCTAGAGCAGAACCCCAGCTTTTAGGCAGGCCCAGCCAACATACAGAAACCAATTTTTGTTCCACAGCCAGCAAAAACATTGCAAGTCTACACTTTAACCACAGGCCTTGAATAAGTCAATAGGTGGCCTTCAGCTCTTAATTCCCAGTTATCTAGACAGGGAGGTAGTAGCCATGATTCACCCTGAGCTCACTGTGTTTCTCTTTCCCTTATTACTTTTTCCTCTCTTGTTACACATTCCAGGCCCTTTTGAAAATATACACAGGAGCTCTTGGATTAACAGTCAGGCAAGTATATTCAGTGAATATTTCCTGGTCCTAGGGTAGCACAGATCAACATTTTAGGTGTATGCTGTGTCATTGTGACATGCTGTCCCCTGTTAAATTAGAAATCTTATTATCTCATAGAAGTCATTTAATATCAAAGCAAGGGTTAATACTAAAGCAAAGATTTTTATTTAGCATCTAAATTTTGCATCACTAAGGCACTCCAGAAGAATCACTAATTCAGTAAACTTTGGTGAAAGTCATAATTAAGAAACCTCAGCAGCACTTTGTGATTCCAACCTTGGAGCTCTTCCTTGAAGTGCCCACATATATTTCCTGTATGAATGCTATTTCTGACAATATTCTTCCCACCACAGATTCCAGATTCCTTGCTACTTCACTTTTCCAGCTTTTCCTCAAACTCTCACTGCCCTTCACTTGCACTGCTGTCCCAAATTCACTTCTAGAGGAACCCATCCCCTACTTTCCTTGCTTTTCCTCCCACATATCTTCTTTTTCCCCAGCATTTCTCCTAGTCACTTTTCAAAGTCCACTCAGTCCTTGACTTAACCACCAAGCTTTCTGCCTTCGTCACTGCTTTCCAACATTCTGTTCCTATCCTTCAGGCTCCATCAGTTTTTCCTTCCATCAGATGGGCAGAAGGCCCCTTTTTCTTGAGATTTGAACACGCTAGAATTTTTTCTTCTCTTCCTTATACACAAGTTAACACTTGCTAGGTGTAATCTACCTTTCTACTGCAGCTGTCTTCACCAGCCATTTGCACACAGCATAGACTGTTTATATTCCATCATGCAAGTTGCTATGTTATTTTCACTTTAGTCATTTACCAGTTTGAAATGTTTCTCCATCTCCTACACATTCGCCAGGACCTGCTGCTAGTTGCAGTGGTTTCAGGCCTCAGTCATACCAACTGAACCCAGATGGAAATTTGACTCCATATAGCTACATATACATATAAGGAAGAAATTTTTCATGATGAGGGTGGTGAAACACTGGCACAGGTTGCCCAGAGAGGTGGTAGATGCCCCATCCCTGGAAACATTCCAGGGCAGGTGGGACGAGGCTCTGAGCAACCTCATCTAGTGGATGATGTCCCTGCTTATTGCAGAGGAGCTGGACTAGATGACCTTTTAAAGGTCCCTTCCAACCCAAGCTATTCTATGATTCTGCGATAGCTGTAGTATTGCTAAGTTTCACAAACCACAAATTCACCTAAGTAAGTAGATCATCCTTTCTGCAGCTGCATTGCCAAGACATTACCAACCATGCTATTGGTTGATACTGGACTATTCCACATTAGGCTGTATGTCTCTCATACTCTGTTTCATGCTGCTAGAGACTTCTACGTTTCTGCTGCTTTTAAGACAAAAAAAGAGCTAAGAAAAGAAGGGAAACAAAATTAGTGACTGATAACATAAAACCGAGGAGGCTAACTCCCCAGGCACCCACTTTAGGACCTGACTTTTCTTAACTTCTGTCCTCCCCCTAAGCCTCTTTCCTGGACAAATTCTGTTCTCTTTGCTGTTATCCTTTGAGTCACCTAATCCTTCATACTACTGCAGGCATTCCCTTCTTATACCAGACACTACCATATGTATTTCTCCTTCACGAACCCAAGCAGGGGTTGGGTTCAACTTCTAATTCCTGGAAGTTCAACACCTACTAATTTTATCCACAATATTTAAGATATTACTGGTAAGAGAGGATTTACCTTTGGCTGTCTTTAGAGTTCAGTAATACTAGGTACAAAATTATAACTTAGTACAGAACATACTCCATTCTGTAGGCTTGGAAAAAAGACAATAACCACAACTGATTAAGAGGCTGTGAAAATGTTTAGCCTTATCTCTACACAATAGCTAGTGTTGATCAAGAAAGATGAGAAATAATGATGATTTGTTAAAACCAAAGCATTTTCACAGAAATTGTACTGGCTTCAGAGAACATTCAGTGAAACATCAGTAGAAAGAACCAGTGTTTCTTGCTAATGCACCATATATGTTTATTAGAGAGCTGAGATTTTTAAGATCTGCAGAGCGATCCCATTAACCACACTAACTAGAGATAGAGGTCTTGGTACCTTTCACAACTTCAGTGGGTGGTCTTAAAGGATCCAGACCCCTACAAATGCAAAAATCAGGTCAAGAAATCCTGGGGAACCAGAAACAGAGCAGATGTCTGATTGAATCCAGTTAAGAAAAAAACCTGTTTCAAAAATAAAAATGGGCATTTCCAGCAGAAATTTTTACGAAGGACATTCAGAAAAGCAATGTCACGAGAAAGTAAGTTCTAACAAGCCAAAACAACTCAGAGCATCACATATGTATTAACTTATGGCTGTTGAGTCCCCCAAACCCTGTCTTGCTGTCTTACCTTCCACAGGCTCCTATTTTTGCCAAAAAAAAAAAAAAAAAAAAATTGTACTTAAGTGTTCGAAATTATGCTACTGCGTACGTCCAATGGCATCAACAGTCTGGCTGACTTCCTGAACAGAGTTAAGGAGAAAACAGATATTGAGAATCTAGAAATGAGGTTATCTTTGTGCTTAAACTAGCATAAGCAAGCATGAAAACCATCCTGGTTATAGCAGTGGCTTCCTTTTGCCCTGAAATAGGTGGATGATTAAGATTGCTGATGGTAAAGAAAAGGTGGCAGAGACAGTGATGTCCACTTAAAAGTTGGAAGGTTAAAGCGACTGTCAGGAGTGAGGAATAAAATGCTAGTGGGATAGTCACATTCAAAAGAGGAACTACCTAATTCTTATCCCTCTCTACATACTTTGGAGCAGTCTAACAGTGACAACATCCTACTAGCAGCAGTTTCCATCACTGCTTTTGAGTTGTGCTGAGTCAACATATTCAGTCCAGAATTCATCCATTTAATGAAGGAAGACAGTTCTGCAGTCACCCTGCTACCTTGATCTGATAACTAGTTCTACATGAAAGACTGAGAGGATCCTTTTGAAACCCACCAGATCAGAATGGATTTCATATTCTCAAGATGATGCCTAACCTGCCTCAATCAGGTAGGCCACATCAGAGTGCCTCAGCTAAGTTGATAACTTCCACAATTAGTCAGTCTTATCTTAAGGACAAGCTAGTCCACTTGAACTGAGAATAAAATTTCACATACTGTATTTGGGAATATAATATTTTAGGGTAGCATATTTGTTTTGAGGTCATTATACCTAGGAAATTCTCCACTCTTAGCAAAAAGTTTTCCTCGTGCTTTGTGCATTCTAGCACAATGCAGCATGAGAAATACACAGGAAAGCATAGGAGTTTTTAAAAAATAAACTGTAACAACTAGCCATTTTAACGTGCATCATTTGAGTATAATATAATGAAGTATTATATAATAATTCTTTATAAATTAAGTGTATGAAAAGTTGATCAAATATATATCTAAAAAAGGAAGCTAGGATATGGAGTTTTACTAATAAAGTGACAAAAGTTGATGTGTCACATAAGGCATCTTCTAGTTCCGTTGCAGACAGAAACAATACCAAGTAAGAATAAAGACATTTAACATTAAAAAAAAAAAATTTTTTTTGAAGTTTTAATTCCAGCTGATGCTCCCTTCAAAATTTTTTGGTATTACCCTGATCTGTAACCCAGAGAGAAGAAAAATAATGATTTGATATGCAAGCCATATATTAAAATGAGAAAGGAGGAAACTAAATTAGGAACAGGAAAAAAAAAAACTAAAAAAATATTAAGTGAACAAGGGTACTATTTGAAATGTCTAATTTCTAATTAAACGTCTTAATTTTTGTAGAGTTGCTGGATTTAGTAGTAAATGCCACTTTAGCAACATAAACATTATTCACTGAACAATTCTTATTCCTTACCCACAGTCTTTTTTACTCCCGTAACTCCTCCATCCTATGTAACAGATGCAGTACCTGTCAGAAAATATAGCATTTCTATTTTTTATTTTGCACAAAGAGCTGAATTGTCATTTCCTAGATTTTCAGTGTGTGCATATGATGTACATCTGATTCTAAGCAGCTTTTAAATGCAATTTCCCATCATAAAACCAATCAACCAGAACCTCCATCATGTAAAACTATTGCATGAGAAGAGGGTTGGGCAGAAATAAGAGAATCACTTTTTAGGGGATTTTACTTTTGTTTGCTGAGTCTGGGGACAGCAATGTATAATTTTAGTCTCTGTGTAGAATGCTGTATAGTTTTAAATCGTTATATCCATTCTCCCCCAAAAACAAAGGGCATCCAGTCTAGACAGTGATGTTTCCAAAACAGCTAAAAATGCTAAATACCTTGTCTTCTAGAACAGGTTCTTTGAACACTGGGTTTCCATTTCATACCTGGAGGTCAACACAGCACAGCTGCTATGTAATCTCCCATCATCTATTCATGTTTGTTGAACAATTTTCTTATTGACCTGCATCCTATTTTTCCTCAACTCCTCCAGTTTGTCAAGAGTATTTGTTGCCCTTCCGATATTGGTTTGGTCTGTGAAAATAGTAAGAATATTTTGTATTCCATTACTGAATTATGGAAATATTTATCGGATGGCACAGGCAGATCTTGGCACAATGCTATTTGATACAGCTTTCCAGTTTCACAGTGGCATTAATAACCTTTCCCTGTAGAGTCTTTCCAACAATTTATGTCCACACTGTAACAAGCTATTGTAAGTCATACAGCTTTAACTTCATAGGATATTCCCACAGGTGTCACGTGTCACCAAAAACCTTTAAGAAGCCAAGACATGACTCAAAGGTATGATTATCAAGCCAAAAAAAGAAAATAGCTTAAGGTAATTCTCCTTGCAAATTCTTGCTGGTCCTTGCTTATGCACTTCTTGTCTTTTAGATAACTTAGAACTACTGAAAGGAGTTCTTCTTGCATTGCTTCAGAAGCTGAACTCATTAGACACTGTTAAGTTAACCAAAGATAGGCTCCCTCCCCCCATTAGAAATAAAAACCCCACATCATCATCCATCCACCAGACTCTATAGATAAATTAGCATTTACCTGTAATGATATTATTTATTTACCAGGATAAAAGGACAAATTTAATATTAGTGTATTTTGTCCTATCAATCTTTAATAGCCACACCTTCAAATTTATTGTCAGCTTTATATTTGATCATGTAGCCAAATATTTTTGTCTTCACTTTAAAAATTTTAATTTTCTTTCCTTCTGGCAGACATGTCTTTTTCCTTAACCTTCCTCCTCTTACGAGTACAGTACTTAAAGGAAATACTAAGCGTTTCCTAAAATACTAAGTGTTACTAGCTGCCTCTAACTAGGCCTGATCTTATTGCTCAACTTTCCACTGTTACGTGCACCTTTCCTGAGATTCAGATCATTAAAGAGTTCATTATTAAGCTGGTTGCTATTTTCTTCCATTTGAATAGATACTATAAATGTTCACCACAGTTCTTTAGACAAGCTGCAAAGTCTAAGTACCTTTTTACCTTTGATGTTTCCCATCCCTACTTCATAACGCTGGCACTTCTAGACAACAGTAAGTCTTTTTCTTGTCTTTATTCTGCTGCTTCCTTCCCTTCCTAGAAGTTTATTATTTTAATTTCATAGCCATTTTCCTCCTGTATGATAACAGATGCAAATTTAAGGTTATTTTTAAACCTCCATAATTTGCATAAACCAATTAAGTCTTCTCCAAAACAGAACATAAAATTTTATTATGAAATAGAGTTTACCTTATTAAAGTGCAATTTTATGTGACCTTAGATGCTTTAAGCGTGGGATGGTCATTAATCTCCCATTCATCCCCTGAAGTCGACATTTTCAACTAAGCACACATCTCTGTTCCTAAAGAGGACATATCTTGTGCAGAAGAGTTACCTTCATTAAAGAAGGTCTGAAATAATCACAGTCAGAAAATAGGCATGATTGGTGATTACAATGGAAGACTAACTGGAGGGTGTTTAACAACTGTGCATCCAGTAAAATAACCAAAGAAAAAGCCAACCGTATCCTGGGCTGCATCAAAAGAATTGTGGCCAGCAGGTCGAGGGAGGTCGTTTTGCTCGTCTACTCCACTCTGGTGAGACCCCACCTGGAGTCCTGCATCCAGCTCTGGAGCCCTCGGCACAGGAAAGACATGGAGCTGTTGGAGCAGGTCCAGAGGAGGCCGCAAAAATGATCAAAGGGATAGAACACCTCTCCTGTAAAGAAAGGCTGAGAGAGTTGGAATTGTTCAGCCTGGAGAGAAGAAGGCTCCACGGAGACCTTATTGCAGCCTTTCAGTACTTAAAGGGGGCTTATAAGAAAGACGAGGACAAACTTTTTAGCAGGGCCTGTAGCGATAGCACAAGGTGTAATGGTTTTAAACTAAAAGAGGGAAGATTTCAACTAGATATAAGGAAGAAATTTTTCATAACGAGGGTGGTGAAACACTGGCACAGGTTGCCCAGAGAGGTGGTAGATGGCCCATCCCTGGAAACATTCACAGTCAGGTTGGATGGGGCTCTGAGCAACCTGCTCTAGTTGAAGATGTCCCTGCTCATTGCGGGGGGTTGGACTAGATGACCTTTAAAGGTCCCTTCCAACACAAACTATTCTATGACATATATTTTTAAATACTTAATCAAAGGAAGGCGATTTATGAAGTCATAGGTCTACATGATCTATTGAAGTATACTTGTGGATGCTTACAGGAATACAATATTTCTTTAAAAGAGCTAGCAGAAGGGTTAGGAAGGCCAAGATCTCACTTGGACTGTTCAAACTGAGGTCAGTCCTTTGTAAAAGGGGAAACAGCAACAAGGGAAGAAAAAAAAAAAATCAACATGCAAATATTTGCACAAGAAATTATGTACAGATAACATTAGGAACCTGTTAGGTAAACATTGCATAAATCCCTACAAGGTAGGAAAAAAAGTGGCTTTAGTAGATAACATGTAATTTAAAAGCAATAATGAACAAAATGATGGAAAAATTTGTTAATGTTAAGCGCTCAGAACTCTTACAATCTAACTTTGTCATAAATTTTAAAGCTAATGAAATATAAAAAAGACCTATACAAAAAGTTTTGGCTAAATACAAGGAGATTAATATCAGAATAAGCAGATTTTCCATGAAAATAATCACACACAGATATTTCAGTGAGAATTTTTTTTTCTTCTCCAAAAGAAGAATTGATTTGCTAGAAGCTGAGCACAGTATGGATGGTAGCCTATTTGGCTTTAACCTGAAGCTCAAATATTTAGTTTTTCAAGTGAAGGAACTTAAAAAATACTGAGGCAGGTTCACCGAGGAAAGTAAATGATTAAAAAAAAAAATAAGTCAACCAATTGAGCATAAAAATATACTTATAAAGCATCTTGGCTTTTAGATAGCATACAATATAATTTCTCATAACTCTACAGAGAAAACTAGTCTTCTTCAGAAGTACTTACAATATGTCGAAAAACAATATACATACGGTTCCCAAGGTGAAAGAGGACTATAGGATCCATGAATCAGTGGTCAACATATAAAGTCTCATCATAAAAATATTGTAAACATTTTTTCTTAATTGGGACCTCAATCATCTTTGGTTTAACAGACTCCTGGGGAATCTCTGATGACACATTTTATATCCAACTTAAATAAGAGGGAAAAGAATCTGTTTAAACATTTTGCATTTAAAGTATGCATCACTTAAAAATGCAGTATACATATATCTGATAGCAATTTAGAATGGATCTTTTTTTAAATAAGATGCTCCTGGCCTATAAATGTCAAATCTTAATTGTTCTGTCCAAAGATCCACTTCTGGAAGGGGTCTGATGGATTACAGGATGCCAAACTTGGATGCTCTCCATTTCCTGTAAGGCACATATGAAGTGCTGCATTGTACAGAGTTTGATCCTAAAGTGGGTAAAAAGGGAGGAAAAAAAAAAGAAAGTGAACAAACAATGAGTATGCTACTTCCCCTCACACTTCCTTCTTTCCCCAAGTTCACTGTTGTTAAAAAGAAAAAGGTCATACAGGTAGTGCAGAGGAGGAGTGGGAAGCAAACAAATATGAGTAGTATGCAGGTGCCAACTTGTTTTGTTAGGAATTTTTTAAAAAATATTTTAAAAGATACAAAACATTTGGATTGACTTCCAGGTGGATGCGCAGACACAGACACTAAAGGATATCAACTGGTGTTGTAAGTGACATTTCTACTTTACATTTAAAGTAGTGAAATCATCAAGTTTTGACCTGGTAACTGAAAAGCTGAAATTATCTACATTTTCCTCACAGAAATAAACTTCTTTTGGGCTTCAGAGTTTTGTTTCATTGGGGTTTTCTCTTTTCTTGGAAATAAAAAAAACCCCTCATATGAAAGATCACTGATAAGATGCCAATTCACTGCGCAGCCTAAATACCTTTTGATGCAGCCATTGCTCTTCTCCAACAGCAAAGGTTTTCTGGCCTTTGTAGTTACATTCGCGAAGCTGCACAGGTCCTTTAGAAGCATGCAGGCAAAGCTCCTTCTGAATGTTATGTCGAATTTCATGGTGTGCAGAATATTCAAAGTACTATTAAATAATTTTTTAAAATTTCAGTAAATAAATACAAACAAGAGTGTTAAAGTAAATTAACCCTTTGAAATTCCAATACACAAAGTAACAGATTTGGTATTCAACAACTTGAGACTACAAAATAAATTCTCTGATTTTTAGCATACACACTTTAAAAGTGTTTACAAAACTAAAAGCTTTTTTTAATACTAATGCAATGGAATATATTTAGAAGTACTGAAATGTATAAATTTCAAATGACACTTGGTGCATATGCATTATGATGCAAGATCTCATTGCCTGCTCCCCCAGGAACCATAAGTAATTCAAAAGAGTCAAACTGGAGAGTAGAGATAGTTGGATAAATTAAATTTTGGCATTTCTTAACTTCAAAACAATTTATTCAGTATTTGTTGCTGGATTTTTTTTTCTTACAGCAACCAAAAAAAAAAAATTAGTCACACAGAACAATACTGATTGCCGTATGTCAGCTTTTGCTGCTTGATCTAAACAATAGATGCTAACAATAGGATGCTGTAATGTTCTCTTGTGAGCTAGCCATTAGAAAAGTAATATAAGAATGTACTTTGTGAATGAATTTTACCATTATTTCCTAACAGCAGAGTACTCTTAAAGCTCAGGAATCCTGGGCTATAATTCAGGTCCTAACAGGCATTTAGTTCTAACAATTACAGACACAGCTGTCCTTTTACACCTCTCATCCTACTCTACCATCCTGGTCTCTTCCTTTTCTCTCTCATTAAACAGCAAAGTTCCTATCATTACATCCCATTACCAGTGTTTCTTGGCTCCATATGTCAGCCTTCTTCACCATATCTTTCCTTTGACTATTAAGACCAGACTCAGTTAGCTCCCTGGGGCTTTCAACTAATTTGTCCAGTTGGTCAGCTTCAGCCTCGTCACTGCCTTGGCATCACTGGGAATAGCACTGAGGAACAAACAGGCTTCTCACTCTTAAGTCTCTGCACCCAAAATTACTCCTTGAAACAGGTACCGATAGGAACGACCTGCTTAGCTACTTAGCTCTCAGACATAATTTACTCTAAATCTGTTAATCTGACTTCATCTGTTCTGATTTATCTTTTGAACTCCAAAATCTTTGCAAGCCCTGAAAATACAACTTGAAAGCTAGGTTTAAAACTTCATTAATTTTTGATATTGAGATGCTATTGAGATGGATATATTCCCAGCCCCAGAATATTCTGAAAAGGAAGAGTGATAAACAATTGACGTACAACTCTAAAAACTAGGTTCTCTCTTCTACTCCCTTCTCCTATCTCAAATACAAAGACGACAGGTAGCATGGAAAATTTCAGCCTGAAGTCTGGTAAAGAACATAATACAACTGAAAAATAGAGTATTGTAATGAGAATGGTTAAGTACGCAAATATGCACATCTCTTGAGAATTACCAGCACAACCTGTACTAAAAATTCTCTGAAGACTCGCATTTGA
Source organism: Phaethon aethereus (assembly GCF_964289735.1). Classification (NCBI taxonomy): domain Eukaryota; kingdom Metazoa; phylum Chordata; class Aves; order Phaethontiformes; family Phaethontidae; genus Phaethon; species Phaethon aethereus. Next base: position 21,258,438 of record NC_138580.1, read on the forward strand.
AGGAATTCAGACAGTTATTTTATGGCAGGAGGAAAAACAAAAAAACACAACACTTGAAAGCACAGAGTTTTAGTAAAGTCCAAGATAACTTAGACAGAGATGACAATAGAAGCATACAGCAGATCTCTTAATACAATGTCTTGGTACAGTGTTCCTGCATTAATGACTGACAATGTGAAAAGGTTAACATAGTATTAATCCACAACAGAATAAAAAAGAAGTTCAATACTGTAAGAAGCTAACATAACAGGGTAGTTATTAATCTAGACAGTATTCAATTTCCCACAAAAATCTGTTAGGAAAGCATCAACTAAGGAGGATCATGTGTCTGAGTTTTCACAGTGACATTAATGGGTGGCTTTTAAGATTGAAGACTTTATTAAAAAAAGAGAAAAATTACAACTATAGTCTAACAAAACCTTTTAAATCTTTGTTGACCTTTAGTTATTAAGGATCTACAGTTAATAAAATTTATTCCCCAAATAAATCTTTAAGGCAACAGAGAAGTGTTCATTTCTGGGCAGGGAAGGAGATGTTACTTTTATCAGTATTATAGGAGTGCCTGAAGGATTCAGTATTTGACATCTATTGCAAGTCATACTGTAGAAGAAACAGAGCACCATTGCTTCCTCTGAGAGCTATGCATCAGAGAGCTCTTCTTGGACAAATTCAGTCATATTATTCACATGCATTAGCCAGAACAGGATAGACCACTTTGACCTCACACTATGAGGCTGCAACCATGATAGGGAAGGCCTGGCCACTTGGTCTCCCATTGGTTGGATTCCCACCATCATCTTCCTTGACAGTGCGAGTCCTGGTGGCAGAGAAAGAAGCAATAGGAGGAAGCATAAGGAAAGGAAGAATTAAGATGACAACACTTACAAGAAAGTAGTAGCGGTAGGATGAAAAGGTTTTGCACAGAAAGGAGAGATCAAGTGAAGCAGTGTAATTGTGTTAAAAATCTGAATCTGTATGCTGAACATAAAATGTTAGAAGCAGGACACAACATGAAGAGCAGTATGACATTTTCCTTGAACAATATATATAGAATTAACTCTTAAAAAAAGAAGAACAAAAAAAAAAAAAGAGAGAGAGACCTAGAGAGAAATTGCATATTAAAAATGAGTTAATTTCTCTAAAATAAATTAAAAGCTTTAATATGGTACAGTTACAGCTGAACAGTTCATAAAAATCAGGTATCAAATATTTTACCTGATTCCCTCCAAGTCCATGACAAGAATACATAATCAATGGTTTTCCACCATGGTTATTTTCACCAACATCCAGACACATGTGGTTACCTGTATTTTTTAACTAAAGAAAGGGTCTTATCAGAAAAAAAGAAAGCAGCTCAGTAGGAATGACAAAAAAATTAAACTGTCTCACTTGTATACAAAGCTAACCTTTGGCTTAACAACAATTACAGCTGTTAGTTTTTACTTTCTGCAATGCACAAACCTAAAATTCCTGGTCTCTCAGAGTTAATCTTTTCTAACCAAAAACCTAGTAACTGCATTATGGTTCTCTACAACCACACACCGTGAATTATTAGGCTAGCATTGTACAAGGTTATTGTTATTCAAATTACAATTTGAACAGATACACATAAAATATTCAAAATGTGAGGAAGGGGAAATTTTATTTGTAAATACATATTAAACATTCACCTCAAACTAAGAATTATTAGTCGTTTAATATTTTTTTGGTTGTAGTAATGCAATGTATGCAATGTCTAAGAAGTTATTTGGCAGAGGAAATGCAATGGTCTTTAAAAACACATACGTATAACTACAAACTATTTTCCTCATCATAAACCTAATTCTGAGAAGCAAACACCTGTCCAGTTTTCCTTATTAACATGAACTAAAAATTCTCTTAGACTTAGTATATAAAGCTAAACTTGCCTTGATAATTCAGGAAGTCTCTCATCACTGCCTTAGCACTTTTGTGTAATTTTAACTGTTAGTGATATGCAGAACGTTGGTTACTTTAGCAGGTTAAAAGATCCTGTTAAGCAAGGCTACTGTTCCTTATCAAGCAGCTTTGCTTAAATTACATATTGCCATTGACAAAGCTATAAAATATTCAAATAGCAAGGTATGCAGAAGACATTCTTTGTCCACAGTAGTGACAGAAAACCTTAGAGCGGTTACTGATAGCTAAAATGGAAACACTATGGCTAAGTTAGCACAAAAGATTAGCAAACTTCCTGGATTATGGAAGAATATGGAAAATAATTAAACTTACATATCCAGAAAACAAAGGATTCAGGTCTGGAACATATGCTTCTGGATAAACATTACTGAGATACCAGGTAAAGTTTTTACACTGCAGACGCTGCCTTATATCAAGTCTTTTTGAGATGTCTCCAAATGTTTTCTGTTAGAGTAAGGGAAGTAAGGAAGGATGGATGAGAAACATACTAACATTACTAATATCAATTTTGTACATATAAGTCTATGATATTCTGTATTGTAGCATTAAACAAGTTTTAAGCTGCATTTGTTGATTTTAATTTTTTTTTTTATACCATACTACTGTGGTTACTGCTGTTTATTTTTCAGTATCATAACACAACTGACATCCTGCCTGCAGCATTTCAAAGCACGTACAAGAAAAATACATCGCAACATGGAAACAATGGAAGTATCCTTAGACCCAAGAGAGTTTTAACACAGTACCATGAAGTGGGAAAGTACAAACAAGGCCATACTCATGACAGCTATAAAGCTAACTGATCTCACAAAAAAGAGTGAGCTGAAATAATGAATTGGATCAATTAAATAATTAGCATAATAATTAGTACAATGCAGAATCTCCCAGAGAAAATTCAGTTGTCTAGCTGCTAAACATGCCTAGAAAATCTAATGCTATTAGTGGTACAACAGTCACAAAAATTTATCATACAAAGGGAGACAAAATAGCTTCTTGAAGAAAACTCTGTATTCCAGCCGGTAAAAGATCAAAGTTCCAGAAAACCTACAAAAATAAATAAATCAACACCCAAAACCCCCAAACTTAACCATCCTTTCTCTGCTTGCTTAAAAACTTAAGTTATCTATCATTGAATAAGCTTTATTCTGCAGCTAAAGAACAACAAAACCTGCTTTTTAAATAAAAATACTAAGCAACTCAGGACTAATGACACATTATGTTTCTCACTCAAAAAATAAGTTAGTTTGCATTTTCTATGCAGAGATTTCTGAGATTTCTCATGCTTTTCTGGTAGTTCTGGTGGCTGCTCAATGCAAACAATCCAGAATTTTAGTGAATGTGGGGGGGGGGGGGAAAAAAAAAAATCTATCAAAGAAACCCACATACAAACCAACACTATCACCACCCAAACACAAGTTTTTTCATGTTTGTTGGGGCTATAACATTATGCAAACTGAACTCTTGTCATTTCATTAAAATATCTAGAATCCTTACATACTTCATCAATAAATAACTTTTGCTCACCAAAACTTTCAACGCAGCAAGTGTGATTTCTAATACCACCACCACCACCTACTTGTTTCACAATTTTTGCTGCCTCTGTGTTTCGTCGGTAAAATATTTCTTTATATTCATCCATCCAGACTTCTGCAAGGCGAACTTGATTACGTGTGATCACTTGAGTACCTTTTGGGAAAGTATGGGGACTCTTGCTGCGAAAGACATGGCCAACAACAGAGCAAGGCATGATCTCCAACTGTCCACCACATTGCCATACCTAATAATAACATTTTTGTGTAAGTGCACTGCAATTAGAATTAAGGGGGTAGAAAAAAATTCAGCAATGTTATTGTTCACCAGAAAAAAACCCAAACCATGTATCAGGCATACTAAAAGTGAATTTCCTAATCGGGTACACCCTGGAAACGTACATTTCAGCTATCAATCCTAAACACATTCTAAGAAAAAAAAAAAAAAGCAATTCAGTGAGCATGTTTGTATTATATTTCATAGGTCATTGGTAATTAATTTTCCATGTCCTCGCTGGCTGATTCAGCGGAGAAGTCAAGATCTAATACTAATTTGTCCTCAAAAATCCTGTACACTGTCGGTATAGAGATCACTGCTAATTAAGTAGCTAAACTTACTCTGAAAGACATTTCTATATTTTCACCTCCCCATATTTCCATTTCTTCATCATAGCTTCCAATGTGTTCGAAGTAGTCTCTTGATATTGAAAAGAGACCTCCAGCAAAAGTAGGTGTTCTAGAAAAAAAGAGAAATTTACTGAGGAAGACAGGATTCAGATAGTTGTTTGGGTTTTTTTAAATATAGATGTAAAAACACGGCATAACTGTCCTAGGAAGTTTCCATGCATTTGTCAGTGTTTCACTACATTGATACATTTTCCTGGCATGGATAATACTTCAAGCAATTAAATCTGCCCACATCGAGTCTCATTTGACAGTTTTATTGTCATTTATTAACAACTAGTTTAGACTAATGACTGCTGGTATAAAAGACAGCATCAGGAAAAATAACATATTTTCCCTGTATGGAGAATATCAAGCAAAGTTATTACTCCTCTAGACCAATAGCCTGTCTGCAGTCAAAGCACGTACAATTATCATCAAATACACCACTGTAATAGTCTAGTATTCTGGTGCTCTGAACCTTTGTTGTCATCCTTTTAACAATGATTAAAGAGGAGCCAGAATCTATGATACTGCCTCTGAAAGAAACTGTTTATAATCCTCCTCTCCCCTCTGCCCCCGATGAAAAAAATATATAGAAATTGCTTATTATGTTCCTAGTGTATGTAAAGGTAATGCAGAGCAATTATTGTCTTAAGGAGGCTATATTTTTAGGAAAGCTTTAAAATTTACAATGTGGTTCTTAAAGAAAGTATTACAAAAACCATCTAAGATGCTAAGACTTCTGATCATACTGATCTGAAGAACTAGTTCATTTACAAACTGTTCATAACGAAAAACTGTGAAAATGGAAGGACTTAAAATATGATTCAAATTATGTTTACCTAATTGGATAGGTTTCATCTTTTCTTCTTTTATTTTCATGTTTAGGAAGAGATTCCCATCCAAATGACAAACTCCAATCAAAATTTCCTCTGTTGTGGCTATGCCCATAAGGAGATGGTTTACTGAATTCAAAAGTATTGAGATCTATAGAAGCAATATCAGGGCTTACAACAGCGACAGGGTTCTCAGCTATTCTTGCCAATAACGGCTCTAACCAGCCATAAAAGCATTCACCTGTGGAGAAAACGGCAACAAGCACTGGATTTTACTTGGTTATAAAGGAGTACACAGGGAATATTTTAACATGCCCACAGCAAGCCAATATGCACTGCTTTTAAAGAGATTGCTAATTATACTTTGAATAATATAAAATAGCAATAGGAAAGATGATACATCGCTAATGTTCATAATACATAAAAAATCTGCAACGTTAAATCAAAGAGAACAGCATTATAAACCAGAACTGGCATAGTTACAGGTTACACTTACAATGAGCATCCAGAAAGGTAAGGGTCTCTCCTGTTGCTACTGAAGCTCCCAACAACCGTGCAGTAATTAGACCTTTCCTTTCCTTTTGACGGACTACTTTAACTATTTGAAATTGTTTCACATATTCATCTAGTTTATCATGCAAGTATTCTAGAAAGAGAAATGAGTTTCAGGATATTCAGTGTATATGCCACTGCCTAAAATTTTACATTATTAAACTAACAGGATAAACGATTAACACTAATCCCAGGAATGACCTCAACATCAAAGCAGTAAACAATTCTGGACTGCTGAACGTTATTTGCAGGGGCTGAGTTTTGCTGGGGGGTGGGCATAGGAAGAGGTGACTGGCAGAGAACAGGGGATGGAACACTAAAAATATTCTAAAGGAGAAAGGACACGTGCTAGTATATCTCTTCTGCAGCATTAAAAGTTTGAATATCAATGCAAAATCCATCTTCAGAGCAAATGGATCATGTGCCTACTTACTCAAGTTATCTGCAGAACATGCAAATTTTTTCCTTAATAACCACATAGTTTTCAAAGGCTACAATATTTACAGCAGCAAGAGAAGCTATATAAAAAAACCTCTTTAAAAGTGCAAAATTTGAAAAACAACCCCACATCCCTCATTAAACATCCCACACCATCTTCCTTCCTCTGCCCAACCGTAGTATTAAACTGTACTACTGAACATACTTCATATCCAAGTGTGTCAGTATACTAAATACAGACTTGCAAAAAAATATAAATACATTAATATAGGCATGTACATATAGACATGGTTATCTGAAGTTACATATACAATTTTTTTCAAACTTGCATTTGTGATCCCACTCGGTATAACATTCAATTATTTTTGGCAGCCAGCTTGAGTATTGCAGATTATTTTCCCATTAAATAATTTTACTTTCTAGGAAAGACATTGCCCTTCATATTAATGAAATTAATTTGCATAAATACAATCACTATGATAAAATGCAAATTGCTGCAACATTGGTCAATTTACCCTTGGATACTTTGTTCTATAAACTGTAATTGGTTTGAAGCACAAATTACAGAGCTACTTGTCATGCAACCAGTTATGCAGTTTAAGCAGCACTAGAATTGGAATAATTAGAAATGGGGTTTAAAAACCTTTTAGAGGACAAGAATATTTGACTACCTTATGACAAAAAGATTGGGGAGAACTATTTTATATTTTGTAGAAGAAGAAAGGACCAAAATCACTTAGAATACCACTAGACATGTTAATGGTGGTAAAGATATCCTCTTTTAACCAATTTATCTGCAATCCTAACATGAATCCATGTCTTAAATGAAAAAAAAAAAAAAAATCAAGAGAAAATAGGAAGACTTCTTACCATCTACACTGGCATCATCCACCAAAATAATCTCCTTTAGCAGTATCGCAGGAGATGTATACATCACGCTGTGAACAGTTCTGAGCAGAGTGGACCATGCTTCATTATGAAAAACTATTATAATACTTGTGGTTGGCAATGGTGGGCAACGCTTAAACTTTTGTTCAATACATCTACAGATTAGAAAGTGTCAAATGTTACAAAATGGACAAAAAGTTTTGACTCAAACTCTTTAAAGAAACCCTTCTCTTTCAAGTACAAGGCTTTATAAGTACGGACATTAAATATTTCAGCTTCTCCACTTTCTATCCCGGTTTTGGAACATAAAGGCAGGTGCTCAAACTGGAGAATGTACAAAATATTTTTTTAAAATATGACTAATAAGAATTCCACTTGAACAACCCACTCAGTTCTGCTTCTGCCTCTCAAACATTTGAGTATGTTTGATGTAGCACCCAGGTCATCTTCAGAAAAAACATGTTATTCATTTGAGAGTAGCAGATACTAAGCTGCAAAATCAGACTAAGTCACAATTACTGTTAAAACCCAAAAATACAAAGAAGCATATTTATTAGAAGAATGTAGAGTTTGCAAGGAAAAAAAGAATACATCTAATTTAGAACTTCAAAATTTTTTAGAAATACCATATCATCCTTAGGGTAGCATATCCCATTCAAGGGAAACAATTTTAAACCCACAGTTTTCAAGCTTGATGTATTCTGAACAGAACTTGAAATCCAATTGCAATTCAAGATGACAAAACAACACTTCTATATTCATAAACTGCACTCTTACTGTTTATTGCCTGTCAACTTTAGAGACTGGAAGACTCCCCCGGGTAATTAGCACAGTGATTTTGTGAAATCACGTCACAAAATACACAGGTGAAAACTCACCAGTTATGCTCTATCAAAGGTTACTGTGAGCTGCACCACCTGCAATATGATATTCACACTACCAGCGGCAGTTCAGTAAGGTTAGTCACTTCTGACACAGACAGCTGAGAACATATGATCTGACAGTGACAGAGACTGCTCATAACCAAAACCCACTCTACCCAAGTCCTACAGTCTTCATTAATAAAATTTTTCAATACTACAAGATTGCTAAGATGTTCCATTGCCTTGTTCAACAGTTTACAATTCCTAATTTATTACATTATGCTAGTCGTTTTACTAACACTGGATAACAAAAAAAAACCCCAAAATTGGGGAGGAAGGGGCGCTGGTGTTTAAACTGGGAAAAAGTTTAAACTACCTTTTTAGATTTCTTCTAAGTAAAATTTAATAGGCTTCCAGAGAGTCACTCAAATTGTAGGTTAAAGGCAAAAGCAGAAAACCTTATTTAAACATGGTTACTTCGAATTCAAAACCATGAAAGAAGTGAGCCTTTATAGACATTCTTGGCTTTGGCACTGTGGATCATTATGTACAGTCAATCATTATGTATAGCTAGGAGACTTTCCTAAACTATCACCTAATGCTGAACTCAAATCACTTTGCAGTCTGCATTTCTGACAAGTTTTTCAACCATCAGGACATACACATCTCAACATACTCAGGAGGTCGAGTGTCTGGTCCAAGATCTCGGTGTAAAGAAATCCTATCACTTGCAAATGCATTAAAACAGTGTTTTTCTTCTCCACGCTGTTTTTCTTTCTGTTCTTCTGAATTTAAATTGATGGTTTTAAATGCTTTACCAGAAGCTCCAGGAGCATTAGAATCTTGAAGGGGTCTATCTAGAAAGGGTTTTAGTTCCACTGCAGTATAGTGTCCTGGCAAACAGTGCCTCTCTTCAGGAATCTTAGTTTGCCTCACAGGTGCTTTTATCTGCATTTTTGGCTTTGCACCTTTGATATTGTTCATAGCATTTAACATGAGACCTAACACATGACTTTTCTTTCCAACGACTGGCTCAATCCCTGCTTCATCTTTAAAATCTTGAACACCCACTTCTCTTTGTAATAAAAATAAAAACACCAGAAAGACAAACACAATAATGCTAAACTTCCAAAGTTTCCAGTGAAAAAATAATTTCTTGAATAGTTTAGGTGTTTTTTTCAAAGCCATTCTAATTTTAAAAAATTATCACAAAACAAAATTTCTGTGAATGATGTTCTTCAAATAGGTCACAGCATTTCTTGATATTATAACACCTGTAAATTAAAACAAAAACTATTAATTTAGACATCTAGTATATTCAACAATGTAAAACCACAAGAAATTAATGGGCAGGAATTAATTCACAGCTCTCAACTATCAAACATTATGTGTCTGTAACTTAAAGATACGTCAAACCTATCTATAAGACATACAAAATGCACTCTCCTTGCTTAATGGTGGGGTTTTTTGGTTTTATTTTGGTGGGGGTTTTTTTAAATACACTTCAAATAGAAGAACCAGAAAGCAGGCATACCACTAAGAATAAAACACTATTTCACATTAATTTTTTTTCCAAATCTTGAAAACTGTTTAAAATTAGAGGAAAGTGTTGTTTTAAGTCTTCTATAAGCAGGGAGTTTTAGTTCAATGACGGGCCAGAAAGAAAACAGATGAAATCAATATGGTAAGTTCAAGTTGCATGTAACAAAGGTCCACATAAAAAGTGAATTATAAAGATAAGAAGAACGTCTCAATCAACTTATTTCAACAATTTGGAAATTTCCAATATTTAAAAAAAAATCCACTTCAAGATCAGACTTAAGTAATCAGACTTCAAGTGGAAAATTTTTAGATTAATTTAGTTATCTAGTATACATGTTCAATGCAGAATTAATACTGGTAATTTGAAGTAGGTTAATTTAGCCTGATGATCAAGTAATCATTCTGTATATATTTTCATTCACTTGAACTGCATTTTCTGGCATGTGCTGCTGCAACTCATCAAGAGTGCCCTATTTCAGGAACTCTGCCACTATTTTTTTCCACAGACTAGCAATTATTCAGTGGCTTTCAAAGATGGGGAACTATGAAAAACATTTGAGGACTACCAGAATCCAAGTGATTTGAATTAAATTCTCTCTGCAAAATTGGCAGTTTACAAGAAAGGGAAAAATAGCAACCAGCCTGAATTCAAAGCACAGCTTCATTTTTGTGTACGTTGCATGTATGTGAACTGAGAAAACAAATAAGCAGCAGCAAGATAAAAGACACAGTTAATTCCCACTTGCTAACCACTGACCACAGAATTGCAAAAACTACTTTTCTATTTCATCCTTTGAAATACAAAGAGATTCTGCTTTTTTAAATAGGAATAACAGACTCAAGAAGAGATATAACTTGTAGAAAACAGACAAAAACCCTCACCTGGTTTCCTTCAAGAACTTACAGGATAAGTTAAGCATCCGGACTTGTTCACACTGTTTTATTTCAAAGCTTATGTCAGCTTTTTCAATAAACCCATATGTTCAAACCACAGTAGTTTTACCATAGAGCTACTGTTATAAGAATGCAGAGAATTACAGCATTGCCATATAAATACCATTGCCATAAAGGTACCAAAAATGTGCTTCGCAAGGCTCACCAAATTTCCAAGAAAACTCATTAAAAAAATCCAGCCCACTTCTGCCTCACGCATTATTTTCCCATTTTTCTTTAGTGCTGAAAAATTTGTACTACAATACCGATACCTATACACTGCAAGACTAAGAATAAAAACTTTATTTCCTGGTGAAAGGATTGCAACCGATTTACCAAATTGCCAGATTAAAAAATGCCTCGTTTTTTCACAGTGTCTAGTGGGTTGCTCTTGACTGTTTGCCAGACACCCACCCAGCCACTCTCTCACTCCCCCTCTTCAACATGACAACAGGGAGAAAATAAGATGGAAAAGCACATGGGTCGAGATAAAGACAGCGTGATCACTTACCAATTACTGTCACAGGGAAAACAGACTCAAGGATGATGAATTTAATTTACTGCCAATTAAAAACAGAGAAGGACGGTGAGAAACAAAGACAAAACTAAAACCACCTCCCCAGGCTCAACTTCACTCCTTTATTCCCAACTCTTCTATCTCCTTTCTCCCAAGTGGTGTTGAGGGGATGGAGAATGAGGGTTGTGGTCAGCTTGTAACACTTCATCTCTGCTGCTTCTTCCTCTTCACACTTTTCCCCTGTTCCAACATGGGTTCTCTCCATGGGGTAGAATACTTCAGCAAAAACTGCTCCAGCATGAGTCATCCACAGGTCACATTTCCTGCCAGGATCTTGCTCCTGCATGGGCTCTCCGTGGGCTGCAGGTTCCTTCAGGGCATATGCACCTGCTCAGGCATTGGGTCCTGCATGGGCTGCAGTGTGTGTATCTGCTCCGGTGTGGTCCTCCATGGGCTGCAGAGAAATACCTTCTTCACTGTGGTCTTCTCCATGGGCTGCAGCAGGACAACCTGCTTCACCATAGTTTTCTCCATGGGCTGCAGGGGAGTACCTGCTCCGGTGCGTGCAACACCTCCTCTGCTCCTTCTCCACTGACCTTGGTGTCTGCAGGGCTGTTTCTCTCACATTTTTCTCACTCCTCTCTCACAGCTGCTGTGCAGCATTTTTTACCCTTTCTTAAATCCCTTATCCCAGAGGCACCACCTGCAACACTGCGTGGCTCAGCTTTGGCCAGCAGTGGGTCCATTTTAGAGCTGGCTGGAACCAGCTGTGCCCAGCACAGCGGCAACCCCTGGTCTCTTCTCAAAGGCCACCCCTGCAGTCATTCCCGCTTCCCAACCTTGCCATGTAAATGCAATACACAATGTAAAGCACTAAGCGTATGTACAGATCAGCACCCACCAAGAAGACTGTAACTTGCAAAACTACCTCTGCTAAATCTGCAAGGGCTCTGCCTGAGTCTACAGCCTCTGCAACCTGTTAACCAGGAATGTTTTTGTAACACCATAAAAAAGAAAAATCACATTACTGTTTCTCAGTGCACCATGCACATGGGATATTAGTAAAGTTTAAAGCTTAGGAATTAATAAGAAATGTAAATATATCTTCCTCAGATAGAAAGAAGAAAACACTGGAGTTGGTGGGTTTTTTGTTTTTTTGGTTTTTTTTTCCTATGTAAAGTGCTTAATACTGTAAGAGAGGTTTGGGGACTTCTTTATCTCACAAGCAGTCATTAGGCATAGTCAAGTAGGCAGACATCTGGGGAGGGGAGCATTAGCATTTGTTGGCTGATTGGTTTGTTCCCAAACATTGTTGCCCTCAAATTTTATATCACCAAACATGCAACAATGTTCTCCAACTTCCTCTAGGCCTCTTCCTCTTGTTAAAGAGACTTAAATTTGTCCATGACAAGAGAAAAGTTAAGCTTTAATGAACACGATGGTGTAAGATAAATCATAAGAACAGAGGTTAAAGTTAATTCTATATAGCAACGTTGACTGGTTTACACTGAAATTATGCTTAAATTTGAGAACTTAATCAGTATTTGAGTCAAATATTTACAGATGTCTCTTTTTGTTTTAATGAGCTGGCATGAGACTACTGAAAGGGCAGAAAAATTACGTGGTATGGCTACATATCTGTAATCTGGCTTAGTACCAGAGAAATCTTTTAACTAACTTAACAATTACTTTAGAGAGTTAAAGTTGCAGTTGTCAGATTTCCATTGTACATCTTCAGCATTTCAATTAACATAGCAGTATTTACTTATGCTACGGTCACTACGTCATAAATTTTGGTTCTAGTTTTATGTTTACTACATGAACTTTGGCTTCATTGTTGCCAGCAACAAAAAGGAAAAATGGAGTAGAAAATACCAAGGATTTGTTCCATAGACTTTTAGCACATACTTCAGACTTTTGCTGCTACTGGCTTTGATGCTGACACCCTAACCTATTCTTCACAAAACATCAAAAGTACATATGCACATTTTACCAAAAACTTAAACTAATTCACTGTTACTTTTATTTGGGATTATTTCCTGCACAAATTGAACATATACAAATCCTTAGAATACTCATGATCAACACAACAGTCAAGATTGTGTAAATAGTCAAGACTGAGTACATAAAAATAACCAATATCTAAAACCCATCCAGAATATTTCTTGCACTGCCTGTGTTTTGCATACATCTGCTTCAGACAAATAAGTCATTAAAAGGCTATAACAAGCAGACCTAATCAGCAACCAAGAACACAGAGCAATTTATTCAGCATTTGGTTTCCTGTGCAACTATATTCACTTTTATCTGCACACACTTTGACCTTTCTTTGACATCATATTTCCTTGTATTGGATACATCTGTCTTGGCTGCTCAGGTCTAACTACAGCAGGCTGCCATAACACACAGGTGAAATGTGTCTGTGCCTAGAAATGAAAAGACAACTCACCTGAGTTAAGTAGGTTGCATAAGCAGAGCAACACAACATACCCCTTTCAATGTGCCACAGCACACATGGCTGCATGCTGTGCACAGAAACAACTGCAAGTGATGTTTCTATTTTAAAGAAAGGATCAAGTGATATCCTGGGTGGCTACATGCAGCAGAGGTGAAGTGGACACAGACTTTTTTGCCACAAACATACAGAAAACTCTTTGACATAGACAAATGCTGAGTATAGTTTTATTGACAAAATGCCTCATAGGGATATTGCTTACATTAAAAGAAGAGCTCTCTGTCACAAAAAAGAGTAGTGGTTTCTAGAACATGTAAGATTGTCCAAAGAAGTTTGGTCATGAAAGCTGTATCTTCCTTAAGAGTTTTTACTAGGATAATTTTGTTGTCAGAAATACAATCTTTATTCCCCACAAATGCCTCACACATTTTTATGGCATAGCAATGTCAGTAAGCACAGACCAAGCTACTGTTCCATCCTCCAGGACATGCTGAAGAAATATGTGGCATGCTTAAACTCCCTGAGGTGACTGTTTAGCAAAGTGTTTAATCTTCTATTCATTAGTGTTATTTTCACTAACAGTAGTCTGGATTCTTACAGCACTTTGAAATAATTATCCCTAAACATCAGAAGTTGGATTTTACAGATTTCTTTTTAAGAAGAAAATAACCAGAAAGCTAATATGTACTACCAAAGTCTTCTATAAAGCGCCAAAAAGCAGCTGCCACACTACTTCAAACCACATCACATGGGTAGCGTGTGAATTCAATACACAGTCTATGTTACATTATGCCACCCACTAACTCTGATGTCAGACTGTCTGCAGAAGCTCTGGCTTACCAGAAAGCCTCACTACAGTAGCCAACATGTAGACAACTCTGTTTGTTAGTGTGGTCTGAACAGCACTGTAGACAATCATTTAAAAAAAACCCAACAAAACAACAACCAAACATTAAAAGGTCAAGATAACACAAATCAGCAGAAATTCTTTCAGACCATGCCAGTAAGGAGAAATTTCTTGAGGTTAGTATCAACAATATACTTGACCTCATTTTTTCAAATAAAACTGTTTTAAAATCAACTTTTCTTTTAGCTGAATGATAAATAGGGTTCTAATCTTTCCTGAGAATGTTCCTTATGCAACATAAAAAAAAAAAACTTAAGAAAAAGATAATTGAAAAAGAGAAAAATAGGGAAAAAAACCCCTTAAGAATTATTCTAATCACAACTATTTAATTACACAACTTTGCTTCACCCATAATCTAATTTCTTCTGTAACTCCAGAATCCCAGTCTCATTAAAAAGCTTGTCTATTTTTTCTTATTATCCAAGTATACAATCCCTTCATCAAGACCTTAATCAGAAAGTGGGTGTGTGAATAGACACACAGAACAAATTCTTTTAAAAAAAAGACCTGACACTCATGATCAACTGATCTTACCAAATTAGCAAAAGTCTGCCAAAGATACATGATTACTATGTTGGGCTATTTTACCTGTAAGAAGTGCTACTTTCACCACTGCTACTTCTGAATCTAAAATTCTAGACAAGGTTTCTTGTTTTCTTTGCATGAATACCAATGTAGATGCTTCTAAAACATTAGCTACTGAAATAATCATTTGTGTAACTGATATTCTAGTCTTCTACTACCATGGAAATAAAGTTTTTTCTACCAGAAAAAATAAAAAAATAAAAATCACTCAGCAGAACCATTTCCATTTCCTAGAAGTACAGCCCAGAAGAACATCTACTTGCATTGCCACCTGTTGTGACAGACTAAGAAATGTCCAATTTGGAGTGAACTTTTCCTACAGGTTTAGCTGAATATGGAATATGAAGGCTCTCCACACAATCAAGAACATTCAAAAACAGGACTTGGGGAAAATGAAAACAGTTGCTTAAGTTTACCAACTATGCTACTGTTTACAAGAATATTAGCACTTAGCTTAAATAAAGGAACAAATTATAAAAGGAAATATACAGAAATTAAAGATAAGGCTTCACATGAAAAGGAGAAACAGAATCAGCTGGCCGGTTTCTATCTCTACACTTGCAACAGAAGATACTTGCCTATCTCTTCCTCTAAGAATTCCTACTGAATATGCTCCTAGCTAAGGGCATGCACACCTAAACGAAATAGAGATTCACAAACCCCAGATACTGTCCCTCTGGGTACATTCTTTGAAGCTCAGCCAGTGGAAACGTGTTCTACGTCTGAAAAAAGTAAATTGTAAGAAGAATACTGAATGTATTCAGTTCCTGAGTCTCAGATTTAGAAACATTAAGGACATAGATGACTCAAGCAAAGACTAGACATAATCTGCCCTACTGATTTTTACAGAAAAATCAGAAGTTGTAACTAGATGGTAACACAATAAACTAAAGGAATTCAGAGCAGCAGCAGCCCAGAACACCCAGCTGGAGTACAACTTTGTAAACTATCTTCTTCAGCAGTTTCTTTGAGATTAAAAAAAACAAACACACACACAAAAAAACCCCTCCTCCTTCTATGTATTCTAATGGAACTGCTTCCAAAAACTCTTACAAAATAAGCACTACTACTGTTTTTCTAGAACAAAGTACTGTACATGATAGGCAAACATAGATAGTTCCCTGTGACAATAGATACTATATTAAAAGTATACAGTAACCATATGTTATAAAAAATATATATGTGACTATAAACATGCACTGAACTCAAATTTCCCTCAACTTTGCAGCTTACTTTTTTCTTAGTCAGATTGGTTTGGGCCTCTGTTAAAATAATTTCAGACTATCCCTAAAAATGCCATGATGACAAATGACCACTATAGCAGTTGTAAAGTGCTGTTTTAACTTAGATGTATTAGTGTATGATTTTCACTTAAACACCAGAAAATAATCTCTGAATTGTAACCAAGGGAATTATTTTTTTTTTATTTTCCTGATTGTAGTAATGTTTCTAAGATAACAAAAGCATCTGAGTATTAAGTGCAGGGCTTGAAATCACAGATTTACATCCTAATTAGCCTTAAACTTTTAAGTTTTTAAAATGATAAGTGTAAAGCAAAGCAAGTCTCCTCATGGATTTTTTGAGATTTACTGAGGTTTATTGGGTCAGTGACTGCTAAACTAATCTTTGTCAGAATCTCCCAAAGGTGTCTTTGCTTTCCTCCTCTCTCCACTTGACTAGTTCTTTTCCAGCTACATTTCACTGCTGAATAATCTCACATAACAACAAATAGTCATTTGAATATAGAATTTAATTATCAAGTCACTGTAAGTAGTTTTGCAGCATGATTTCTCTGTCTGTAAGCAGAACTATTTCCTATACCACATGCAATCGGTGAATCTTAGGAAAAATCAGACCATAGTAAGATGGACAGCAAGTGAATAAAAGCATGTTTTACATGAGCGGACAAAATCTAGCACTTCACGGTCTAGAAAGTTGAAGCACTTTCCAATCTTCTAGAGGATAAGCACAGAAATGACCAGATTAGGAGGAGAAACTCATCAGTGCTGGCAGGCACCTGATGAGCAATTCATGTTATAAACACGATTCTCTACATTGATTGCAAAGAAAGGGGACTCCATCTGCACTAGATATCAGATCTCAGAACAGACCGACCAGGCGATAAATTTATGCAAAACAAAAAGGAACATCTCAAAGCAACGCAGTTTGTCACCTCGAACCGCAGACTTTGGGGAAATGTCACAGAGAAGGCAATTACATCTTTTTCCTAATTTGACAGAAGTCAAGACATCCAAGCTACCACTGGTATTGCCCGACCGAATAAAAGGGGCAAACTTAAATGGCAATAGTAGTAACGAGGAGGAGGAGGAAAACCGGTCTTCTGCTCCTTCCCACAGTTCAACAAAAATAGTAATTTGGGCTCTCTGTAACTAACTTAATTTTTACTTTGCTGTGTTATTGAGAAGCCTCGAGATGATAGTAGCAGATGCCAAACTAACCAAGCCACTGAGCAAACTTAGTTAAAAAAAGAAACCAAAAGCCATAAGTTGTTCTGTCTCAGTCTTTAACTCTGTCACTTGGCTCAGGCAGCACGACATTGGCTTTAGTCAAGACTGAATAGAACAGTATCATTTATAATTTTTTAAACAAAAGACGTTGTTTTGTAACAGAAGGCTAACACGTAAAACACTACTGTGATACATACATAAAATTCATATTTCCAGTAATATATTTTTATTTAACTAATAAAAGAACTTATTAATAAATACTTCTTTATACAAGCATGTTTTACACGAAGTTAAAAAAAGAAGTCTGTGAAACTAAGGCTATCTATGCTACAACTCACTCTTGTCAGATTCTCCAGAGCCACGAAATTATTTCTAAGTACCATCACCTGCTGTGTAGAAGTAAGACTAACAAACTGCCAGAGAAATGAGATAATCCAGTGACTTAAAAGCATTTCATATAGGATGAAACACACCAGAGGAAACTGGCAACGTACACAAAGAAACTATCACCCTGCTGTTACCAAACCAATGCGGTACTGTGGACAAATACTCGGGCGGGATCAGTACGTGGCAAGAGACACCTCCCTCAGTCAATACTTCAGTTTGGACAGTGCATCCGGCTGGTGGCCAGCACTTCCCGGAGACCTGTTTGCCCAGCTGCCAGGCAGCAGCACCCTTCTTCGCAGCCTGAGCTCCTCGCCCCGTTTCTCGTTTGCCCAGAGCGGGGCACGCAGGGCTGGGCTGGGCTGTCCCGGCCCCCTGGAAGGCCCCTAGGACTGGCTGCGTTGGTGGGATTTGAGGGGACAGTGTGTGGTTGGGGGGATGGGGGGCGGCAGTGCGTGTGAAGGGGTGTCTGAGGGGGATCCTCCGGGCAGGACCCAGCTCCACGTCCGCCCCAGCACCTCTCCCTCATGTCACGACTCCCTCCCGCCTGTTACGCCCCGCGCCGCGCGCACCCCGCTGGCTGGCGGTGAACGGAGGAGAAGCGGCACCGTGCGCTGCCCCGCCGGCGGCGGCCCCTCCCCGAGGGCCAGCGGGCTCCCTCCGCCCCGCGGCTCCCCCACTCACCTCGTCCGGCAGGAGGAAGAGGAAGGCGCTACTCGTGCGAGCGGCTGCAGGCACAGGGAGAGCCCGGCGCCCTCCGCCGCCCCCGCCCCAGCCGGGAGGCCGCCCACGGCGCGAGGAGGCTGAAGCCGGGCGGGCGGTTGCGGCTTCCGCTCAGCGGCCGCCAGGTGCGCGCGAGCGGTCGGCCCTGCGCCTGCGCACGGCCCCGCCCTCACCTGGCGCCCAGGTGCGCGAGGCAGCTGCCGCCGCGGGGCCGCGCGTGGCGGCAGGAAATGCGCGCGCGCGCGCCGCCCGGGGCACCGCGCTGCGGAGGGAAGCCCTGCCCGGAGAGGGCGGGGGGCAAGGGGCCGCGGGACTTCAGGCGCGCGCTCAGCACGCTTCTGGAGCGGAACGCTCTACCCATCCCGCCGCCTTCCGCACCCAAAGCAAAATGTAATTTTTAGACAATTACATAATGCGCAGCGCAGCGGGGCACGACCATCTATGCGTGCTCTAACATCCAAGCCACAGATTGCATTTTAAGCACCACGGCAGGGTGCTGTGATATTTTATTTTTTTTTTTTTTTTTTTTTTTTTGCTTCAGTCACCTACGCGTTACGTTGTGTAAGATGTGGTTGGCCAAGCACTCCCAGCCCACGTTGCTGGGAAACTGGACACAAAATCCCTTAGAGGTGAGATCAGAGTTTGAGAGGAAAGATTCTTTTACCGTGCAACCTTTCCCAGGGGGAGGGGTATAAACAAAATCACTTTCTTACAAAAGCATGGTTTAATTTTTTGAGGGAAAGGAAAAAAAAAGTAATAATTGCACAAAGTTTGCCTCTACTTCCCTTGATATAGCACAGTCTCCCTTTATTCCTTCTTTCAAATAGAAGTAGCACAATGGCAGGCTCAGCCCAGCACTTCCAAGTTGAGTTCTTGCCATACTGCAAATTGTATTGTTGTTTTACCTAATGATACTTTCTGGACCATCTTTCTATTATTGCTACAAATCTGAAAAAAGCAGTAGGGAATTAAACAAAAAGTATTTAGCACTTAGTATTAATATATTAATAATACATAGGGCACAAACAAATTTAGCTACCTGCAGTAGGGCAGGTAAATTGCCATAGCCACATCTGAGAAATAACTCACAATAGTCAAACCTAGTCCAAAACCAGGAAAAAACTGCAAATTACTTCTACTCTATTTTTCTATAAATCTTGCTAGTTTAGTTATTTTAGCTAATTATACTAATTATTTTACCTAATGATACTTTCTGGACCATCTTTCTAATATTGGTACAAATATGAAAAAAGCAGCAGGGAATTAAATGCAAAGTATTTAGTACACTATTATCAAAAATGTTTACATGTCCTCAAGAAGATATTCTAGGCATTCCTTACCTGCAGGGGAAAAGGGGGGCAAGAGAGGAGAGGCAGAGACACCTATAGCTTATGTTGCTATAGCTACAAGATGCTTAGATTTCCAGTTTCAATGAATGAATCAATAGAAACCACAGCTTCACTCTCCTCTTTTATTCACCAAAGGCAAAACTGGGAGATGGGTTACTAAGCAACACCACACTTCAAGACTGCAGCTCTTTGAAACTGGCATTACTGACTCCTCTCCATCCCAGGAGCCTCTTCCATTCAAAACCATTTACTAAAAAAGTGTCTAAAAAAAAAAAGCTAACAGGACATGCATTTTTAAAGTAAGAAACTGTAGAAGCAGAAGGAAAGCTGAAATTAACACTTTCAATTATTTGGAGTAAAGAGAAATGAAACAAAGCCATTCCTTCTGCAGAGAAAGTAAAAAAAGATTTAGTAAGGACAGAAAAACTTAAATCAGCTTATATAAACCAAAATGGAAATGGAAATGCCATTTATTTCTTCTGGGAATACTATATTAAAGCAAGATTTTCTCTAAAGGACTATTTAGAGCCAACATTTCTTTTTTTTTAAATTAAATTCTAAAGATGTGCCTCATTTGCACTCTTCTTTTAAAGACCTCATCCATAAAAAGACACTTGCAGTTAGATATGCTCAAGACAGCTAATGGGAATTCAGAAACCTTTTACCTGCATGGTATATGAACAAAGCTCTCTACTAAAAGTTAGCGACAAAAAGCTCAAAGTCTCAGTTCAATTTTTATCAACAAATTTCTATATCTTATCATTGTCATTACTTAATCTGTTAACCACCTTATGAAAGGGTAATGATAAAAACAAAATAAAGCAGATGTAGATTAGTCTTGCCTTTTTTTGACATCTTGCATGTATTGATATAAACCCACCTATTTTTATTCTAAACTTCAGCTAAATATTATTCCAGTGCTATTGAGGAAGCAAAACCACACTGATCCTGTATAAATAGGGCTGCGTACAAAGAAATGTTGTTTTCCTTGATAAGGCCTATGTCTTATGCTTTTAGTAGTGGGGGGGAAAAAAACAAGCCAGAACAGCATAGTTTAAGAATTCATAGTCTACTGACTCCCACCAGCCCAGATTCCTTACAGTTCCCCCCAGCCTCAGCATCTTCCAGATCACCGAATCATTAAGGTTGGAAAAGACCTTTAAGATCATCAAGTCCAACCATCAACCCAGCAGCACCATGCTCACTAAACCATGTTCCTCATTCCACTTCCATACCATCAGTTTTTCCTCAGTCTCCTAAATCTTCCTCGGAGCTCTATCACGCCGCACAACTTGCAGGCAAAAAACAGGCAGCCTGTACTGTGCCTAGGACAGAGGTGTACACACTGATTGCCAGTGCTCAAACAGAATGGATAAGGCTACAGCATAAGTTTCAAAGTTCCCCAGGAAAGGAGAGGCTGCTTATTTGGGTCTTCTCAATTCTAATATTCATACAAAACTTGTACACACATCTATTCATTTTAGTTTAGCTGGCCAACAGCTCAAAAGTACTGGAATGCAGAGCCTGGAAACCACCAGTAGGTAGCATCATTGCATAAATGATGCATGTCAATCTAATTAGGAAACAAGCCTATTCTGTTACCCAAGATAGAGCACCCAGTTATTGATAAGCAAGATTAGATATGACTGTAAACAGGATCCCTTCTGTAGTCTCAACATTCAGTTGTTGTAAAAAAGAAACCCACAGATCAAATGAAAGTGACTTTACACAATGTAAACATGAAAAGCTAAAAATTACCTAAGGAGGAAACGGCAATTGGTTGTTTTAAGAAACTTAAATCACTAGCATTAAGAATTCTCTTTTCATGCCAAAACATCACTTTTCCAGTCAAATACACACAACATCAAGTGCTGTTTGAAAACCAAATACAGCAGTGTAACAGTGGTTTTTGTTAGGCATTTGTTTTTTAAGAAATTCTGCATCACTTGGAAAAACCCTGATCCTTCTCCTTCCTCTCATCCATTTATGGTATGTTATTGCTCCCTTGGACATCCACAGTGATGTTCTGTATGCGAGACAAGATCATAATCCCCTGTAATCAAGATGATTTCTCAAAAAATGTGTTTTATATGGATTAAACAAAACCAGTGCTAACTTCTGCACATACGATTGTGCTGTCTATACTTACAATGTTGGAAGACTAGACACTGCAAATTAAAAATGTCAAACATTTTCTCTTAATGGAAATCTGACAAGTAGATAATAGACAGAATGAGTAGAAAATAAAACCTGTGTAAGACTTGCATGATCTATAAAAGCCATTACTGAATATTTACATAAGATCTTAATTTTAAATATTAATCTTCACTAAAAATGTTAGTTTCATTGAAAACAGTGTATATATCTGTTTTCTCAAGATTAAAAAATAAAGTATGCTTATAGTATATGTAAAAATAAAAAAGTACTTTAGAAATACACCTGTAGTAATAAAGATTACACTGTAATCATGAATAAATGGTTTACATGAACTGAAATCCAGCATCTTAACAATGCATCTGCACTAGTTAGGATAGGCTGTTGTTTTGAGTGCTATTGCAAATAGACAAAACAAAATACCGAGTTATAGGCTTTAAAACATTTTTATAAAGCTGATGGCACTGCTTTTTATGATGCTGGATGACACTTTACATAGCAGGTATGTAAGCAGTATTCTCTCTTGAATAAGAATAAATACAGTTTCTCTCAGGGCTGCAGATTTTTCTTGAAAATAATCCAGATCTCTAGTATAATTAAATTAATCATATTCACAACACTTTTGTGCTGATATGGTCTTTTGTCACTGCAGTATTCCATTCATAGTTTCCAAAATCAGATTAAACAAACAACTCCATAAACCATAAAAAAAAAAATAATTCATGTTCTTAGTGATGCACGGGCCTTGTCAAGTATTTCCTTTCGGATCTTTGGATAGTTTGGATGTGCTTCAAGGACCTGCCAGAAAACAAAACAACCCAAAAGTTACGTGTCTAAAAGGAAAGACTACTATGTTTGGTTATCCCCCTCATCAGTGAGCTTACACATACTAAAACTAAAATAACACCACCACAAGTTTGTTTTAAGAATGCATAAATATTTAACTGTGGCTAGAGACTACCATGTATGGAGGTCAAGAACAGCTTTATCAAAGACACCTTGTGTCCCGTTCACACTGCCCTGTCCTCTTGGTGTGAAAGACAGAGGAGTCATGAGCTAAAGCCTGTGGGTGGCTTGAAATGCCTGTTATTCAGAACAGTGACCTGTGGAGACATTTCCAGGGTTTTAAGTATACTTTCTCTGCAATGATGAACTGCTCTTACATTTTCAATCCTCAGGCTCTTTCTAACTATACCCTACCCATTTCTTCCACTTGCCCTTCAACTCCCTCCTCTTCCTTATACTTCCATTCAATTTGTCCTTTCTAGTTATCTTTATTCCCACAGCAAAAGAGCAAATATAATTAATTTTGTTATTAATACTAATAATTATTAATTCATAACGTTCTCTCTGCTTCTGTAATAGTAGCCCTTCCTCTTATTCTTCATCTGCTCTATTTACGTTTGACCCATACAAAGATAATATTGGAAGTTACTTTCTAACAGCATCTTCTGATATTAACATTTGATCAACTTCTTCAGCTATACTTCTGTATGGATTTACCAAGTTGCAACCACAGGGCCAAAAGAAGGTGCTCCCATTTGAATATGCTTTCATGTGAGACACACTTTATCTCTTTCTTACTTGGTGGCCAGGGAGCTCAGGATAAAGCAGATTATGTAGAGGATATTTAATTTAATCAAACTTATTAAATAGGGCATCTTTCTGACATTAAGCCGTGTATTTTAGAAATTTAAACTCAACAAAAAAAAAGAATCACTATGTAAAACAATGTTGCTACTGTAGACAGAATATTAAGTGCATATAAAAACACTACCTTATGACAAACATCGATTGCATCAACATATCTCTTTCCTTTCAGGTAATTGAAAGCCAGCTTGTATCCTAAAAGTCAGAGGGGGCGGGGGGAAAGCAACAATTTCAGATTCTGTATTGAATAATGACAATATCACATTCAAAATTATTTTGGTCACCGTATATTTCTAAAGTTAGTATGTTTGTTTTCGAGTATTCTCTCATCTAAGCCTGTAAAGATCAAAATTTCTACTGAATGTCACTTCAAGCAGTAAATAAAAGTCTTTTACACACTGATAGCTATGTTTGAATCAAAAGGAGAGATTATTCTGGAGAGCAGGTATTACTATAAAGCATACATAACGGTTGTCCTCTTTCAATTACTTTGTTATCCCAGAGTTTCTCACCATGGCCTACAATACACTGTCCCTCTCTAAAGGCAATTCCATTATTAAAGGACAAAAGAACAACAACAACAACAACAACCAGGATAGCAATAACACAGTAGGGACTAAAAATGCCATTCTGTTCCACTGTCAGCAGACCACTGATTAAAAAAAAAAGTCACATGAAATAGCTAAGTCACATAGCAACATGTTAGGCTGATACTTTCAGCATAAATGTTATAGCTCAAGTATATAAGCTGGGACAGAGATCAGGACTGTGGGAAAAAGGGTTATAACCATGCAGTCCCCAAAATTTGAAATTTTAGACCTTTCATTTATGATATTATCCTCCCTAGCAAATGAGTACGAGGGATCACTCGCAGCTCAGGCAGCCAATCGTATCCTGGGCTGCATCCAAAGCAGTGTGGCCAGCAGGTCAAGGGAGGTGATTCTGGCCCTCTCCTCTGCTCTGGTGAGACCCCACCTGGAGTCCTGCATCCAGTTCTGCTGCCCTCAGCACAGGAAAGACATGGACCTGTAGGAGAGGGTGCAGAGGAGGCCACAAAAATGATCAGAAGGATGGAACACCTCGTCTTGTGAGGACAGGCTGAGAGAGTTGGGATTGTTCAGCCTGGAAAAGAAAAGGCTCTGGGGAGACCTTGTTGCAGCCTTCCAGTACTTAAGGGGGGCTTATGAGAAAGATGGGCACAGACTTTTTAGCAGGGCCTGTAGCGATAGGACAAGGTTCCTATCGCTACAGTTAAATATCACTAAGGTATTCTCCTGTCTACAAATGATTTTGTAGTTTGCTCAATTCTTACCTTCTTAGAGGGTTTCAAAATAGCAAAAGAAAAGTCTTCATCTATGTTCTCTGCAAACTCAAGACATCAAACCTTTTAACTATTAAAACTTCTTCTAATATGTTTTATTTGATCAACAACTGTAGTATCTTAGCTAAGACATTCATGGGTCAATCTACATTAGCAGGAACAACTGGTAAAATTACTGCATCCAAACTCATACTTAGATATGTAGTGATTTTCTCATGTAACCTAAGCCAGATTTCATTCATTCATTTTTATTTCTGTTTTGACATCCGAGTCTTCCTTCTGCTTTGACCCTCCTAATTTAACGACTCACAGTACATAGGGTAACTTCTAGTTTTGGCAATCCATCCATGCATGTGCTTTTTTGTATCTTTAACTGTGTTATTAAAGCAAGAGTTAAACCACAAAACATTTAGTTCCATTAAGAAAACACTACTTTAATCTACAGATCGTACTGGATAAAACTATGAACCAAACCATTGCAGCACCCAGGAGTTACAGTTAAAGAAATAATGTGTACGGCAGTTCATATGCATAACAGTTACAATCTTGTTAAAAAAACACTGGTTTTCCAGTTGATGCCAGAGGCTCTCTCACCCTAACACTAAAAAAATCCCTAAGGCACAAGAAAACCAAGACCACAGATTAAAGACTGCAAGAAGTATGTTTTTTGAGGGGCCATAATCATATCCCAAAACCTGGAACAGAATTTGTGTAAACCACCAGTCTTGGGACCTAGAGACAGGCTCTAGGTGTTGAGTAAGAAAGAGCACTTTATCCTATGCATCTGTTTCATAAAGAGTTTCCTATATTAAAAAAAAAAGTCAGTCTAGAAGTGTGTCAGTTTAGTCTTCAATTAACCATCCAAATTGGAACTTGAATAGTATCCCAAGTTCTCAGTTAATAGTCTTTTTTAAACCAGTTATATGTAAAGACATTTAAATAATTTATTTTTAAAATCCTTACATATAAAGCCTTATCCATATAAATAATTTGCCCGATTCTCAAAATGAAATAATTAAATCAAAGACCTGCTACCATCAGATATGTATTGGTTATTATAAAAGGTTCTCTACTATAGACAGTACATAACTGCATTACTATAAATATGTTATTAAAAAAAATCCTGTACTTACAGAGAAAGCTGTTCACAAAGAGCAAACTAGAACTGTTTCAGTTTACTAAACAGTAAGCAGAAACTTCTGACGTATCATAAAGCTGCTACCTGTTGACACAGGGGCTTTCCAAGTGACTGTTAAGTACACCTTTAAACATCTGTGGTTTTATGAAGAAAACCAGTGATACTCTATCTATATGGAAAATTCGAAGCAGTTTTTCCAGTAAAGGGTAGCTGTTTCATTCCTGCTGTACTGCCTGAAAACATATGCATAGGTTAAATATACATGCCTATTGTTGGATTCATTTGGTTTCCATATTTCCAGGCCATCTCGTAATTTATTGCTGCATCCTTATATGCTTGTTCCTTTTCCATTATGTATCCCATGTATTCATAAGCCTTGCAGCATGACTGCAAAATATAAATATGCATTCAAGATTTTATTTAGGTATGCTTATATATAATAATACCGACAGTTTAATTGCTTAAACTATTCAAATCTATACAACTGGAAAGCATAAGTAATATTCGTACTAACTGATGACAAGATAGTCTTGATTTAAAACATCAGTAATACAAATCAGTTATATGGAATTCTGTACAGAGACTTCCTAAGTTACTCTGAATCAAGTACAGAGTTCATCACAGAGGACACTGCAACTACTCCTTCAAAAGTGTTTAGAGCCTCCAGGAACCCTGTAGATACCTCTCTCAGTTAGTAATAACCTTACGGCAGCTGCATTTCAAGTCCAGCAGGAAAGGGCTGTATCTTCCACACATATTGTTCATTTCACTTTTTCTTAAAAAGGCATTTTCATAGCCTTATTTTTGGAAACAGTTTTACATTATAATTTTCCACTTAAAGCTAAAGACAGACACAAATATCCTGAAGACAACACTAATGATTAAATACTTCATTTTGTATAATTCCAAGTGGCAAGTTACAAGTATCTGGAAAACAGGTTCCAAAAACTATTAAGCACTAGATGAAAATACTAGCCTTGCTTATGTTACACATACATATAAATGAATTTAACTCCACAACAAAGTTAGCATGAAAGATACAGTATTTCATACAGAAATCTTATATTTAGTACATAAAGCAGGAAAATAAGCAAAACTCTAGCTACCGTATGGCCTTACTGTGAAAAGCTTATATTATCATGCTGCCAAATATTGGTCAAATATTTTCAAGAGAAAAATGAAGCCTTTATGAAAATATGCACCTTTTTTACATAGGCAAAGAAATGCTCATATGTAAGATTACATTCCATCTTTAACTTCACTATTTCCAATTAGGCTTCCAAATCTACTGATGAAAAACTTTCACATCACAGCACACTGGGATAAGCAGTATGGGAATGCATGGAAAGTGAGGATGAAAATATACTCCCCCTCTCATTTGTCATAAACAAAACAAAGATCAAAATCAAGAAGAGTAAGCAGTAAGAACCCCCAATTTCACAGAAACAATCTGCTCACTGGGATCTCACTAACCAAACCTAAGTCTTTTAAAATAAAAACAAACATATTACAAGATACTAGGCTTTTACGAAGTTTTTACTCACCATATTTACTTAAATTGTATATCATTCAATTCTGACTGCTAAAAATAATCCTAAAAACTAATTAACAGAATCACAGAATAGCTTGGGTTGGAAGGGACCTCTAAAGGTCATCTAGTCCAACCCCCCTGCAATGAGCAGAGACATCTTCCACTAGATCAGGTTGCTCAGAGCCCCGTCCAACCCGACCTTGAATGTTTCCAGGGATAGCGCACAATAACGTGTTTTCTCAACCTAATCAAATCTTCCAAATTGGAGAATACCACACAAAATATTGTCTTCTGAACTAACAAGATATTTTACATCTATTTGAATAGCACAATTCCTGCTCAGCTGCATTGCATGCAAGTTGGAGAAAAGTCTTTACTGTGCTGTTTAGTTACGGAACCGGAGTTGTAGACTTCGAATTCGCCACCCTCCTCCCTGTCAAGTGCAGCTTGTTCATCTAATGTGTCTCAAACTTTTTGGAAGAAAACGAATTATGTGGTAGGCTATGTTTTTAGAGCTGCTTGGGAATTCCTGCAACAAAATGTCATTTGTGATATATATGTGCTCAACAGACCATCTATTTCAAGGTATGTCTTATTTTGGGAGATAACTTATGTTTATCCTCCAGTGGTATGGCTTCTGCAACTTCCCTTGGTCATCTGGACAACTGACCTTCAGGTAGAATTTTTTCTTAACTAAATTCAAACTCATTTTCTGTAAAAATGAAATTGAGTACATCCTTTTTTAAGAGGCATCTCTGCAGAAGATACTAGTATACCAAGAACTGCTGTAGCTGCTTCTTAATTTTTTACTTGGAAATAAAAAGAGTACAAGTTCAAAAAAAGTCTACCTCTGAAGGAGGTTGCAGAAATGTGACTGAATAATGAACCCTACCTTCTACACTGATGAATTCAGAAAAAGAAATATATAGCATCAGGTCCTTTTCTAAAGCAAATCTGTGCACTATAAACAGTATCCTGAACCTGCAGCATAGTACCTACAGAAGACCAGCTGCCTACTGGATGTGCCTCATTTGAAGGAAAGTGAAGTCTATAGCTGGAAAAATGTGGTCAGCAGAAAGGGACAAAATGAAAAATAAGCACAAGAGCTAAGACTGTTCCTCTAGTCAAAGTGAGGTATTGGGTAGTCTGCCTACTCAGAAACCCTGAGGTAAAAACATTAGAGCTTGCCCCCAACAATCTACCTGACAGTATCATCACAGTAAAGGATTAATACTAGCATAAAAAAAAAAAAATCCAGTATAGTAGCAGGCTTATTAACATAAATGTTTAAAAACATATTTTAAGATATGAAGATAACACCTCTTACAAAAATGGAGCAAATCTCCAAAATTTCCATGGCTACATCTTCATCAGGTTTGCGAGAACCAGTAAAATGCATCTCAGGCATTCCATAAACACTCAAGCTTTTCGTGTCACCACAGCTAAAGCTTTCATAAGTTATTATAGAATATGAATAAAAATTACTAAGCAGCATTCACAGGTTTACTACCTTCAAGTGTAAAGGTGCTGGTTTCCTGGCTTGTTTTGGTCTACTTCTCCTTAATAAGTAAAATTACCAGGCAATTGGAAAAAGAAATACATTTCAAAATCATGTTTCAGAGGAAAACTAAACATATAGATGAATTAAAACAGAAAGTTACTAAGGTTACTTTTTAATGGCAGTCACTTACCCTGTTATGACGAAGGCATCGTTTCAATAATTCACCAGCCATATCATATTTTGCAGATTGAATGTATATATCCGCAAGCAGAAGCCAACTCTTTTCAAACTCCTCTGCATCAATGGGATTCCAGCTCATTTTTGAAATCCGTTTTAACTGATTTCTGGCTCGTGGAGTCTGTTTCAAGATCATGTAGGCTGTGGCCATTCCCAAAAGTGCCGGTATATGATCCTTCTGCAATAAAAAGCATAGCGACTGCTTAGTACTTTTTTTATTTTGCTTTTAACATTTTTTTTAAATAAGACTTTCACCAGGTATCTAAAAACCAAACAGAAAGCTAAATCTCAGGAAAATCTTACAAACATGTTTTCCACCTAGTGCTATGATTATTTCTGTAAGACTAATTATGATAACACTATGTTAAATCATTAAGAGGCTGAATGTAAGTTTGGGCTCAGAATCTTCTTTAGGCTCAGGAAACGTTGAAAGTGTCCACAGGTATTTCATCTCAACAAAATTGAAATAGAAACTGAACTCACTTGAAGTTACAATACAAGTGTTATTTTCTACTTTTAGAAGTGCCTGTCAAATGTCAGTAACACGGACACCTCCTAAAAATGTAAGTCTAAACTACTTGTATCCAAAAGCTATGTATAACAAACAGGATTCTTAAAAGTCACTATTCTATGCAAGAGCCTCAAGCAAGCAATAAGAAGTGCAGGAGCAAATGTGATTTTTAAAGTCCTGCCTTTATTACCACGGGGCATAGATGAGAATAGGGCTTATATCCCAAAACTGCTTCCTCAGTGCAGAGAGTAGTTCTACTAGCAACTAACTTAAAAGCTTCTTTTCTCTCAGTATTCCTGGCTCACTACTGATATTCTGCCTCTACACCTCTTCGTGCGGTTGTGCTGTAAATAGGCTTGCCATAGTGGGTTAAAAAAAAAAAAAAAAAAGAGACCCACCAAAAGCCCCTCTTCCACACAATGATCAGCTCATCCTCCCTCTCCCTCAATAGTCACACATAGCATAGATCAATAACCTCTGAAGTCTGAAGAGATTAAAACTGTATATTTTTTACAACCCTGGAGAGAAGACTAAATAGACTGAAGCATTCTTCTGGCTGGAACTGTGTCACCATGTAAAAAACATTCAATATTCACAGGACCTCAAATCAATTCTGAGCAGGACTGGGAAGCCAGTACTGGAAGCAGAGGAACACCTTGTTTGTGATTCTCAGAACTGCCTTACACACAAGATAAGCATCAGTATACTCAGCTCAACCAGGGAGCAGCGCACCACACAGTTAACAGGTAGCAGTAACTTAAGTATTTCTTGGCATTCTGATGGACTAAATGTCTACGTGTGCTTAAATAAAAACTGTTGAAAGGTGCTAGTAGCAAGAGTATTCATTATTAATCCTAAAACTCATGATTACAAATAGCTATAAAGTTATGAAGCTTTCTATCACAAGGATGAATTTTAAGCAGATTGATAATCTCGCCCTGGAATCTAAATTCTGTCAAATTGCCATGAAGTACATGAAGGCAATTATATTTAATTGTTTTTGCTTACAGAATGAAGATACTGTATAGACTTATATCATCAGACACACTACTGGCAAGACTGGGAATTAAAAAGTAAACCCAGCAACTCAAACCAAATAGCCTATTCACATCTCAGTAACTGGCAATATTAGCATTTAGTTGAGTTATCAATTTGCAATCCAACTGAAAACTTCTAAAAGATTTTGTTATTTCAGCATGGATTTTTTTATCTAATATTTGCCAAAAATTCTTTAATAGGAAAAAAAAAAAAATCCTTAGCACGAACAGCACTAACACATGCCACTATTCCTCAATGTAAACTGCAAGACTAGTTAAAAAACAAGTGTAGTAAGCGTGAAAGAGAAGACTGAGGTTACTAACCTCAGCCACTACTATTTCAGTGAAAGTGTTCAGTGCTCGTTCAACACTTGATTTTTGTTTGGTTGCCATGAAACAATAATTTTCCATGATTCGCAGTTGAATGTGACCCTGAATGGTCTGAGGCTTGAGTTCCTTCAGAAGATTTTCTGCTGTTCTTACAGCCAACTGCACAGACTCCTGCTTCTCTGTTGAATTACTGTTATCAGAAAGAAAGTGTTTGTAAGAGTTTATTTTTTTAATACACACCAAATTAATTGCAAGTTAGTACTGATGCCATGCTAAAGACATACCATTTTGTACAAGATGTCTCTCTGTTATATAGGCATTCTACATCAATTCTCTTCTGTAATGACAGCAGTTCCAACCTAACAAGCTGTTTTTAACACTGCAAGTGACCATGATTCCAGATAAATTCTTCTATATTTTCTGCTTAAGACTGATTTATTACAGTCTAGGATGGTCTCTCACAATATAGTAAATAGAATATTCAAAGCATTAGATGAGCTTAAAGTTCTAGCAATTTAAGTTAATGCACATTATTAAGGGGCAGCAGAGGAAGGGGATGACAAGAAGAACCCAAGCAGTATTTATTTCAGTCACTTACCCTATGTCAGCATCCAGATTTTCAAAGACTTCACCACCCACAGTTTCATTATCTGGATTCAAACAAATTTCAATCATGTTGTAGACTGCATTCTGTCCCCAGTCACTGTCCTTTCGAGCTTTATTAAAATGCCGGAGTGCATCATTTGGTTCACCTGTATACCTAGACAGATAGTAAAAATATTTAAAGCTGGACAAGTAAAATTCACTGCCCCAAATCCCACCCAAAAGAAGAAACCCAAGTATTTAAAAACAGATTACACACTTGCACACACTGATAATGCAACATTTGAATAGCACACATACTATTGCAAGGAGCTTGGTTTTGCAGACTAAAACCAGTCTAATAAATTCTAAAATTTGAAAATAAGTAATATTGTATTATTGAACCAGCATGAATATCCCTTTTAACAAGTAGGAATTATGAAAGATGTATGTAAGAGATAAAATAGCTTCATTTTAAAGAGGGGCTCATTGGAAAGTATTTCAGAAGAGAAAAGGAGACTTTTCCTAAAGTCCTAGCACCTTAAGTAATTAGGAAAGTAGTGCTTTCACACCATATGTAACACCTTTGAATGATAACTGATGACAAGAACATTAATTTAAATATGTACTACATAATTAAGATAAGATTTATTTAATTATAATTGCAAGTACCAAAGATACAGTCCTTTGCAGTAGTGAAATCCTGGTTCAAGCTTTGTTCTGGAAGAATGCTTTTCAGCCATTAAAAGAAATCTTGGGACCTCTTCTAGTTTTCCAGCTCTTCTTAACAGATCAATTAATCGCGAGAGGGTTGCATAGTTATCTAAATATACAAATAATTAGGACGTTGTAATTCCAGTTATTTGATGTATGAATAGCTTAAGAAAAAAAAAACCTGCCTTGGTTTTTTTCCCCACATATAAGGATGATATCTGGTGTAATACATAAGCCATATTACATAGTAATCACAGATACAAGAATGAAGATAAAGCTATACTTGCAGTACTTCTAAAAAAACTTGTATAAAAGATAACTACAATTTCACTTCACTTTCAAAAGCACTCAAACATTTGCTGTACTCTTACGACTTCTTTCACAAAGTCCCCTAGAAAGATTTACATTCATTATAGTACTATTTTTACAGTTTTTAGTAGCTTTCTCTCTGGTCATAATTTGAAAATTGATAAAAGAAACTTATTCCTGTCTGAGACAAGTTTGCTTTATTAAATCTTGAAACAAAATACTAGCTTTGTGTTCACGCAGTTCTTGCATGCATCTTCATGCATCTCTTAAACCCAAGAGAAAGTGCTTTACAAGTTATTTACAAGTAAATAACTCCCTAGGTATATTTAGCTTGAGGTAAATGATGCACATTACATTGCAGCAAATTAGTTTATCTACGAGAAATAATTTTCTCATCTTCCCCTACATAGCTTTATGTTTTTATATACAGTAATGGTCTTTGTTTTTAGTATCCATCACGTTATAAATAGCACATTTCTTTTTAATCATAAAGTATTTTTTAGATATTTATTCCTCTATCTTAATAGAACTATGTATCAGAAATAATTAAGACTATCACTGCTGAATATTCACCTGGTTTGCGTTCTAGGAGCTGCTGGAAATGAAAGACAGCTTGTTCATAATCTTGCTTCCTGAACATGAGATCAGCCATCATCTACAATATTGACGAAATTTAGAGAAAAAACAAAATATTATAAATTGAGGTTCATAATGAACTCTAGTTCTTCAAAGTAGGGAGCTGAAACTACAGCTTTAAAGTGCTGCAGGAATTGCACAAGTAAACTGAACTGGGTTTTTCATTACTCTCTGGAAAATAAACACTCTCTATACACAGACACACAAGATAATAATGAGCAAGTACAGGATCATATCTCAATTTTTCACTTAAGGTATAAATTAAAAGAGAATAAAACACTTTGATGTACCTTGCAAATATGTTTGGGTTTATTTGTATAGTTTTACTCCCAATTTTATTTCCCATAAATGCAGATTAAGCACATAAGAAAAGCAAAGTTA
This sequence comes from Phaethon aethereus, assembly GCF_964289735.1. Taxonomy (NCBI): domain Eukaryota; kingdom Metazoa; phylum Chordata; class Aves; order Phaethontiformes; family Phaethontidae; genus Phaethon; species Phaethon aethereus. The sequence continues at coordinate 21,292,043 of NC_138580.1, forward strand.
GTGAAAAAGAAAGATGATAGCCCACTTCAGCAGTGGAAGTAAAACAAGCTACTTCAGTTCCTCTCCACTGAGAGGTAGCTAATAAAGAGTAGATTTAATAATACATATTAAGAGTGCTATTAACCCTGTCTTTGCACCACCTTAGGATAAATTCCAGATGTTAGATTGCTGTGAGAAAATAAATTATTCCCATCTTAAAATAATTCTGTTCCTAACGTGTTAAAGTTTATCTTTTAAGTCAAGAAGTATACACATCCCGTACAGAGAATCTGTAGCTGTGATTAAAAATTGTTAAGTAGAAATGTGATTAACTACGATTGTATAAAGATGTAAAACCACCTTAAGTACACAGTTCTTCTCTTCTGAAAGTTTTTTAGATACTTGCTTTAACATTACTGTGTTGGAAAAAAAGCTTCTTCCCTGACCAATAGTCAGTTGTTATTAGAACATGCATTAAGCCATGCTTTAGTCAGTTTTACAGCTACTACTTTTTCCTCTACTAGTACTTTTAAAGACACATTTTTGCATTGAGATAGAACGAAGGCTATGATTGTTAGAAACTTCATATTGAGTCATTATCCAGCATAAACAGAAAACCACTTTGTTGCAATGGATTTTTCCCATTTTTTTAAATCAGAAGCTGTAGGCTTTGTTAAAAGTAGTAGTTTATGGATACATCTCATTGCAGACACACAAACCTCAAAAAACTTCTGATACAGGATTAGTATAATAGTACATACCATCGTTGCTGCTTCATTATCTTGGTCATTCTTCAGCAGTAAAGAACACTGATGCTGACAGGCATCAGGATCATCTTGTGCAAGGTATAAACGTGCAAGTTCCAACATTGCCTGTAGATTAAAACATTTAACTATATGTAGCTCAAACATGAAGAAAGCTAGTTCAGCTCTACAAGTATTAACCTGAGATTTCAGAGCCTCAGGGAAAATTTTATTTCTCTTCTAAGAGAGAGCTTTCTCTGTTGTTTCCTGTGGGCTCTTGGTCAAGTAATTGAATTCATTTCCATTCCCTCTCCTTTAAAACAGATAAAACTTTTCTTCTCCAGAGGGATATTATGGAGTTACATTAAAACAGAGGTGCTCAGGTAGTATTGCTCTGAAGACTACAGTACTTTGGCAAGAATAATTTTCTTGGAAAAAAAAATGTAAATGCAAGTAGTTTTAAATTCATTGATGGAAGCAAATACCTCATTAACATTCACCAATTAGTTTTGGAGGATAAGCAAATTCCAGCAGAAACTCTTTTCTTATTTGCATTTCCAAACCTACCTCATTAAGACTGTGTGGATCCACTTCTGAGAAGCAATCACAGAATAAATACTAACAAATTGAAATGTACATAAGCATGCATCTTAAGGCTGAAGTCCCATCATAGAATATTCTGAATGAAATGCCACAGAGAAGTTTATAAACACAAGTTACCGAGGTTTAATGAATCACAGAATCATTTAGGTTGGAAAAGACCTTTAAGATCATCAAGTCCAACCATTAATCCAGCGCCACCATGTTCCCTAAACCATGTCCTGAAGTGCCACGTCTACACATTTTTAGAATACTTGAAGCGATAGTGACTCCACCACCTCCCTGTTCCAATGCTTGACCACTCTCTCAGTAACGAAATTTTTCCTAATATCTAGTCTAAACCTCCCCTTGCACCAAGGTGCAACTTGAGGCCATTTCCTCTTGTTCGATCACTAGTTACTTGGGAGAAGAGACCAACACCCACCTCACCACAACCCCCTTTCAGGTAGTTGTAGAGAGTGATAAGGTCTCCCCTCAGCCTCCTCTTCTCCAGACTAAACCTCAGTTCCTTCAGCTGCTCCTCGTAAGACTTGTCCTCCAGACCCCTCACCAGCTTCACTGCCCTTCTCCGGACACACTCCAGCACCTCAATGTCCTTCTTGTAGTGAGGGGCCCAAAACTGAACACAGTATTCAAGGTGCAGCCTCACCAATTCTAAGTACAGGGGCACAATCACTTCCCTACTCCTGCTGGCCACACCATTTCTGATATAGGCCAGGATGCTTTGGCCTTCTTGGCCACCCAGGCACACTGCTGGCTCATGTTCAGAAGAATGAAGTTCCCATTGAAGCAAAGGGAAGATAAATCAATCACAAAGTAAAAGTAGCAGTAGATGAACAGTAAGCAATGTCAGTCGTGCTTAATTTTAAATGATGTTTTGATTTTGCTTTTAAAAAGGAGGCATTTGTAATTGCATCACAGTTCTCTCTCTGGTTACACTTGTGAAAGGCACTTCTGAATCAAAACAGTGCTTTGAACATCCTGTTCAGGGTATGATGGCTACTTCACAGAATCACAGAATCACTAGGTTGGAAAGGACCTTCAAGATCATCAAGTCCAACCATTAATCCAGCGCCACCATGTTCCCTAAACCATGTCCCGAAGTGCCACATCCACACGTTTTTTGAACACTTCCAGAGATGGCGACTCCACCACCTCCCTGGGCAGCCTGTTCCAATGCTTGACCACCCTCTCAGTGAAGAAATTTTTCCTAATATCCAATCTAAACCTCCCCTGGTGCAACTTGAGGCCATTTCCTCTTGTCCTATTGCTAGTTACCTGGGAGAAGAGGCCAACACCCACCTGACCACAACCCCCTTTCAGGCAGTTGTAGAGAGTGATAAGGTCTCCCCTCAGCCTCCTCTTCTCCAGACTAAACAACCCCAGTGACCTCAGCCGCTCCTCACAGGACTTGTGCTCCAGCCCCCTCAGCAGCTTCATTGCCCTTCTCTGGACACGCTCCAGCACCTCAACATCCTTCTTGTAGTGAGGGGCCCAAAACTGAACACAGGATTCAAGCTGCGGCCTCACCAGGGCCAAGTACAGGGGCACGATCACTTCCCTACTCCTGCTGGCCACACTATTCCTGATACAGGCCAGGACGCTGTTGGCCTTCTTGGCCACTTGGGCACACTGCTGGCTCATATTCAGCCGGCTGTCAACCAGCACCCCCAGGTCCCTTTCCGTCAAGCAGCTCTCCAGCCACTCCTCCCCAAGCCTGTAGCGTTGCATGGGGTTGTTGTGGCTGAAGTGCAGGGCCCTGCACTTGGCCTTATTAAACCTCATACTTGCATAATAATTAACAACTGTTTCCTTCCTACTTGTTATTTACATATTCAAACATATAGTATATAATTCTGAAACCAAAAGCCAGGTAAGTAAACACTGAAATGATATGGAGAAAGCATGCATGTAAGAATTTTAATTACGAAAGCTTTCTTCAAGCACTGTTCTTATATGCATAACACAGTGGAAGACCAAAAAGCAGTCTGCTAGTCGAGGAACACTTCCTGCCTTGGGCAAGCCAGAGAAGAATGCCAGTTAAACTGGACTTCTGTACTAGATTCTAGTGACTGGAAATGGTCTCTAAATTTTCAACTCCAGACCAAAAAACAATGATACTGTGAAATGATGTAGCCTGCTTGATGCAGTCTGTGATCCACTTCAAGTCTGCATCTGGAAATTGCATTGCTTCCTACCTGGTCAGAGAAACAAGGTAGGGTATTACCTACCAGATTTAACTATGTAAAATGAAGTAACACAACACAATCCAAAACCCTTATGACATGGACTGCAATCTCTTCACATTTAGCTGAATAATTTGTTTAATGCAACATTTCAAATCTGGTTTGGGTTACTCTGGCTGAAATACAGGAGAATTTGTTCTGATGAATCAAGGTACAGATAGCTTCCAAGGATTTCCAATACTTGCATATATAATTTTAAGGAAAGTAAACTCTGTGAAGACATCAAGAAATAGGTGGGTGTTTAACAGCTCACTTTTTTTTTTAAATCTAAAAGAATTCCAACCTTGTACTTGCAATGTTTTTAAAAATGAAAGGAAGACTACAAGTTCAAATCTACTGAAATTATAAAAATATAGTGAGATCCCTCATTTAATTTTCCACAGTGAGGGTCATGAAACACTGGCACAGGTTGCCCAGAGAGGTGGTAGATGCCCCATCCCCGGAAAGGTGACGGTCCCACCATGGTCAGGTGGGACGGGGCTCTGAGCAACCTGATCTGGTTGAAGATGCCCCTGCTCACTGCCAGAGTGGCTGGGCTAGATGACCTTTAAAGGTCCCTTCCAACCCAAACTATTCTATGAGTCTACGATTTATACTAGTTGTGGGTAACCAGAAGTACCTTGCTTTCAGTACTCAAAGAAGGGAACAAGTTCTTAATCAGAAATTCAGTCTTAGATTTTCTTGGACGTCATTGTATTCTGTGTTGTTAGCAAAGTAGGATTCAAGCAAAAATCTCCAGTAAGCGCATCTAACAAAGATATTCAGTACAAATGTCAGTGCACAGCATATCTTGTGGAATCTCTCAATAGCACGATTTTAGCCAGAATTGAAGGGAAATGCCATGCTGGTATTTCAGTAGTGATGTGAAAGAAAAAAAGATTAAGGATATGATACTGAATTACTGGGATGGCATACCACAAAAGCCATAGCTTAACCTGTACTATGACAGGCGGTCTCCTCACTCTTAATGGTAGAATGGGGAAGTCACCCTCCTTTGAAGATTTTAAAGATGGTTTTATTCCTCTCCCAATCTATTTTTCTCCTCCTTCATCATTCCTACAAGATGCCTTGAGGAAAGCCTGTCTCAAAGATGCTGAGGTTGTAGCTTTAGGAAGAACCTAGATTCTCGAAACCACAACACATGAGTTGAAGTATTAAAACCAGGTGATATGGTGATAATTTAGCAGCTGTCAAATCTGACAGCTGAGCAGTAAAAAGTCTTCACATACACCTAAAAATACAACACACTTTGGAAGTGTGTTGGAATCCTAAGAAGGATTCCAACAAAGTTGGAATCCTACCAAGTCCAGATAAAAGGCTAAAACTGCTAAAACAGATACAGAAGAGAGAGAAATTGTCTGAACTGACCAAATCACCGAGACTTCATTCCAGAGGACAGGCAACAAGCAAGATTGTTTCAATCTCCATCATTACTGTGCAGTACCTTACATGTCCTCAACTGGTACGTGAAGACAGGCTCACTGTATGATCTAATGGACAACTCTGAGTGCATGCAGACCACTACCTGAATTAGGAGTTTGTGTAAGAGACAGAAATCAGCAGTACATACAACTATTTTATCATGATAAGCAATGAAGGGGAGAAAGTTCAAGGCTCTATGTATATCATAAAGCAGAAATAATTGCAAATATACTTCTACACTGTGGATAATTGGAAAAATGTATTGCTATATATCAAAACTGAATGGAAAAACAGTGCAAAATAGTCAGAGGGAGAACTGACCTTGTTATCGGTTTCACAGTGAACAAGAGCTTCTTTGTAAAATTTAATTGCTTTTTCATAGTTTCGCTGGGCTGTAGAATGTTTTGCAATCTCAGCACAAATTTCAGCCGCTAACTGTTTCTGTGCAGGAACTGCATCCAGCTGTTCTATCTGCGCCCGTTTAAGCACTCTGGCTTGTAATTCCCGAGCCTAGTGTGGGGAAAGCAGTGAACAGTCAAAAATTTTCAGAAGAATGAAATTTATATTATCTACTTTAAAATAATGTAATTAAAATTTTAAAAGGTTCTATAAGCACACTATATTTTATAGATTAAAACTCCCAAATAACAAAAAAGCAGGTAAAAATATCTCTGCTATAAAAAGCACCCATGAAAACAAGCAAACCAAAATAACCCCTCCCAATACCTCTCCCTCAACAACCTGTCTCAAACCGACTTGCTTCCCCAAAATTCACATTAAAAACATGCTGAAAAGCAACCTACTGTTCAACACTTTACAGAAGATGGAATCCCAATACACTTTCTAAAACACTCCTTATGACAACTGCATGCCAATCCAATAACGTTAATATACACTTTATAGAACATAATTCTGAGATAATCATACATACAGTATTTTGTGAAACATAAGGAACAGGATATTAAACTGGATGTCTCCCCAGCTTTTTGCTTTACCCCTTGTGTACTTGAAGAAAAGGGTGGTATGAACAAGCTTATTTAATACTCCATCTAAGGAATGCTTAGGTCAAATGCATTCATTAGTCGAATTTGACACGTTTTTATTGGTCTAAATTTCCCACATATTTCTATGCCTTGCATTGTTTATAACTAATCTCTTCCCCAATTCAGTTGGTTTCAAATTTGTAACTACTAGCAGAGTTGTAATCACAAAAAATGCTGGTGTAAGGACATCACTGAACAAAGCCTCATTATTAAAGAGAAGAAAGCAATGCTTGTACACATAAGCAAGTTCTGCTTAGAAAAAAATTTATCATCATCTCCATGGGTTCCTGTTAAGAACTTCCTTAGTTTCCAACCTACCTTCCTATATCAAAAATATTCAATAGAAGTCTTACATGCCTTTTCCTTTTTTCTTAAAATTAAGCTTTTGATAAAGTGTATAAACAAGACCTCAAAGGCCAAAACCCAGAAGATGTATGTACTACTTTATTAAGCACAGAAAACTTAGGGGAAAAAAAAGGCAAAAAACTCTTCAAATTTTATTTTCATTTAGGGAGTGACTAAGAACAGTCTAGCAGAAGCAGGCAGGTAGAGCTCTTTGTTAACAGCAGATGACCCAAAAGAGAGCCAATAAGGAAACAGCTATGCCCAATTCTAATTATGCCTTATCAGTTTTCTTTGATTTCAACTGGAATTCTAGCCAATTAACACACAAGAGATTCCCTCTTTTGGCTCAAGCAGTTTTGTAACTATCTTCACATTGAAATAAAATTTCAGAAGAGGTGCTTCTCTCATTTAAAAGATCACAAGTTGAAGAGAAGGAAGCCCTAATATTATTCCGCTTCCTCTCACCCCCCTACCATTCTGCCAAACAGGGAAGAAGAATTAAAACAAAGTAAAATCTGGGGGAATTTCTATCATCACTCTGAAAACAAAGGGAAGAAACCTGTTTAAAAAGAGGCAATAACATGACCAAGCAGTTAGTCCTGCTGAAATAATCAAAATACAGTTGGTTTTCTGTAAATGAATGTGGCAGCAAAAGGAGAAGGAAAAGTTTTTAAAGAGAACAGGTACAAGGAAGGACAGTTTTGAGGACAGTAACAAAAACAACAAAAGAAAAAAGGGGAGACAAACACAAATTTTTTGAAGTGTGATATAGTGAAACCTGAAAGAACTAAAAAAGTAAAGAAAAGAATAAGAGAAGAAGTAGACTGCTTTGGGGGAAATTTACTAAAGGAGAATGGAGAAAAAGTCGACTTTGAGAAAAAGTCCATTAGAAGGAAAAGAAGTAGTAAGAATTTAAGACAGTTTAAATAGCAATATCAATAGGATCTTAACTCTTATATACAATTATCTTTCTAACTAATCTACATAATTCGCTTTTCTTGCTGGTCAGAAGATGCTACCAAAACTTACTGTTTCTGTAACAGAGTGAAGGTATAATGGAGGAGAATATACTAACCTAATAGCTTGCTCAACCTTTGTGTTGAGAAAGTGTCTAAGTGGATTAAATTATCTCTAGCTTACAACTTTATTCTTTCAAGCCTCAGCCTAAGTGATAATATTCAACTCCAGAACGAACAGCTCTTACTATTGCTGTTTAAAATAAACAGCAGTACAATAAAACAGCAGGTAGCCATTGAAAGCTGTTCCAAATTGCTCTATGAGTGGTGTTCAATGCTGACCTAAAGATATGTAACCTAGCTGTCCCCATAGCCAACTCTATTTTCAAATGCTCTGCTAAAACTATGCTCCACACACAAATGAAGGCGTAGTACAAATGCAGGCTTCCAGTAAAAACCTGCATTCTGATCTAAAATTCAGATAATACTGCTCATAAAAAGCTTAGACTTTCTAGCACTTGTGTTCTTTACATTTTGCACCAGTCACTGGTGCTTTATCCCTACCATATATGCATTTTCCTCATTGACAAATATATTATGGTTAGAACCTGGGACAAAAGTGAAACCAGGGATCAAAGTGAGGCCATTGCAAACTTTCATAGGGTTTTTTGTTTTCCCCTTTACCTGTTGTAATGAAACAATAGCTTCATCAATCTTCTCCATTTTGCTGTAAATTTTTGCCAGAAGCACCTGGTAACGTCCATCTTCCATCAGAGAAGACAATTCATTAACTGTAAGAATTACATTAAACAAACATGATTCTTGTAAGAACTGATCCTGGTGAAGTCAAAGAAAGATGAAGCTCTCTATATACTCCAGGAAAGAGCTTAAGTGAAAAGTTCACCGCTCGATCTTATGTACTTAGAATTGTGATTTGACTCAGTGCGGTGTTAGTGTGCAGAGTAAACACTACAACCTACAAACAGAGTGAGATTTAAAGCCAAAGACATTGAAAGATGTCAAAGGAAGACAAAATAATTGACTGTCTAGTGTATTTGCATTCTCAGAAATATGAGAGAAAAGCTTTTGATTTAAGTGGACAGGAAATAAAGCCACTCCTGATACTTCTTACCTAAATCCTCCTTATTAAGTCAATGAAAAATGTCCAAATTGAGTGCTACTGTACACCCAAAAAGCATAAGACTGTTTGATGAAATTTCTAGTCAGACTACCTTTCTTTTGCTAGAGTCTGGAACAGATATGAATACAAACAGTTATTTTAACTAAATATATCATTATCTACTCAAAAAGCAGCCAGCTACTTTTGAATGATGGTTGAAGTATATATGCATAAAATAATATTTGAAGAACAAGTTTTCCCTGGCTTGTATTCATTTTAATCTATTGACAAAGTGGTATCTTGAGCACAGTTCTACATTAAAACACAAAAGCCACCAAAATCCATGTTTTATCTTTATTAATATCTTTTAAAAGTAAGTATATTGAGATATGCTCTTATTAGCAAAATGTCTTCAAAGTGCTGCAATTGTGTCATGCTATTCTAAATCAGAAATTAGGCCATGTAGCCAACCATGTAAGATCATTCTCTACAGTACATTTCATATATTTCATTCTTCCTTCACAATCAAAGGATATTTTAGCATTTCTAGAAGAGATATTAAACCGTTCAATAATTTTCCCAGACAATGAGATGTACTTCTTTTTCACGTATAGAATACGTGTATATCATAGACATACAATAGGATATTGGCTTATGTACTTATTGCTTCATTGTGAGATGGAAGAGAAGATTTTAAAGTACATGGGGCAAACTGTATTTACTGCTAATTTATCATTCCACAGTCAAAGATCTGTCTTGAGCATGATTATTAAATTAACCAGATCCTCAAAGGCTTAACTAAGACAGGAATATGATGTTAAATCAGAATATTTTTTCAGTAAGAAGTAAAAAAAGACAGAAAACCAACACTCGCCTGCACAGTATGAAAGACCAGTAAAACAGTGACATAAGAAAAACTTACAGAAGGGACTAGTAATAAGACCTGAAAATACTGTTTCTGTATTCAGATAGCCACAAAAGTTAATGAATATAATTAAACCACTGCAAAAAAAAAGTTTCCTTAATTAAGGGTATAGCTCAATAGCTCACACTAAACACCTTAAAACGTCTTTATTGCCTTTTAACAAAAGCAAGGAAAAAATCCAAAAGTTTTAACTTTGTAAGTGCACATTCCTAACATGTAAAAGAGGTCCTAGGAGACATCTTCAACCAGTTCAACCTCTTTGCTATGAAAGACACTAGGTAGCATTTACCACCTAAACAATCATTCCCTTACAGCAGGAATGACTCATCTATACCTTCATCAACTCAGAATCAGAACATTTGTTAGCACTAGAAGAGAAAGAATCTTACATGTGTGGAGCTCTGCTATTGTATTTACTGACTTCACCTATCACAGATGTTCCAAGTTTAAAAGTCCTGGCAAAAGCATCTTTAAATATAAGTGAAGTTTATTTTAGAGTGCATTTCTCATTTATCACTTAATAGTTTCCTGTGTTTCACAGTTTAAAAAGTTTATACAAAACTTGTTTATTCCTTAGAATCATGCAGAAAGCACAAACAACAGTAGAAATTACATGTTTTCCTGTAAATTAATAACATTCCTACCAGGCTCATGATCTAAAGCTTGCTGAAGTACTTTTTCTGCCTTTTCATACTGCTTCAGTTTCATTAAAAGCTCAGCCAAATCATAGCAAAGGAAATTCTGATGACCACTTCTCAATGCAGCCTCATAGTAACTGATTGCCTGAAAAGAAGAAACAAAAACCTGAGTATTATTTGAAGACAAATCTTAAAGACAACCACCTTGCTACTTAGGTATTTAATGACATGCTGCTTAGAGTTTTCCCTGCTTTCTTCACTTCTCTTTGTAACCAAGTAATTTCTAATAAAAACTGTATTGAAAAAGATGTTATTTAGTTGCAAGTTCAGGCTTCCAAAAATGTAATGCCAAATTAAAGATAAACAGAATAATTACAGCCCGTATTTTGATAAACACACATTTATATGCCCTAACCACATTATCATGTTTTATCTTTGACAGGGTCACTGCCAACTAAACTACATTTTCATTAGCTGCTGAAGCTGTGTAATTCCAGTCAGACTGGAGATGTAATGTTCTGTTTTACTGTATACAAAAGACAAATATTTTCTCCAAGTCTACCTGCAAAACATGAAGATAAAAGTAGTAATTAAAATTTTAAAAATACCAACTAAGCATAATCTAATAGAAAGAAGTCTTCTCTCTTTGCTTTTTTAAACATAAAAATTGATGATCATATTAATTTAAAAAGTCAAATATTTACTCAAGAAAAAAAGCCATATTCTGTATCAATAAAATATTACTCCATCAGGTTTTTTTATTAAAAAAACCCAAAACACTTCAAAATAAATTTAAACCAACTTAAAACCTTAACTTAAATAGTCTTGAAATAGGATGTTACTTCCCTAAGTAAAGGGAAAAATGAGAACTGTAATTATGTTTAAAAATTACCTTTCCAAAATTAATTTGAAATATTTTTATTAACTTTTATTGTTTTAAAATAGTACATGTTTAAACCTGCATAACAATGCACATATCAAGCAGGTTAACTATTTAGGCTTAAGCATCCTAAGGAAAATATAGCTGAAGCCTCAAAATAAAAAATTAAAGTCCATAAAACACCCATCACCGTATAGATTATATGGTGATATTTTATTAACATATAGATTTATATTTGGCATTTAGATATATATTAACATATAGATTTATATTTATTAACATATAGATTAAAGTTTTCCTATAGCAACTCTAGGAACCCTCACAGCACATTAGGTTGTTACACACACACAACAAAGATCTGAAGTATCATGGAGCAAGACAGAAATCATACACTAAGCTGCTTGTAATAGTGAGCTAAACAGAAACCAGTGAAAATTCTAACACTGCAAACAGAAAATACAATTTGGACACACCCTCCAGTAGTTCGAGGTTGCCCAAATAAAATCATTTGCTCCTGCAAGTTTCCCCAAACATTTTCTTCTGTTTTTCCTACAATAAGAAGTTAAAGCCTCTATTACTAATCTCCTAGCCAATGTTAAGGCTAGGAGATGTACCAAGACTGAGTCAACGGACAAGTAGTTAAACACGGTTTTGAGTGCAGACCCAAAAACATGTAAACTACAACTAACCGGAACTACAATTCACCAACATGTAACTGTCTTTGGCCAAATATTTTGGAGGGGATCTATAAACTTAGTTTCAGGATAAAAAGGCTGTTCGGTGCTTCAAAGTGAAAGGTGTCCTTCTATCCAACCTGAAGACAGTGAAAGTGGAGTTGACTAATCACATTGCACATATGCAAGAAACAGCTCATACGTCACAAGTATAAAAAACTGTATATTCCCTAGAACAACACACCAAGTCTTATCACACTGAATGTGAAATAAAGATATCTATAGTGGGTTTTCTATGCAACAAAACTCCCCAGTCACTGCCTGGTAACTTGCTTGGTCATTAATCACCTTCCTGGGGGGTATCTATTAGACATTCCTAGAAGATGGAGAACCTTTGGGTTTACTCCGTGGAGCTAACACCATGTTCCTCTTAGGCAACCTCCTGGCACAATGGTAATAAACATACAACTTTAAACCGGTAAGATGATAGGATACTAGCACATGGCTTAAAAGAGTGTGTGCAGAGCTTATCTAAGCTGGTAATACACAAACTTGGGCTGGAACCCTTCAATTGGTATTAAGCCTGACAAGAAGTGATGATGGGAGCTAATAGTCCTGTCCCGAATCCGAGGCAGAAAATACGATTTCATAGAATCATAGAATGGTTTGGGTTGGAAGGAACCTTAACGATCGTCTAGTTCTAACCGCGCTCACATGGGCAGGGACACCTTCCACTAGACCAGGTTGCTCAAAGCCTCATCTAACCTGGCCTTGAACAGGGAGGGGGAATCCACAACTTCTCTAGGAAGCCTGTTCCAGTATCTCACCACCTTCACAGTAAAGAATTTCTTCCTATATCTAATTTAAATTTACCCTCTTTCAGTTTAAAACCATTAGCCCTCATCCTATCACTACACTCCCTGATAAGGAATCCACCCTAATCTTTCCTATAGGTCCCCTTTAAGTACTGGCAGGCTGCTATAAGGTATCCCCAAAGCCTTTTCTTCTCTAGGCTAAACCACCCCAACTCTCTCAGCCTGACCTCACTGGGGAGGTGCTCCAGCCCCATGATGATCTTCATGGCTCTCCTCCTAACTTCCTCCAGGTCCAAAACAGATAGAGACACCATTATTTGAAATAACTTCCATAAGTACAGAGGAAGACTGTGCTAAGCACTTATGGAAGAGGTGCTGCTGAAACAAAGCACAGAGCCATTTCTCTTACTTGGTCTCCCAGGTACTTTCTGTACCCATTTACTGTTTGTTAGTTCAATACAAGTTACTAGGAAAAAAGAGCAGATACCAAAAGTTAGGAAGTTGGCACTGATTCCTCTGCAATTTAAACTTGTCTACCAATCCATGTCAAAGCCACTTGTACAGAATGTACATGCCAGCTTAGGAAGATGTTGGCTTCCCCCAAAAAAGAAATGAGAAACTCTAGGCTTCTTTCACAGCATATATGCAGAAGACAAAAGCACAAAAGAGTAAAGTCTTTTTGGCAATATGCAGACTATTTAAGAGCATTGTATTAAAAGGCTCAGTTAGATGCAAACAAAATAAAAGACCCAAGTTCAAGATTGCTCTATGTAAGCACTAAGGGTACAATCACACCATTTCCCCAGCATTACAGCCCTGCTTGCTTCCATCTCAGGCTGTCCCAAAATACTTTCTTCCCTTCCCTGTCCTGTGCAAGGGCCATATAGCTGACTAACCAGATATTTTGAAGGGGATCTACAAACTTACTTTCAAGATAAAGCACTAAACAGACTTTTTAAAGTGAAATACTTCTGCCCTACCTGAAAACAGAATCAGGCAAAGCCCACATGTTGACAATAATGGACACAAAACTTAATTAGCCCAATACAGTATTTATAGAATACCTTCACATAGTTATGCGTTTTGATTAGTGCTTTTCCAATTTTACTTGCTAAAGCTGGATCTTTTGGATTTTTCTTCAAGGCCTGCTCGTAGACTTCTATGGCTTCATCAGGCTTCAACCGTAAAAGATAAAAACACAGAAGTCAAGGATCAAGATAAAAAGTGTATGAAGAAAACAAAATCTGGTAACACCTCCATGAACAACTTACCAAGTACTACTGGTTCATAAGCTACAATATTTCTGAGAGAAGAATCACAGAATCACCAAGGTTGGAAAGGACCTTCAAGATCATCAAGTCCAACCATTAATCCAGTGCCACCATGTTCCCTAAACCATGTCCCGAAGCACCACATCCACACGTTTTTTGAACACTTCCAGAGATGGCGACTCCACCACCTCCCTGGGCAGCCTGTTCCAATGCTTGACCACCCTCTCAGTGAAGAAATTTTTCCTAATGCCCAATCTAAACCTCCCCTGGTGCAACTTGAGGCCATTTCCTCTCATCCTATCACTAATTACTTGGGAGAAGAGGCCAACACCCTCCTCGCCACAACCCCCTTCAGGCAGTTGCAGAGAGCGATAAGGTCTCCCCTCAGCCTCCTCTTCACCAGACTAAACAACCCCAGTGCCCTCAGCCGCTCCTCATAAGACTTGTGCTCCAGACCCCTCACCAGCTTCACCGCCCTTCTTTGGACACGCAATGGACCATAGAATGGTCCACACAACATAGAATGGTCACTACGAAATTGCAGTAAGTGGAAAGCCCACATAAATTTACATTTCCATACTAAAACAGAATATGGAAAGAACTTTACAAACAAGTGAGTATGAATTAACCTAACTCTTTATCTACTGAAATTTCTCTACTACTATTGTCACTAGTCAACAAACTTATGTAAACTTATTACTGTGTTGGACAATCATCCATTTCTCTCCTCTAGCCATGTTATAGAAGATCTAATCAAATTCCCTTTTGCTTTATAATTCTTCACTAAGGAGAAAATTACACACAAATATTAATAAGTAAACAACCATTAATCACCTATAGATCCTCAAACTAGTAATCTGAACTATTAGTTGTATGTCCTAACCCAAACTATTCTTTCAAAACATGAATTTAAATGTGTATCCTTCAAATTCATGTCCACTTGACTACATTGTCTTCTACAAATACTGAATAACATTTCCAGTTCATCAAGAAAGCAAAGGGTGTAAAAAATGTATAGGAATTCAGTAATCTAAAAATTTTAAATAAAATTTTCAATATGAGAACTAAGTTACCGAGAATTATTATAAGCTTCAGAGCTCTTCTAAACATTGCCAACTTCTTTCTGAATTTGTTAGCTCTCACTTTAGATTTTTGTTAGTCACGGGTTAGTATTCTTCTAGATAAAATTCGCTCCTTGACTTTCACCCAGTCAGTTATTAGAAGAAATGCATTTTCAACAGCTTTTTCTTTGAACTCAGAACACTTACATTTGCAGCCAGTAATTATGATTTTCTACATCCTAAAGCAGTTTCTGTTTGCCAACTACCAATCAATAACAGTCAGCATGCTACATTGTCCCAACTTGCCAAAGTCAACAAATGACTCAATCATTCTATTCCTCTCTAGCAAAGCACTTACCTCTTGAATATTCATGTATGCATCACCAAGAAGAAGAAAAGTATGAGCACTTGGCAGTTTTTCTACTAGGTCTCTGGAAACAGAATACAGAACTTTGCTCAATATTTAGCATGTCAATACTGGTAGCTAAACAACAACAAACAGGGCACAATTCTACCCTCTGCAGATTTTAGGTTTTTTTCCTGAAAACAAAACAGAAAAATCTGAGAAACCTTTCCAAAATAGGACTTCCAATTACTGTTTTAAATGTTACAACACTTCCTCAAATTCATTATGTCACTAAATATTTCTGGCTTATTGCTGTAGAAAGGGAAAAAATGAGCTCACCATGCTACCATTAAACATCTAGGAAAATACATACACACACCACAAACTTACCTATAGCAGGCAGCATATAACTTCTTATCTTTCCTGTACTGAAGATAAATATCTGCCATTTTTTCTTTAGCTTGTACAAAGTAAGGCTGTTCAGATGTAATATTTCGGAGCATAGTCAAGGCTTGTTCAACATCTCCTTGAGCAATTGCCAGATCTGCATTTGCAATCACAACTCTTAGTTCCTCAGGAGATCCGGAGAATTCATTAATGGCCTCTTGCAGTATTATAGCAGCTTCATGCTGCAAATAATAAAATCAATAGAATTAGTGTATTTCCTGTTGTTGAACAGTCAAAAATAAAGACATCATAAGTAAATTAATGTCTTGAAGCATTATAGAAACCTACCAAGAAACCCACAAAACCCCTGAACCGTAGTATTCATTTATTTTGCTAAAATATTTAAAATGGGGGGTTTTTCCCCCCCTCTTGATTTTTGAATAAAATTTATGTGATATGAACTACCAGAAAAAGTTTCAGTAGAGAAAATAACACTTGCATTGCTTATATACAAGGAGATACTCAAATTCAACAGGACAATGTCACCTTGCTCTAACAGATCTTGCTTTGAGTAGGATGACCTCCAGAGGTCGCTTCCCACTACACAATTGTATGGCTTCTCTTATACTATACATATGTAGTGTAATAAGTATTACTCTGTATTACTCTCTATTAAGATATAGCTGATAGTAAGGATGCTGCTACACAAAGATAAGAACACGATCCAAAAATATTTGTAATAGCATTCTGACAACAAAACAGGAATGTACATGCCAGCTAAAGAACATGAACAGTATCTCCTCAATATTAAAAGAGGTTTTGTAGACTCAAAATTGAGCACCTGCAAGTAGTTTTTTCTTTCCTCTGTAGAATTTAAGGTACAAACTGTCAAGTCAGATATTAACATCTGGGAAATTTTACCAAGCAAACCCTCTTGGTAAAAGAGCTGATGGGTTTTATATTACCAGCTAATGAGGACAGACACTTCTGTTACTGGGATATATTTCAGGCATATATTACATCTTAACAACTTTGCCATCTTACCGGTTCTCCATTCAAATGATGAGCTTCTACCAACTCTAGGAAGACAGACACACGATCACTTCCATCAATTTCAATTTTTTTTCCTTTAGTTTTTGAGGAAGCTATAGGTTTTCTCATTCCAGGCAAATTCTTTGCCATCTGTAAGGTTTTAATAGCTTCTGATAACTCTCCCATCTTCTTCTGGGCTTGGGCTTTAATTAAGTGATAAACAGGATGTTCTCTCACCTAAAAAAAAAACAAAACAAAGAGATAAGGAGCTTCCAAATTTACTTTATGCATGGTATTCAACACCCCGAAAGATGATTTTTTAAAAATATTGTCCTCAGTTCCTTCTTTCCTCCAAATATATCCAATTTTGATTTCAGTAATTTATTTATGAAAATATCAGAATTTTCAGAGGATGCAAATCAGTAATTAAATAAGTTTTTAATTAAAAAAGAAAAACTATTATTTTAAATGGGACTTTGGGATAGAAAAACATTCACTACAGCAGACTGCATTTTAAGGGATTTCAAGTGTCTCCCATCCTGCTGTATGCACACATCATTAGGCTATTAATTAAGCAGCATACAATCATTATTCTGCACAAGTCCTGCCTGACATTTCTCCTACTTCTTAAAACATACTTCACGTGAAAAGGAACTGTTGATAAGGGAAATGTAACTGTGTACAAAGTTGCAAGCACCTCCCTGTCTCCTAACTACGTAGCTAGACTTCAGCTTTCTTGCATCTCACTTCGAGAAAGGAACCAAGATGGGAGCGTGCTTGCAAGGAAAAGGTAGCTTGTCATTTTTCAGCTAAGCTCTGTCAAGAATTTAGCACAACTCAGACCTAATGAGTGCTGTGTAGAGCATTCCCAATTCAGTGTTAATCAAAGTTCCACTGATGTCAACAAATCAAAAATCCCACACTGCAATATATTAGCCCCAAGAAATAAAACCGGTGAGGACCACTACAAACAGTGAAAGTTTTCTAACACAGTGCTTAATTGACCAAATTAAGGGGACAGAAAAGGTGGACAAAGATGTGACTTAATGGAAAAGAACACAGCATACAGCTACTCTCTTAACACTTAGAGTGCTTAAAGCAGCATGAATTGTCAAGAGGTAACTACAGACCCCTTCTGATCCCCTCATGCCTCTGTGCATATCTTCATGAGCAATTGTACATCTGTGCAAAAAGTCCAGCAACAACACTGGATCACTCTCCAAGTCCTCCTATGGTGGCTTTTAAAGACTGCTGCAAGGTTAGTCTGGAATTCCAAATTCTGTTTTTATAACATGTATTTAATATTTATGGTAAGGATTTGATAAAAATTTGACAATTTCTTTTGTATTTCGAAATAATTTCAGTATGTTGTAATAAGGTATTAGTTTTGTCCTTATGGTCATTTGTTTGATAAATATTCACATACCACGATCATATAAACATTTAGATATTAAACTTGTAGTGGAAGAGACATAAGAAGTTCAGTTTAAAAATTACTACCTATAAAAACATACAACTTTAGATGATTGATTGATTAAAATGATTTCATTCTTTCATCAAACTCACCTCAAAATTGTAGCTCAGACAAAGTTCCAAGGATTGAGAACACAGTTTAGTATTGTTTTGAGCCAAATGCACCTGGGCCATCAGTAAGTGTGCATCTGCGTAAGAAGGATTCCTTTCAAGACAGTAATGTAGATTACTATAGGCTGCTTCAATATCCCCTAGGAAGTTAAAAACGGGAAAGTGAAAAAGTAGTTGATATGAAATACAGGGATTAAATACAGAATATTTATTAATTATTCACTAATTTTATAATTTGGGTTTTTTTAAATAAATATGAGCATTTAGTGAACAAAATCAAATACAAAGTATTAGGTGTCTATGAAATGAAATCAAAACCAGGTCAAAAGGTAAGATATTTTCCCATTGCTCCCTCTGTAAATCATTCAATAAGCAAAAGATTAAAAAAATACCATATTTATGTGTCTGTACAATTAAGATATGCTCATACAAATCACAAAAAAGGCAGTGCAAAAGTTCTTCGCTTAACTGTAACAGTGTTCTGCATTGAAAGAAAAATATTCATTATGATTTAAAAGCATGAAATTTATTTTTTATATTAAAGAAACAAAAGAGGTGGATAGCTAACCATTCATATAACTACTACCTGACAAGTATTTCACTTTTGCAATTAAAAAGACAGCTTGTTGAAGACCAGGCACAGTTTTTACCACAGTTTCAAGAACAGAAGCACAGTGCTTAAGAAGTGGTGAAGGAGACTGTCCAGGACTTGCAGGCTAGGAGTGAAAAAACAAACAAAAAACCCCAACAAATCAGTTGACAAGTTTTGGACTTGGATTTCATTTTAAGTCTGAGTTTCACCTTAAATTCAAATGAGCAATAGCAAAGCATTGTTATCGTCTTCAGCCCAAAAAGCTAAAAGCTGTCATTGTGAAGAAAAATTTAAAAATGTTTTAAACTTAAGGAGGCAACTTCCTGATGTCAGTAGGAACACAAGGCAGCCTCATGGACTTCAAGGATGGTAAAACACTTCAGACTTGACATAAGCTGAAGAGTCAGTCCATATACGTTTGGCAACATTACCATGCCAACTCATCCAACACAGTGGTAACACGAACTAAATTTCAAGAGAGCTGAAGTTGGAATGAATGACCAGAAGGATGAGAAGAAAAGGTTTGGTCCTGTCCCTCCTAACTTCATTCCATGCCATAGAATATATCCATATTGCTAGCAACAAACTGAAAATACCACCTGAGAAACAGCTACTTTCATGTAAAGTGCTAGTACAATTTACCACATTTTAGTGCTCATTATCAAAAATGTTGTTCATTTTCCTTATTACTTTAGCCAGTTGCTAACTGCTATATATACAAAAGGAAATGGCAACCTAAAGATCCTCCTGTTCCCAGCTAACATTTGCACAGGACCCATGCCCTGGGGAAGCAGCAATCCTCTACTATCAAACTGGAAGCCTCCACCACCTGGCTGAACTCCTCACTTTCTAGCACCACAAACTCCTTTTTGCAGTAAAGAGATAATGAAGCTTCAGGAAAAGCCTATCTTTTCTCTTACAAATCTTTTTATGGACAATAGTTCAGGAAAGAGAGTTTTCACTCCAAATTAAAAACCATCATCGCCATTAAGTGCTTCTGGAATATATCCCAGGGAAATCTTCAGAGAAGACACTATGTCACAGAATGACACTTCTTATTTATGTCCACCTGTGGAATGAAATTGTCATTGCTACTGATGTTTTAGACTTTTAACATTACCATTTCATTACAGATGGTGGGACGGATCATAACAATGAAAAACTACTTGCTTGCCTGTTAGATTTTAAAACTGTATATAAACAAATATTTATGGGAAGGTTCTATAATTAGACTAGAAATCTGCTAATGACAAGGTAAAAAAAGTTAGCTCCCAGCTATTTCAGATGAATAACCTATTTAAGGAGGACACTTATCAAAGAAACTTTGAATGTGTTTTTTCTTCTTTAGAGATGTCAGGTGCCCATTCAATTTATTAAGTTCTACAGGCCTTTGTTGCCAAAACTAGCAAAGCAAATTCAGTCACAGAAAATCAGCCATCTAAGTAAGTGAGATTTTTCATTGGGATTAGTAATAATATAAAAAAAAAAAGTGGTATTCCACTGATTTTTACCAACACACAAAAGAAACTGAAACGAAGAAAGAACATATGTATATTCAGAAGATATCCTCAGATGACAAAAATATTTCAAGAATAGGAACATCCTAGTTTCAGATTGAGAGCACTCTATTCACTGTATTGTTAGTGTCCTGATCAAAAGAGATACTAAAAAAGTACAAACACACACACACTGCACTAAACAGATATCCCAGGTTTCCTCAGGTGTCATTATTGCAACTTGCTCACTTCACAAAAGATGTATTTTCATACTTATTTTGATTAAGTAGTGGTGTAATATCTTAAGGCACACTTTTCCTTCAAATAAATTACCATTTTAAGAGGAAAAATGTTCTAAACTTTTTGCTTCATAATTAACTGATCTCAAAATGAAATCTAAGAATAATTTCCATTTTCAGACAGATGTGATTTACAGCTGCTTACCTGTGCTGGGCAAAAATTAAGATATTCCTTAACGATTTCTAGCAAGAAATCAGGGTTTAGTTTTTCAAAATACTCCACACCAAGAGGAAAACCATGCAAAGATGAAAAGTGAGTATCCAGAACATCATTCAGTAAGGCAAGAACTTCTTCTTGTCTCTTATGTTTTTTCATAGCTAGGACTGCACGCAAGAAAGATAATTCCTACAGAGAAAAAAAAAACAAAAAACAAACATTCTCCATATTCCACATATGTTCATCTGTGACTCATACGATACTACATAATTATTAATGTTAGCCATTTCTTCTTTATATTTAACGATACTGTAAGACATTTAGAATGTTCACTGACACTGATGATTCTTACAACAATGCATTCCTTTAATCTGTACAAGAAGCTCTAAATTTTTCTGAGTGCAGAATCCTGAAAATAATTAATATCCCTCCCTTCTTGACTTTTAAACTTATCTTTAGAGACACAGCACTGCAGGAAGGCAATGATGTTTTTGCTCTGCAAGCAAACAGCCTTGTGTTGCAAAGTTAGGCAACACGTTAACTTAGACTGATAGGAGAAAAAACTGAAATTTAGATTTAATGGTACTCCATTAAGAATGGTCTGCTGAAGTGACTGAAATATAGAACATGAAGCAGCTAGTAGACCACAATTCAGACTGTATTCAAAGTATTTTAATGAAGGAAGATGTCTCCTACCCCAGATTTCCCAATGGACTGTTGAATTTCATTAAGAAACTCCAACTGCTGCTCTGCATCTTCTAATTGCCCTTGTATTAGCTGACAACGGATAATTCCTGTAACATATTTATAATCATTTTATTGCAGATTCATCTGCTTAGTCAAGCACATGCTTTGTTTTCCAGAATTAACATTTTCTCTCCTCAACCTCTTCATAAAGTGGTGATATGAGAAGAATAGATCGAGACTTATGGTAATGCAGATTTTATGTTCTTAGGAATACCTAGGGTAGATGATGCGCGATTGATACATTAATATATGCAATGCTATAAAGCAGTTTCATGGAAAGATCTCATTTCTTAAATTATAAAGTTTAAAATAGTAAATCTTCAACTGGTTCTAGACTAGTAGAAGCACCATAAAGTTTGGCTTCTAAATTCAGAACAAGTACAAGAAGCAAAATGAAATTAAAAACCTAAACACAGAGACCCCAAACCATACACAAAACACACTCCTACCCTCTAAATTTTTCATGCTATTTGAATTTTCAGATTAAAAGGCAATGGCATAGTCAAGGAGAAAAAACGTAGTGGAGAATCTGTGATGCACCATATTTATTCTCCATTTTCTTGACAGAAATTAGACTTTATCTTTTTTTTTTTTTTTCCAATGAACATACTATGTGCATCAGAAGTATCAGATATTTTGACTTGATTATGTTTTTCAATCTAATTTGGACATGTGTGTAGCCATGGACAGCTTGTTCTATCAGCCCTTGAATTTTTTACTTCTGTAGTGCCTACGGGTTCTCTAGTTCTTCAGCACTACAGCAATAAAACAAAATTTTAAAAAAGATACAGCCACATCTCTGTCCTTACTATTACTTTGAGAGTTCTAACTTTCTGAAAGAA
Source organism: Phaethon aethereus (assembly GCF_964289735.1). NCBI lineage: Eukaryota > Metazoa > Chordata > Aves > Phaethontiformes > Phaethontidae > Phaethon > Phaethon aethereus. Next base: position 21,314,243 of record NC_138580.1, read on the forward strand.
AAGTTTTGCTTTTCAAAAGGAAGATCAAAAGACATATCCAGTGAAGAGAAACTGTTGCTACAAGGAAGATAGCATAACATGAATCAGGTAGTACTGCCCAATGCTCCTGTTCTAACCGTTCTAGGTTTTCCTACTAGCAGTAGTAGTAAAACTTGATTAAAGAAGCATTTCCCATGTCTTAAGACCAGTAAAAACCAAAAGAAATTGTAAGACCTTACCAGTTAGTGCAGAAACACTTGTTTCATCAAGTGACATAGCAGTCTTGTACCATTTTAAAGCATCTTTCACTTTCCCTTGTAAAATCATTTGGTAGCCAAGTTCAGTAGCAAATTCTGCATTGTCGGGTGCCAAATCGGATGCTCTTTCAACTAAGGTTTGTGTATGCTGAAGGATGAGTTGGTTCCGGCCACACTAGCAGCAAGAATAATCTTTCAACCTTAAGTTTTTCTTATTTTTCAGATTCACTCAGAAAAACACACTGAATATTGCTGTAGTAGTTGAGACATCTCACATAAGACTAATTTAATCTGTAGTAACTCTATGAAAACTGTGACATTAAAGTGTGCTGGATTCAAACATAAATCTACAATACCATACAATAAGGAATAGATGATAGTTGCTTTGAATGCTTCCTTAAAATGATTCTAATAAATACACAGATTAAAGAAACCTTCATTTTCAAACCTATGTGATTACCCTTGTCACTTTCTTACATTAAGAATATGGTTGGAGGACATTTGCATGTATTTTCATTGGAAATCTGTTTCTCATTCAAAAGCAAGCAGCAAAAACATTTTTTGAAAGAGATAGTTTAAGTATTGTAATTCATATTGAATGTAGAACTTTAAAAATTCAGTTACCAAAGGCTACACAAGGTAATCTATGTCAATTGTCTGCAATCTTCTACTTTTTAGCAGTCATTTAACATCTGTCCACCAGAAAGTACAACAAAAACCAGGATATATACAGTTTATGCTGCTTAAGAAAAAAGCATACTCACTGTTCTACTGAAAGCTAAAGCCATTTTACAGAAGAGTTGCGAATTACGTGGTTCTAATCTTTCCAGTACTTTAATTAGGTCTCCCAGTCTTGCTGAAGCCTTGGAGAAAAAGAATAGAAAGAATGAACATATTAGGACAATTGAACATTTTTTACTAAAAACGAGTCGCATAATTCACTATGCAATATCACCTTGAAATTTAAACCCAGAAGTTTTCTGGGCTAGGAGTTAGATTTATTTTGGAATTCCTAGAAAAAATACTTTGGAATAGTAAAGCGGCAATACAGTAGATCATGTAACCTCTATACATGCTCTAAAAAACCTAAAAGACTTGAGCTGAATCTGATATAATAGAAGAGTCCCATAAAGCAAGATAGTCTGAGGAATCCCCGATCTGTCAATCTTGCTCAGGCTTCAAGTGCAATACAGACACACATGCTCAAAACCAAAGCACTTCCAGATGCTCAGACTTTTAACATCACAGTTTCTCAAACCACCTAAGGTACTTTAGACATTTCTGGGGTTACAATAATATGGTACATGTTTGGGTTTTTTTTTTTTAATATGATTTTAGATGTAGACACCTGAATCATGCTTAAATCTCATCAGGGTTTTTTAATTTTTCCTAGGACACAGGTCTTAGTCACATGTGAAATTTTACCCCAGAACCTTTTGTTTACACTCTACCATAGAATGGTTTGGGTTGGAAGGGATCTTAAAGATCATCTAGTTCCAACCCCCCTCACATGGGCAGGGACACCTTCCACTAGACCAGGTTGCTCAAAGTCCCATCCAACCCGGTCTCGAACACTTCCAGGGAGGTGGCATCCACAACTTCCTGGGAAACCTGTTCCAGTGCCTCACAATCCTCACAGTCAAGAATTTCTTCCTTATATCTAATCCAAATCTACCATCTTTCAGTTTAAAACCATTACCCCTTGTCCTATCACTATATGCCTTTGTAAAAAGTCCCTCTCCAGTCTTCTTGTAGGCCACCTTCAGGTACTGGAAGGCTGCTAGGTCTCCTTGGAGCCTTGTCTTCTCCAGGCTGAACAACCCCAACTCTCTCAGCCTGTCCTCATAAGAGAGGTGCTCCAGCCCTCTGATCATCTTCATGGCCCTCTTCTGGACCCGCTCCAACAGGTCCATATCCTTCTTATGTTGGGGGCCCCAGAGCTGAACACAGTACTCCAGGTGGGGTCTTATCGGAGTGGAGGGGCAGAATCACCTCCCTTGATCTGCTGGCCACGCCTCTCTTGATACGGCCCAGGATACAGTTGGCTTTGTGGGCTGCAAGTGCACCTTGCCAGGTCATGTTGAGCTTCTCATCAACTAACACCTGCAAGTCCTCCTCCTCAGGGCCGCTCTCAATCCATTCTTTGCCTACCCTGTATTTGTGCTTGGGATTGCCCTGACCCATGTGCAGGACCTTCCACTTGACCTTGTTGAACCTCCTGGGCCCCCCTCTCAAGCCTGCTAAGGTCTCTCTGGATGGCATCCCTTCTCTCCAGCATGTCAATCGCACCACACAGCTTGGTGTTGTCAGCAACCTTTCTGAGGGTGCGCTCAATCCCACTGTCCATGTCACTGACAAAGGTATTAAATGGCACCAGTCCCAATACAGACCCCTGAGGAACGCCACTTGTCACTGGTCTCCACTTGGACATCGAGCTGTTGACTGCAACTCTGAGTGTGACCATCCAGCAAGTTTTATTCCTGGGGGACTTTACTGAATTGGATTCTACGAGTGTTCTTGTAGAGTTCTTTGCAATAACTAGAAGTGTGTAACCCACCTAAAATACTTTTTAATCTAGAACTTGAAAAAACACACAAAACACTGAAAACACTTTACATTTTTTGCTAAATCTCTACTTATACGAGCATTTTTGCATAATGAGGAAAAAGACATTTAAAAATATTTAATGATTTTTTGTGACAGTTTAGATAATGTGTTTTAAAGTTTCCTGAAAAATGGCACAAGCACCATATGTATAAGTTACATGCATATATCCCTCTGCAGAAGAAGATCTTAACAGTAGAAGGAAAAGTTAAAGAGAATCCGAGTGCTAAAAAAACCCCAGTAATTATCAAAAAATGGTGAACAAACCACTGTTATATAACCCAACATCGCAGACTGTCATTAAGTGACTATGACCCCTTTCCAAAAATTTATCACTGCAAGACCTCATTATTTCCCTTATTTCAATTAATAAAATACTTAAAATTAATGAAAGGCTTACAATAACTTATGAATTTATAAAAAGTGAATTTAAACAATAAAAGATTGCTTTGATGAGTTAAATCAACATGATTCAATTATATGTCCAGACATAACTTTTGTCTGGCTTGATTCCTATTCTCTGGAACAATGTGGGTAAAAAATTATGTTCTCCTTGGCATCCACAATACACCCCAACAATAAGCTAGAGTAGCCGTTTGAGTCAGAACACGTGAAGAAGTGAATACACCTCTTCCTGCAGATAAATAGTGTAGCACAGGACCAGACAAAGTATATGAGAAGACATAAAGAAGATAGTGCATGTGGGATCTACTCCCTACAAAGGCTGTGTTATGCTCAACAGTCTGCTACTAAAAAGACTCACCTCAGATATATTTCCTTCCCTGCACAGATAATGCAGGGCCTCCATTCTTATGGCTTCTAAATTGAGGGCATCTTTCTGCAATAGTCTAAAGCCAAACAAAAAGTGAATGTAAAGAAACCAAAACAAAACCTTTGCTCAATCATCTGTTTGATCCCAAAATGGGAATAAAATCACTTGTATTGCACAGTCACTTTAAGTCACAGCTCTCAACTGAAAGCACAGCTTTGTTATTTCATGCCTATCTCAAAAAAGGTCCTCTTCGATCCAAAATGGATTCACGTATTGTGAAGATATCAATATATCACGTATCTGTGAAGATACTACATCACTACACGGATGTAGTATCTTCACAGAATTGCAAGGCTAGGTTTTAATAAAACTTAATTTCATTTAAATTATTTTAAAACAACCCTGATTTAACTAATTCAAATTCATTAAAAAGTAATGGCAATCTATCTACTTTTGTTTCAAAGTGTTTTCTTACATTGTAAACATGGCAAGAACACAATTAGTGGCGTACTACTTCAATACTCAACCTATGTGCCGTTTCAACTGCCTGTTCCCAGTCCTGCAAGGCTAGTTGTAGCTTCATTTTCTTTATGAAAGCAGGAATGAAGCTTGGAAAGTTTGCAATTATCTGGTTCACAGTTTCCAGAGCTCCTGAATAATTCTGTCGGACTTCAAAATACTGTGCCTAATGGAAGGAAGAGAAGTCATATCAAGAGCCTGCACACTCACATAAGTGAGAAGATTCAGAAGTTCTTTCATACATAAAGCAGGATAAAAAGCTAGTGAGAGAAAACTAATTCTTTAAGTAATAGTTTTACTTCACCATCAACCACAACGAGAGGTACTGCAACAATCAAATAGCAAAAGGTGACATGTAAAACCTGGTGTGCGGTAAGCACTCTACAACAAAGGTAATTGTAGTTCAGCATTTACAAGTTACTAGTCAGTTACAAGCAAGGAAAAAAGTGAGATGTAGTTGAAAAGTAAAAACGTCTTATTAGGCTTCAAATAATTTTGTATGTATAAAGCATCTCACAATTTTAGGATATTGAACACAAGCCACAGATTAAACATTTTTTCAAGCCCTGAGGTACGTACCATCTGAAAACCGACACTCAGTAGGTCACTGTCGTTGCCAGAATTAATAATTTTTTAGTTGTTAAGCACTTTACAGGGTACTCCAAATATAAAACTACTTTGGAAGTACCAAGCATCACAGTGTTAAATGAATTTGAGTAGAAATCAATTTAGGGCTTAAATCCTCTATTTTGCTTTCATGCTTAAAATGTAGTTACTATATACCCCAGGTGACTGTGTGCATGCCATTTTATTTCATATTTTTGAGATACAAATGGTGCAAACATAGTAGTTTCTGAGAGTTAATTTATTAAGCCATAGCAAGATAGCTGTCTGTCCAAAATCTAATTGCAGTAACTAAATTTGAGATATACTAGTAATAGCACTCAACAGTCCACATACAGCCAAGCACACATGCCTCACCAAATACTGTTGTGCACATTCTGCTGAATGTGTCTCCTTATTTTCATTGAATTTTTCTGCATTCAGCTTTAGAATATTAAACATTATATTAATGAGTAACAATGTCTGTGATATAAACAAGTAGTATACACTGAAGCAGACAAATATGTAAAGAAAACAATTCATGCCACTCCCTTAATGAAATATAATCAAAACAAACACTTGAAACAGACTAATGATGATTAAAAAGAGAGTGTTAACCATGTACATAGATGATCACACTACAGTGTTTAACTACTACTTTTTTTGCCATGGCACACAGCAATTCTGTAATGCGGATGGGTGTCTCTTGCAAAAAGGAAGAAATCACACATACTTTTACATTTTCAGGTGATTTGAAACCGCATCATTTCTTACACATAAATTTATGAATAAAAACAATTTTTCTTGTGTACACAGTAAAATCATAACCTCAATAAACATTTAGGCTGATTGTATTTAATCTATATTTAATCTATACCTTTCTTTTTTACATTGGTGTCTAGTGGACCCTAAAGTATCATCAGTAGTAGCTAATTTTATTCCAAGAAAAAAAAAAGAAAATAAAAAGGCACATCATTTTAACATACTTAAAAGAAACAGACATGTGGGACGAAATAGTTACCAACTCCAGTTCATTAAAAAAAAAAAAAAAGTGGAAATAGTATTTAATGAAGCAATATCCCACTGTAACAATGCTTAATATTAGAGAAATGTAATAATACAACAAGAATTCCCCATAAACTCATTATTATGTATATGTTAATGGACACAGTCTGCCATTACTGCAACACAGGCATGACCCTTTGTCTTAATCTACAAAGAAAGTGAGAATTTTCACAAACCTCGGCTACTCATTAACTACAAACTACTTAAAATGGGCTGTCTACCACAGGAAACCAAAATGTCAGTATATTTTTATGGTGCTAGTATCAATTTGTGTAATAACTGTTCTATAGTCCTTAAATAATTTCATAAAGGAATTCAAACATGATTCCTGCTAAAACCCGGTCTTTTTCTCTGAAGAAAAAAGAGTCTGACTGAGCTATATTTCTACTCCTTGGACAAGCTCACTTATCATACACAAGTCTTCTCAGCATCTCTCTAATCACTCCGCAAGATTAATATGACATTTAGTAAGCGTTAAAATCATGTAGTAAACTTACTTTACCAAGCAGAGCAAAAACATCATTGCCTTCCTGCAGTGCTTCATCAAAGTACTTCACAGCTTTTTTAATGTGAGTTTCTTTCCCAGAGGTGAGATCAAGCCATGCTTTCAAAATCAACCCCTGTAAACAAAGTATAAATTGGAATTCCTCACTAACTAGGTAGCAAAAAACGTATTCTAGATAGAGGAATACATAGAAATAACCTAAAAATAAAACAGGAGTTAAAGTATCTATTTTTAAACTATTTAAAATATATATTTGAAATTACAACCAGTCTACAGCATAACCTAAATTATTAGTAATTCATTCCAGAATTAAATTAATCCAACAGTTTATTTACTTACAGGATGTAAAAACCCAACAATGGCACTGAACTAGTCTAACACACTCAGCAGACAGAACAAAACCTCACAGAAGTGATCACATAAGACAGTAAGAATATTTTCTGCAAATATTTCTGCAGAATATTTTCTTAATATTTTGTTTATGTGAGCCACCGAGACACATATGGGGTGCTGAAAAACAGAGAAACTTGTTTTCTTTCTTCTACTGTCTGATTAAAAAGAAAAGTCCGTGGGCAAAGGACAAAGATCTGACATTTCCCAAATCCCCAACAGTATAATAACAAAAACCATAGTACTTAGAACTTTTTAAAGGTGACGTGTCTTTTCATTGAAGGAATTACTACTTGTAATAAATTAATTTTATTTCTTATGTGTTACAAACATTTAATTATAGCTTAAGTAAATCAAATCTATTTTGAAGTGCTGGATTATTTAACCAAATTAAAATTGCCATCAAAACAAAAATTTAAACTATAAAATATCACTAGCTCTTTTGTAACATGAAATTAAAGAAGTGAGTCATGTATTTAAAACTCAAAGGTTAGTAGAAGAGCCATATTTATATCTGCTAACAATCAGGGTCATGATTTTGTTATGCAACAGAAACTGCCTGAAATTCATATACTCAAGCAAGGAAAAAAAAAAAAGGAGGGAGGTATTTTACTTCTGTATAAGGAGTACATAAAGTATCTTATCAAAATGAACATATTTCACTAAGTTTAAGCACCCCTAACCACCTCCCAAAAAAATCAGAAGTACACCTAACTTTGTATTGTCTTCATTATTTCTTCATTAGTAAAAACTAGCCAGTAATTAAAAATAACTATCAATGTTAATTAATAATCAGTGGTATTAGTTCAAGAGTTAGCCATTACTTAAATTCATGATGTAATTTCAGAAACTAATGTTTACAGTAGTTGCAGATTTCAAACTCACATAATATCGTACAAACCGTGAAAGTGTGGATTACAAATTGAGCAGTGCATTGAACCACATGGAGGAACATTCAGAAACAACACCTGTGTTTAACACTAGCGTCATAAGAGAACAATTATGCATTCAATTTTAACAGCTCTGCCTTGAAGGCATGCAACTAAAAAAAAGTTTCTTTTTTTTTTTCTCTCTCTGAATTCAAGCCGATACCTCCTTTAGAAAAAAACACAGTAAGTTTTCACAAACCTCTTTAAGGATTAAAGATTCTAGTTAATTTTGATGCAGAAGACATCGGTACGTACAACACGTATACAGATTTTTAAAATAATTTACATTCAATGAAACCCTAAGCAAATTTTGCTTTTAACAACTGCTGAGAATTTAAATCCCTGATCCTCTGGGTATTTCTGAATCTTCAGATTCAAAACAGATGTCTCCCTCTAGTGAGACTATGATGCTTAGATTTTTTTTGCTAGGAATTATGACATTCAGTATCAAGTAGCAAAATTGGCATAACTACATATTATTTCCATTGGTCAATGCAGGTCTCATTTCTTAGGTGAAAATGAATACTTAGCTGATGAAAAAAATCATTATGGGAATTCTACTCGGCCCCGTCAAATGAATTTATAACATTGAGAAAGAAATTGTTAGAACACAAAACAGTTAAAGGAAACCTACAAACAGGGGCAGTAAGTCTAGCTTCACAGTATACATGGTCCTATTACTATCTTTCTTACTTAGGAAAAACAAGTTACCTCTTTACCACCACCAGAAACTTTAATCACTCTATCAACATATTCACGGGCTTTGTCCTCACGACCAAGATGCCACAAAAATAAGCCAGCGAAGTACAGAGCCTGCTGTCCTGCTGTTTTACGTTGCTCCTTCATTTTTGCATCCAACACTAGAATAGCATCTTGATCTGAAAAGGTTTTGATCAGAGCTTTTGTTGATAGCATCTCAAAATATTACAAAAGAGCAGCACATAAGCCAAGGGCTTCCAAAGCAAACATTGTTTTCTGTATTATATATTGATAAATGCATAGACAATCCCTCCCAATTAAAAATAGTAATCAGGTACAGACATAAAAGACAGAAGAGGGTTCCCATCAACATGGTAATTTGTGCAAGAACCCCGCTATTTGTTAAACCTTAGATTTGTAGCTGAGACTTCCGCCAGATAAACAGAAACTTGACAATAAAGTTCACATTTATACCACTATCTGCCAAATAAAGTAAGCAGTTAACTGTAGAGAAGCCCTAAAATGCTGAACACAGGATGATTTAGCTCCGCTCTGGAAAATGTGTGATGTGTTTCTTTACACTAAAGCTTATTTTCTTACATCCTCACTGTTATTGTCAGTTGCTTTTATCAGGTTTTTATCTCCCACACAGAAGTTTCATTTGGTGTGTGGGACTTTCTGCCAAATATTTTCTTTCACCCACATTAATTTCTGGTCCTTTTTTAGGAGCCCTTAGAAATCAAACGTCCAACCCTTTCTGCCATGACTTTCTCAGAGGGTCTTGAAATGCTTGATAATTTTGCCCTACGGTATTAATCCTCAGGGACTCATAAAAGTGATGTCATTAGTCAGAGCTGTTTCACATCATACTGCTTAACAAAATTGTCAGTAACAGTTATAAATCTGCACAGTCAGGAAGACACCAGTGCAACAGTTTAATGACAACTCAGTTTATCTGATAAACCAACTGTGGTTTTGAGAATATACCTCTTAGCAAAATAACCCCAGTTTTTGGATTGCAGAAAGGAATACCAACGTTCACATAATTCTTTTCCCCACTTGTAAGGTCAAGGTGACTTGAAAGATAGAAATGGTGGGGCTTCAATGACTTCTTAAATTGCAGTTCTGCTCAAAAATACCAATATTAGACAAGAGTGAACAATAATCACAAGAAGCTTGATTCAATTTTTTATTTTCCATAAAAGGTTTTTCATCATGGTAGATAAATCAGATTTTTTTTTTTTGTACTGTTTTATTTTAACATTCAGTCTTCCTCGTCAGTTTTGTGTTTTGGTGTTTCTGTTTACAATCTTGATAAGTGTCACTCAATTCAGTACTAGTATACATAGTATTCAGTAGATACTATGTCAAATGCAAAGCTGGAGTATATCTTTTTAAGTTAGGTAGAATTAGTCTACAACTCTCAGATCATCACACACAGCTGTTTAAAATGTGAAGCAGTATTATCTTAATGAGCATACCTGGATTAGGGCTCTTTTTATGGGCATAAATCAGAGCCATCGTTGTACAAAGTGACACCTCCTGTTTGTTTTTAATAAACTCCAACTGTCGAATACCCTCTTGGATGTCACCTAGCAAAAAGAAGCGCAGAACAGGCCGTAAGATTTTTCAGAGAATATCAGCATCAAACCCTCAATCTGACTTAATTTTTCCCTCAGTTTTTTATTCTGCATTTTTGATAACACCTTCTTCATTATTCACACAGGCATTTTTACTTGTTTGTGCAAGACTTTCATGCAGACACAAGAAAGAAAAAAGCATCTCAATGCAGAGAACTTGAAAGGAGTTAACAAACACAAAGGAATTATGTGCTAGTTCTGCCAACTGCCATAAAGATGAAAATAATCTTTATTATTTGTTTTATGCAAGGCATTGAGCAGCTCTTTTTGCTCCTGTTTCTTTAGATAGTTAGGACTTTCGCCTTGTTTGTGTGAATCTTTTGAACGTAAATAAAAGAGGCAACATCTTGAAAAACAGGTACATACGACTGTAAAACAAACAAAAAAAAGTCAGGGAGTTCAGGAACAGATACACCATCTCAAAGTCTTTTGAATCCTTCCCACCCCCCTGTCACAGCCTTCCCCCACTGTGGGTTACTTGCTAGTATTCTGTGACATCCTTGAAATACGGATTTAGCTAAATAAATTTCTCAGAGCAGTTTAATGTACAGAAAGATTCTCCCAATAGGTATTAGCTGTCTGAAGCAGATGGATACAACAAAGTTAGATACAGCTGCATTGAAGGGAAATGATATTAGTTCAAACAAGCGAATTAATCTTTGTGATACAATGCAATGGGCTTTTCAGCAGGGCTCAAATTCCCTCCAAGGAACACATTTACTTGACCCACGTCCATGTAACCATTAAAAAAAAAAAATCTAAAAAAAATTGTTTCTCACTTCAGCACTATGTGGTCTCCATCAGTTTCATTCAAGCTGGGGGTGGGGAAGTGGGGGTGATAGATCACGAAACACTGGCTCGTCTTAACATGAAAAACATTCAGAGTCCGTTAACAGTGCTTTCCTTCTGTGTAGTACGCTAACGACCGAATTTTGTGGCACAAGGAAGAGCAGAATTTTGGGAGGGTGGCGGAGGAACAGGACACAACACCCAGCTCCACAGCCTCACATTACCTGCTCTCAGGGCGCCGTAGGCCCGGTAGAAAAGGATCACCGGATCGCTGCCCAGCCGCCCCAGCGCCTCATCCGCCACAGCCCGGACATGGTGGAAGTAGCCTTCTTGACAGTAATAATTGAGCAGGGCCTGCAGAAGAGCCGTCCTCGGTTCACTCGTGCAAAAAATTCACCCCGGGACAGGACGACACGGCGCCGGCCCCCCCGGCCCAGCCCCGTCTGGCTGTTCGCCCTCCTGCCGAGGCTCCGCCGCCGCCGCCCCCTCCCACGGCTCGCCGCCCATCCCCGCTCCGCCGGCCCCAGCCCCTGCGCAGCCCCACGCCCGCGGAGACGCCCAGGACGGGACGGCGTCCAGCGGCAGCGCCCACCTGTTGCACCTCAGCGTCCATGGTTGCTACCCAGCGTCGCTGAGGGGGCCCACCGGAAGGGCGGGGGCACGCTGCCGTTGGCTGGCTAGCAGAAGCGCCCACTTCTATTGGCTTGGAGGGAAAGGAGGCGGGAGAGACACGGGAAGAAAAACTTGTGGACAACGCCGGAACGTGTCCGGAGGCCCATTGGGCTCTCGGGACATGGGGGCGGGACCAGCCGGAGGGGCGGTCCCGTACCATTGGGTGCGAGGCGGAGGGGGTGGGATTTGAACACACGTTGGCGGGCGGTGCTCGTTGGGGCGTGCGGCGCCGCCTGTCGGCCGGGACGGGCGGTTAGTCTGTCGCTGCCTGAATGCTGAGTGGAAAGCGGCCAGAATGTGGCTTTTTTCTTGCTTTTTTTGGCTGGACATACGACTATGTGGCCCACACTGCATCTGTTTCATAATGTATCTCAATACCGAGCACCTCCAAGTTATGTGAAGCTTCTCTGTAGAAACGAAGTAAAAATGGGGTAAAATCAAATACAGAAAGTTCTTTTTTATCTCTCTCTTTTCTTTTTCTTTTTTTCTATTTTCCCCCAGGGAATTAGAGAGTTGCAAAGACTAGCAAAATTCAGGCTTTCCCCTGGAGGTGAAAGTGTCCTCATTCATTGTCTTTAGACGCCAGAAACAAGCAACCGTTGCTAGAGAACATTCAACAAGGACAGTTGTGGTGTCTGTCCAACATGAAAACCGTCAGTGACGCCATGTAGTGCAAGGAGGTGAACCCCTCTTGCGCTGAATTAGTAGGGGAAGCCACTTCTTCTAGCGGAAAGCGCTCAGAGCAAGCTTTCCTACCAAATTCATCACACATGGCACTACTCCATTACACACTTCTCATCCCCAGCGTCAGGAAGGTGCCAAAGAAGTGCTATGTAGGCATATTTGTTTTTCCTTGTTAGCCAAGATGATCCTCAAAACTTCCTGTTATGTTTAAGTGATGTTCTACTTGTTCTGAAGTAACATTTTGGCTTTTGTAAGGTTGAAAATCTAAAATAGGTGTGAGAAACAAGTATTTTTGCATGGCTATGACCTGTGACGTGCAGCGACAGTGGCGTAGTTGTCATTTATCTTAAAAGCTATTTCCTTGAGAACAGCAAACTTTGAAAAACTGTGTATAGAATATTAAAAAATTTTCAATTTACTACCTTACTTTTGAAGCAGTCTATTATTCCTGTCAGTCTGTGGATAATTTACATCCTTTTTAAGGCAACATTTTAAGACATATTTTGTCTACATACTAATCTGAAAGTACTTATCTTTTCATTTTGATGCTTACACTTTTCTATCAAGGTTTTAGACTTTTTTTCATAATGTATTTCAGAATAATTTGAAGGAAAAGCATTTTCCTCCCTCAAAAGATTTGTGATGAATTTCAGGGAAGATGAGATGAAATTTTATTTCTGCATTAGCAACTGAGCAGGCATACAGGATACAATTGCTCATAAACTGTTTTTTTACTAAGTTCATTATTCACCTCTGAGTTTTTTCATTGGAAGTTGTAAGGGAATGCAAGATAAAATTATGTAAGCATATAAAATGAACATTTTCAGAAATTTACTGAAGCAAATGATAAGGACTGACAGGCCCACTTCCCAGCTGCATTGGCATTTTTCCATGTCAGTGTCCACAGATGATAGCTTCTAGGAGTGTGGTGCTTCCAGAGAGATTCTTAAAAATTCCTGAGGAAAAGACCAGCGGTTATTCACTCTGGTGCCAATTCACCTTTTTCGGAAATGCACTTGAATACAAGAAGTTCTGTAGCCTATTTGTGGACGGAGACTAGCAAGAATAAACTGGTTCTCATAATCCAAGTTGGGAATGTCATGTATCTAGTACTATTTTAAATCCTCACCTTCTCTTTGTAAACTCATGGAAATGCTCTGAGCCTCCTGGGACACACTCGGGACAGCTCTGGTATTTGACAGTCTGCAGCTGCACGGAGCTGCTGCGTGGAGCTGCTGCATGAACTCATGAAGTTCCTCAGGGCAGTACGATTGATACACGCAGAATCATCATGCTCAGCGTCTAACATGCATCGGATCAGAAATCCCTAGTTGGTGACTAACAAGCAAGACCCAAGGGTTTGCTTACATGGAAGAACAGTACAGCTGGCTGTAAAGATTTTCAGTATCTTCTCATACTGTGGATTTAGAAACACCTTTTTTTTTATTAATGTCAGATAATAAAGACAAAAGGAACATACAATAAAAAATTTAATCTTTATTATTTCAGCGCATTAATAACGTTGTTTAGCATCAGTTAGGGTAATAGTAGCATTTTCCTGCATGCAGTTCACTAATACGGTATTAGTAAATAATTTTAATAAAAGTAATCTCTATTTAATTTTCCTGTGTAAGAAACATAAAATGTCCTGATGTGTTGGATTATACAATTTTGCTACTTTCTCTTTGTGAAAAAATATTGTGGATCCAAGATAACATTTAGAACTGTTCTTGTGCAGCATGAATAAAAAAATTCTGTGAGCAAATATGAGAAAAGATTAAGGATTCTGTGAAAGAAAGGTTCTGTCTGAAAACTTATGATGCAGGCACTGCTTAGACATTCAATTTGAACTTTACACCATTTCCCAACTGCAAAAAAACGTAGATATTTAGAGGCAAATTATGAACTTATTTTGCAGAAAGTATTGACATGTTTGCAAATATTGTAAAAAATAAGAACCTACAGCTACCCATTCTCATAGTTATATCTTGTTCTCTGGAGTTCTTCTGTGAAAAAGTGCTATGGTCAGAAAGTAACACAAATGGTGTGACATCAACCTTAAGATAAAATTCAGTTCTTGTTTATGTACATAATGCTGAAAAATAAAATAAAATGATTTTTACAGTATTTATATTTGCTTATAAAATTCTAACATTATTTTCAACAGGTTTAGTAGTTTTCAACATGTCTGTACACTTTGGATATACACTATATGCTTTTCACTGAAAATTCAAAACCGTAAAACAAATAAGCTCCTAAATAGCTGCAAAATATTGCTAAACGGTATGGAGGAATGAGGTCTTGAGTAGTTGAGTAGTTTATTTCATTTAGCTCTGGTGTATGGCTTCCCATATTTAAGAATCCTGGACAGTCAAAGGAACAGCGGCATAGGCAATACAAACGTGCATTAATAGCATCCAAACTATCTATAATGGTAGATAATACGTAATTTTACTTGTTGAACGCTTGCACACTACACTTATTGTGGTACATATTTGATGCAATAAATGTGCTTAGGTCATTATCTGTTTGCTCAAACATGCACCACAGGTCAAAAATGACTATTTACATAGCAGAGGGCTTTTCATTAACATGTACAACAACATCAACCTTACTGAGAGCTGAAGAATGGCTAAACAATACTGCAGGATAAAACAGAACAACTTTATAAAGGGCTCTTTTTGATCAATTTGGAGGGCTGAGGCAGATTCATTTAGTATTTGTATGCAGAAAGACATTTGACAAAGACAAAATCTGTGACTCCGGATGTAGAAAGAAGTTTGTACTTTCTGAAACTTAATGGTCTGTGCAAAAAATAATCTGTCTCTACTGTTCTTGTGAGCTACAGGGGACTTTACAGGCATACCAAGACTTCTTTGGACGTGATACAACATGAATACATTAATTAAGCACCTCAAAATCTCTTATTCCTTTCCAGAAACACCGTGCTAAAAAAATCTTTGTGACTTAATGTTATTTTCATGCATGATCTATAAGTGCAGCATGCCTTCATGCAAATCATTTCAGTGTGTGTATTAGTCGTATAATAGAAGACCTGGCCCTTGTACCTCTAAAGAGGTGGCCCAGAAGCCCCATTTACAAAAATAGTCACATATAATAAACAACATATGAATAAAAATAAGATGAATCCACTAACAGAGGTTTTGTAAAAATATGACGTACGTGGCAGTTGAAATGCAAACAGTGGATACAGTTACCCTATTGTTTTATGCTAAACACACAAATACTTGGCTTGCACACCTTTAACCGGTCCCTACAGTCTGAGTAGCCATTTTTTCTCTCCTCTTCAGCAGTGTCAGCTGGTAGTGAGAACAGTAACCTCCTGTCAAGCTTGTTTCCTCATATCACAGTCACAGTCACTGACGAGGGGTCACTGTCTTTTAATAGGCACTGACCTTTAATGTACAGTATATTTGTAAAAATTGTCAGTTTGGCATAGACCTCCAGCAGGAGTCCTGTTAACACAAACACATGATCCTTACAGGCTATGAACTATTTTGCATGTAGATGATTTTGTTGCTATTTGCTTTTATTTCTGAACATCTTTATCTTCCTTTTCATGCTTTTCTTTGACTGACCTTGTTACACGATCATAAGAAGGTGGACAAACTGCTGTAGATGCGGTTATATCGGTTTTCTCTGTAAATGAGTTTTCATTTAACTTGTCAATAAGGATTTCATCTTTCATACCCAGACCAGCCCCTCCTTCAGTTTTGTTTTTGTTATACATAAAGGAAGCTTGTTTTACTGTTCGTTTTAAAAGGTGACGTCTATAAGCCCGCTGAATAATGACAGCAGATACTTCCTCCTGTTTTCGTTTTAATGTGGTTGTAATTGGTTCATAGGAAGCTTTTGAAGGATTGGATGCCATAAACCGATCTTCCATCTGTATTCTGAGGGCGTCCATCTCTCCACTTTCCCCCAAAACACGCTTTGTGAAAGCAAACAAGATGTCAAGGCAGTGAATTCTGTCACCGCTTACCATGGGCAGATCCATTGCAATAAGCTGAACTTTGTTTGGTTTGGGTAGATGGAGAGGAGGCTCAAGTGCTGCTGCAAAATCAGATAATTTCTCAAATTCCATGAATTGTGTTGCATCAGGATCAAACTTCTCCCAGACTTCATAGAACATCTCAAAGTCATCCTCGCTCAAAGGTTCAGCACTTTCTTCAGTAGCAACACCGAAGTTCTCCAAAATCACAGCAATGTACATGTTCACCACCACCAGAAACGATATGATAATGTAGCTGACAAAGAAGAAAATCCCAACGGAAGGGTTGCCACAGTCGCCTTTCACAGAGCTCCCCGGATGAGCTTTGTTAGGGTCACAGTCTGGCTCCCCACTGTTAAGAATTGGGGCTAGCAAACCATCCCAGCCAGCAGACGTGGTAATCTGAAACAGGCAGATCATGCTGTTGCCAAACGTTTCAAAGTTGAACATGTCATCTATACCGGCTTCCCTCTTAACATAGGCAAAGTTGGACATGCCAAATATCGCATAGATAAACATGACCAGGAAGAGCAGCAGCCCAATGTTGAACAGAGCAGGAAGAGACATCATCAGAGCAAAAAGCAGAGTGCGGATTCCCTTAGCGCCTTTAATGAGACGCAGGATTCGACCGATTCTGGCAAGTCGGATGACTCTGAATAGTGTGGGGGACACAAAGTACTTTTCAATCATCTCTGCTAAAAACATACCTAAAACAGAAAAAAATAAAACCAAAATACATTACCACTTCATCTCCATACCATAGTAGAAATTTAGAAAAATAGTTTTAAAATTGGTGGCTCTATATAGCAATCAAAAATTCCACTTGCATAATTTCTGTTATACCGGTTATACTTAATATTTGCAGGTGCATTATATGTTGAATGATTATAACAGTTTTGATGATTTGATTAGGTAAATTCTTAGATAAAATAAAAAGTTGCATGACTTAGTCGTAAACCTCGCAATGGCAAAAGCCAACTATATAGCTCTATTCAAGTAAAAGTTCACCTTATATTCATTTTACCCTCTTTTTAGTTTAATAAGCAAGACTTACCTACTATGGAGAGAATGACAACTACAAAATCAAAAATGTTCCAGCCTATAGTGAAATAGTAATGGCGAAGTGAAATTAATTTCAGGACACATTCTCCAGTGAAAAGGACAATGAACACCAGGTTTATCCAGTATAAGATATTTTCCATTTCTTTACTCTGGTCATCAGTTTCTACCATCATGGTAACCATGTTAAGACAAATAAGAATCATGATGCTGATGTCGAATACTTGCTGTGTCACAAAATCAAAGACCATGCCTTGGAATTTGTTCTGAGGAGAGAAGAAAAAAAGAAACATCCAATACAAACTGTAATTGTTTTTCTTTTCCTGTTAGAAGAAAGTAGAAAAAGGCATGCAGTAAGGCCTATGAGACTTCAATAAAAATGTAACTAGTGATCATAAGTAGAGCAGTCAAATTAAAGTGACTACAAGAGCTTAGTTCAGCCTCCTTTGTTTGTATATTCATACATAAAATGGTTGCAAGGGAAAAATTTTTTTTTACTGTATTTTCATTTTCCATTTTTGCTGACTGATACACTAGTTAATGATAATTTTCACCTGGGCATATTTCTGCTCTGTCTCTATCAATAAAAACTGAGCTGTTTGTAAATAGCTATGGGTCTGATGTATATAAATAAATTTACCCCTGGTCTTGGTATAGGTTTTTGTGGCTTTTTGGATCCCAGTTTTTTCATTGCATTATAGTATTTCTTCTGCTCTTCTGTCATAAATATGTCTTGACCTCCAAAGTAAAAACATGAAATAAAAATTGGTTATAATCACATTTATGTACAGTTTTAAAAAATTCTTAAAGAAAAATGTGTTATTTATTTATTTCATGAAAATCAAGACAACTGAACCGGGAAAATCTCTTGGCTATCAAATGCAGCTGTCTGCAGTGTAAGCATTTAGTCCAGAAGTTGTCTGGACATCCAGATGTCTGCATCTCACAAAAAACAGTAACGCAGCATTTTTCTACAGTTATTTTCCTTGAACTCCAAGTAATCCTTTTCAGTACCTCTTTTCTTTTATGGGAAGAGAAACAGCATCTAAGCTCAAATAGCTCAGGCTGCTCAGTACTGCCGCTTCTGAACTGCAATTTTAGTGGAACAAAGGAAGCCGACAAAGTCAGGTTTTCAGTACATGAATGTGTTAGTGCTTTAGGTATTTCTAGTTTAGTAATCACAACATTAGCGGTGGGACTCAAAATCATCGAGGTTTTTGACAAGATGGATTGACAGACTTCGGAGAAACTGAGCTGAAGATTGTAGCACTCGATACTGTTAACAGCAAAATGCTCCTTTTTAAGTCTTTTATCTTGATTCGCTTCCATGTTCAATGAAGTTCTGATTAGCAAAAGCCAGAACTGGCCTTTAGAGTCTGACAGTGAAGACAAAGAGAGAATTATGGGTCTTTCATGACAACCTAACCAAAATCCACTGCCCATAGTAGCTTTCTTGTAGAAACAGCTTGAATGAAAATCCATCAGACTCCACATACCTCTTGAAGTAAATTTTTCCTGGATAAAAGATACGTTCAGTCATCTAATTCCAGGAATGTCTATGAACATATAGGACTGGATGCAGCCCTTTTGTGGATGACTGGTTGGGGAGCTTGAAGACATGGGAGTGCATGCATCGTACACTGGACGGGCTCCCTAACCATATACCTCAAGGCGTCTAGCATGTGCAGCTTCCAAAAATCTTAATTAGCATCTCTCATTAGTAACAAAAACCCGAAGAAAGTGATGAAGTCCAGTAAGGTAAAATTAAACTAGTAATTCATAACTACTTTTGTCCTTTAGCTTTCATTACCTTATCTTTTTACAGAAAATAACTTTAAAGATGAGCATCTGATACTCAGACCCTCTATATCAGTGAGATTATCTACATCTGCACTATGAAACAATAAAAAAAGGCCCTAAGATAGTTACAAACCACTCCTGTTCTGTATAGTTTCAGGTGGTTCAGTGCCATAAAATAGAACTTGAATACCTGGGATCATTAAAACAGCATCTGTAGTAGTGTGGTGAAATAATGCTTTATTTTTCATAACCAGGTAGCTATTTTTTTTTTGTGCTAATAGAATCACTACAAATCAAGAAGAAAAAAAATCAAGAAATTATGAGTGCTTTAATGTAGAGGCCTAAATCAGGGGGTTGATCATGTAAGGAAATTTCATGAAGCTTAGGCATGGAAAAGCAGACAACTTGAGGAAGATTAAACTGGACATTGAAAACAGAAGGGTCTGTCCCATTCACTGCAATGTGAAAATCTTATGACGTTAACGCATACTACATCTTGGTAAGATTTTATATCCTAATATCCTTCAGCTTTTTCAATTTGGAACAAACCTTGGGTGTACATTCCATATATCATGCACCTGCAAAAATGCAGTATTTTGGAATATATTGTGAAGAGAAATGAAATAATACTTATCTTCTTTTTTTGCTGATTGAAGTTATCAATAATGACACCAATGAACAGGTTCAGGGTGAAAAAAGACCCAAAAATTATAAAGATGACAAAATACAAATACATGTACAGGTTGTCTTCATACTTGGGTTGGTCTAACACCTAAGAAAAAAAACAGTGAAATATCATTCCTAAAATTTCGACTGAACAAGCAGCAGCCTTGGGCAAAACGTCCTTAGTATTTTGTGGTTGGACAATACTCTTGTCTCTTATATCAACGTATTTTGTCCATTCCATCTATTACTGTCAGCATCTGGAAGTTTGCATTCCGTATTCCACAATTTGTTACAGCAGTATCTCATATTAGTTAATTTAATATTTTTTCATTCTATTGTATGGATATTAATTGCTTTTGGAAGATATATAAATACACACTTATTGATAGACAGACCTCAAGAAAAAAAGATAATTTAAAATATTTGCAGTACTTACATCTCTTGAGTCAATAGCTGCATACATAATATCCATCCAGCCTTTAAATGTAGCCTGTAAACAGTACACACCTGTTTAAGCATAGAGCTCAAAGACAATTTATATATTTTTTTCCAGCAACTGACTACAGCACCAGGAATAATTAGCATAGCATGAGATTTCTAGATAATTTTGTCTTGGCTTTCTTCACAGCTGCTCATCAGATACACTGCTACGTATCCCCCTATTTTGTCTCTATATGAACGTTTGAAGCAGTAAGCATAATTAACTTATTTCTAAATAATCATCACAAATGATAGAATGCAGGATCATTTTAGTGGACTAAATGTTCATCCAGTCATGTCAACTGCAAAGGCTATGTACATCCGAGAAATAGCCTTGATGTAACCGAGTTGCCACCAGTGAAGACTGATGTGTAGTCCCTCCCTCTCTAATCAGTCAGAAAGGTGGCAACCAAAGGGAACAAAAAATTTGATCAGCTCAGAAAAGGTATTTTCCTATCAGTGAGAATTTTGATTTTTCTCTACTTTGAAAGACTGTACCTGATTTAGTAATTCTATTTTCACTTTAAATATATTGTATTGTGTTTTACAGAGCCTAGATCCCTCAGATATGTTCTGAGATAAACTGGTAAGAAAAGGATGTTCTTTATGTGCATTGAAGATTTAACATGCCTCGTAGGTGGCAGCATTTAGTGAACTTTTATAGCTATTTCCTCAGCCCAAAATCTGTAATTTTTTATATTTGACAGTGAGGTGTAGGTTGCTTCATCTGTGTTCAAAACAGAAAGTAATTTACTCCATTGTAGCAATTCATTCTCTTTTGACTAGGCAACATCTCCAAGTAGAAATCTCTCAGTTTTTAGTCCAGTTGTTCCCAGAATAAAACAAAGAAATGAGAGAGTTCTCTGTCATTTAATGCCCTTATAATTTTGCTAAACAAGGCTGCAGACCATTGGTTCCTTCATATTCCTTGCCATAGAGAGCAGTTGCAGAAACAAGTCAGGAATGGAACACTCTTCATCCATGGTTACTTCTGTATCTCCATCATCTTGAGGTTTCATTTCTAGTAGATGTTTCATAAAGGCTTGCTTATACAGCATACAAAGAAGCTGGCATCATCCCGAAGTGAACTTAAAATGAGAAGGAATTATTTTCTTAAAGGAAAAGAGGTCCCTTACACTTTTGAAACAGTGGAATACTAAAAAGTGCATGATTATCCTGAGATGCAAATTCAGTATACAACAACTTTCACATCTTGGGGCCAACAGAAAATCAAAGTTCAGGCAACTTACAGTACGATGGTGAAATCAAAGTGTAGTATCAGAAGACCAATAAATCAACAATAAATCTGAAACGAGTAGAAGTCTCAGCTGAATAATTTAAAGTCTAAACAAGTCTAAATAGAGCAGGGTGATTACTTCATGTGTTACAGGTGCTGCTTTTGTTTCTGTCTTGGTACATTATTTGCATTTTTTGGAATGTCATAACTTAGGTTGAAATCAGCACTTTAACCCGAAACACTAAATGCAAATAATGGGCGTACTTTTACATCAGAAAGATGATGCAAATGATGGAGTGGCTCTTCTGCAAAGTGTGTGCAGTTGCCTCAGATTCAGGCACATGACGATCCTTGCGTGTCATCCTCCAGGCAAAGTGGAATTATTGTCGTTTGTAAATTCATTGGTGTAGATATGAAGAACTGAGCTGTTGTGTGCTTATTATTATTACTAAAAAGGCAACTTGAAAAGAGTGTGGGGGTAGAAAAATATAAATATAACATATTACTATCTTGCAGTTCAAAATATCTAAATTAAAATATGTATTTTCCCCAATGAGTTTCACAAAACCATAAGATATTACCATTATTGAAGAAATTTAGAAAAAAACAACCCCAAAACCTGATTAAAAATAATAAACTATGCTTTCTCATCATATGTTTTGTTTTATTCTAAATCTCTCCTGAAAATTGGCGGAATCAGTGAATGTAATCATTATGCAAAACCATTTACACTAGTTAAGAACTTAGCTGTGAGAAAACAGATTCTTAATTCCCAAAGCAGAAGCATCAGTTCGGTAGGAGAAATGGTAGTTTTTAAATATGTTGCCAGAACAATAGCAAATAATGGAACTGGAGGTGCAGTTAAAGGTATCACATTTACTAAGTGTTATTTCTACTGCATTCAGTAGAAGCTTAGGCCTGCTTATGTTAGGCTTAAATTTATCTGCAACACATTTTCTTTAACAGAAATACGGTATCATTTGGGAATTTGTGCATAATGAACAGAAAATAACACAGAGATATGACTAAGAGATCAAATTCTTAGTTTCCTTTTTGTATATTAAAATATAAAAATGTATTGTATATTCTCAGTGACACTAAATCAGGAGTAATTAATTGATTTAAGCGATTACAGCAGTATAACTGAAATCAGCAACTGTTCCAAATGTTTTATACCCCAAGGAAATTTGAAAGACATATATTCAAATGCAGATCCAAATGTAGTTAGAAAAACCAACAAAACAAAAATCCCCCAATCTACTTTGCTATTATTAAAAGTATGTTGACTTCTTCCCCTGATGAATAATTTCTAATGAAGTTATAGGTAATGCTTGAATTTCACCACTCCACTTATTTACCAGAAACAACCACCAGGAAGAATCACATTCCCTTTTGGAGATACAGTAGCATCTTGCTTTTAAAATACTAACCTGCTGGAACTTTGAAGCCATCCTAATCTTGTAGCCCTAAAATTCAGCTTCTGATTTTCTTACCCTACACTCAGCAAGATGTGTTTTCTTATTTATATTAGTAGCAGCAGAATAATATAACATTGTGCTTTGAGAGCCACTTGTTTGCCGCATTTTGTCCTGGTAAGCAGCGTATACACCTACCAGCAGGATAAAAGCAGGTTTCCAGGAGATTTACTTACCAACGAATCCAAACACTAGGTTCAAGTTAAAAAGGCATAAGGCCATAAAATTATCAGGGCAGATGCTACATCTCTGTGTGTACACAAACCTCTTCTTCTTCACTCGTTTGATGCATGAAAATTGTGAAAGGAATTTCTCCAGCAGATATGTCTCTGCTTTGTTGCTTTTCTTTAAGGACAGAGAAATACTCAACAGGTTCAGACCAAGAAATGAAAAAAGAAGTTTGCAGATCCACATAGACCAACATGAGCTATGCTGGACCATAGAAGAAAAAAATTCTTATGGAGAGGATATGTACTTATATGACCGATGGCATGAATATTTACACTCCAACTTCAAATTATGTAAGCATTTTGGAAAACAGTCTCTGATCAACAAAGTTTATAAAACTTGGTTGTATCAATAGCATATATTGTTAGCCTGGCGCAGAAATAATTATAACATCGCTGTACCAGTACTAAAGATTTTCCACACACACCCCTCCTCCCCCTCCCCCCAAATACAATATGGAAACCAAAAATTAGTTCTTTTCTTAAGTAAGTCCCTCATTCCAGAAATTCATTCCCTATCACCACCAAGGAAACTCAAGAAAGAGCTTCTCAGAGAGGGGTTTTTTTGCTTAAAAAGCCACTGACACACATTTCCAATATATTTTTTGAGCCCAGAATATTTCTTTCTGAAATGATCCTTTTGAGTATTTCTGTGTGGCATATCTATGTTACTTTTCTATATTACTCTTAAAAAAGAGAGTTTTCTTCTGCGATGAACAGAGCTATATACTACCAGAAAAAGCTTTTCATGATTCAAACCAAAAATTGTTCATGGGACTCATTTATGTCTTTCCCAGAATAAGGTCTTCAGGTCCATGATCTGGAGTTCTTTTGGCTTGTTTTCATTTGGATTTTTTTTTTGCCATGAAAATGGTACTACTTCCAGTAGTATTCACTCCAGATAGAAAACCTCAGTGATGCATAAAATAGATTTATGTTGTATTACCTATGAACTAGAAAAGCTGAAGGGATTTACAGTATTATTCTTTGACTGGCTCAAAGAGTCAGAGAGTAGATTGGAGAATGGAAACAATACTGGACTGTAAGAGACAGCTTTCTGGAGTTAGTTTCTAGCTTCCTGAAAAAGGGACCTTGTGTCTGTAATTCATGCATTGAAACTTATCACTGAGTTTGTCATTAGAAAAATGACATTGACCTCTGCGGGGTTATTTTCTCAGATCCATCACAACCTAAACAAAAGTTTGTGGCTGAGTTTGTTAAGGTGGAGAACCAAATGACGTCAGACCAAATCATCATCATGATTTTCAACTAATCATTAATATGTTAAAAAAGGGCCATTAATGTTTACACTGGGTGCACAGAAAGCATATCCACTTGCAACCATGACTATTCCTATTTTTCAGGCTTAATACCTTATTTTGGGTGAAATACTCAAGTTTCAATAGCTTTTTCTTTGTTTCTGACATAGTAATGGATATGTCTAATTAATTCTTAGTATTTATTGATCTTTACTATTACTACAAGTTGATTAGGAAAGGTAGGGAAATCTACGGTTATGACATACCTATTCATTTCTCATGTTTCTTGTGAACATGATGGCTTTAGAATCCTGCTCTAGATTCTCATCAAAAGTACTTTATATATCAAATAGAAATCACCTTATAAATATCTTCTTTGATTGAGAAAATGATGTAAGAATCTCAGACTTATGAATTATGGCCTTTCTTGTGTTCTTGAAGGTGAAAAAAACTTAGATTCTGCGTATTTTAAAGCATTAGCTGAAAATCAACCTGATATTATGCCTTCTCTGTGCAAGGGCTTTTATTATTCCATAACTGCAAAATCACTACTAGGAACTTCTTACCAAACCCTAGAGGTGGAGGGTCAAGTGTCTGTTTTATGAAATGACAGAAGTGCCCCATTTTTTTCTGGTTTGTGAAACAAAAAATCTCTTCATGCTTTTACAAGCTTTGTAGTAATACAGAAAAAATAAGTGATGTTGTCACTAACATTCTACTTACACAAAAAAATCCATCCAATAGGCAAGCCTTTGATATCAGTGCAAAATCTCTATGTTGTAGATACTGCAGAAACAACTGGCTTGTCCTCCCTTGAGAGCTAGGTTTGTCCACGGTAGTCTAGATTCATTTTTCCTTTGGAAGTATGGGAACAATTGGCAAATTTCTCCCAATCTGCCTCCCAGAACAATCCAATAATTGAAGAATCTAAGTCTTCACATAAGAAATATTTGTTGCTTTTCAATGAAGAGAAGATGGAATAAGCTACGCACAGCCGGGACACTGAAATATATATGACTGCAAGTAGCTGAAGGGTGGTGATTGTGGCCACAAAGCCAGGAAAAAACATACCTGGTGTTATGCCTGTCTCAGAATAGACTAGGTTACTACTGGAAGAAGACTTGCAGACAACTTGGAAAGAGTTTTGTTGATGTCTTGTTTCTCCTGAATATGTGTAATAAAGCATTCTGCCCCTTCCCAACCCCAAGGAGCATTCTAGGCCAGTGAATTTAAAAATAAGACAGAGAAAATAAGTACTTAAAATCTTTGTATTACAATCCAATTTTGTTGTCAAAATCAAATTGTCTTCAGTAGTTTATTTCTTTAGTACTGCTGGTTCCTCTCTGCTCTTTCCTAATGTGAGAGTAAAGTGAATAATTAATCATAGTGAAAGCTAAATTGTCAGCATTATGTCACACAGGTGAGATGCTGTATTAGCTGGGAGAGGCAGTTCACAATGCTTGAATTATTGTTTTAGACCCTGTGCAGGAACATGTCAATACCACTGCATCATGTTAATGATTTCTATCATTGAGATGTCTTATACCAACATGAAAGCTAGAAACTTATTTAAAAACTATAAAAATGAAAACTAAGATTCTGCAGAGTTAGACAGTAACCTCAAAAAGCCATACAGGTTGCTAAATGCAGACAACATAGGTTAGAGTCCAGCATTTTCTTGATTAAAGCTGGGTCAGATTGTTAGCTACTCCAAAAGATGGCTAGTGTTGTGAGGACACAATTTTTGATAGCAAAGGCATAACCTTATAGTATCTTTCTGCATATATTTTCTTCCTTCTTTTCTTCCATCAGTTTTTGCTAAATGAACTCCACTGGGTGCTTATGCACAGAAACAGCAGGGAAAATATTTCATAGATTATAGTATCTAATGATATTTTTCTTTTCTGGTTTCTCTTACAAATGAGAAATTTCTTTTTAGATGACATAAGTCTGCAGTGGTGGCAGCCACATCACTGAGATGGGATTTCCTACCTGGAATTCTTTGCCACTTAATCACACCAATGCAGATTTTTGTTTTTCAGCAACAGTAAAACTTAAAGTATTCAGAGACCTGAATACCATTCCTAGGTATTTCTAGAAACTTAAGGTTAGAAGGGGCTGAAGGACTAAGGAAGCTATAAATAGGAATAATAGCACTTGTTCTGTCAGATGTCCTAAAAATTCTTTATTCATCTTAGTAGGCTCTATTTGCTACTTACTATGAAAAGAGTAATCAATTAGCAGTGCAGTGGTATTACTAAGCTAGAGGTAAAAATCATCACATAAATATGTTTTTTGTCTTTGTTGCTAGAATTGCTTTTCACTATTACATATAAACAGTAAGAGGTATATAAAGAGTGATCACTTACTACTTGAAGTAAAGAAAGATACCCAAATCCTACATTATCAAAGTTTACTTTCACGTTTTTCCATCGGGCACTTTGATTGTTTTTTATGAGTTCCTCGCACTGACTAAAATTGTTGATTTGGTCGACTTCAAACCTTTCATCAGTTGTGGTGTTAACACAGTAGTAGAACTTCCCAGCAAACAGATTTACTCCCATGATGCTGAAAATTAGCCAGAATATAAGACAAACGAGAAGCACGTTCATGATGGATGGAATTGCTCCTAAAAGGGCATTCACAACCACCTAGTACACAAATACAGGGGAAAAAAGAAAAGAGTGTAAGAATATTTACAGCAATAAAGGTTTGTGTACTGTTTTACCAATGCTTAATAAATGCTTGTTCAGAAACTAATACTAATAATATAAATGCTAAAGCAGTACATTAATAACTGTAACATTGCACTGTTCTTTTAAATACTTAACATTAGAACATGTAATGAAAGGAAAATAAGTGATAAAATTAAAATAATTAAAAGAAAAACAAAAGAGAAGACCTAGTAGCAATAAGATGAAGCCTGACACTGACATGTTCTATATAAAAAAGACAAATGTATTAAAGATAAATACAGACATAATAAAATTCAAAAAAATACAGCATATTATAGCTTTAAAATGTTTAAAGAAAAATGGCAACCTGTAGATTTGACCAACAGCTTTGAAAGTTAAGCTGAAAACACAAATGCCATGAATCTAGAAACTCAGCTCTACATTAAAAGGACTATGCAGGAATTACATACATATCTTTATTGCCTTATTGTTCCATGCAAGAATATAACAAAGATTAATTTCTTTGTATAGAAAAGCAAGACAGTTTTGCAGTATGTGTCTACTTGAATCAACATAATTTATTTCAAGCTCCAGTCTTATTGTTTCATGTATTGAGTTTAAGTCAGTAATACCCTTCATTTATCTAAAGAAGGACATATATATCAAGGACATATTTAGGGGTTTTGATTTTGCATTTTAAAGTACTTTTGGCCAGTTGCCTTCTCAGCCCCTTGCAGGCAAGATGTCAATAATTACTTATGTAGATAAAAAGTGTATTTTTCTGATATATACAGTAATAAATCACATGTGTCTGTCAGAGCTATCAAAACTTTTGAGATATTTGTTTGGCTAATAACTGAGCAATCATTTCTCCTTAAGTATCCAATACCAGGTCTCATTTACAAGTTATATTTTATTTTAAATTTTAATTTTTTTCTCTGTAAAACTTTTAGGATCTTGTAGGAAGGTAAAACAAAATATATAGTAGGGCTCTGATTCTCAGTAATCCACTTCCTGCAGTCAGACAGGAAAGGATTGACGTGGATACTTGGGGTGTATTAAGGTGTCTTAGTCCATCTTTGTTCCCTGCTTTCTGCAACATAGAGGGATCTTCCCCACTACCAATGTAATTCTGAGCAAGCTCAGAGCTGCTCAATCTTACTACCTGTATGTCACAGCCTCTTGAAGGCCTTTGGAAGCCGAGTATTGTGGTTGTGTTACTGGTTGCTCAGCACCCTCCTCCTCCCAAATGTTATGGCCAGGACTTAGGACCTGTTTAGAGATCTCAGGTGAAAATGTTATTTTCAGGACATATTTTCCTCCCATTCTAAGGGTCTTCTCCTCCATTGCCAGACAGTAGAAATGGGACCTTTGTGTAACTTAGAATTATCTCTGTCATTTATAAAACCATGATTTTTTTTTAAATTTAGCTTTTCTTGGCAGCTTCTATTTTTGATAACTTCAAAAGAAGCATGCTTGCTTTTTGAGATTTCTACTATAAAAAATGTGAAGTATCTAGGTGATGTATGCATAAGCTAGCTATTTAAAAAAGTGTTTAAAAAGGCTAACAAGGTCCCAGTCATATTCCGAACGTAGGAAACCATTTTCAAAGGAGTGAGGGTAATGTTTTTTACTATCCTGTGGGGAGAAGAAATCTGTTGCCACTTGGCTTGATAGAACTGAGAACAACATAAAAATTAGGAATGCAATGATTCTGGAATTTATTCCAAGTCTGACCTGATCTATGACACTGTATTATGCTATTGCTGCTTTGAAATTCTAGGCCAGCTAGGGCTTGTCTTATCCTTTTCGGGTTTTGGGGTTTTTTTCCTTCACCCATAAAAATGTTCTGGATGTGTTATACTGATTGAATTCCTCTGCTTAATCTTGGTGAAAAACCTGAAAATAAAGATGTCAAGAAAGAAAGATGAGGATTTAGTCCTGCAGCTTAAATAAATTAAGGTTACCTGTGCCCACACTAAGAATGGTTTTGTATGAATGGAGTGCCTGTAGCAGTTACCTTTTTAAGAACCCTGAGATCCATTGGACCACAGCACAGATCCAGAACAGCCAGCAGAATACTAACAGCTACGGTAACTGTTGCAACAATTATGAATTGATAATAGTTGTAGAAAGAAATGTTTCTACAAAATGCCATCAGTGTGTCTCACATCTTTAGATGAACAGGTAATGCAGTCTCACTACTGAGACTGCCAAAAGATCAACCACATCTTCTTCAATAAGAAGTGAACAGCTTCCAGAAACTGTTCCAACAATGATTCCAACAACTTATTTCATATAGGTCACTGAAAATCCATCAAATGGTAACAATTTTTGGTCACTACTGACCTGGCCTGGATGCGAACTGGTGACCTAGAGATGAAAGGCTCTGTATCCTATTACCAACCCCTTGAGCTATCCAGTCCCCCTGGAAGGTTATTTAAGAAAAGAAGAAAAGAAAATTAAAACTTTTAGAAGTTGTTTTCTGTTTGTGTTTTGTTTTTGTTTGATTTTTGATTTTTTTTTTTGCCCCACCACTGTTGAGCCTTTGCCCTATCATATTTATAATGTAAAACTTCATTTTTACATGCTGGTCAGATGTTTGGCTGACTGTAAAGTCCACCTTAGGAAGATGTCTTTAATTTCTTCAACACATACAGTTGGAGGCAATTGCTTTATCAGTGTGTTTTCCATTTACTTTTTTGGTATTTGCTTTAGGAAGAGCTGAGATATATCAGGATAACCAGGACATTAGCTTACATAATATATGTCCAAGATAGCACCCATACATACACACATGACACCTACACACATAAGTTACAGCAAATGGACAGAAAAAAGTGAGAACCAATTGAAAAGTGAACTGAATGCAGAAAAGACATTGATTAGCATTCCTTGCTGAGCTAAAAAATTTAGCAAATAAAAATAGTCAATCTCATCTTGTTGAAAAGAGTCTGTAGTGGGTTAAAAGAACATTGGCAACCACAGCTCTTATTTTGTCTCATTCTTCAAATCTAGATCAGATGCATGTGATTCTAAAAGTATTTTTTATTTTAAAAGGAGCTGTTCTTTTGGGCTTATTTTCTGTTATTCCTTAATATAGAATATAATGCCAATTAATTGGAAAAATATGTTTGCAGAGTTGTTTGATTGTTTGTTTAAATTCCCTGTGCATTTCCTCAAGGCTGGGATGTTGTTGGTCAGGCTGACTCCGGTGAGCAAGCTGCAAAAGTCCAAGCTGATTCCACTTGTTCATCTTCCTATAGCTTCAGGTAGGTGGAATAGTAATAAGTGCAAGTGAGAAGCAACACTTGACACCTACAAATACAAATGGGCTCTAGACCATTTTACATCTCAGTCGGTATTCATTCAGGGGAAAAAAAAAAATTGTGGGAAACCATGTCTCCTCTAGAAAAAAGCAATATTTCATGTATATACACAATTTTTTCACGTTTACATTTTCATAACATTTATCTTCCAACATCAGATATATACGATAAAAGAATTACTGCAATGCTAATTGTCTGTCTTATCTTCTGGCTGATATGACATTATGTCAATACAAATCAGTAGTCCAGTTGTTTTTTGTTGTTGCTATTTGTATCTTTTTTTGGACAACAGTCCAAAGAAGACAGCAACTGAAAAAAATGAAAAAAAAAAAAAAATCAGTTCTGCTACCAGAGCTGTGCATATGTATAGAATGAAGATTACGCAAAATACTAGCTTATCCATGCTGTGCAAGTAGAATATATGGAATTTTTCTGGATTCGGCTTTGCTGTGGGACACATATCTGAAACACACAGTGAGATGTAAATGTATTGTAGTCCCCACAGCAAAATACCTTCAATAGGTCTTGGGACCTCAGCAGCCACAAGCTTTCCAGGAATGCCTACATTGGGCCTGACTAATGGATATATCAGAACCTCCTGAAATCTGTAAACAAACCAGGAGCAATCTTCGTAGTACTTATCCATTTTTTCTGTAACTTTTGCAGCTTCTGTGAAGAAGTTCCAAACTCTGTCCCTGGTGCAAATGAGGAGGAAGTTACCATATTTGCGGTGGAAAGAAAGATTACAGGATAGTGTCTGGAACATTATTCCTACTTAAAATGACAAAGTACTTTGCCTCCACTTTGGATGTTGTCAGCTTCATAATTTGAGGCTTAAACATGAAAATTTTTCCACAGATTTGATGTGCCAGATCTCATATCAGAGTCCTTTGAAGGAGTCCATCAAAGGCTATAGAGGTTATTTAACCGTTATCTCATATTTTTTTCCACATGTACATTCTCACGTAAGATTCACATACAGAAAGCCAAATAATTTTTACTTCACCAGGACCTTTATGGAAATCAAACCTTATCTTCTATGCATGCTATATGACCCTAACAACCATAAGACATGTTCCTCCTGTACTCGATTCCCTGGTAGCTGTGAAAGCCTTAGAAAGCCTTCAGAAACTCCAAGGAAGAGGAACAAATTGTGGACTTGAATACATATGTCCAAAAAAATGAATAGTTTCTTTCTCTTTAAGTGACTATCTGTACAGTCACACAGCTGTAGGCTTCAGATGGTGCTTATTACAAAAAGCCGTTCATCATTCTCTTACCAGTACGAAGATTGAAGAGCCAGCTGTTCAAAGACAGCAGCATGCAGAGGGAGTTTGACAATAGCATAAGTAGCATAAGCCACATTATAGCAAAATAGGAGAATTCATTCCTGACTCAAACAAAACACTGACAATGCCTTGGGCAGGATTTAAGAGTAAGCTATGAGTATTGCCTTGTCTTGAACAAGTATGAGGCAAGAACATCTGCCATAAGATCATGAATCTCCCCTGCTCAACTGGCCAAAGCCCAGATGGACACAAAGGTGCCAGAGAGAGCACTGAAAGATGAAGAAGTGAGCAAGTAGCCATTGGTTTAGATTCTTGGTCTACCACAGAGGAAAGATTGCTGGAATGAGCAGATAGGTATGCCGTGAGTAGACAAGAATGGAGGCTCAGGTGACATACATCGTCGGAGTTTAGCATGTTCTCATAGTGAAGGACTTCGAGGACATCACACAAGGAAGGCTGGAAGATGCTGAAACCACACTAACTTGACCAGGTAGTGGGTATCAGGTAACAGACAGGTGTATTGTCTCTTAAATTATGGAGGAGTTGAGGCTAGGAAGGAAAAGACATAAGGAATACAGTAGCTTTCCCAATCAGGAGGTCAAAAGAGCATCTGAGGGAGACCATGAAGAAAGCCCATACCTGAATCAAAAGAATTAGCATTATCTGATAGTCCAAGGCAAGGAATCATTGGAACAAACCTCTGTCTTGAGAATTATCATCCCTTGCTCTTTGCATTCATGAATCAACAGCTATAAGAGACCCAGTGCATCAGCTGATTTATTTGTATTATGGCAGCATAAGCATACCACTGGACCTTCACAGGCCAAGCACCATCACAGTGAGATCAGCTATCCAGCAGCTTGAATTCAATGTATGGCTCTTCTTCATGTACTTTTAACTGACAGCTTTTCCACTATAACTGGATCCTCTATCATATGTCTGCTATGCATTTTCTAGTTTACCCATCACAAAGCATGGGCACATGTTCCTATTAGACAAGTCAGAAATACATAATAGGAACTTCTCTCTATGCAAATAATGGTGTTTTCCAAAGACTGGTGCTTACAAAAATAGACAGATGCTCATAAGGTGATATGCAATCAAAAAATTTGTTATGCAAACCAAATTTAAGAGAGATATGCACCCATTCTGCTCTTTTATGTCCTTGTGATAGGAAGGAAGACCCCTACATCAAAGAAGTAAAAAAAAAAAAAAATCAAACCCAAACGCCGGATTTTGCTAATTGCACTGCAAAACCAAATCCAAAGTATCAATTGCCCTATTGAAACCCTTTTGAAAGGTAATTAGAAATGCAAAGGTAGGTAGTATAAAGCAAGTGTTCCCAAGAATTCTTTAAAGTACCTTCCTCCCAAAATACTTGAATGGCTCCTCAGTCCTCAGGGATGAAATTAATCTCATAATTGTATCTATGAAGAATGGGGAAAGTCTTGGAGAGTATCTCTTAGTAACCTTTTCACACTTTGGGGATCATAGGTGGCTTTGAGTTTATGAGATGGCAGTTTCTGGCATTTCACTACTAAAATTGTATATATAAACATAATCTGGAAATTTGTAGGTATGCAGTGTGATGTAAAACACAGCACTAGATTTCTAGAAGAGAAGTACCTTAAGAAACGTGCAATTCCTTCAATTTTCTCATTTGGTTTGTCAGGTAAAAAGAGGAAATGCGTGGACCTGCAGGGTAATCAGTGGTGATAAAGTCTTAATCAACAAACAAAATCAACATAAAAAATCTCAGCAAATACAATTTTCATCAATTATGAGATTATCCATCAGTGCAGTGATGAAATTTGCTACTATCCAGGTTTGTGCAAAGATTAACAAGGGTGAAGGTGAGTTTAAACATTTAAATAATTCAGATTAAAATCGTGAAATCCTTAAAATAATTCATTTAGAAGATGCCCAGTTGATGATAACTATTTGAGTTCATTATCATCATGAGAGATTGTGACAGACAGCACTGAGATCATGATCAGCAATGTGCTATCCCTAAGTAAAGTGAAAACAATCTTTAACAAAATAGGCCTAATTCTTTCTCATTGGCAGAGGTTCTTAACTGGGTAGGAGTTAAAAAAAACCCTGGGTTTGACCTTGTGAAACAGTAAATTATAACTGTCAAAATCAAGTTTAGATTTCAGCTCTTTTACTCCAAATATGATGATCTATATGTAAGTACACACTTTCATGCACAAGAAAACATTTTTTCTCCCTTTTCAAACCTAACAGCTACCATTTAATGAGAATTAAATATTTCTGTGAGAGAAAGTGCAACCTACTTCACATGATGCAGATAATGATTCTAGGGAGGAACTATGGTGAATCTAAAAATATAGATTCATCCAAGTTATTCCAGCCTTCTCATTTTCAATTAATTACTCCTCTCTATTTTATGTTAATGGACTTCTTGTGAGAAACTCTCATAACTTTGTCCCACAAACAGAAATCAGGATGGTGCACCATGTTCATATGAATGTGTGATCTATAGAATCATAGAATAGCTTGGGTTGGAAGAGACCTTTAAAGGTCATCTAGTCAACCCCCCTGCAATGAGTAGGGACATATTCAGCTAGATTAGGTTGCTCAGAGCCCCGTCCAACCTGACCTTGAATATTTCCAGGGATCTACCACCTCTCTGGGCAACCTGTTCCAGTGTCTCACCACCCTCATTGTAAAAAATATCTTCCTTATATCTAGTCTAAATCTACCCTCTTTTAATTTAAAACTTATCCCTTGTCCTGTTGCAACAGGCCGTGCTAAAGGGTTTGCCCCATCTTTCTTATAAGCCCCCTTTAAGTACTGAAAGGCCGCAGTAAGGTCTCCCCGGAGCCTTCTCTTCTCCAGGCTGAACAACCCCAACTCTCTCAGCCTGTTCTCACAGGAGAGGTGCTCCATCCCTCTCATCATTTTTGTGGTCCTCCTCTGGACCTGCTCCAACAGGTCCATGTCTTTCCTGTGCTGAGGGCTCCAGAGCTAGAAGCAGTACTCTGGGTTGGGTCTCACCAGAATGGAGCAGAGGGACAGAATCACCTCCCTCGACCTGCTGGCCATGCTTCTTTGGATGCAGTCCAGGATACGGTTGGCCTTCTAGGCTGTGAGGGCTCATTGCCAGCTCATGTCCAGCTTTTCATCCACCAGTACCCTCAGGTCCTTCTTGGCAGGGCTGCTCTCAATCCCTTCATCCTCCAGCCTGTGTTGATACTGAGGATTTCCCCAACTCAGGTGCAGGACCCTGCACTTGGCCTTGTTGAACCTCATGAGGTTCACACCAGCCCAGGCCTCCAGCTTGTCCAGGTCCCTCTGGATGGCATTCCGTCCCTCAGGCTTGTCAACCGCACCACTCAGTTTGCCGTCTTCTGCAGACTTGCTGAGGGTGCACTTGATCCCATTATCTACGTCCACTAATTATGTTCCAGTATTTACCTCACTATAAAAAAAAACCACCACACCCAAACAAAAAAAACCCCACCAAAAACAACCCCCCCCCAAATCAAATATCACCCCCCAAAAAACCTCAAACAGAACCTCACCAAAAACTCTTATATCAAATAAGACTTTCCTATCACCCAGCTTGTGTCTGTTGCCTCTTGCCATCACTGTGCGCATCTGAGAAGAGTCTGGCTTTGTCTTTTCTCCAGTTTTTCCAACCGAAATTAGAGGTATCTTATGGCTTCTGCCTTTAAAAAGTGCATAGTAAAAGAACTAGAATATTGCCATCTTTGCTACACAGTTTGCCCTAATGCCATATACGTACATATAATTTGTTCTTAACTACATGACCTATGATTATGTAAGCTCAGAATTAAATAACACTTAGAAAAATGTTTAGAAAAGTTAGAAGCAAAGAAATAAAACTCAGATCTTGCTCTAGCAAACTAATGCTTATCCTTAATTCAAGATCACTACAATGTAGCAAAAAGAAAGTATGAAAAGGTAAATTATGATAGTGAGACTAGAAAATTATTTAAATCAAGAAAAAAGCACAAAAGTTTGTTTCATGAAAGAAATTAATGCATTTTTTCAGTGTTAGAACCGGCATGAGAAGCACCTCATATATGAAACAATTGACAAAAATTGAGTACTTATGATAAGATTTATGACAAGGTTTTCAATTTTTGAATGAAATGAAGACTGTATTAGGAATAAAGGATGAAAATTGTTAGAAAACTACCATTTAAAGCAGTAGTTGTAAAGAAAAATATGAACATAACTGAGAGTATGCAAAGAGAAGACAGGCAGAAGGAAAGAATCAGAGAGACCTGACAAGGAGGTACAACTAAATCTTAATCTTGATAGGAATGAACAAATAAAGTTGAAGCAAGAGATAGAAGATCTCAGAAGAAAAAAAAATCACTCCTTTAACAACTGCAGTTTTTTCAACTTTTCCCCAGTTGTTACTGTACAAGTGCGGCTGACTGAAGAATGCTTCTGATGATAGAGAATTTTTCTTCAAAGAAAGCAAAATACTTTCTCAAACACTTAATGCACAAACTATTTTTATAACACTTTGTGCTGGAAAAATTTCATGCTATTGAGTGGTGAGTTTATATCTTGGAATGTTAGAGCTGTTAGCAGGGAGGTTCAACTACATGATCTCAGGAGGTCTCTTCTAACCTCAATGATTCTGCAGTTCTGTCCTAGCTTTTATAAGAAAATGTAACTTTGTTAAAGTAGCAACAGAAGCATTTCTCATTCATGTGACAGTCTATTAAAAGCAAGCTACACTGTTGGATTTAACAAAATATTGGAGTTCGTGGAGCAGATTTGATTCTGTTTCTCACCAGAAATCAAGTATATAACAAAATACTTTTGAAGACAACATAGAAGAAAAGATATAATTTAACATACTGTATGATGAAATACCGTAATTATCTCCCAAGCAATAAATAGTTTGGCTGCATTTGAGATGACCTGGTAAATATTGTAAATACACACGAGCAGGAAAACAGAGTACTTATTTGATGTAGGAACAATATTTTAGAATTTCACCGGATGCAGTGAAAAAAAAAAACTTTTTGCTCTTCCTGTTGCATAAATGAAATGTTATTGACCTTTATGTGTTCTTTAACATTTTTAATTAAAATGTAAGCTATATTATGTATCTCATTCAAATTTCATTAAATTTTGATTGTAAAAGTAAGGATTTTCTTCAAGATACAACAAACACAAATTCAGACAAAAATCATATCAGTTTCAATTATAACAGAAACTCCTTCAAATGTTATCTTCTAATTGTAGAATTACAGCCTAAGAAAAGTCTCAAAATACTAAGATATTTCCTGTATGATCTATGAACATCTACAGAGAGTCTTCTTCCACTGAAGTTTGTAAATTTTTTAATTGTCTTTCATGAGACCTAACACTTCAAATAGACTTTCCTTAAAACTCAAAGGTAATGAATAAAATTGCAGTCCTCAAAAAAACCTTCACAGTGCATAATCTTTTGATCAACAAAATATATTCCTCTATATTTAAGAGAAACTTGCAGAAGATAGTGAGTACACTTTCTTGAGGGTGAATACATAATTCTTAACTATGAGAGAAGATGCTGAATTTACAGTGAATGCTGTTTATGTTGATACATTATTTACACTGAAGCTACAGAAACCCCTGCACTGTGATACCTCCTACAGTTGGTTGCTTGCAAGGGTTGTAGTCTAAGAACCAGATTTTTCTAAGGATCTGATAGTGACTGCAAAATTTTTATATCACTGACATGTCTCCTGCAGGACATTTGTAAACTCCAAGAAAGATACTATAAAAATAATACTGTTATTGGCATTTTATAAAAATTACAAAAACTAGTTTCCAACACAGGCCAAAGAAGACTGAACTCAGATTCCAAGAAAGGATTGTATATGTTTTATGATGTCTTGTATTATCTATATACATTTGGAGTGATTTATTTAATGTAACATATAGGGGTTTAAAAATTATGCAAAAATTTAAACTGCAATTATATAAATACCTATAGTTGTGACTATTCAGATCGTAGTGCTTTGGTGTGTGCTTAATGTATTACAAATAACGTTCAAAACTTTCTATGGGATATTTTTGAATGTATGTAGATATAAATTGAGTAACAGAGTAAAACAGAGACCTTTCCAAAACAATGCAAAAGCCAGATTCAGGTTTTTAAAGAAAACCACTTTTTATCTCAGTTAAAAAAGCATCTGAAAATCTAAAAATAGCTGAGGTACCTTTCTCCTGCAAAAAGAACTCAGATAACTAAATAACAACCGATTTTCTCAAAAGTTATCTTGTTATTTCTGTAACATCAGAAAAGTCAAAGGATTATTTCCAAAGATTTAAAGCAACTAAGAAGGGGGTGTAGGGTGAACATATATAATCTATTTGTGCTCCTACTGGGATTCTCAAATAAGATTGTCTCTCCTTCTAACCCTAAATACACAATGTAGTGATTAGTCACACTGTAATCATTAAGGGTAGAAAAGGAGGAAATACTGTACCCATAATACAGATAAGGGGAGGAACCACTGGTCCACCCCATCCAAGCTGAAGAAAGGTTATCCTACATAAAACAGAAATATATGGCCTGTTATTCATTGTGAATCTGTAATGACAGACACTTGATGTTATGTTTTATAACTCATTCATATGAGAAATGTTTCTTTTCTACTAATGAAGTTTGGATTACTCTTGAAAATGCCTCATTATCGCTTTCCTGGTAAGGGAATCTAAGAATAGGCGTTGAATTTTAGAGGATAGTTAAGACATCAAATACTCTAATTTAGTTTTACAAGTTATGAAATTGGACTGGAAATTTGAAATACAGTAAATGTTTAAAGCCATCAGCCAGAAATATGCATAAGGCATGCAAAACTGAAAGTGCAAGTGGATTTCAGATTGTTTGCTGCCTTCTACTATTTCTCTAATAAATCAAGCACGGCATGACATGCTTTATTTTGTGAAATTAGACACAAATGCATGCTTTATTGTCACTTAATTCTCTAAATCAGCAAAGCAATGTATACTTACTATTCTACATTTACAAGTAGCATATCAATTCAGAACTAGCGCAAAAGCATTATATTGCAAGTACTAAAAAGCTAAACAAAAAGCAATGGGTATATTCAAATCTCAGTTTGCAGACTGGTCAGTATGTACACTAATTGAGATGAGAATATAAACCATAAGACAGAAATTTAAATTAAATTAAAGCAATTCTTTACTTTGCCTTCCAGCATCTGGGTGGAGTTGGTTTTGAGATTCACTGTAGAAAGTATTAAAATTTCTCAGAATTCAGTGTGCTAACAGATATTTTAAATGCCTCTAATATGGCAAAATTTGCTTCTGTGCTCAAGGAAAACACAGACTATGGACCACTTGTACCCTACAAGTACCTACTTGTACTTTTGGTGCAAGTGATTCATCTATCTTATATTCACTTTGGAAAGAGAATTTATCTTTTTTATGAAACAACATAATTATAGAATTAAGTTGTAACTACAGAGTATAACAGTAAACTTATAAGAATACCACTTAAAATGTGAAGTCTGTTTTATATTTAGGGATAACAGAATAGTTATTATTATTTACTGACTATGTAGAATGCTGTATTCTCCTGATTACCAGAATGGTAAACTTATTTAAGAAAAAGATTGATTTAAAGCAGCTGAAAACTTGACAGATTGTTTTACAAAATGATGCAGAGCTTTTTACATACAGGGACTTTTGTGGGATACATATGATCTCTTACATTTCCAATGCAAAACTTTCACAGTTTTGAACATGGGGTAAAAATTAAAATTATAAATACATGCTGAATAAAAACTCAGCTTGTTTTGTCACAGCTCAGCGTAGGTATAGGCAATATAAGAAAGCAAAGAGGGTTGATTTATTTTTACTTTCTGTTGGCAGATAAAAGAATCTGCTTTTATGGATTTTTATGAAATGAACTCAGTTTCTGAGAAGACTGTAATTTGACTATAGTGTTATCATAAGCTGGTCAATTATTTGTTACGTGAATCTTTTTACTGTTCGTGAGTCACTCATAAAGTAATGCTACTATCTGTCAACGAGATGTTGTGAAAACTTGCCAAGTGCTTTGGAATAGCCATTTTCAGAAGTACATGCAAGAAATACTAAAGATAAGGCCTATACCAGTTGGCCAGTCAAGTTTGCTAAGTGACTGGAATCAGGTACTTCACTGATTATTGTTAATATTGGAGGACAGAGCTGAAACCTTTTTTGCTCTTCCAGGCTTGTTGGTGATTCCTCCACAGTAAGTTACTCATGAATTATTCATGTTGTGTGTCTGACATTCTATCATATGATTTGGCTTCTGGCATAGATTCATAGTTATTCACTGAGAGATAAGGGAAAGCAGTAAATAGATTTCAAATAACAGGAACTTTTCTTTGAGCCTGAATATCCTAAATCCTTTAAGTGGTAAATTTACTAAGGCAATCATGTAAGGATACAGAAAAATGGAAGAAAACATTTGGCAATCAATTTTGACATTATCTTTCTAGAAATGATGTTTTTTCCAACGTCATCTAGAGAGCTGCATTTCTTGTCCCAATGAAACTTCTATACTGGTCTCCCAGTCCTCCTGCAGCTGACCAGAACATTATTAAAAAAAATAAAGTGACATTACTCTGCAGAAAACCACATTTATCTGAATATTCATGAACAGTAACTACAAAGAAAGACAAAGAGAAAATGGCTAAATCAAATAGTCATTCCAAACTTAAATGAAAATTCGTACATTCTGTAGTACTTGACCAGCTCTTACTCTGCTGAATATCAATAAATTTAAAATTATGAGAAAACTGTTAAAAGTAATTTGGTTATATGAAACTGAAATTTATTAATCTAGTAATCATTGGTTTGCAATATTTTTTTCTGATGCATTCTGAAGTAGAGATATGTAGCCTGATGAACACAATTTAAGCAACAGTATTCTGAGCCTCAATTTGATTTGATTGACTTGATTATAATTGATTTTAAATTCATTAGTGCATTGTTTCCTCTTATGTTTCCATGAAGTAGCAAAAAAACATTCTCTTAACATATTTCCATGACATGCATATAGAGTTAGTTTGTATTCAGTGGCTTTAAGGAACGGAAGGTATAAACAAATGAAAAAATAATTAAAATGCTTTCTTGAGTGAGATGAATAGTAAGCAGGGCCTCTGAGTTGCTCAGAATAACTAAGTAATAACCTTACGTTGTATTGAATATTGAATAGAGATTTGTTGAAATAAGAAGAGTATTTACCTTACAAAAAGAGTAATTTCACAGAGAAATCAAATAACTTGATTTGTTTTTAAAGTCAGCCAAGCTCAGAAATAGATTTAAACCACTAGTGGGTATGAATATATCTGTAGTACCATCTAGTAAAATTCAGTGTGGTTTGACCAAAGGTGGTTTATCAAATATGAAGAAAAATGAAGGATTTCAACTGGTAACAGAAAATATAATTAACTAATGCTAAATTAGATTCCTGTATAAATATTGTGATATGTTTATCAGTAAAAATTAATAAAATCTTGCTGCATTTTATTCATTATTAAGCATCTAGTAAGACAGTTCATAGTTCGTAATTTCAAATAACCAGGAAAACTCCTGAGATTGGCTAGAAAGTAAAGTAACCTTAATGAATGTAACTTCTATGTGATACTGCATATGGATTTAGGTGAATTGATGAAGCTTTTTGCTTATCTGTTAGTAAAAGATATGCAATAGATAAAAAGATAGTGCAGCCTTACTGCATGGACTTGTCATTCCTTATTCTGCATGCATGGATTCTTTCTATGCATGCATAGTTTCAGATTCTTTCGTGTTGTCTTACCCTCATGCCTTCAAATCGTGACAAAGCTCTTAGAGGTCTCAAAGCTCTTAGTGTCCTAAGGGACTTAATGGCACCAAGTTCAGAGTAACCCAATGCATTTGCTGTTAAGCTAACCAAAGAGACCTATATGAAAACAGGAAAGTAAAAATTATTATATTGTACATACTACTTTACATACCATAGAAGTGAGATATAAACTTCTTTAGAAGAATATAATTTTGAACCACTTTCTCCAGGAATAGGAAGTCTTTTAAATGAAAAAAAAAAAAAAAAAAGAATTAATATGAAAGAAGAGTAGGATAGGTGAATAAACAAACAAAAATATCATAAGGTAACAATATCTGGAAACACTAATACTTCTGAATTTCATATTTTGCTAGTAATTTAAGGGCATTTAAAACCACAAAAAAGCAAATTAAATTACTCTCTTCTTTTTACCAATTTAGGTATTGCTCTCAATATTTCTTTGGCTTACAATGCTGTTGGGATCAGTAATTATAGCTGATAATGCCCATTTGATTGCCCACAACTGAAAGGGCATGACTGGAGCCTGTTTTGAATTAACAGATGGGTCACAGAGCAACATTGCTCTTCTGGAAATCGGTAGAAAGGATTAATTTTTCTATATTCAGTTACACTGATTAGTTCTTTTGCCTGACTGCTGAATTTATGTGCTCTACAGGCTGACATTAACCTGGATTATGCTGTTTTTCAAAGACCTTATACGAACAGTTCCAGAGTCAGCAGATGTAATAAAGTCTCATGTCCACAGGCCTTTATGTACTCTGAATCCCTACATTACCTCAGTGAGAAATACCATATTCTCTACATTTTCTATGGCTGCTGTCCAAAATAATACCTTCTGTTTTCTTCCCATTTCCCCTAAATGTTCCTTTATTACCCTGTTCTAATTCCTTGCCTATTTATTTATTGGGCCAAAAATAGCACAATGATCTCATGTACTCTTTCATTATAAGGAACAATCCATCGGGTAGAAAGCACTGTAGGACAGTGCTCTTTATGAACCATATTTAAAAGCAAGCATTCTATGTGAAATCTTCAGCTTTTAAAAGTTGATAGCTTTTCTGTACTTGTCAATCCTCAGCTCTAGCAACCCACAAAACTAGGTCCTTCTGAAACCTGAATTTCTTTCTTCAACACATTCATCATACTGCTGAAAACTTTCAAGCTTTCAAGCTGCCATAATCTAGAGACAAAGTAAAGAAAATACCCAGGTGTGTAAATCCAGGATTTAATCATGAGCTTATTCAGACACTTGAATATGTGTTATACCTTCACACAAAGTAATATTCAAATTTTCACATTCACAAGATGGTTGTTTGGGGTATTATGATTTAAATAAGGTCAAAAATTAGTGAAAATTAGTTTAGAAAAGGCACCAGTGCTTGCATGCTTCTTCAAGCTTTTTCTTATAGGTGTACCCATTTTGAGAAGAATTTAGATACTAAAGAGCAAAAGTGTTTTCCAAAGAGAGGGTCCTTTCTTTGTATGACTACTATGTTTGAATGTGGCTATCTGTAGCTGTATATATAAAGCTGAATCTTAGATATATGTAATCCGTAATGTACACCAATCAAAAAGGTTGTAGGCACCAGTCATGAAACAAAGTGAAGTAAACTCTTTGATTAGCCCTTGTGTGCTGGGAACACACTCAGAAACTGTTGCGTTTTTAGCAATTCTTTGGGTCAATAACTGCTTATGAAGTTCACCTTTTACCTACTCAGTGCCTGTTTCTAAGTCATTGAAGCCAAGACAAAGTGCATCTTAATTTTAAAATTGAGCTTGTTTAATATTTGTTTTTCCAGAAAGTTTTACCAGAAATTCCTATCTTAAAAATGTAGCGACTGGTTGTGGTTTTGTAACTACGTAAAACATAGTATTTTAGTTTCACACACAGAACTTCATAGACTGCAGAAACAGTATGGGTTTCTGCACATTGGAGGTTTTCTCAAGGAGGCATACTTAGGACATTCCTTTTTTTAAATTCTCCGTAACTGCATTAATACATCAAGAAATTGTCTCCCCCATTTCACAGCAGAGCACAATAGAGTTGTAACTATTAGATAACTCTTGAAGGGAAGATTGTTGAGCCTGATTTCAAACACAGCTGTGAAGATTGCCATTTCGGTAATATTCATGGGAGTTTTAATACTCAGTAAGCCACACCACCAATGCTACAGACACATATTGCATTCCTTGTAAAACCCTAATTCAGCCATATGCTGAAATTTGTGGACATCATGTTTGTTCTCTTGCCAGAGGAGTTTTAATCCAGATGAGCATCTGAAGTCTGGTGGACCAGACACCCATCTAAATGCTGGATGCGACTTTGACTGCAGCAGGGGGGAAGGCGGGTCTGAAGGTGGGAATGAGCTGCCAGGGGCAGAATAGAGGACAGCACTACCTTGTTCAACAACAGTGCTGGGATAAACCCTTTAACTGCATGTTGGGCTACCATATGAGGTTCTTTTGTTATCAGGAGAACTTCCAGTCTTTCTTAACTCGGGTATAGGAAGGCAGTGTTGTAAGTTTAAAGTGAAAGACAGAGAAATACAGCATTTTTTCCATCTATCTTACTTTTTAAATTGAAAAGTAAACTAGAGCAAGTAATTAAAAAAAAAATCAGGCAAATATAAAAGTAACACCTAGGAAATATACTACATACATCGACAATCAGGAAGTCCAGCCAGCACCAGGCATTAGTAAAGTATGTTTGATAGCCATAGGCCACCCACTTCAGCAGCATTTCCAGAATGAAGATGTAAGTGAAGACCTTGTCAGCATATTCCAGCATGGTCTTGATAGTTTTGCGCTGCTCAATATATATGTCTTCAAAAGCCTATGGGTGAACAAATTCAAAGATATTTGTTG
This sequence comes from Phaethon aethereus, assembly GCF_964289735.1. NCBI lineage: Eukaryota > Metazoa > Chordata > Aves > Phaethontiformes > Phaethontidae > Phaethon > Phaethon aethereus. The sequence goes on from NC_138580.1 coordinate 21,358,585, forward strand.
TTCCCTTTTGTTATTGGACATCATGTTGTAACAAAAAAAAAAGGGGGGGGGAGCAACAAAAAAAGGAAACAATCTTTCTTCAAGAAAAGGCATGGGAGTGTCACTTTTATCTGATATCTCCTTTTCTGCTAACTCAATATATACCTGTTTTTCCCCTATGGAATTGTATTTTCCAGGTTGCAGGAGGGAGAAGCAGATATTACACAGCAACCACTTCACTGGTCAGAGATTTTTATTTATTTATTGAATAATGATGAATGTGAATAATGAAAATGATGGTGAATCTGAATTCTCAGATCATTTTCAGTACTCACAAAGACCACTGATTCTGCAGAGTGGTGTGCCTAAACCGAATTATACTGCGATCATTCATTTCGTATGTAGGTAGATCCATTTCCAAAATCTGGGCCCATAGCTGTAATTTTCAGGACAATGACAATACAGTTTATCTTATGTTTTTAAGTCCTGTTGCTTTTTGAAAAATTTAAGTAATAAGTCATAAAACAAGTTCTTCCTTTCTTAAAAAAATATTTATCTAAATCAAATACCTGCTTTACTGTTTTGTTCACAGGAATATGAGATTATGAGATACATAAAATTTCTGAGATCCTTGCAATGTTATTTACACTTTTTGTGTGTTTTCATTTGTAGACAGTTGAAAAAGCATACAGCTTCTGTTTTTCAGACATTCCTCCTATCCTCCAAGAAATATTTCCTTTAATTGCTGTAACATTTTAATTATGCTATTACTTATTTATGAATAACAATCTATTTTATTGGATTGAAAGACCTGGAATGATCTGCTAGCTTGCAAAAATTAGGGTATTTATTGATACTAACATTCATTTTTACCCATCCTGCTTTTGAATCACTCTACATCTGTTATTTAAAATGATTAGTGTTTGTCTATCAATCATCGAATTAACATCTGTCTATCAGTAATTTTGGACACTTAGATCAGGCACTATGGTACCTGACAGTAATATGTAATTGTTAACAGAGCCACCACATACCATTTCTTTTTTATAAATGAGAGTACACCAGAGGCTAAGCTAGCAGTGCTCTTGGCAGCTAGAATCGTGTGTGCTCCCTGCCTGAATGCCTCTAAGATAGGGGTTTGCAGGCAGCCTGCAGTGTGCCTGTGCCTGCCAGATTTCCTGGCTGTAATGACAGTGGGACTGTCTGGAGTGTGGCTGTAGGGTGGACACTGGGATACAGTACTGGCAGGTCCAAAGAGACCTTTTCAGTATCACAAAGGAAGTTGAAGGCAGAGCAGGATCTCCCATCTCCAGAGTCTTGGGCTAATCTCTGATCTCTGAAGCAGTTTCACAAATGTGCTGTGTGTTCTGTGGATAAAATACACCTTAGCTTCACAAGCATGAGATGCTAACACTGTGGGATCTCATTTCGAACTTTCTCTAAATATAATGATGGGAATTCACCTTTATCACATCTCCTGCCAGCACTTTTCTCTCATTTACATTCTTGTCACTAAAGGTTTTCTCCATTTGGTAGCATCATCCAAAATCCAATAGTGTCGATGTAAGTCTTTTTTTATTTCAGTAGGTTTTAAATCACAGGGAAGGTGTCGCATGGTGTTGAGTAAGTGTTGCTTATTTGATGGTTATGTTGATAATAGACCACTCCAAAGAATGATTTTTACAGATTTAACCACAACTGATGTTAGGTATAATTATAAACTGCTAACCATTAACAGTATTTTAAATTGTTGGGAGTGGTCATAAACAGTTTATAATATAATTTTGCAGTGCAATTTTGTTTTATGATGTAGGAACTTAAGTAACTTACTGAAGGGCAATTGAATCTACCAGGGCAGATGCTAGATATACTCTATGTTATCTCAGGGCAACTAGTTTGCCTAAGAAACTTCAGCTCAGTATGTCAAGGCTCAGCTTTATTTAACAGTTTATCTCCAATTTCTGTATTCTTTGCTATTATTTGTATTTGTGAAATAATATATTATTGGTATGTTTTGTTTCTTTTATTGTTATAGATGTATGTTATGCTTGGCTTCTCTTTATTCTGGCCTCACACGCTTATTAAGCTTACAGCCTGATGATTGGCAAATTCATGTTTTTACAGATATCCCTTTAGTCTACGTGTATGAATATGTAGAAGCTGAATTAGAAGCATAATTAATAAATTCATATTCTTAGAGGGGAATAATTACAAATGCACTGTTTTCATCTTTCTTGTTGTTCTAGCATATAACATTTATAAGAGTCTATAAGGCAGCTCTGGCTCTTGCAAGGTATTGTGAGTTGTTTATGCCATCACAGTTACTTCCAAGTGTCTTTTTTTCAGCAGTGGAAGTACTTTTCCCTGAATAAAACTAGTGAGCAAGCTCAAATAATAAATTTAAACATGTTCTCTTGTTTGCATGTTGTCCCTCTCCCTGCTTCAGGCATATAATTATAATTTTCAGCAAACAATTTAAGCCCTCTCTAATCAAATATGTCTGTTCTTTTTTCAACATATTGCCGAGAAGAGACTTTTTCTACCTATTCTTTCAAAGGTCTGACTAAAATTTAGTCCTGCCATTTGAAGACATGGAATTGTGTGTTCTTTCTGGTGGAGAAAGCAAGGTTCAAACAATATTCAAAGAGGCAACTTTTAAGAAGTTTTTTGACAACACCATAACACTCTGTTCATGTTTTACTTACCAGAGCTCCACTACTGAGGAGAATCATAAAGACAATGAAAGTCTCAAACCAGTTGTGTTCAACAATCTTGAAGCAAGTTTTTCTAAGGTTCCACCACTGCTTTCCTCTCCCTTCTTCTATACTTACTTGACAGCACTTGAACCTTCGTACACAGCCTTTCAAACAGTGTATGTATTGAGGAAAAAAAAAAAGATTTAATTGAATTACATTAATTTGATTCTGCATTCTGTTAATGATACAATGCTACCTTTCCAGAAGCTGTGCTATTTAGTAAAAACCCAATAGTTTTTCATCTAGATTAGCTTCCTTTTCTCCAAAGCAAAAAAATTGACACTGAGACAATTGGAATTTACAATTAAATGAACAAGTGAGAAGAAAGTATTTCTCATTTATCAAGAACTAAGCACTCAATACAGTGCACACAAAAAGATAAAAGTCCATGGAACATGAAGCCAAATTACAAAATACAAAGTATGAGTAAAAATCTACAAACTTATCCAAATGTATAGTAGATAATGTAATATAGTTATATAGTAAGATATAGGCAAGTGTTATTAAATTATACTTTCTTTTGTTTGGAATACTAATGTCAGACAATGTTGCATTTATTGTATGAAAAAATTCTAAGCTTGCTATCTGAGTTCTGAGATTTTCAGTACTAGCTAACTTTTCTAACTTGTGCCCTTAATTTATTTAAGCTTTTATGATTTAGCTGCTGACTTGATTTTGTTTCTTCTTCCATTTAGGTGGAATAATACTAGTAATCAATAATGGTATTTGCCAGATACAAGTCTATTAAAGTACTACTTCTTACTAGTTTAGTGTAAATTTCTAAAGAAATGTCTGTTACCATGTCCGTAACTCAACGCCAGCACTGACTATAGCATATATTTTCTAAAGTCTAGATCTACCTTTTGCTTACAGATACCAAAAATGACATTTGCATCCTTACATTACTGTTTTAAATCTGTTCCTTTCCCCACCTCCTTCACATGCACACATCCATAAGATTTCTCACAAGGAAATGCCTTTGCAAATAAAGTTTATGACCAAATTCTTGTTTTATTGAGTTATGTAAAAGGGCCAATAGAAGGAAGCATGAAAGATGAATGAGTCCACCAGGTGAGACAGTTCTTGTCCCCGGTGGCACTCAGAGGCTCTTGCTTCTTTTTTTGCCAATTTGTGGAAGGTTCATTTAGCTTTTTGCACAAGACCACCTAGGTGCAGTTTTTATTTACCACTCAACAGCTGTATAAAGCACTTTGATAGATATCTATGAAGAGTGGTATAAAAATAGTGTGTTATTTTATTATCTGTGAGACTGTAACTAAACTCAGAAAGTACAGTAGTTCATACTAAATTAAATCTTTCAGTAATATATTTTTCTTATTTAAAAAAGATGATAAATTTCTGATAAAATGTTTTCTTAATTGTTTATCAGATATAGTATAATTGTCATATTAGTATTCATATGGAAAATTATAGCCTAAAAGTACTGCCACTAATAATCATAGTTTAAACATTAGCAAAGGAGTAATTAAATAAAAAATATTAATAGTTAGTTTAAATAGATAATTATTCCGTATTTCATGAATAAGTATTGCTAGTATTTTTGTTCCAAACACCTTCTGTGAAGCAGGCCTCTGGCTCCTGGGCTTCTTCAGGTTCAGCTTCTGGTTGCTCTTCTGCAGGAAGTCCAATATCAACTGTGCTACCTTCAGATGAACTAGACAAATTTAACTTCTGCAAAATAAAAAAAAAAAAAAAGCATCATAAATGCACAGTAAATATTTTTAAGGCAAATATTCATTGTTTTCAGAATAAGTAAATAATTCTGCCATGTTTTTGAATCTTCTCATATTCAACATAAGTAAATTGCTGATAAACTTGTGAAATTTGTACAATCTTTGGTTTTCCTTCTGCATTGTATGGATCCTTTAAATAGAAGGTGTATCGGTGATAGATAAGGCTTTAAGCAAAGTTATGATTTAAACTGAAAAATGGATGATGATTCTAAGTCTGCAAAGATTTATGACGACAACTAGCCATAAGTAGCAATGATCTCTTGACCTACATAGAAATAATGAAGCTTAAATACATATGCAGAAATCTGTAGTGTCTACTGAAAAGCAGGTAAGAGCCTAAATATAACTATATAAATGAGGTGGGAGCTCAGAGGAATGAGCGGAAAAAGTACTGATCAGCAGAGAAGGCTATACTTCAGAATTGCTGAAAGTCTAGCTCAGAGTGAAGCAGAAGCTGCATACAATACAGCTGAGGTAAATTAAAGATGGCCCATAAAACATCAGAATGTGATTTATAACCTACTCAAATTTTCAGTAACATGATGAGCATAAAGGTGTAAACCAAACCTTAAAAAACTGAATGCACTTAAGCTAATCCTCATTCTAAAAATTCTCAAAGCATTGTAACATGCAGCTGTGACCTTGTTGCAATCTAGCTGGTTAGGATCAAGGCTAAAGATTGGGTAAAAAATTGTGAGGGAAACATATCTAAGGATGTAGAGGGAAACAAAATAATAGAATAAATCCAATATAGGTTCAGCAGGCTTTTTGATATTGAGGACAAAAATTCCCAAACCCTAACAACAAAACCCTTATTAATGCAGCAGGCAGTCCATTTTTCAGCAACAATTCCAGGACTCATTGATGTTGAGTTGCATGGTGCTTCATAAAATTTGTAATATTTTAAGTAGCCAATTCTTAGTTAATTTTACCTTGTGGTGACTATAGAGACTGGAAGAACAATGTTTCAACTTTATCAGGAAAATGAGCTGATGTATCCAATTTCAGGCACTGCCATTTGTCACAAGGATCAATATATAGAGGTTTTTTCAAATTACATTTTCACCTCACTGTTGCCTCTCTGATATTTTTACAAAATGTTGTATACTTGTAGTAATCTAATTTTCACAAATCAACCTTCTCTTTATGACTTACTACTTTTCAAAATGTTTTTGAATTTAGTTTTTGAAAATTTATATTTTGAAAATACTTTTCAAAACTTTTCCAAAGCTTTTTAATTTTTGGAAAAAAACCTTTTCATTTTATTTCCCTGTTTTCTTCTAAGAAGCAGATTTTCTGTAATATTGTCAGATACTTTTTGCACACTAAAATTAATCTCTTTGAAATTAACAGTGTAAATTATAATTTTAAGATGATAAATTTGTTACTTTTCTAAGGGAGAAAAGAGTACTCAGCTAAAAAACAATCCAAAACAAACAAGCAAGCAAAACCCCCGCAGAAACCTCCACTTTTAGAGCTGACCCAATCAGCAAAAAAGGACCTTGGCCAGCACTGTAAAACTCCAGAAATGGTGCTGAAAAACTCAATATGGTCTCAAGTCAGCTTGAACTTGCCTGTTAGTGTCCTCTCTCCTGCAAGTGGAGAATCCATACAGTCTTTTCTATGTGAGTTCTCATCAAAAACTCATCTAATTCAAAGGTTCTGCTGTTCTGGTGTTTATAATTTCTTTTCTATAGTCCCATTATACTAACAGTCGATATAAAATAAGAAGTTGGATTCAAATCCAAAACAGCAGGGCTGGATGGATGTTCCACAGAAAACTACATAACAGCTGCTCTTTCATAAGCAGGAAGTTAGAAATATCATAATACTTTCTCAGCAGGATAAAAGGTAACCCTGGTCCTACAGGTAGCAGCACATTTGCAGAAAGCTTTCCTAAGCTGAATCTATTCCCCATTGGTCAGTCATAAACCAGCTTGTGTTACTGCATTTGACTGCCTGCTCTATGATGGGTTGGAAGACTGGACTGGACTGGCCAGCACTGAGGTAGCTGTGGGGAGAGTAGATGACCAGTCACTGTTTTTCTCCAATGGATCTTTGTCTAAATGTTGCTTTATTTCAAAATTCTTCCTGCTGGGGAAAGTTCATAATGTGCTCAAGCACATTATTAAAACCTCTCTTGTGGCAGTGGTTCAGAAGCTTGACTCAAAGCAAAATTATAAGATATTTTGGCTAATATTTAACAGGAAAAGAAATAGTAATGTCTCAGATATTAGTTGGGAAATGGGAACACCACTGGCTCTGAAATAGTTTGCCATGGGGAGAGCCTGGTTTGTACAGGTCTCCTTTCTCAGGGGAGGATCCAAAGACTGCACTTAGCTTAACATTGGATTTTTGTTGACAACACAAGAGGGCTTATGCACACAGAAGGGAGGGCTTATGCACACAGAATTCAGCTAGCCTAAAATCAGGTGCCTGAAGTACTGTTAGCAATACAACAGTGGCAGGGGAAGATGAGCTGTCCCACAAAGAAACCAGATTGCTACCAGAATGGAAACTAGCTAGTTTAAGGCTAAAGTTTCTCAAGTCAGAAAATTAATTTTGTTAAGTGTCTGGAAAGATAATTTTCTGATTTGACTAAAATGTCAACAAACTAAGTCACTGAGGGTGTAGTTGTTTTGCAAATTATGTTATCAAATCAATTTAAGTTATTTTGTTAAAATAGCCACAGACAAAAAGTCATGTAAAGGAACAGCTATAGCCTTAATATGTTTTTTAAAAATACTGTTCTCAACAAGGCTTTATACCTGTAGCCTGCTTTCATATTTCCTTAGCAGCATGAGATCCGTTCATCTGCTGATACTATTCTTCAGTTTTAACAACTAAGTGAATTTGAAGTATATGAAGAGTCTATGGTTAAAACGTCTTTTTATGGGAATCTAGGTCTAGAAGAGCTGACAATTTTAAAATCTAAAAGAATTCCATTGTCTAAAGGGTATACATGAACTATCTCTGTGTTTTCTGGTTTATACCTGCTCACAAAAAAATCCCATAGAAGGGGATTCTTTGAGTGGCAGAGAGAAGATGTATGGTGCTCTTCATTGGACCTTTGTTACAGGAGACATGCAAAAGTTTTGGCTGGAATAAAGCTGTAGCTAAGGCACTGCTCAGCTCTATTAGTTGTTGCAACTACCATATGGACCATAAACAGTTCTTAGGGGTTGATTTGGTCTCCCATTGCCTGGCCTGTTATCTCCTCTTAGAGACTGTAATTTCTAACCCTTTCTCACACTTTTGTTCATCAAGAATTAAACCCTCCTTTATACACTCATTTATGCCCATGTACAAAAAAGTGTCAAAATAACAAATGATTAAGAACTTAATACACTGGATTATGCTAAAAAAAAAAAAAAGAAAAATACTCAAAAGATCAGAGAGAAATGCACAAAATAGATATATACCTCTTTGCTTTCTTCCAGGTCTGATTCACTACTAAATTCCTCTGTGTTTAGATTTTCAAAGTCAGATTCACCCACAGCAATCGGCACTGTCACAGTGAGGCTTGGGTTGTTTATGAATGACATGTAATCACTTTCATCAATTATGTATTTTTCCACACTGCTACCTGTACCTATGCCACTAGTTGTTCCATTTGCATCTTTAATATAGTCATGGTCCTTGCTTAGTTCCACGGTTGTATGGTTAGAAATACAGCTATTTTTGTTGTTCAGATCTTCAAGTGGTTTGATTTCATCTAAAGCTTTTTGTTTTTTAACAAAAGCTTTTTGTATGAATTCGCGTGCTTTTCTTTTCACATAATCTATGCCCTTCTGCATTCTTGCTACAGCGATTTGGAGATTATTCATTTCATTGTCATCATCTGTCACGGCAAGGTTGTCTGCACTAAATGAGCTCAAGAGCAAGGCCAAAAATAGGTTCAGGACCTGCAGAAAGGTAGAAAAAAAGGACATTCTGAACTTTATCCTAACAAAGAACATTTATTTTATTAAAAATTGTTGTATTAGTGACATCAAAGACTGAAATCCCCATAATTCACCATAACCAGAGAAAAGCACCCTTAAAACTTTCTCTCTTCCCCATAAAAGACTGAGCTTTTAAAATTTTGCTTAGGCCCTTTTCACTATTCAAAAATACTCCTACAACTGTTTGTAAATGTGTCTTTAAATCCCCACAGTATATAAATATTTTGATTCAAAATTTTATAATCTAAAAATGGACATGACAGATTTGCTATTCAGTATCATTAAAAAGTTTAATTTCTCTCATCACACAGGAGTAAGTAGATTATTTAGCTAACTAATTATATGGGATAAATAATAAAAAAAATCCACAGGAAATGGTTTATAAAGAGCCCATAAACTAAAATTATTTGAAGCACAAAATATTTACAGAGAGCCAAAAAACAAATTAAGAATGTGACTAAGTGCTCACTCTAACATTCTTAGGATTTTGATATTGCAAAATACTTTGTTCTCATTCCAAAAAAGCTCTTAAGCTTAACTTTAAGCATTGCTTGAAACCACCTGCTTAAGTGCTTTGTTGAAGCAGAGCCAGAGCACTTAGGTCACTTCAGGATTGAGCTCACTCTATTGCCAAACAATTTTTTGCTAATGCTTTGATTACATACCACTAGGTTTCCAATCACCATGACCATCATGAAGACAGTAAGGCACATGGCTTGGCCAGCAACCTGCATGCAGTCCCACATTGTTTCTATCCATTCTCCACACAACACTCGAAATACAATCAAAAAAGAGTGAAAAAAATCCTGCATGTGCCAGCGTGGAAGTACACAGTCACTTGCAATTTTGCAGACACATTCCTTGTAGTTTTTCCCAAACAGCTGCATCCCAACCACAGCAAAAATGAACACTATGATGGCCAGCACCAGGGTCAAATTGCCCAGAGCTCCCACAGAGTTACCAATAATTTTTATCAGCATATTTAGTGTTGGCCAAGATTTTGCCAACTTGAAAACTCGTAGCTGGAAGAAAAGAAAAATATTGTTAGGACAACCATCAAGAAAGACACAAAGATATTTTAAAGTTAATTTGTGGAGATTTACTGAAGCTACTGGTCATATTACATGGAATTTGAAATCTAGGCTTCATCTGTTAAAATAATCTGTGCCACTTTTCTAATGGTATTTGTAGAGGAGACCTATTCCTGTGATGCCAATCAGAGCACAACACATTTGTGTCGACAAGAGTCGACTTGTTTCTGCAAAGCAGGATGTTTAAAGTGTGTATATATGTATATATATATTTTTATACATATAATAGATATACCTATAAATATATATATTTATATACAATAAACATATTGGAAATAGGCCCAGGGCACCCATTTCTATCTATTTGTCTGGATCTCTATCAACTGAAGACAGTAAGATACCACAAGTAATAACTATTTGTACTAATGAAAGAAACATCAGGATCAGTATCATGGCAACCATCAAGAAAATTTTTAAGGGAAAAAAAATATTTTAATTCCCAGTGAAAAATGAGTGCAATTGATGTATATTTACCAATCTGAATGATCGAAGAACTGAGAGTCCTTCCACATCTGCAAGACCAAGCTCAACCAAGCTAAGGGTTACAATAAAACCATCAAAAATATTCCAGCCTTCCTGGAAATAATAGTAAGGATCCATTGCAATTATCTTGAGAAACATTTCTGCTGTGAAGATTCCAGTGAAGACCTGAATTCAAAATGCCCTTTGTTATTTCATTGTGAAATATATTACACAGTTAGCTGTTGTCTAGGTTTTTAATTCAAGCTATATATCTTCAATGTCTTATCCAAAACTGATACTTAAAAATATTTCAGAGTACTGTAGTGATTTATTATGCCCACCTTCCTTTAACAAGTGCCATACAAACAAAGTAATTTTTTCAGTTAACTACATTTTATACTAAACAAATTATATAAACTTATCTTTTATAACATTTATAATCTGATTTCAACTCTATCAGATTATGAACTTTCTCATGTATTGTACACAAACAAAATCGCAAATTTGATTTTCACAACATAAACCAGAATGCTTTCCAAGAAATTACATGTTATAACATCTTTCTTCGTATAATAATCACATTATATAGCAGCACGAATGAGGCCAAATCTAAGACTCCAGAGGGGCAGCTCCTTTGCTGATATAACCTGCCATAATCCCATTCGGTTCAACAGAGATAAGATAATTTATACCAGATGGGGATCGACTGAGATACAACGCGTTGCTGAAGCTGAGGAACTTCTACCTGGGTACTGCCAGTAAGTTCATTGAAGTTGATTGGCCCCGTCACTTTAACGCAAGGAATGGAAGTGCATTTAAGAATGCATTTTAAACATGATATTGCTGGTAATGCTTTCTCATCATGGGATGCTATGCTGAATGAAGTAGGAATCATATTTAGGAGCCACCAAGTTTAGTGACCCTGAGTAGCTTTGAGAGAAGTCTCAGAAGAATTTTCTGTAGGACAGAAATGTACTAAAGCCACTGTTAAATGCTGCCTGAGCCCTGGTCTGAAATGCTTTCTTTTTTGGTTTTGATAACCCATTTTCAAGCAATCTGAACAAAAAATGGGACAGCTAAAGAAAATAATCTAACTGGGATAATCAGGAAATGGACAAAAAGAGTCTGACTTCCTCTGCCTAGAAACACCAATGCTCAAGCTAGACTTCATTACAGTCTTTAGATACATTTCAGATTTAAAACACAGAGAGGGAAAGGTTACTATTTTTAAGATACAGGATTGGAACCACTGACAAAGAGGTAGGAATGAATAAACACAGTTTGAAATGCTGACTTAGGTTCCTAATGATCAGGATGGTGAGGTTTTCAAGGAGCTTTAAAGAGGAACTAGTGGAACAGGTGAGCCCGGAGAGCCTCTATATTGCAGAAAGGGTTTATGTTAGGGAGCCTAAGACTGGAAGAGTGTGGTGCTTATAGACAGGCTCTCTTGCACTCCCTTTTTAGTCAGGTATACACCAAGGTTTATGTGGCATATTCGTGGTTGGAAAACAAATCTATAAAATGCCACAAGATTTTACATTTTACCAGGAAACTCAGATTCAGAATTTCCCTTATTTTAAGTATATGAAAACCAGCTATGCATTTATCTATTATTTCCCCCTTCCAAATCCTGTAGTTTTTTACATAATCTGAGATATTTTTTCCTCATTACAAAACAAGGATTATTAAAAATCCCATTATAAGAAATAAATTCTTAAAAGAAGAGAAAAAGTAGGACTGCAGCTGCAGATACTTCTATGTGATCAAACCTGTCAGTTCAAAAGCATCAAAGCTACAAAAAATTAACTCCTGATTTCTTTAATAATTTATCTTTTTGAAGTAGAAGGGAGAAAATATAGTTGACAACATGAGGAAATTTATGACAATAAGAAATACAAAAACTACAAGAGGAAAAAGTACTGCAGGATATTTTTCATAGTTTTACATAAAACATAAAGAAAACAATCTACATATCCACATAAAGTCTTTAACAGAAGAAAATTCTAGAAATGCTTTTAAATGGGTCTTTTAGCTACTGTAAACATGTGCTCAGGAAACAGAGCAATTAAAAAGACATTAATAATTTAAAGATTTGTATTGTATTGATTGAAAAAGTAGCACTGTTTATTTGCATAGTGTCTTTTTCATGGAAGTAATGCATTTCCTGGTTTAGTGGTTAGACAAATCAGCTTCTGTTTAAGAGGGACTTTACTTAATGTAGCTTTGGTGCCATTTTTTAAATTTTTAATTTGGCTTAGGAGAGCACTGCATTAGATTGGTTTTACAGTATCCTAAGTTACATGAGCCAGGGTTGACAGTGAAATTTCAAAAAATGTTCTGATGGAGTTGTATCTGGAAGGCAGTACATGTTCAATAAATCTACTTTCTAAAGAGTAAAAAAAAAAGCTGTTAAAAAGCTGTTAAAACTTCTTTTAGTTATTTCAGACAGCCTTCCTTCTAAATCATGAACATAAAAACCCAACAGACTTACCAGATTTCCAACTGAAAGTACATTATTGAATTCATCGGTCATCGGATAATGTTCCATAGCCATAAAGAGTGTATTTAAAACAATGCAAATCGTAATAGCCAGGTCAACAAATGGGTCCATTACCACTAAGTTGACAATATGTTTTACTTTTAACCAATGCGGACTGCAGTCCCAGATCAAGAAAATATTTGCAAATTTATACCAACATGGTGGGCATTTCTGTCTTGATTCTTCAAGTTCTGTTGGAAAAGAAAGTTTATACAGGTAACTATGTGATTGCTCTAACATTCCTCAATCCTTTATGAGTTGTACCAGTTGAGTTGTCAATCCAAACTGGTACTGATTAACCTCCTATAAGCATGCCGTTTATACTTTTTCAACAGAGCTTTTCAAGAAAGTCTTTAAAAATTGGTATCAAATGTATTTATTTCATTCAAAGCTTATCTATCAAGCACAACTTCTTTGTATTCCGATCACTATTCTGATCAGTATCAATTTATGCATGAATTTGAGTTATGTATTTTATTGCTCCTTGATTACACTTCAGCCTGTTCTTCTCACTTACTGTTCTACTATGTAAATATTTTTATTTTGAAATTTGTGGTGTTTAGGTAAAAATTTTCAATATAATTTTCATTCCTAGTTCAAGAAAAAAACATTCTTATCACCTAGAATAGCACTTCTTTAAAGAGTAACTGAATAAATAAACTTCTAAAAATGCATATATATTTTAACAGTGGTCGCATATATTTGAAAAATGTTCAGTGGCCTTTTTGTGTCCAACATTATATTTTTAATTATTATGCATAAGCCTCCACTCAGTTATCACCATCAAACATAATTTTGTAATCCTGATGACCACATGAGGTAGATGGTGGCAAGAAAATGAGATATAAATTCTTAGTTATATAATATCCTTAGTGAATAAAGAGCTTTGAGTTTACTGATAAATATGTGTCAGTTTGTGGGACTGTATGTGTCAGGTAAACTACTTTAAATTCGTTTTTAAGTTTCAATTCAAATTTTCAGAAGTCCCTTGAAAAAACAGGTTTTAAATATTAAGCTATGCATAGCACACACCTTCCACAGTGTTTGTGAGGATGCTAGCAATACTCATGGCTCTTTCCCTTAAAGCTGGATCTTCCAGGAAGTCCATAGAAACATGGAAAGAGCCTGATATTCTCTTCCTCATTTCTGTTTCTGTAGTGGTGCCCTATACAGAAAACAATAACAGGTAAGACCATGCTGGAGTAATAAGATAAGCAAATACTAGATATAATCTGTTGTTAACGTCTTAGCTTGGATACGTGCTTCGTGCACTTCAATTTTGATCATGTCAGACTTTTATTACTTTTTAGTATCTTTTAAATAATCTTTAAAAGATAGGCGGCAATAGTTACCTACTGTTCAAGACAGAGAGTTTATTTACTTAACTTTTGGATTTCTTTCCTTCAAGCTATGGAAAATGATTTAACCAAATGGAAAAGGATTGAGTTCAAAATATTGTACAAAATTTTTGCAATCTAATTTTTTTCCTTGCTCCTGCTGACAGAATATTTTGGGGTTTGTAACATAATAGTCTTTTCCCCTAGGCGAACTGTAGCAAGTAAGAAAAGTCTGACCTCCTCATGCTTCCTCATGCTAGTATTTTTCTAGTAATGTGAGTAGACAACTTTGAATTAATCAAGAATTTTTTTTGAGACATCTTCTCTTACTTTGTATATGGCAAGAGAATGGCAGCAATATGTGCTGCATGTATGTTCACGCAGAAATTTGTATTTGTGGAAGTATGTATTGAAGTGTGATCTTCCAGTGAACTGTTTGTTATCTACAATACAGAGCTGCACCAGCAATGGATGGAAAATATATAGGAGTGAGAAATAAATGTTTATAAAAAATTGATATTTTCCTTATATTTTTAACAGGGATTATAAGGAAGGATGTTATCAAAATTAGCATTATTAGTTAATTTTGATAAAGTGGTAACAGCAGCATCACATTGACTGCAGTTATATAATATCATTTTTGTATACTATTTTCAATTTTATAGTAACTATGATTTTGCAGACCACAGCCAGATGGACCTTTAGATCAGCAAAAGTAAAGCATAATACAGTAATGCAGTACAGCACAGTGCTTTTATGAATGTGTAAGTTAATATTTTATTACTTGGAAACTGTGAATTGCATTTGTTAGTTATGAGAATATTTGTAAGCAAATGCTTAGGCTGCAAACCTATCTTAGCTGTTTTATTTATTAAAGGTTTTACACGATGCAGGAGCATTCACAGCTTGACCAACCAGGAAGCATTGCCAAGGGTTCCATTCTGTAGAAAACACTGGCTGGTGCAGTAAGAAAAGGCCATGATGCCTAAGCTATTTAAAACTTTCTTACATTGTCATCAGTAGCTGGTTTATCTATTATCACCTCTGGCAGAAGCTGTCCAACAGGCGATGTAGGAACAGATGGTCCACCAACCAGGGAAACCACTCCATTGCAATCCACAGTGCTGTGCATCTTCCCATTCACTGGAAACACTGCCAGCATCCTGGATGACCTACTGGCCTGACTAATGTTACTGTTGCGCCGTTCACCGTGTCTGCGTGGCACAAAGAGAGAATCTCTTCTGCTATCATTGTCTTCAAAAGTGCTGTGTTCATCATCAGCAAAGTCGTTTTCTGATCCTATATCCTTTGCTCGACCTCTGAAGCTGAAAAGACTGGTTCTGCTATTGCGCCTTGGTGAGAACAGGGAGCCTCGAATGCTCAGCAAAGACTGCAGGCAAACAAAATTTGTGATGATTAGCAGAAACCTTAAAACTTAGCATTGTCATTAGGATACCATAGGGGTTTTTTCCTTATATGAGAGTAACCTGTGTGAATGCGTGAATGCTGCTGTAAAATTTTTGTATGTATTTCATGATATTTATATTTTGCAGATAGAAATACCACTGTTCATGGATTCTTAAGACAAAACCAATTTTAAGCACCTGTTTCTCATAATGCCAGTTAGTTGCTGAGTAGGGTAGTTGCACAATACCCATCAAACAAAAAAGGGAGTCTATACATGCACATTCTTTCCTGTGTGCAGCACTCTGCACTTATTGAACCAGCCTCCAAACATCACTGAAGCAGGAGGAAAATATGAGGCTATTGTAATGGAAAAATACTGTAGCATTTTAGTAAGTCAGATAATATATAATCACTCTGAAAAAAACACACAGAATCAGAGAATATTTTAATGATTTTTAAACAATCCTATTACAAGAATAGAGGTATGAGGTTACATATAATTCTCTGTGTTTTTTTACAAGACAATCTAGCAGCTACAGCACTTTCTCTGAAGCACTAGCAACAATAAGAAAGTTTAATGAAAATCTCAGTGGTTCCATTCTTTAGACAGTAAGGTCCTGTTAGAGTACCAGGAAGACTAACATAGTTTTGTAACAGCCTATGATACAGCTTTAAATATATGCTTCTACTAAAAATAAAATTCTACTAAAAATAAAAATAATTCAATGCAATACCTGATGTGGAGAAGAATACTTCTTTTCATATGTCAGTCTGTTGCCTTCAATAGATAATCGGAAACCTTTCCTTCTGATGCTTTCTTCTGATTCAGACTTGTGAAATTCATCTTCATCTTTTTCTTCTCCTCCAGACTGTTCTTTCTGTTTTCTTTTTTTCCTTCTATTTCTCCTCTCTTTTGCACTCTTTGAGCTCAATTTTGATGCCTCTGAGGAACTTTCTGAGACCCCTCCTGCTTCTCCCCCAGCGCTGGGCTCCCTGGACTCCACGGATGCTGTTACTGCTGCTGCTGCCACCGCTGCTGCCTGCCATGTTGCAGAATGAATTTGTGTCACTGAGCAAACCACCACACTGGGGTTTTTTTTAAATTTACTTATACAGAATTTCTAGTCCAAACGCCATGGATCTTAACACTTTCCATAGGATATCCTCTCCCTAGTTTTTTTCTAATTTTTATTACTCAGCTGACTCAAGATATGTGTTGGTCATAGCCTTCTTCCATCTTTCATGAGTAGTTTTTAGATAGAGAAGTCTAACAGATTGTATTAATGACACTATACAAAAAAACCCATAATGAATAATGTATACCTAGTTTTGAATATTCTTTCTTGATTATGGCTGGATCGTTCACAGTACAATGTCTTTAGTGCAGAATAGAAAATCTCTGAGCTATCTCTGTTGTTGAAAGCCCAACAGGGTGTTTTATAACTCCAAATTCCGAAAGGAGAGGGTGAACATCTCTAGTAAAATTACTTCCATACACTTCTGCATTACTACACCATGAATTATACCTGAGCTGCTTCTTGTTGCTTCTTCAGTTGTTCCAGCATCTGTTGAAATTCTGCTTCTTTCTGTTCTGCTTCTTCCATTGTTGCTTGATTCTGTTCTTCATAGGCCATGGCAACCACAGCCAGGATCAAGTTGATCAGGTAGAAAGAACCCAGGAAAATCACCAGAACAAAAAATATCATGTATGTTTTCCCAGCAGCACGCAGTGTCTGGAAATAAGAATACATTTATAAGCAAGAATAGGTTAATAAAAGTTCTGTTTTTCACATTGTTAAAATTAAGATAACATAAGAAAATTGATTTTAGGCCTCTTGCATTATTGGTACAAACATATTTTGTCTATTTTGCATTAAAAAATTCTCACCAATTGATAGAGGTTTTCCCAGAAGTCTTGAGTCATCAAGCGAAACAGTGACAGGAAAGCCCAGCTGAATGTGTCAAAGCTTGTGTAGCCATAATTGGGGTTTCTACCAGCTTTCACACATGTGTATCCTTCTGGGCACTGCCTGCAAAGACAAACTGGGTGTTACCTGTTACCTCAAAATATGGTTATTTTGAGATTATCACCTGGAATGTCCAGGATAAGATTAGGATTAAAAAATGTTTTTTTTCATTAGTTAATAAGACTGGAAATAATAACAGTCATGATTTTTAATAGAAAATTATTTTAAAGGACTCTAGAAAAATTAAGCAGGAAAGGCACATAAAAATTAGTGTCAAAAATTTAATCTAAGTTTCTAAAACATAATATCCCAAATAATTTCTTTAATTATTAATGTTGTAACATTAATGTCAATGTCAGTGTTTTGTAATGTCTGAGTCTGTTAGTACTCATATTACAGCTGGAACTGCAAAATAACATGCGTTTTCCAGCTGTTATGTCTGTTACTTCTCATCCAGGCAGGAGCTACACTGATACCAAATTACTGACTCACTCATGCAAAGACTAAGCTCATGTAACCAATCTGCTGAGCTCTGACCAGGAACCCAAATCCTCAGTCCAGTGTAAAATCCTAGTATTTCTTATGTGAAAGAAAGTGGTCATTCAAAATATAGCCCCCCTCCAACTGCACATCTAAAAACATGGATCTAATCTGTACACAGTGCAATAACATGATGAAGTTTGGTCTTACCCAGCATCAGAACTATTTCCACAAAGCAGAGCATCGTTTTGCCCTTCCAGAAAATAAAAATGACCTGTTTAGAAAAGAATTTTTTAAAAATTATAGAATTCTGAATATGCAATTTTCTTATAGGTCTATAAAATAAATAGTCCTGCTCTAAAAGTGTTAAGGTGATTTCAGATGCAATTTTAAACAAGCAATATTATTTTTTCAGAAGGTCCATCATTTTAGAGTAAATGACAATATTAATTGCAGTAAGTGCTATCACTCACAGCACTTACTGTAAAAATGACAAAATGTACTAAAAATCCTATCAAATGCTGCTGGATGTAGATGAAATGTACAATTCTCCCTTCAGTCTGATCACTGAACTAAATCACAGTTTGTGAAATTATATTGTGCAGTTATGTATTATAATAATTAAATTCTATCTGAGAAAATATACTGATAATTTATTTCCAAATTTCTGATCAGTATTGGCAAGGGTTCCCGTTTGTCACTTAAAAACACTTATGACAGTTATCTAATATGCGAGTGCTGAAAAAAACACCCAGCTGCCACTGGCTTTAACTTGTTATGGATGCACGTACACTGCAATTAGCCTGTTGATTGATAAGAAGGCCCTGGTATACATCTAAATTTAACTTGGAAAGAATTACTGCAACAGTCACCAACTTGTGTAGGTAGGATTTTAGGAGTATATGATGAAATTATTGATTACCTTAGGAAAGAGAAATTGGGTAAATTCAACCAAATCACCCTGTAGCCAGCCACTCCATAATCTGTATAGTAATCCTGTACTTAAATGACATTTTAGATGGCTTAAACAACAAAGACATTGAGCTGTCTATTCTTAGAAGAATAAAGAGATGATGTGCAAAACGTTGTGCTTCCTAAGATTCACTTTAACCATATCCCTAAGGGTTTTACTTTTTCCCCTCAAAGCAGACACCTACAGTTGCTAAGCTCTCGATTTTGGAAGAATTATCACAGGAGGATCTTCCTCCTGTAGTAAGAATCTCCCGTTTGGTCACAGACTTAAGGACATATTTTACACAGGGTCAGACCATGTAGCCCAGTATCCCATTTCTGACAGAGACCAAAAGTGTTGCCTCAGGATGTCTGTAAGAACAGGGCAGGGACATGCTGATACGCCCCTAAGCACCTCCCCAGCTTCCAATACTTCTGAAGCACAGCAGCTCTGGAGTTAAGGTTGTACCTTTTTTGCTTCCTGAGAAGATTTAAATCCCCCATTGGATTTCTCTTCCATTGAAATGGACTGAGATTCCCTGAGAATGATCTCATTTGAAATGCTACCAGCATGGCTGAGTTTAAACTTGACTGCGGCTGTGTTGGCTGTGCTGCCCAAGCCAGGGTTACTACAGAAGCTAAGGAATTCTGAGTCCAAGAAAGTGTCACAAGGTGTCACAGCTCAGGACATTGACAAGAGGGACACGGTACCCTGGCCAGCTGCATCTCTCCATCCTGTGAGCGAAATTCACTATTTGGAAAAGTTAGGTTTTAAGCTGTATGTAGACCTTGTTCTGACACTCTGTGAAGGACTCAATTTCAGTATCTAATGATACAGCTACATCTTACAGCTTACAATCTTCTGTACTCTGCAAAGTGCACAACCCTATGTGCAGCTGCTGTCATTCTGGGCTGGTATGCATTGCAGAACTGCACTGTGCTGAAACACAGCTGTAAATAGTAAAGTTACCTGACATGATGCTGACCACAGCTGACACCTGTGAGGCAAATCTTATTCTGCATTATGTCAGCTAATCATGATTAAAACATGCTGTAATATAGCAGCTGGCTGGGAAGAATGGAAACCTGTCTTTATATAGTTTACATGGAGCAGTCAGTTGTGATCAGTACTGCATCAGTTGAGCTGAAATGTTAAGACAGGGTCTGTGTTCAAGTTCTGTGGTTCAGACAAGATGTGGTCTGTAAGCATGCGGTACTTGCCAGCTCCACAGGAAATAATAGCCACCCAGTCTTTCTCTGACTGCACTGATACAACTGTGGCACATGCTCAAAATATTATCACAATAGGAAAATTTTTATACCAACACAAGCTGAGCATTATAAGCATGTCCCCATAACTAGATGCAACACTCTGGATTGTATGTTACCAAAGTAATGTTAAAAGTCCCTCACTACATCAAAGATATATGTTGGCTTCCCTTTATTTGATTGAGAAATGGGAAAAAATCCCTGGTAAGTGAGCACTTCAAGGAAATTTACAGTTGTTTGGGTAAACCTAGGGTAATGACTGAGAATAATTGTTATTTCACAAAATAAATTGTTAGGTGTTATTTCCCAGCAATAACTGCTTATGCCAAGCTTGCCAAGATAAACTTAAACTTATCTAGCATTAAGTTTATCAGTTTTGCTATCTTGGAGAAAGAAAAAAGAAAGAAAAGAGTGCCTGATTCACTAATGCCAGGAGTGCTTACATAAACTTTCTTTAAACGGTATTTCCAAAAATGAGCTCAGTGAGAAAATTAGGGCTTATGTGCCTTTTTTGCATAGTATACACAACTACCGGCATAAAAACTTTTATAATTCCTACAAAAGACAGTGCCATTGCACTGCTCTGAGCTCCAGGTAAGTCCCTTCTTATTGCCCTGTGATGCAGCTGGTTTAAGAACCATTTCTGTATTCTGCCTGCCTACCTGCAAAAAGAGAGCAGGAAGCTGTGAGAAAATAAATTTTCTCTTTGAAACTGCTGGTAAGCAAGGACAAGCTTATTAACTTCATAATAAGACTCACAATTTATTATAAATTTCATAATACATATGAAATCCTGTGTAAAGGTTCAAGTAGCCATTCAATAAAGTACTTTCTGTAACTAACTCAATTCAGCTTTGCTTTTCTGGGGTCTTCCGGTCTTCTGTAAATCAAATTATATCAGAGCTTGAGTTTATAGATTCTTTGTTAAAAAGTGAGGAAAGTTTGACCTTGAGGTCTAGGTCTTCATTAGGAGACTGAGCTTAGGCTTTGTTATATGCCGTGGCATGGGATCTCCATGAATTCACATATCCAAGTAAAGTTAAATTTCACAAAAAAAATGCATCTTGATTTAAGGAATTAAGATGGAAATCCATCATAGTCATTGATCAGCTGTGTGATCAGTTAGAAGTTGTCTTCTATTAGAAATTTGTCTGTCTTTGACTTGCAGCTATTGAACCTGTTATATCTTTGCCTGCTAGATCAAAGATATGTCTATGATGAAATTTCTGTTCCCCGTGAGGTTTTTCTCAACTGTGATCAAATCACCCCCTAAACCTTCTCTTTGATATGCTAAGTAGGTTGAGCCCCTGGTCTATCTTGGTATAAAGCATGTTTTCCAAGCCTTTAATCATTCTGCTCTTTTCTGAACATCCTGCAAATTTTCAACATTCTATCTAAATTGAACTGGATATAGTATTCCAGTAGCAAATGCAGTAGTGCTAAATACAGGGGTAATTCTGCCTTCCTGGTCAATAATTTATTTATGTGAACAGGATACTATTTAGCTTTTTGGCTGCAGAATTTTAGCCTTAATTTGTCAGTCTCCTGGCTGCTCCACAGTGCCTTAGGTGCCTTAGCCTCTCTATTGCTAAGGGCTTTCCAACTGCATTTCTACATCCTGCCCCTCAGTTGCAACTCTGCAATCTTTCACGTAAGCTGCTGTGGCAGTATTTTCCAGAGCCTCTGTGGCACTATTTTTCCTTTGTTCTCATGCTGTTTTTCATGTTGCTTTTATTCTCATGACATTACACCTGCAAACACATTATTGTTGCAGCAGGTACTCATGGGAAGCAATTGTCTCTCGTGTGAGATTCATCCCTCTTTTTCCCCCTTTTTCCTACTTCTTGCTTGTAGCTTTTGGTTTATATTAGGTGACCTAATAACATGCATGTATGAACTTAAAAATCAACCAGTCATGTAGCACCCTCCCTAATCAAAGTGCATTCCAATTAGTGCTAATAGCACTGTAAGCAGGAATAACCTGTAGGGAGTTTGAGGAGATGCTAATGAAAAATACACAGTCGCTATGAGAAAAGTATTATGGAGTGATCACTGCTGCACTGGAAAGGATACCCAGGGGAGAAGACCTCACCTGGGGACCCAACCACTTCTCTTCACAGCTGGCTACTGTGGTCAGTTTTCCCTTTCCTTTCTCTCTCTGCCCTTTATTTTTCTCAAAAAGTAACTTTCACTGTTAGAGATGATGTGTTCCATCAGCTACAGTTTTTATGCATGTGAACCTGTCTCAACATGAATTGTGCAGCATTGATTTTTAGGATAGGGAGCTTAGGTTTGCAACCTCACACTTAACTGTACTGAAATGCATTTCTTTATCTATTCTCAGTTTGCCAGACTCCTCTGTAACAGCAAAACTTGTTGGAAAATCATACTTTGGGAAACTATCAACATGGAAAGATGCATCAAAACAATTTCTGAAGAGGTTTGTCTGAGATTGCTGCTATTCAAGGTTTTAACTAATCTAGATGATGGAAGAACACTTATCAAATTTGCAAATGATACTGATCTGATAAGGATGGTGGTGAGTTTGAGGAAACAATTACAATTTTAAAGATCCAGGACAGTTGGAGAAATGGTCTGAAAAAATAGGGTGCTGTTCAGGCTAGAATAATGAACCATGCAAATACAAAGTGGGAACTCAATGAGGTACATTTCTCTGAAAGACTCAGGAGGCATACAGACCACAAGCTAAACAGGATTTAATGATTTTACAATTGTAAACAACAGCAAGACCTAGCCTAGGATATATAAAACAGAAGTATAAGTTACTGGGCTACCACATAATCCTTATTCTCTGCTTAGTATGCCTCATGTGGAGGAGAAATGCCTAGATGTATTTTGAATGCACATTGGGAAGAATGTTTACAAACAAGAAAAGATCCAGATGAGAGATCAAGATCTAGAAAATAAATTGTAGGAGAAAAAGATTAATGATCTGGATTGCTTAGCATACAAGACAACTGAAAGAGGAGAGAACAAGGCATGGCAACATAAGAATAATCTCTAAATACCTCAGAGACAGTGATTAATGATAGAAAATAATTTGGTTTTGATGCCTGTGGTGAAGTTGATAAGACCAATGAGCTTACATTGCAGCAGGAAGATTTGTTAGACCTCAAAAAAAACCTTTCAAATAATGATAGTGAAGCACAAGAATGGATAGATGGTGAATACTGAGGACTCCATCACTAGAGTCCTCACTGAATGTCAGAATTCTCTGACATCTGTTGGAAATGACACAGCAGTCTGTTGCTGATCTTGCTTTGGATATGGCAATGGAAAAAGTTTAAGACTATTAAGTAATTTTAAGAACTCCTTTGGGTCTCTT
Organism: Phaethon aethereus; assembly: GCF_964289735.1. Lineage (NCBI taxonomy): Eukaryota > Metazoa > Chordata > Aves > Phaethontiformes > Phaethontidae > Phaethon > Phaethon aethereus. The sequence goes on from NC_138580.1 coordinate 21,381,867, forward strand.
TCTGTCTCAAGGAAGAAGTGGATTTGGCAGAGGGAGCTCAGAAAAAGAGCTGCATCAAATAGAGAGACCATGTTCCATGCTCCCTTTTCCATGCTGGCCTTTGAAGCAGATCTATGAGAGAAAGAGAAAACACTTCCTCTTCATCTTACCTAAATGTATCATCCCTTCCCCTCCTTATTTCTAAGAACTGGGTCAGCCACAAACCACTTCAACAAGAATTATCTTGACAATACTTACTTTCATCTTCAATGTATCCCTTCCAGTCAAATGGAGTCACTGTTGAATTAACCAATGTACCATTTTCACCTATGGTGGTGTTTAGCTGGGAAGTAATGTTTGCTTCCAGAGTAAAATTTTCTGGAGGCCACTGCAGGCATTTATTCCTCAAGTTGCCCATGAACAGCTGCAGCCCTATTAGTGCAAATACACTCAGACAAAACACAGTCAGGATCATAACATCCGAGAGCTTCTTCACAGACTGAATTAGGGCTCCCACAATAGTCTTCAAGCCTGAAAATGTAAAGGAATTTTTATTCTGATGTTCAAAACATTTTTAAAGCATAAAAATGACAGTGTCTCCCAGTAAAGTTACAGATTTCATGCAGAAGCCCAAATAAATGATTGTAATGTCTGTGAAATAACATTTTTGTGAAGAGCTTTTTCACTTGTGAAAATGAATAAATAGCTGAAATTTATGTTCATTTGAAACTGTGAATGGGATGAGTTGCATATATTTCAAAACACTTGTTTTAATGCTAAAACAAGTGAATATTTTTATTCATGCTGTACATGAATCTCACATAAAAGTCTTCTTTCTTTTTTATTTGTCAATACCTCTTGCCCCAAACCTTTGCTACTATCAGTTTTATAACATACTAGATTTAGAAGATAATAGTAAAAAGCCTGTTCAACAATAAATAAAAAATTAATGCTATAAAACTGGAGATGGTTTGGAAAATTGTAGAATTTTAAGATAATAAATCCCCCATGCAATGCCCATGCTATTCTTTATTATCTTACTCCCTCATCTTCTTACTAAGTCAACATTTTGAACAGTTCCATTTTTTAGACTCAAATATTCACAACAAATACCACACAACATCATGTAGGTAAGATACACATGGGTAAGAAAACTTCAGGGTTACTGATACTCGTTGAATGTGGAGAAGAAAGCTTGACATCATACGATGCAAACCACACGCTGTGTACTGCAATGTCTCATGCAACGATGTTAAACTCAAAGGCTGATTTCAAAAGGAAAGAGCTCATGTTAAAAAGCAATGAATCAGAGATTTCAGTGAATTCTAATATCTTCCGATTCCTGCTTTTTTGTGGAAAGAAATAAGACTTATGTTTAAAAAAGATTAACTCCATTTCTGTGAATTAAAGTCAGCCTCAGTGTTTAACCTAGCTCTCACCTGGAATGACTGATATTGTTTTCAAAGCTCGGAGAACTCTGAATGTTCTCAACGCTGAGACATTGCCCAGGTCCACAAACTCTGTCACATATCTGTAATAGGGGAGTTCACACACAAACACAATGACAGGATAAAAAGGAACAGTTGGGAGGTACAAGGGGCCTAACACCTTACACCAGTTACTTCTTACCTGGGATTACAGAAATAGTTTTCAAAGCTCTCAATACTCTGAAAGTTCGAAGAGCTGAAACATTGCCTAGGTTTACAAATTCTGTTACATACCTGTAGGATTAAATCACAGTTATTCAGAATTTAGGCAAAGTTTATGCTACTTACTTGGGTCTTTCATCAAGACCACTTTGGCGTTTTTAGCAAAAAGTTAAATAGCAACAGTCAGAGGTTTACCTTTCACTGCAGTTTGCCTTGCATTAATATGCTTTCAGAGCCTTCAGTTAAATTAAATATCTCTGAAGTGAATCGCAGTGATTTAACTTTGAAAGCCTAAAATAATCTAGACTAGATTGGTAAATTTGGAGAATGAAGTCAAAGGGATGCTCCTTTTCTGCTCAGAGGAAAAAATGCAGGACATGAAATTAGCCTCTCTAATACTAGCTGTACTAATGGCTTCTGCAGTATTTATGTTTACATCAGAATATGCATATTAGAATGTGAAAATTGTTTTAGACAAAAGTAAATCCATACAAGAATTTCCATGTAATTAAATTGGTATGTATCGATACTAATTTCATGCCCTTTTTGCCCTTTACTTTCAAAGAAAAAACAAAAAACAAAAACTTACGCAAAGGTAATGACAGTGAAATCAAGCCAGTTCCACGGATCTCGAAGAAAAGTAAAATCTTCTAAGCAAAAGCCCCTTGCAATGATTTTTATGAGTGACTCAAATGTGTAAATTCCGGTGAATGTATACCTGGAAAATATAGGAAAATGTAATCAAAATAAGTAGCAACATTTTATATTGGTATCCTGATAGAAACCTTATGATCAAGTGAAAGACTTTTTTCTTTCAAAACTGGAAAAGAAATGCAGTAAATAAGCAATTTCTTCTAAAATGCATTATATTCATCACATGTACTTATGTATTTACATGCATTCGTTGTAACATGCTGTTGAAGTGCAGCAGTCCTGATCTTGTACATAAATCAAAATAAATAAATCTATCAAATAAATGACATCTGTTACAATTTTATTGGTGACACTCAGTTTAAAAGTATGCAACATTAGATCTGTTGCTGTTAACCAAGAATGTTGTGAGCAGAAGTTACTGGATACTGTCTGAATCGCTAACATCTAAAACATCTATCATTAACTCTAAAAAGGCAAGAATGCAAGCATGCCCTGAATTCTTACTTTAGGAATACTTTGGTTTATATGCTGTCCTTAACTGACATGTACAAATAAATGGCTATAGTTCTGCTATTAAAGCAGAGGTGTAAAGGAGGAGTAAAAATATTGGGTAGATGCTAAACCATGAAGATGAGAAAAAGCTAGTGGAATCTCAGTAGAATACTATCTGTGAACAACTTTCATTTTTTCTACCCAATCATTCTACTAGAAGGAGATATAAATAATTATTCAACATTTCTATATAGTTTTGAGAGGAAATAATAGCAGTGTCTCATGATAGTTCTTGCCAGCATACTGGCATGCTGACTGCTAGAGGAATGGTGAAAGATATCTTTAAGTAACATATGCAACTTACTCTACATTCTTTGTCCAGTCCGGAGGGTTACTCATGGTCATAAATACACAGTTGGTCAAAATAGTGCACATGATAAGCATGCTGAATAATGTAGATATAGTTAAGGAAAACACAATAGTAATTCGTACAATATCACATCAGCCATGTATCTTAAGTACAGTAAAATATTGCCACTTACACAAATCTTTCAGACTTTGGTAAACATTGCACGTATATTTTGCTTAACCTGGCAGTGTAGCACATTAAACTTTAATACTAGTCTTGATTTACTGATGTTCTCTTGTTTTGTCTTCAGCTGGTACTGAAAGGTGAAGGAGATGGCTCTCACATGCCTGGGATGTAACATGAACTGAGTAACAGCCAAAACTGAAATAACTTGCAGAAGAATACTGTTTTACTTTAAGTACCCCACATGACTGAATAAGCATTAGTCTTCCACTTCTACAGTTTTGGTACTAAACTCAACAGCTGGCATATGCAAGGTAAAAAAAGTTTATCGTGTTTACCATGAGTCAGAGCTGTAGAGAAAGAACACACCACCCCAGCACCCAGCACAGCCACTCTGTCAAAAACACGGAACAAAACACAGAATACTGTTTTTAATTGCTGAATTGACTGTATTCCGTTTTTCCCTATCACTGTCTTAGCAGTATGTGCTTCAGCCAGTGAAACAGAAATCCACAGAGAGCTCACAGATTAAGGTGAATAATTTTCCAGTATTATTTTTGGGCTCCCTCAAAACACATTAGCAGCAAAAGAAGCATCTCTTGTTCTACCAATACTATCATTTGAAAATGTTTCAATAGTAGCTTGTGGTCAACTGCTTGAAAAGCATGGAAAACTGGTGAAGATTAGAATGAAAGTTAATTTTTATTTAGAGTTCCATCAAGGAACAATTAGGTATTCTGGGACTATGAAACCCACACTAGCAGCTCAAAGTGGCTTGTGGTAGAGAGGTGAGACAGTCTAGTGGGGCTTTATTACAGTCTATGGGGCATCATCCAATGGAATGTTCTTGGTTTACAAGATCACTGGCCCTACAACCAGTGCAGTCCTTCCCTTTTTGTGGCAATAAAGTAAACTTGATTATTCAAACATTTGGAAATACTGAAGTAACCAAACTAGACCAATACCTGACTCAAAATGGCCACATGATGGCAGCAAAAAATAAGAACTGCTGCACCTTTATGCCAAATGGTTAACTCTGATTTTTCCTCTAGCCATCTCTCTAAATGATGTGTTCCTTAAAAATAGTTGCAGCAACATAACTGGCAAAGAAGCTAGCTTAAACTGAAGAAAGCCATTTAAAACTTGTATGTTAGAGCTCAGGGTTTTAATTTCTTGTTTGTTTGTTTGGTTGGGGTTTTTTTGTAAATCAAGTAGATAGCATTTTGTTGTCTGGAGTATACTTTTCTGCCATGGACAAAAACCCTAACCCTTCACTCTAGGTGAAGGATGAATAGGAGAAGTAACATCTCAGCCCAAACATTGAAGAAAATTGGTGCTAACATTAAGACCGTTGCTTACAGCTGCTGAAAAATTCAAACTTGAGCATATCTTTTCAAGTAAACATTCAAATCACAGGGAAGGATTTAGCTGCCTAATTCCCATAGATAGGTGGGTGACCTTTGTCTAAATGCCTAACCAAGCAGTGAATATTGTAATAGCTTTCATTAAGTGACTTAACTCATTTTGAAGATCATGTTGTCATACAAGCTCTGTACAGTAAAAATTGTTGTTCAGTGGCTTACAATAAATAATTAGAATGCCTTACAATGCTTGTCCACAGACAGCTCAAAAGAGTCTGACTTAATGTAATTGTGAAATTCCTTTAAATAAAGAGAATCCATTTTGGTAAATGAAAATCCTGGAGATGCAGCTTCAGTAGTCTCATAAAACAGTTAAAGAAGTTAAACGTCCCCTTAGTAGAACTGAGGTTTTATCTCTATGCAGTGTATTATGTGTTTACAGCTAGGTGTGATTCATAACAAAAGCCACATGTAGATCCTTGCACATTGCTCGTTCTGTATAACTGGCCACATCTGTAAGCTGTATGGTCAAAGTGCTGTTCACTCCCAAAGGGAGCAGATGCTCAGTAAGGGTTAATATACTTTGAAATTGAAACTCTGGACATGCTTTCCCTTATGGGGATCTCAAACATAACTGACACATTCAATGTCTGTGCCTCTCTTCTTTCTCCTCTGTCCTGGTTTCCGCTGGGATGGAGTTAATTTTCTTCCTGATAGCTGGCATAGTGCTGTGTTTTGGATTTGGGATGAAAATAATGTTAATAACATACTGACGTGTTAAGTTCTTGCTAAGCAGTCAAGAACCATTCAGCTTCTCATGCTGGCCTGCCAACAAGAAGGCTGGGGGTGCATGGGAAGCTGGGAGGGGACACAGCCAGGACAGCTGACCCCAACTAGCCAAAGGGATATTCCATACCATACGACATCATGCTCAGTATATAAACTGGGGGAGTTGGACAGGGAGAGCCGTTGCTTGGGAACTGGCTGGACATTGATCAGCGGGTGGTGAGCAATTGCATTGTGCATCACGTATTTTGTATATCTTATTATTATTATTATTACTACTACTATTATTATTTTTCCTTCCTTTTCTGTCCTGTTAAACTGTCTTTACCTCAACCTATGAATTCTACTTTTTTTTTCCCCCCCAATTCTTTCCCCCATCCCACTGGGGCAGAGAGGGCAGTGAGCAAATGGCTGTGTGGTGTTTAGCTGCCTGCCAGGTTAAGCCACAACGTCCTCTCACATTTTGAGTGTTTGATTTACAACCTCATAATTACTTTAATTTACTATTTTACGTTCTGTAATAATTCAACTATACACATAGGTAAACAAGTCTGCTATATGATGACTTCTTCATGGAAATGTACTGTCTTTATCATGCTCTTCCCCTACAGGCAAGTAGTAAGGTTAGCAGCACTATACAGCCTCAAGCTAATCAATTGTTGGAGCAGCTAAAGTCTCTTATCACCTGTGTGGACTTGGTGGAAGATGAAGACTGGAAAAAACAAACATTGCCAACTGGTTTCACAGATACCTGCTGGCAGTCAGGCCACACTGAGTGACATTGTAACTTCAGCTTCCAAAGGCTGGCATAGGGGTACTTAGCAGGTACCACATTTTCTCTAGAGCATCTTCCTGTTCCTTTCTAACACTCTGTGCATTCTGCAGCTCCAGCTGCTGCCACTTCCCTTCTTCTGTCTGCTCAACCCCCCACCTATTCTCACCTTTTCATCCTTTCCTATTAATTGCTGAAGTCTGGCCATCTCCCATCATTCTGTGTTGCCCCCTCAGTTCCACATTCTACCTTAACTCGAGTCAGGCAGGCAAAAGGAAAAAAAAAAAAAAAGGCAGAGTAGCAGGAGGTGAGTCAGCAGAGCATGAGAAGGATAAATTCATGCTGTTACCAGTTCCTGTATCTGGTACTACAATAGGTACCAGCAGTGAGGAAGAATAATTGCAGGGAAAAGCTCTGACCACTGGGAAGAGACACACACACTGTTTCTTTGCAGGGGGAGCAACATCTGACCATGTGTCTGGGCACATGTGATCAGAGCACCCTATACAGAGGTTCAGAGAATTTGAAGGACGTACAGATGAAGGTTTTCCAACCAATGTGCCAATTTCACAATTTTCCAACCAATGTGCTCCACACACATCTTTCATATTGTTAAAGGTACAGTTCTGTTACAAAGGCCAAAATCCCAAACACCTACCTCAAAATGTGAGACCAGTACAGCTTATTGATAAAAGTAAGAATATCATTAAAAATAATGAGCAACATTGACCCCTAACCTTTTTCTTATAGGTGGCTCACCTTGTATAAGCAGCTGAAATCTAAACTGTATTATGGAACATATTACATGGGTTTTAGTTAAACACATTCATTTTTGCAGTGTTTGTACTTCATTGAATTAAAAAAAAAAAGAACCTATGCATCTATTCTTATATTTAAGATTAAAAAACCCCAAAGAAAACCAAAACTACATCTGTATCTAAGAATAGCCCATCCCATACTTCAGTGGTTGGAAATGAAATCAGCCCATATAGTGAAAGGAAAACTCCTCCTATAATAGAGCTAAATTACATGGTCACACAACCAGTTAATAGATAGAAGGAAAAATATTGGAATTGCATATTTTTTATTAGACTTGTTTTTGTTCTGACTGCCAAGACCAGCTGGATACTCTTTGAACACAATTAGGAGGAACTTCAAACCAAAACCAAACTTAGTAATCCGTACGCCAGTAAAAAACCCACAACTAGCACAGATGCAGGGTTGGAAGGTATTGTAAATCAGAGTCTATAACTTGAACGGATGAGCAATCATTAGAGGCTTCAATCTGACAGTGTTTGGCTGCATTTTCTCACCGTCACCACCTCCACCACCATGACTGTAGGTCTCTGTCAGGTGCCTTAGCTACCGTTCCCAACTACTCCCTGGCTCCTCTCCAGGCACCTCCCCCCCTTCTCTTACTGCTTTAACTTCCAGGGACCTCAGAGGAAAAAGTCTTCTGAGTCAGCAGCAATCAATCAGCCTTGTTTTTTCCTCTTTCCAAAGACCTAGAAGATTCCACCAGCGGTCTCTAATAATGCTTCTGTCTTTGACTAACCGTTCAATGTTAAAAGTCATACTGTCACACTGAAGTTTTCATCTGGTGACTACTTTTCCCAGTCCTGGGATCTTGAAAGAAAAGTGCACCAAAACCTCACCCGCTAGAAATTCCCATCTACCTGTTAGAACATGAGGCAGCAATCCCACACACCAGTCTAAAACTTTAACATGCACTATCCCAACAGTTATGGTCCCCCAATCTGCCCACCATCTGCACATACAGATGCTTTGCAAACCACCTGCAGGACTGCTGCCTATGCTTTCTGGCAATGTATTAAATTTGGCAGAGGCTTATGGTGCAACTAGGCAGGTTATCGAATGTGAGATTCAGTATGCATGAACCAGGCTTCCAGGCACACTGCTGCAAAGGACTATAAAGCTGGTCTTGAGGATGGCCTCAGAAGGACCTGTAAAAGGACCACTGCTCCTGAGCAGCTGCCTATCTGCCTAATTGCTTGCAAAACTGAGAGCTCTTCTGGAATTTATGAGCACAAACTGTGTGGGTTTTTTTTAAAATTATGTAATTATTTTATTAATAGGCTTCATAGCACAAAAAAAGAATCGGGGATGCAAAAAAATTCAACGTTAAAATTAATCAGAAAAATCTTTTCTGAAAAATTAAGACAGATTCTTAAATCCATCTGTAGATTTGTACAGGAGAAGTATTCAAATTCAACAGAACACCTACAATCTATCTATATGATATATACATATTTCCTAGTATTTATAAAATGTTACTATAAGTCTTCCACTGTAAAATAAAAATAAAATTAACAGCCTACAAAAACCTTTAATTACAATGAAATAGAAAGAGTTTTGGGTTTTCTTAATTTCACTGTGTAATATTTTGAACCACTATTGAAAAAGGATATGAATGTACCAAAATTTTGATAGCTATTTTTCTAAGAGGATTGAAGGGAGTTAAAATGTACAGGGCAGAGGTGGCACTGAATCGGAAGATTGCCTTCCCTTTATTCAATACTATAAAGGTCTGAAAAAGAGAAAGAAAAAACATTTTATAAGTGTGTATTCACTGTAGAAGCTCATTTAAAAACTGTTCCTAGTGACAATCAACAAAATTGTAGCTTTTTGAATAGCTAATACACAAAAACCATGACTCACTTTTGAAATAAAACTTATTTCCAATACTTACCTGATGTACCTGACATATGAAAATATAATTTTAAATATGGAACATTAAATTCATTGATGTTTTTATAATACTTCTTCATTGAACATCCTTGGTAGAGTAATATGATACATTTACATGATGTGTTTCTTGTAAAAAATTGTGCAGAAATTATTAACTAAAATTATAGTTGTATTTATGTTTTCCCATAGGAAACTCTCCCTTCCTGTTTGAAATACCATAAGCAGGGAAAACTTACCTGTGGATGTTAATGTGTTAGTAAGAGAAATCCTTATAGAAACTGACTTAATAGACTACCCATTTGTTCATGTTTGATTCTAGGCTGTTTCTTGGTCTTTGTGCTAAGGAGAGAGGGAAATAGCAGCAACACATATAGCCATGATTAGGTAGATCTCTGAGGACTGTGGGCATCTCAATACACCTTACTAGAGGAGATATATCCCAGATTACTCCCCTGCAGGGTTGTGGTTTGCAGGTTTGAAACAAGGTGAAGGCTTGTCTATTTTTCTCAAATAAATCCATGCGCCAAATACAAACGATACAAGAGCAAACCCTACAAACATTGATTTGCTTCCACTGTAGGCCATCATGGCTGGAACAGCATTAACACTACAGCACAGGAAATATAGACTGTCAAGTTTCTTTCTGGCACTAAGGTGCTCTTCAACTGCAAGATCAATCAAAAACACTGCAGAAGGAAGGCTCAGTAAAACTCAGAAGAAAGCTGCATGCAGGGGAAGGGATGATGCAAGGATTACAGCCTAAATTCAAACTGAATTAAAGGTATTGAAGAATCTGCTCAAGAAAAATGTCCAAATTTGCTTTTTTTTTGTTTTGGGAGAGTTGTTTATTTCATAAATAAGCTATGATAAAGCCTCCTTGTTTTCCATTACATTGCTGATGAAGTGAGCTGGAAACGAGAATGCCAGTGGAAGTGTGGGAAAGGGAATGTTGGTCTCTTTTGGTGTCTTTGCCATCGAGCATCACTTCAAGACTGTAAGCAAGTGCACTATGAGGCTATTTCCGGGAAGGCTGGCAGACAGAGAAAATATGCCAAAGAGGTTCAAGAAGGACAATTCTTCAGTCTGCTTAGATTTGGGAAGCTTATTATCTATGGACCATGAAGTACAGATACAAATCTCTAGGAGCATCCAGGAGGTGGAGATGGAGTTGAAGGTTTCTACGAGTCTGTGACAGATACCAAGTACTGAAGGCAGTAGTGAAGCTGGGACTAAGCCCTGAGGAAAAGCTGTTCCAGTCCCAAATCACTTGGTGGCTTTTCCCCTGAGCTGTCTCTATCCATCATAGCTCTACACAGCATGCCTTCCTATACAGACCAAACCCCTTAAGACACATTAATAGTGAGACTTTATATTATCTTGAGTACAAACTCAAGATGTATAGGAATGGTATAAGATATGTATTTGACTTGCCCACTTCTGCACAGAAATGGAGAAACTGCATATGAAACCAAGGACAGTAGGATAAAGCCTGATCTAATGTTTCCAAATTACACTTCCAGTTATGGATTATAGATAACAACGACCTTCAAAGCATAACTGCAAATGACCTGACCTCATATTAAGCTTTCATTTTAAATACTGAAGCAACAAGCAGATGAATGATTTTTTGGCACAATGCTTTAAAGCTTCACACCCCAAGGGGGAAGGTGAGTTTCCCCTCCCAGATCTGTCCCTGGCCCCCAGGACTCACAGCTCAGAAGCCTCCAGCTTGCCCTCTCAGCTTTTGTAGCTATGAGGTAGTTGACAAAATTCATCAAAAATCACACTCCCTACTAATTTTGTATCTAAGACTACACCACCTACATTTAGTCAACCTACATTTTTAAAAAAATCTTTGAACACAAGCATATTGAACATACATCTCTTTTCTAACCTGCCTTATGGAAAATAACAGCATGCTGGCACAGCTCCAGTTTCAGTTGGAAGCTGCTGCTATTTTAGCTGTTCTACTTTCTGCTGCCCTGCATAAGCAGAACCAACAAGATGTAAACTCCCTACCTCAGTTTTAATTTTTCACTCAAAGCATCTTCATGACTGGAGCCTTCAGAATGACTCTGTTGGTCCTCTGACTTCTAGCCTTAAACAAGAACTAAAATTAAATCTTTTCTCTGATAAGAATTTTCATTAAAAAATACAGATAATACCTATTATACAATCCCTGTGTAAGCTTCCCTTCCTGGTAAGCCTGCTGTATCTCACACCAGTCTTAACCCATATGCAAGCCAATGTGTAGGCAGTGTGGATGAACACAAAGTATTGTACCCAAAGCTGTCAGGACAAAGTAGACATAAACTGAGAAAAGCTAAGTAAATTTTAAACAAATTATAGAATTAATATTTGTATATGAAGGATTATGTGTACTTTTGAGGGCTTAGGTTTTATAAAGTCCTTTAATCATTTTATAAAGGCAGGAAACCTGCTCACACTCAAATATTCAAGTGTGAATACAAATTCAAAGAAATTCCTAAAGAGAAGTGCCTGATTTGCCACTTTTACATCTGTAAACATGGATTCTAGTTTTGTGACTTCTGACATATTTGATATAAACCCAGAAACTGCCTTCTTATGTGGGCAAAGAAGGAAGACAAATATTTTGAAAAGAGGCAGCTAAGAGGGAAGAAGAGGTCACACTGAACAAAGATATGGTCTCCAAGAACATCTTGGGAGAAAGAGTTCCCAAAACCTGATTTTTCCTCTCCTTCCTCCCAGTTAGCTTTAAACATAGTTTCTGGAAGGCTACATTTAGCAGGCTGACTGTTACTGCATTGCATTTCCACTTCCTTCACTTAAATAAACACCCCCTAAAATCCTCAGAGGACCTTCTGAAAGGCAAGAGGTGACATATTGTTGAGCTGGGTCCTTAGCTTTTTGGGAAAAGCCCTAGGGCCAGCTAGAACAGAAGACTTATGGCATTTCTTGGGTTTGTGGTTATCTTTTGAAACTCTGTTTTCTAGCAAGGTCTTAACTTTTTGCTTTGCTAGAATGTTTCACTTAAAATCTCTTCCACTTAAAACTATCAAGGATATCTAAAATCACTAGTGCATTCACCTTTTCTGATGTAATGAAGTAAAGCAATTTTACACAATCTTTTTGTTTCTTCAACCCAAGAAAAGTCTGGGAGTCTCAGGACCTAGAGGTTTGATCAAATTAGGGAATGATATTACCAAGTGCCAGGACAAAAAAAGGCACCTTTTCTGATAGACATGGTTCAACATCCTTGTGGCAAGAGGCAGGGCATGGAGTGGCAGCAAACAATCTGTATTACAGCAGAAGGAAAGTGAAGTAAGACCCATTTAGTTCCAACTATTCTTTCCCTACCCTTTAAGGTAGCAGCCTAGCTTCAAGAGAAAATAGTCAGCCCTTAAAGTATGAAATCAAGTGGACCAGATTTTGATGTATGCTTCCAGGTCATGATCTTAAGGGGTACCAGCTGATCCTTTCTCTATAGATAGTGATGTGAACCTCCTTGATCCTTTGTGATGGCAGCTTGAACATGAATAGGAGTCACTATTATACTGGGAACACACAGATTTGCACTTACATGGAAGTGGAACACAAAAAATAGGTAAAGTCCAAGTTCATTTTTACTCAATTTTAGCTTAAAAAAAAAGATCACTGCAACCATTTAGGATGCTAAACTTCACAGTTCTAAAAAGCAGCATTATTGACCACCACAGCTGGCAGCATTTCATTATGATAAAATCATCAGAATATAAGAACAGGCATTGTATTATATTATAATAAAATAACTATGTTCCAAGGGTACAGTTGCTGGCATTCAGCCTATCTTGGATACAGTGTAAATCAATAATACTATCAGGTGTGTTGATTTCCTGTAATAGGCTGTTCTGTTGTCAAACAAGTTGTTAATATTTTCCTTTTCCTTTCAGCTTCAGATGAATATTGGGCATGAATATGTTCTCTTTGGTTGTAGGTTTTGCATAGAAGCACAGTTACAAAGCCATAAAACTAGCACACCTGTCTGTTTTTTTGTTTCTCTTAACAGGTTTTCCCATTTTTAACTTTTCATCTCAGGGCTATCTTATCCACAGATTAAGGCTCTCACACCAGCTCAACCCATTTATTTATTCCTGTCTCATTCGGTATTAAACTGTACCAAATCATGGCATGCACAAACCTATTGCTTAGGAAAAAAGTCCCAAAGATGAAATGTAAAACACTCTAAATGATGTTTCAACATTCAACATGCAAAAATGCAGTGAACTTGTTAAATCTTGCTACAAAAATAGGAAAAAAACCCTCAGGAAGTGGGACGCAATACTTGCATATGAGGCAAATGATGGATGATTTCACTCATGACTCAAATTTGGAATGAAAAAGATATTCCTAACCCTTTCTTGCAGATAAGTATTTTCCCTCATTCTAGTGTTTTTCATTAGGTCTGTATCATTTCAGAAAGATGCTTCCCCAGGCAGAAATATAAACTCTCTAACCATCGTGTAGCAGTTGTCAGACCATTACACTTGGAGAGGGTGTGTTGATTGACTCCCTGGCTATACAAGGTGGAATTTTATCAGAGAAAGCTGAAATGTTGAATGGTACAGAGGTAAATGCATTGAGCATTAAGGGTCCTTCATGTCTTCCTGGAGATGTTCACTTCTGCTTTAGGCTTTTCTCAAACTATTTCTTCTTCTGTGGCTTGCAGGAGCATCAACTGCTACCAATACTCTCAAAAGACAAGTGAAACAAAATAAAAGTCTTTCCAGAACTTACATACAGCTAGATAAGAAAATCTAAGAATTAGATACTTTAAAGTCAAATTATTGACGTAAAATTGAAATAGATGTTGGAATTTCTGTTAGGAAAGTCTATTTTCCTCCTACTGAAGGAAGAAAAAATGGAGAGAATTGTAATGTATGGAAAATATTTGTCTTGTCTTTGACTGACAAGGCTGTTTCTAGTCCTGTACTGTAGAAGATTAAAGCACATGCATAGAGAGTGTGGACTTTGGCACAAAGAAGAGAAGCCCAGTGTTATGACTTGCCTGTAGAAGTTATTTAGTGTTCAAATAAGAAGATTCTTACTTTCAAATAGTACAGAAACTTGGTTGAACATGTTCTGCTGGTTTCACTACATTTCTTGCAAACCTATCATCAGACCTGGCTGATGTAGCAAGTGTTCAGCTCCATCTGTGAAGGGACTGAGAGAGTCTTCCATTTCTAAGGGCTCTAGAAGGTCATACCTAGCATGTATCTGTTTCCACTGTAAGACACACAAGAGAAACTGATTTGACTATAAAGGTCCAGGATGAGGTGTGGGCAGGTAGGGACATAATTATATTTGATTTTGTATCATAAACAGACACAATTAGTACAGAATTCTACAAGGCCTGCTTTTATAGAAATGCATCTTTTATCTTTGTAAAAGTAGAACTGTGATTTAAAGACAAAGCTTCATACACTGTGAATGGCAGATAAAGGCTCTTTCAGAGGCATCAAATAATAAAGATAAAAATATTGTTCTCTCACATAGTATTTTCTCTCTTGTCAAAATAGGGCTCATAAATCACGTGAAATTTAGTAAGCTAAGACACTTAGAACACAACACTTTGTGAAAATCAGAATAACTCCTGTCTTAATATTTATAGAGTTTTCATAATCACAGTATCTAATAATTAAAATATCACCCAAGCTAGCTATCACTATAAACCGTGAACATTTTCTGCTCTGTATATGGACTGTGCAACAGAATCATCCTGAAAGGATTCCAAAGCTGTTCAAGGCCAGTTCCACCAGAAACTTTTAAATTAGTTTTACACTCTCTTTATGATATTTTCTGCTCATCCATGTGTTTCTCTATTGATTCCATAATTTTCCTAAGAATTTGCTATCAAAGCAGATTTCTGGGAACAAAATGTGCTATTGCATTGGTTTATGCAGTCAGTTTTAAATTTCAAGAAACTTAGAGAAAGTGTGGTGTGTTCATGTACTCAGTTTCAATATATCTTCACTTTTCTAAAGTTTGCAAAGTATGTCATCTATTATGTATACACACATTTGTACAGGTATTATATATTGCTTATAATCACAGACAACATACTATGTTTCAGCTTTGATGTAAATGTTCCTTTGATATCAATTCAATTATATCAAAGGAATAAATTTTGATGTAAATGAAAAGAAAAGGATGAAGGGTTGGTAACCGTTAAGGATGATGGATTATGTCCTGTGCCATAGAGGACAGTGGGCACTTTGCTCATGATTTAGAGAGCAGTGACTAGAAGCCTAGATTTTCATACTATTTATTTATACTCTGCTACATCCACTACACAACCATATTATACAATCTGTCACAATGTTACATTTATTGCCAATTTGATTAATTTAATGTTAAAAATATTACATAAAGAGGAAATTTGCAGTAAAGCAGGAGGACCAGTGTGCCAAGGGCACACGAGGGTAAATGCGTTCTAAGAACATACATTAGCTAAATCAACCCTCATAACTTGAAGATATTAAATATTTATTTACTAACTTTCTGGAAGGTAGAATGTATATGTATCACTGGCATCAAACATTTTCTGCTCTTGTTGTATACCTAGTCCTTTTAGCAACACTCAACTGTTTCCACATTATTAGAATGACATTTTCCTATGTGGTTGCTAATAAACAGACTGAAGTAACAAGCTATATTATCCACTCCATGAAAATGAAATGAACATGATAAAGCATTCCAAACACTGGCATATGAACAGTATTGATATTAGACTCACCTTTTTATTGATGTAATATGGGTCCATGTCTTCCAAGGGCTCAGACACCATTCCTGCAGGTATGTCACCGTATATAAACGGAAGTGTTTTTCCTGCCTCCAAATCACTGTTTGGCTTTGGCCCATTTTCATCATCATTGTCTTTACGATCTTGTTTAGAATTCTTAGCTTTTTCTGCAGCAATGCGTTGTTCAATAGCTGCAAGAGATTCTCTAGTGAAGTATTGGAAGCTGTCTGGTCCTGGTGGTACAAGCACTGACTGCTCCATCTTTTCATCCTGCACATTTTAATTACCATTTATTCTTCTGCATAGGAAAATACTAAAAGAAAGCAGAAAATAAAATTCAAACACACACGTGAAAATCGCCAAGTAAGAAAGATATAACATTTATTTTTAAATGCTTTTGGTTTTGTTGTGTTGGAATGTTCAAGTACACAATACTGAAAATTATGCAAGGAAAAATAAAATAAGCAGTTTAGTTGGTGATTTGACCTTTGTAAGAACCACTTGTGTGGTTCTTATGCTAGTTATATAAACTGCAACAATTTCTCAACTCTAGGAATATAATGGTCTTTTACTCCAAATAAGCAAAAGCATGATACTTAAGAACAATCAGATACATTCTTTCCTCATAACTCTAATTATCTTAAAATCACCTCACATTCCTCTGGAATCAACCAGGATTATATTGGTAACTATAAATAGCACAGTCCATCATACCTAATGCAGAAATTTCCACTGAGTTCAGCAAAAGTATCAGAAAACAAGCACTGTAGAAGCAGAATTCCTATTAAATAAATAAAAATCAACTCTGTGTAGTATGAGGTAGTAAAGTAGTGGCTCCAAGTAAGTTTTTGTACAGGAGGTTATTCTAGATAATAAGAATTGCCTATTTTTCTGGAAGTATTCTAATATACATCTTTATTTACATATGGCAACTGAGAAAATAAACCTGACGGGGACAAAAAAAAAGAAAAAGAAGTCCTATTAAAATTACGCATCTGGCATCTTTCATGTGACTGAATAATTTTCTGATATCAGACATACAGATGAAATGCATATTTGGGCACACAATGGTGTATATATCCCTCATGCCTGAATGTAAAGAAATATTTGCAGTCTCCACGCATTGCTGGTCTTTGTGAAATGCTCAGTCTGCCTTTCAGGAGACTTAAGAGTCAATGCTATTATTCATTGAAATAAGCTAGAGATATGGAATGTCAGAGAAGTAAGAATACAAGAGATGGCTGGGGGAAAACATATGAAAACAAATAAAAATGTGACAAACAAAATGAGAAATTATGGATAGAAGCTGAAAAAGATGAGGAAAATAGAGCAAAAAATGGAAACAAGAGGAGACTGTAAATTAATGTAGAAATAACAAGAGGAGAAAATGAAGCATGTGAAAATTAAAAAATAGGAAGACTGGAAGATTAGCAGTATAAAATTGCAGAGATGGAAACAAAGAAAATGTAAAAAGTAGGTAGAAGAACAGAATACTGGGAAAGGTGCAGGAAGGGAAACAACTATATGTAGGGTTAAAGTTTGTATAAAGGAAAAGTCAATAAGGAAAATAAGAAATTAGATGAAAAATAAAGGGAGAAGGAAGAAAAACATAGCTGGGAAATGGAAAAAAAGGTCACTAAAATATATTAAGTAATAAACTTCAAATCCTCTAGATCATTAATGGCAGAGTGAGCACAAGCCTATTAATCACACGTATGTATTGAATAGTGGAATATAGTGGCTAAAATAGGGAAGAGGGGTCAAGGTGCTTATGGGGTCTATAAGCCAAATTTTCTCAATTTCTCAGAAAAATTACAAAAAACTTATTTCACTAGGAATGTATAGAATTATCACTATCAGAGGAATGACTTCTAAAGAATCGAGGTGGCAGATTTCTCACTGTAAAAAAATTAAAGGGAGCTAATCTCCTACCAAAACACAAAGTATTGACCTACACAGACTGCAGACTCATGCCCAAACCATTCTCTAAAGCTTTTCCTCCTTTCTAATCCTGAAAGGAAACAGAATCATCCTGTTCTCTCTCAGGAAGAAAAAGGACAGAAGAAAGTGTCCTGAACTAATCAGGATTTAAAATCTTCTCTTTCTCCACATCGAGAACATCCTCCAGACATCCCCATTTCGTGGTTCTGTTCTGGGAATTGACTCTTCATTCTCTTAACTACTGAACAGTTATAAACTCATTATTACTGTTCAGTCACACCTTGTGGATATTGGGAAAGGAGAAGAAACTACTAGCCACACCACTGACTCTGCTGACCCCCAAAGTGATTCCCGTAAATGGCACCATAATTTGGGAAACAGATCTCATACTAAACCACTGTTCAAATATTACAGGAGCCACAGCTGTAGGTGGATACTACTTGTTTTGTGGGCTTCAGGGAGATACAGAGACTCAAGAGAGACAGACTCTCTTCTCTGCTCAGCTTACTTGCAAAGGAAGGGACAAAGCCCTCCCCTCTCTGCTCCACTCTTCTCTCTCAGCATAGGTATAATGCACATGGGCACCAGCAAATGAGCCATGTCTGCCTTTCCCTCTCCTCCTCCTTGCGAGACCCAGGAGGTTGGTTTTCCCCTTTGCCATTTTTCCTTTGAAAATTCCCTTCATTGTCCAAAAACCCCACTGTACGTGGCATTTGGTGTTCCCTGCCATGGTGGCCAGCAAGGGCACAGCAAGCCAAACAAGTCATGGCACAGTGGGAGGGAGGTGCTGGACAGTAGCAAGGGCAATCTCATGTTTTGAAGGGAAAGAAAATGGACAGCCAGTGAGCAGTCAGCAAAGATGAGCTCTGAAACCCTATGGTGCTCCATCAGGATCATCTTTTAGTTCAGCTGAGTGTCCCCAGCTTGCCTGCAGAACAAGGAGGTAAGCCTGCAAGATTTGCCTGTGGGTGCACAGAAACAAGCTACTTCATAGCTATTAGTTATGGTGTAAAAACTTTTGATTCAGCTGCTGTGTTTACATACTGAGTTTAAAAACAGCAGATACTGTGCGCTTTTCTAATAATACCTGTATTTTTTCTGTAGAAAAGAACATTACATTATTTTTCTACAATTAATCCTAGAATGTTCTCAGGTCTCTCAAGTGTACATGGAGCTAACCAGATATATACCTTTAGGTGTATCTAAATCTAAGTAGGCTGTACTTAAGAAAATGTTTCAGGAGACTTTACAAAGATTAAATACTTTTTATCCTCTACTTAACAGATTAGAGGATGCTATCCCAGATACATTTTCCTTTTCTTTATGCATTTCCATGATTATAAGTCTTCAGAATTACAAATAGAAATTTTCTACAAATTTAAAAGTCAGTATTAAATACACACAAATTCAATAGACTCTTAATCCCTCTTCATCTGTCACATCACACTGGTTAACTGAAAGGTTTGTATTTACTTTACTATAGCTGAAGAATTTATTCTCATTTATCCGGGTAGGGGATGGATAACAATTGATACCAGACCAATTAATCAACCGATATCCTTCTGATTTCTATCAAGTGATTTATTAAATATTAATTGAATAACTACAGATTGCTTACATGATCAAAATGGACTTTTTCTTTTTTTTCCTTTAGCATAGCACTGGTAATTCAACAGAGGAAAGAATATAAGAATACACAAAATATAGATTTCTTACTACGTTCATTTTACGCATGGCAAATCTGGGAAGCTATAGCTTCCCATATAGCAATGTGCCATGTGCCGCATTTTCTAGATCATACTTCATAGATGTTCAGTTTCTTCTATGGTTAATACTGCAGGTGATGTGAACATGCTTCTAATGTACAGACACAGTAAACAGACCAGAATGGTATTTTTGCTCTTCTGTTGGCCTAGTCACATCACACACAGATAAACATGTGACAGGCATGAACTAGAGAATAAATATGCTCCAGAGAATAACTAGAGAATAGTTTATCTTCTTTACTTTTGTAGATAAAACCTTGCATTCATTGAAAGTAGTGCTGGATTAATACTTATGCCTCCCCTGCCCAACTTTTTTTTGTATTCTCCAGTTTCTCAACTTGGTAAAAGGCCATTGAGTCTAGACTTGTACACTGCTCCATGATGCAATCTGAGATTGTGCAGCTCTGGTTTGTTGGATGTGAATATGTGTCCAAGATGAAGTGGAAAGATGAGTGCAAAAAGGAATGCACATGAATCTTTCAACAAATACATTGCACATTATTTTGCACTGCTATTTGTAGAAATAATAACTCACAGGACTCTATTATATACATAACACAATATGATTTGTTACACTTGGTGACATAAGAAATAAGTCATCTCTCACCACTAATGGAAAATAAAAATGACACTAAATCGAATCAAATATTAAGAAATTAGCAAATGAAACTGGTCTGTTTTCACTTTTGAATTTCAGGAACGCACCCTTAAATGTTCGTACAGACTGCTATTTCCTTGTACTTTCCAGCACTGTGAAACTGATTGCTAAGGGAAAACTCGGGCAAGAGAATTCTGCTAGAGTAAGTAGAATTTAGTGTTTGCCCTTGACTTTTCCCTTGCCCTGTGACACACACTATATTTTTGCTTTTGGCATAAATTAACAAATTAGTTCTATTAAAAATTATGCATCTTACTATTTTGAGAAAGCATCAGACTAGTAAACAGTAGCATTAATATCTTGAAGTGCTCTAGATGTAATGATGCAACACTAGTAACTTCATCTTTATAAAGAGACTAAGTAGGTATTAGTGAGGTTATCAGCGATATGCACAGGGAACGTCACCTGGCTGATTCAAGGCACAGCTAACAGACCACAACTACTACAAATTAAAGACAAATCAGTGAACCTATGTGTAAACTCACAGAGCCCAAATCTCCATGTTCTATTACTTCTCATTGTTTATTGCCACAGTTTCTTATTATTTTTGATTTATAAACAACTCATTATTATTCTTGTCTCCAGAATACAGAATAAATATAAATTACCTTCCTCAAAGTGTGGATTTGTGGGAGGAGAGGAAGGAAGGTATGGCCAACTACTGCAGCTTTGTATGTGAGGCCTTAGCTGAGGAGAAACTGCTGTTCCTTTCATCAAAGAACCAAGCCTGTATCTGGCCTGTTTATCTCTATTTTAGGGCTACTACAGGTAGCAAAAGTAACACACTTGACAGAATGACAGAAATCAGATTAGAATATTGGGACTAGGCAACTTCTTATGACTCCTTGTAGCTCATATATAAAATTAAATTTAATTCTCATGGACAGCTTTGTAAGGGAAACATGCATACTACCAGACTGATAATATGATTCTCCCATATCTTTTTTCACCGTCTTCTTGATGTTCCCTCTCAGCATGGATAATGCAGATCTGAGCACAAGGATTTGCTTGCATTAGATTACTTGGACTTGGCTAACTGTTTTTATTTAATGCATATTAATTTCAAATAAAGGGTAGGCACATTAATACTGCAGACATCAGAATAGGGTACATACATATGCACTGAGCTATAAATGAATTAACTGACATATCGGAAGCAATTAAACAGTATATACTAGCTCAAGTGAAAGTCTATGCTTTGCAGCTAGGTATCTCTGCTCATTGCAGGCGGGGGGTGGACGTGATGACCTCTAAAGTCCCTTCCAACCCAAACTATTCTATGATGCTATGATTTCCAATACCTAAGCTGATACACAAGCAAGGTTACTGGCACAGGGAAAGAGTCACATAATGGGAGTGATGAGGGGAGAGGGTGACTATTTAGTTTGTCACAGAGTTGCAAACAGCCATGGGTAGGTACGTGATTTAGGAAGGCAGTTTAGTGCCTCAGTCTAGGCTGCCCAATAGCCAGAAAGCAGAACGGACAAAGACTGGAAATATAGTTAATGTCTGTGATATCCACACTGCTGTATGATTGCTTAGCTTACATCTCATTACATGAGTATCTATGCTAAACTCCCTCATCAGCTCCAGGGAATTCAAAGCCACATTTTCCATCAATCAGCAAAACTCTTACACTACCACGGGCAACAGACCATCTGACCTCTCTTTGCAGTGCTCTGCCATCACTATGCAGGAATGAAATCAAGATTAATGGGATAGAAAAAAAGACCATAAGAAAACATAAACCTGGCATGTTAATGGTAAGCCTTCATTTGGGAAGGCTATTATGGCTTCTGACCCCTGCTCCAAGAGCTTTTTCTCTATTATATCTACTAAATTCACTTAAGAAGAGTCAGTTGAAAATCACCAGAGGTGTATTGATAGCTGAGAAGAAAAAAATTAGGAATACTTATGGGAAAAGACAGTTTAGTTCTATTTTTCACTCCCAATTTTTTTCAATTCAGGAACAAAATACAAGCCTCGATTTTGAAAAATAAAATAAAACAAGCCAGCCCTCCCCAAACAAAATTACTAACCAAGTAAAACCCCCATGCTGGGGAAACAAGAATGCTCCTTGTGAGCTATCTGTACTAGGAATTGTTGTTTGCTGCAGTCATAGCGTAAGTCATAGCAAAAGTCAAAACAGCCTTTTCTATAGCTGCAGCCTTTTTTCCCCCCTAATACCTAGATTCTTAGTTCTATCCTTGTTTATTGGTTAGAATAAATCAGAAGACTACATGGTGTGGACACAGCATTTTATTCATCGCTGTTAGTTATAGATATGTAACTAACATTGTTGAGGTTGTTACTCTCATTGTATTTTTAAATTTAACTAATGTATCTCTAAGCCAAAATATAGCTACTATGCTTTGCTTTAGATTAAAAATAGTTTGCTTCTGCTTACTGCTTTGCTATCTTAATTCTATTAACTGCAACCAAGTAATTTCTATTTTAGAAAGCTGAAAAAACAAAATTAGTTATGCAGTTCCATAGACAGAAAAAAAATATTTTAATGGGACAAGTCACAATGCATCTGCATTACTACTCCATCTGAGCAAATACATCTAATAGGTTAGAACTACTGGACTGCTACCAAACTGAATTAATTCCATGTTTGCTGTGTTTCTGCAGTGTTACCTTGTGCAGCAAGCGACTGCAGTAGCAGAGTAGCAATCTTTCTGCTTGCTTTCATTTGATCAGAGCAGGGAGCCCTTCTATTGGCAATCTATATTACTAATTCAAGATTAATTTTCTTAAGCAATGTCTGAAACATGTCTCCATTTATCTTAGCAAACATAATATCACCTTTCTTCAGTTAAAAAATAAAGCAAGCAATGTAGGCTATGCAGTGTAAATTATATAATGCTACTGACTCATTTTACATTAAGGTAAAATTGAATTTAATACAAGATTTAAGTTCTGGTTTTGCCATATTACCACACTTGTGAAACGAGAAGTAAAAGCTGATGGAAAACAGATTGCTCCATACCCTGGAATGATGTCAAATTTGCAGAGCTAACAAACTCAAAGACATGTTCATACTCAAAAAAGTTACTAAATTATGACCTTTGTGGGTTGCTTAACCTCATTAACAGCATTCTGGTACCTGCTATCTCATGTGTCAACAGAAGGGCCAGTCTGACATCATAACCAGAAGCCTTAAAGATGTAATGACAAAAGTATTTACATTTTCAAAACTTTCTGGCAGTTTTAGTTACGTATTTTTCTTGTGAACAGACAGAACAGCAAGCACTGATTTCACTCTTGAGGTTCCCTTGAGTCAAGGAAGCAGATGTGGAGACAACAGCAACATATTTAACACACAAGATAATGGGAAAAGATCAATTGTAATTAAGAAAACCAAAAGAATTGCTGGTTTGCAAGCAAAATGATGGGACTGCTATGAAGTTATTAAAAACCCACAAACTGTAGAAACGTGTAAATACTTTTTGTACTGCATAGGAAACCCAGGCACCATATGAAGGGTAGAAGAGTTGAGTTTCAGCTTTCTCCAATTAAATATTAGAAACAAGTTTTCATACTTTATCCACCTGCTTTCACTCACTGTGCACTCCAAGGCATGTTTCAGTACCTGCTTGTGCACTATACAGAGAGGAGGCAGTAGCAGTCCCACTGCTGTGTTTTAGAAGCAGGGTATTATATGCTAAGTCAGTGCAGTACAGCACTCAAAATGAGGGATCCATCTCAAAAATTGTCTTTGAAATGAGGGAGTGCTCAAGGAATGGGAGATTCTCAAACCACAAACCAACTCCGCAGCCTAGAAAGTGCCACTGCATGACTTCTGTCTCTTATACGTTCAACATCCCTTTCTGTAGCCGTCATCTATCTTAGGTTTTATGAGATGCAAAAAATGCATAGTCTACCATGTGAATGAAGTGTTTGTCAAAATAATTTGTATGCTATATGTTAATGTCATGTAACAACGTAACACATTAACATATAGCACATGCCTGTAAACACATGGCATTTTTATTGCTGTTTATGCAAGGCAATGTATCCTTTTTTACTGGCCACTTCTGATCCTGCTAAGGTCACACCTCTACAGTTCTCCCCATATGTCCCTCTGCAGTTTTGTGATTCTGAACTCATAAATGAGCAATAATTTTTACCAACAGTAAGGGGATTCTGCTATTTATTAGTAAGCTGCTTTCAACTTCTTAATAATTTGCTAGTAATAGGTAAGAAATGGCTTATTACTAGGAGGTTACCAACTTTTCTTTACAGTAGCATAATTAATGTCTGTTCTTACAGATACAACTTTATTTAGCTTCATAAACTATTTTATATAGAGACATAGCTCCCAAAATTTCTAACAATGAATAAAAAAAGTCCTATCACTGCTGTAAAGAAACAGACCTGGTCAAAAATAAACAAATAAACAACTCTCACTTCCTGATCAGTTCTGAACCAATTTTTAAACAAAACTGGAATTAACAATGTTAGTCCAATGTAATTTTGGAAAATTCTCATTAAGTGGACATTCAGGAGGCCACCATGTTTCAGTCTTGTGTCCAAGCCTGGCTACACATGACAGTAGTCTAGAGACCTGACAGTGCTCAAGCTCTGGCACCTTGTGCCCTAGAGGTAGTATAATTGCACAGTTAATTAGATAAAGAAATTTGCAATAACATCCAAGAATTATTGCTGCTAGTAATCAAGCAAGCACATTAGAGCTAGTTTCCATATCTCTGCTTTCTTTTGCAATTGACATGATGTACCCCCCATAGCTTACACATTGTCTTGATAAGTCTCTCTGGCACATCTCCTAGGCAAAGACCACCTTTCCTACAAATGGCACCTACAGTTCAGCAGGCACCCTAAAATCACAGCACCAGTGCATATTCCCACACTCCTCGTGTCTTAATAAGATTCATCCCAAAGCTTCAGACTTCTGACACAGGTGTGCAGCTCACCACACAGAAAAGCAGCAGCTGAACCCTGTGATTCAGAAAAGCAGCATTGGAAGCAAGCAACCTAGAGACTTTGCAGAAGTCCTTGTTACAGTTATGCTTTACTCTGAACAGAGTAAAAGAGATAAAGCCAAAAGTAAAAATACGAAAACACTCTTCTACTTTTCTGAATTTCCTAGTAACTCTTAGCTTAATCTTTGGGGTTTATTCAGTCATTTAAGCTGTTTCTCACACAAGGCTTTTCTCAAACTGGTCAAAGAGAATGTCTTGGCTTTTACTACTCCTAACTCCTGCATCAGGAGATCACCTGGTCATCCCCATTAGCTCATCAAAATCCATCCACTAATTTGCTGTTTAGTTATCCTACCACTTACCAGAATGAGTTTTCTTGGTCAGTTCCCATTAACAAACAAGCCAACTGTAATCCTGTGATTACACCTCAATTGTTTCACTGAAGCGATGCTAAAACCAAGGCTAAAGGTCAGATTTGCTTTCTGCTTGCACTGTTTCCCAGTGGAGCAGCCTGGAAGCTGGCTGTGGGATGACCCAACTGGCAAGCCCACAGAAAGAATTGCTAAAAATGAGTTAAATCTAGATGACATTAAAAGGTGTGTTGACTTCCCGTGTGGATGGCTCGCATGTATATTTACCCACTCCATCCATCCATATCTGCCCTTGCGATATTCTACACAGCTGATGCTGGGCAGGGGTAAGGTCCTACATTCACTCCCAGAAGATATCTAGGGATTTGCAAGAAGCTTGCATTCACATCGATAGTCCTGGTGAGCACTAGCATCCACCTAGAGCTTCACATAGATATTTTGCAGAATCATTAAGGTTGGAAAAGACCTTTAAGATCATCAAGTCCAACCATCAACCCAACACCACCATGCCCACTAAACCATGTCCCGAAGTGCCACATCCACAAGTTTTTTGAACACTTCCAGAGATGGTGACTCCACCACCTCCCTGGGCAGCCTGTTCCAATGCTTGACCACTCTCTCCGTAAAGAAATTTTTCCTAATATCTAGTCTAAACCTCCCCTGGTGCAACTTGAGGCCATTTCCTCTCGTTCGATCACTAGTTACTTGGGAGAAGAGACCAACACCCACCTCACCACAACCCCCTTTCAGGTAGTTGTAGAGAGCGATGAGGTCTCCTCTCCTCTTCTCCACGCTAAACAACCCCAGTTCCTGGGCACACTGACGGCTCATATTCAGCCGGCTGTCAACCAGCACCCCCAGGTCCCTTTCCACCAGGCAGCTCTCCAGCCACTCCTCCCCAAGCTTGTAGCGTTGCATGGGGTTGCTGTGATCAAAGTGCAAGACTCGGCACTTTGTCTTATTAAGCCTCATACAGTTGACTTCAGCCCATTGATCCAGCCTGTCCAGATCCCTCTGCAGAGCCTTCCTGCCCTCGAGCAGATCAACACTCCTGCCCAACTCAGTGTCACCTGCAAACTTACTGAGGGAGCACTCGATCCCCTCATCCAGATCATCAATAAAGATATTGAACAAGACCAGCCCCAAAGCTGAGCCCTGGGGAACACCACTTGTGACTGGCCGCCAGCTGGATTTAGCTCCGTTCACCACAACTCTCTGGGCTCAGCTGTCCAGCCAGCTCTTTACACAGCAAAGAGTACACTTGTGTAACCACGAGCTGCCAATTTCTCCAGGAGAATGCTGTGGGAGACGCTGTCAAAGGCTTTACTAAAGTCCAGGCAGACAACGTCCACAGCCTTTCCCTCATCCACTAGGCGGGTCACCTGGTCATAGAAGGAGATCAGGTTGGTCAAGCAGGACCTGCCTTTAATGAACCCATGCTGGCTGGGCCTGATCCCTTCAGGTTGTCCTTCACATGCCCTGTGAGCACCCTCAAGATGAACCTCTCCGTAATCTTCCCTGGTACCTAGGTCAGGCTGACAGGCCTGTCATTCCCAGGATCCTCCTTCCGGCCCTTCTTGTAGATGGGCATCACATTGGCAAGCCTCCAGTTGCCTGGGTCCTCCCCTGTTAACCAGGACTGCTGAAGAATGATGGAGAGTGGTTTGGCAAGTTCCTTGGCCAGCTCCCTCAGCACTCTTGGGTGGATCCCATCAGGCTCTATAGACTTGTGAGTCTCCAGGTGGCATAGCAGGTCATTAACTGCTTCCTCCTGGATTATGGGAGTTTATTCTGCTCTCCATCCCCCTCTTCCAACTCAGCGGGCTGAATACCCTGAGGATATTTAGTCTGGCTATTAAAGACTGAGGCAAAGGCAGCATTAAGTACCTCAGCCTTTTCCTCATCCTTGGTGACAATGTTCCCCCCATGTCCAATAAGGGATGGAGATTCTCCTTGGCTCTTTTTGTTGTTAATATACTTGTAAAAACATTTTTTGTTGCCCCTTATGACCATGGCCAGATTGAGTTCTAGCTGGGCTTTCACCTTTCTCATTTTGTCTCCGCATGACCTAATGAGATCCTTGTACTCTTCTTGAGTTGCCTTCCCCTTCTTCCAGAGGTGATAAACTCTCCTCTTTTCCCTGATTCCAGGCAAAACCTCCCTGTTCAGGCAGGCCAGTCATCTTCCCCGCCAGCTTGTCTTGCGGCACACGGGGACTGCCTGCTCCTACGCATTTAAGATTTCCTTCTTGAAGAATGTCCAGCCTTCCTGGACCCCTTTGCCTTTCAGGACTGTCTCCCAAGGGACTCTCTCAACCAGTGACCTGAACAGGCCAAAGTCTTCCCTCCAGAAGTCCATGGTAGTGGTTTTGCTGACCCCCCTCCTCACTTCACCAAGAATCGAGAATTCTAGCGTGTCACGGTCACTAAGCCCAAGACGGCCTCCAACCACCACATCTCCCACCAGTCCTTCTCTGCTCGTAAACAGCAGGTCAAGCGGGGCACCTCCCCTGGTAGGCTCACTTACCAGCTGCATCAGGAAGTTATCTTCCACACACTCCAGGAACCTCCTAGACTGTTTCCTGTCTGCTGTGTTTTACTTCCAGCAGATGTCTGGTGAGTTGAAGTCCCCTACAAGAACAAGGGCTAGCAACTCTAAGACTTCTGCCAGTCACTTGTAGAATGGTTCATCTGCCTCTTCGTCCTGGTTAGGTGGCCTATAGCAGACACCCAGCAAGATATCTGCCTTGTTTGCTTTCCCCCTCATCCTCATCCTTACCCATAAGCATTCGAGTTGTCATCACAATCCTTGAATTCTATACAATCAAAACACTCCCTAACATACAGAGCCACCCCACCGCCTCTCCTTCCATGTCTATCCCTTCTGAAGAGCTTATAGTCATGAGAGTCATCCCACCATGTTTCTGTGATGGTGACTAAGTCATAGCTGTCCTGCTGCATAATGGCTTCCAGCTCCTCCTGTCTGCTGCCTATGCTGCGTGCATTGGTGTAGATGCATTTGGGCCGGGATATTGATTTCACCGCCAACACCGGCATGCCACCCCTAGGTTCATCTCTAGTGAGCCTGGTTTTATCCCCTTCCCCCTTCAAATCTAGTTTAAAGCCTTCTCAACGAGGCCCCCCAACTCATAAGCGAGAATCCTTTTTCCCCTTGGAGACAGCTGAACTCCATCTGCTGCCAGCAGGCCCAGTGCCATGTAAACCACCTAGCACCAGCCTCTGAGCCACGTGTTAACCAGGTGTGTTTTCCTGTTCCTTTCAAAGTTCCTCCCTGCCACTGAAAGGATTGATGAAACACTACCTTGTGCTCCCACTCCATTGACCAGTTGCCCCAGTGCTCTGAAGTCCCTTTTAATTGCTTTTAGACTTCTTTGTGCAACCTCATCGTGGCCAACCTGCATGGCAAACAGTAGGTAGTAATCGGTGAGCCGTGCCAGACCAGGGAATTTCCTAGTGACATCTCTCACTCAGGCCCCAGGGAGGCAGCAGGCCTCTCCTTTTTTTCTTAACAGAGGAAGTCTTCATGTGTGGGGCTGGCTGACTCACCCTAGGCAACCCCCTGGATGGACCTTCATCAAGGTCCTCATGTGCCCGGCCCTCAAGTTCCAGAGCCCGTATCTGTTGTGTGAGGGCAGCTGGGACGGTGAGGGGGACTCGGAGGGGATTCGCCTGCTGCCCCAAGCAGGGGCCTGTTTCCATTCTCCCTCGTCTCTTAGGTTCTCTCCTTCTGCCCGGCAGCAAGAGGACAGGGGATCCCCTGCTGCTTGTGGAGCCTCCACCTGCTGCCTCTGCCACAGGGACGGCCGGGTGTGGCTCCACTGATCCATCTCCCTCTCGCACTCCCTGATGCTCCTCAGCCCCTCCACGGCCTCTGTCAGCCCTGCCCCAGGCTGAGCAGGTCGCTTACCCGGCCGCACCGCACGCAGGTGTTGTTTCCGCTGCCCCCCGGCACGAGCGACAGGCTCGGGCCCTGCCTGCAGCCGGGCACCGGGACAGCCGCCTGCTTGAGCGGGAGCTCGGTCTGGGCCGCCGCATCCCTTCTGGCGATGACTTTCAGCCGAGTGGAGGCCACGGCTGGGCCTCTTCTTGGGAGGCCGATGACCACTCGTCAGAGAGCCTCTAGTGCCGGGGGGCGCTGCGCCTTGCCCGCGCGCCTTCCCTGCCCGCCCCGCCTGCGCCCACTGCCGCGCAAAGTGCCGCGCAACGGGTCGCTCGCGCTCCCTGGGGCTGCTCTGGCACGCGAGGGGCTTTGG
Organism: Phaethon aethereus; assembly: GCF_964289735.1. Lineage (NCBI taxonomy): Eukaryota > Metazoa > Chordata > Aves > Phaethontiformes > Phaethontidae > Phaethon > Phaethon aethereus. The sequence goes on from NC_138580.1 coordinate 21,411,516, forward strand.
CTGCCGCCGCTCCGGTCCCCGCCCGCGCGGAGCCAGAGCGGCCGCTCGCCAGGAGCTCGCGCTGCCGGCCCGGGGGTGGGGTGGGGTGCGCCCCCTCTCTGTCCCGCGCGTTCGCGGCTTTGCCGCTTTAGGAAGGGTCCCCCGGCGCGACCCTGAGCCCCGGAGCCCTTCGCCTCGATGCCTTCGCCGAAATGGCGGGCACACGCTTCATAACTTGTGGGAGTATTTCGTACAGACATGGAACATCTGAGCCCAGAAAGCGTGAATTAAAACATAATGTTGCTAATTGTAAGGGTTTAGGCATAAACAGCTGGAAGCAGCTCAGAATAATCAGCTGCAATGCACCATTCCAAATGATCACAGCTGGATTTAAGAGACGCAGCTGAACTGGCTTTGTGTATAAAAGATTCCCCACTCATTTCTCAAGATTTATTTCAGCAGGGTTTTTATTCTCATTTATTTCCTCCAGTGTTTATCTTGTTCTGAAATCTAAAAAGGACCTACATGATATTTTCAATTTTTTTAAATTTCAAAGGGGAAAAACATAGAAAACTCCTAGAAGCAATGAAATAAGGTTAACTACAGGCAGCCACAACAGCATTTGCTGCCTCTGCCACACCCTTTGACAAATGCCTTATTGTAAAAAGCGTCAGATTTGCAAAGAAAGGCAGAGCCTGGGAATTAGTATTTCTGCAGCAGCAGTGGTTTGAAAGCCACCTAATGAAGACCGTTCGCCACACTGACTTTTAATTCAAAGCAAATATTTCACCTTTTTTCTCTTTTGAGATTCTGGTGAGTTTCCAGTCATTTAATATTTTATATTTTAACTGTACAATAAATGTTCAGGATGTTAATTTGATTTTGGGAAAATATAGGTATGTAAAGGTATAATAAATAATCCAGTCAAAAGCTAGAAGTGATAAAATTATAGACTATGAAATCTAGTGGTATTGGTATTTGGGAGTTTTCCTGGTTTTTTAATCCTATGGTTGGTCAAGAAAAATTAGAGAAATCTGCTTCGTCAAAAGAAATAGGAATATATTATATGCAGAGACTTTAAATGTTCAGCAGCCCAGAGCATTTAAAAATTAATGAAGTTAATGCTATTAAGTTTACTGAGAAAAGAGACAAAAGGTATATTGCAGGTGACAACAAAGTTAAAAAATAGTAGAACTAAGGGAATATCACTGGCTACCATGTGATATTTAACAACAGAAACCCATTCATCAGAAATTTCTGAAATACAGCTATATACTTAAAAATAGCATAAATGATAACAAATTTTGCAGCAACACACTCAGTCATGCAAATTCTGAGCCACTTCTGATACTTTCCTGAAGACCAGATAATCTACTGAAAAGCAAGCAATATTTACTTTATCAAATATAGTATTGAACTATGTGGCTAAAAATATACTTGTAGTGCATATTTAGTGATAATTTTGCAAAGAAACCATTCTCAAATATAGGTACAGAAATACAGAAAGGAAAGAGGCTCAAGATCTGCATTTCCTGTAAATATAATTCAGTGCACGCCAAATGTGCAGTTAAACGATGTTAATGAAGCTAATGAAGTAATAAAATATTTAATAATTCTGTCTTGCATTCCATCTTGAATTGAAATAATGGATTACAAGGTCTGTATTATGTGGATCCACCTGTGAGATGAGAACTCAAATAGGAACAGCAATGTGGTATAGTGGAGGCCACAGCAAATAATGACAGATGTGAGCAACGGCAGACCACGTCTCTTTCAACCTCAGCTTTTCTCATGGGGAACTAAGAGTTCACCCATTTTGAAGCAGTTGTAATTGGTGATTAAAATACTTTCAGATACTATTTTCATTCAAAAATACATGTTTGTCTTCTTAATGACAAAGTACTCTTGCATTTGTGATTTGAACTGCCTCTTGCTGTTCTGAATTGTCATTTTTAATGTTGTAATTGAGGTTACAGTGTTTTGGAATGATTTTTCTAAATAGTAATTTTTAGTTTATAGTAGTGAATTATAATGTCATCTGGTATTTTGGCACTGGGTGTCCAGGGCAGTATCTAAAATAGTTTGAAGATAAATGATAAGCTTAGTCATTGTTGTCCTATAACTCTTTACTCTGCTAATAGCAGACCCAGTGTGAAAGCTAGTTCTAGCCCTACTAGGCAAGAGAAAGCTTCAGCCACTCAAACTCCCAGAGTCAGTTATTGATTTACAATATACCCAGCTGAGAAACAATGCAAAGAGGCATTCCTCAGCGCGTCACTCTTCTTGTCTCATCAATGCATCTGAAGACAGGGCACCATTTCATACCAGACTCTGAGAGTTGAATAATATTTCTGCAGTTGTCATATACAACCTAGATGCATTTGTATAAACAAGTTTCAGCGAGAACCTAAAGTGGGAAACTGTTTTTTAAAACCATTTGTGAATGTGCTTGAGAGAGGGCACAACAGGTTGCCCAGAGAGGTGGTAGATGCCTCATCCATGGAAACATTCAAGGTCAGGTTGGACGGGGCTCTGAGCACCCTGATCTAGTTGAAGATGTCCCTGCTCATTGCAGGGGGGCTGGACGAGATGACCTTTAAAGGTCCTTTCCAACCCAAACTATTCTATGATTCGATGATTCACAACAGTGGAAATAAGATCAAAACTGTTACCACTGTAAAAGACAGATGACAGTGTAGAGCATGAGGCATTTTTTCAGTGAGAACACAAAAATCTGAGACATAATAGATGGCCAAAGCATAAGACTCTAGATAGGTACCTTCCACAGCCTGTCCCCGTAGTCACTATGTCCCCTAAGAAGAAAGGGCCTCAGTGAAAATGTGCAATATATTACAGTATCAAAACTTAAGATGACTGTTATGAAATAAGAGCACTTAGATTTATCAGCAGCAATATGAAATTTTAAGATTCTGTTTAATTTTACTACCTATTTTTCTCAGGCTACATTTGTACCATACTGTCAGCACACTGACAGTGTGCAGCCAGAACTACATTCTGTCACAAGCTGCTCCTGAGGCAATATGAACCTGTCCATATTGCCTTTTATAGCAAGTTCTTCTAGATTTGGGAGGCTGGTTGCTTGCAAATCTCAAAGTTTGCAGCAGCAGATATCTGAGCTTTTCTAGGAAGATGTCTCTCTTGAGTTACTTTTGTTCTTGTGCCCTGAACAGCAGACAGCCAAGATATGTTCACACTGCAGGTAAATGGGGTTATGCACCTTTGAAGATCACCTTTTCAGAATAGCATCAGAGCTGTCCAAATCTCATAGGCCCTGCTGAAAGCAGGCAGAATGGATGGCTGTAGCTATCTTGGTCTCCAAGCTCCCTTCAGAAACATCCTATTCATCCTATATGCAGTCCAGTAGACCCAAGTTTTATTTCAGACTTCCTTCCACTTCCATTGCTGGTGTGAGTGTTTTCAATTTCTAGGTGGAGTGATTCATCTCAGTCTACGAGTGCTTAACACAGCAGCTGGGCACGTGAAAATCTAGCAATCAAGCCTAAGGCTGTTGAGATTAGTGGTGTCTACTAGCAAGCATGATAAATCCAACTGTTACGTGCATCAAATGTCCTTGTCTAAGTTTTGGACCCAGACTATGTCTAAATCTTACTGTACTTTCCCCACTCCCCATACATATCTAAGATACAGTCTTAGCCATCCACAAGGTTATTCCTGTCAAACAGTCTGTTTTCCATCTTCCTTACAAGAAAGCAAGTTCCTTTGGCCTTATCAAACAAAACCTGCCCATATCCAAGGTGATTTTCTAACTAGTTGCTCAGGCTATGCTATCCTGCTGTATAAATTAGAAAATAGATAACTGGTTTTCTCTTATAGGGTCTTCGCAGCCTTCTTCATTACCTCAAATTCCATTTTTTGAATGTTAACACCATTGTTCAAATTTTCAATTTACATCAACATTGTGATTTCAAAGATTCCCAGTCACATTTAGGAGACACAAGCTCCCTCATTATCCTCCTTTTAACCTCTTCTTTTTCAAGATACCTTTCAAAACTCTTCAGTGGTTAGGCTGCTCAGCTACCAGAACCGCTCCTTCACCTTAAAGGTCGTCTTTCTCTCTGTGCGATCTGAACATTTTTCCTTGTACTTAGCTGGTACGCTGGTTGAGCCGCTGATGCCCTTTCTCTCTGTGTTTGAATAGCACATGAAGATTGGGGTCCTAGATTCCCTATAGGAACCCCTACCTGTTACAGGCATACAAAAATATGCACAAGGCAACAGGTAATGTTGGACACAAACTGAAATAGAACAAATTGTGGGTAAGAATCTAGAATTTAAGAGTTGTTAAAGTTCAAGATTGTGTACTTTAGAGGAGTTATATGAAGGAATGCATTTAGAACTAGAGCCCAACAGAGCCAGAAAGCAGGAGTTTTTTAAGAACAAGTTTCTGAAACTTCCAGAAGTAAAAATATGCCCTACAATACTGCAATACAGTATTTTATCTGAGATAACACATCAATGTCTCAAAAAAAATCTTTCTTGTTTTAATCCCCAAAAGCAGTTAATTACTGCTTCAGAAAAGCCACCTGAATTAGAAGCATTACACAGAGAAAATCAGCCCTGCAGACCTCTGAAGAGAAGGGAAAATTGCTTACTGTGTGGACTTCAGAATAATGGAAGTGAAACACTTCACAGTTTCACTACCCACAGCCGTTATTTAGGCATCTCCACAATCTTTTCTCACATAGAAGAGAGCAAATGGCTCATATTTTATATCTGTAATTTACCTGAACAGACAGCTGAAGGAATAAGCCATCCTTTTCCAAAGTGCTAAGCAATCAAGAATTTACACAAAAGTCAATATGAAATTCTTGTCACTCTGTTTTGGACATTGTGTTTTTTGCGTAAGAACCTAAATATAGACTTACATACATAAGCTTAGACCTATCTTATGAAATTTCAGCCTTACATCACAGTAAATCTTACTTCAATCACAGGAGAGGAAAAATAACTATTGCCAAAACCTACCAGTTTCCTGGATTTCAGAATCCTACAAAACATATAACTCTGAGAAATAAATGTCGCTGCTAAGACACCTACAGAAATATTATGTGCACAGAGCCCATAGAAAAATGGAGAGAAAATTTTTAATAAAACACTGTTATTACTATCAGACTGTTAACTAGTACGTAATGTACTGAAGACCGATCTGTTTCAGAACAGAGAAATAGCTTGTAAAAATAAAATTGAATGTTTGCTACTCTCCTGCTTTTTAAAAAAATTGATTCGTATTTCCCCAGCTTTTTTTCCCTTGTTTTATTTTTCCCCAAGAAACTCAATGCTAGCTATTGCCTAACAATGAGGCATGCAGACATAAGAGAGGGGGTACTGTATCAGCTACTTTGCTTTCTCTTGTTAGCATGTCCTGTAATTTATCATTCTCTACTCTTGACCAGTATGCATTTTTGTTTCTCCCAGCAGAGCCATTAAATATTATTTAGTGCTGGTTCAGGATTAGACTTCACAGATGTATAGAAACCTGTCTTGAGGGGACAGCAGAGGGCAAGTCTGAGGTCAATGCCCACAAGTGACAGACTCACAGCTAGCCTGTGCAGCAGCTAGGCAGCATATAACCTAGAGTCAAAACTACCAGACATACTGTCTAAAAGATATGAGAATTTCTTTTACCAGGCTGCAGCCCTAGAATGCCCATAAACTGTAAGAATCCTTGGGATTCTTACATAAAACAATTATTGATTTAAAAAAAAAAAAACCCTAAATACCTATGCCCTTCTAAACTGTTGTTAATTTTCAACTCGTTGTAGTGATAACGTAAACAAATGTGGTTGTCAGCAAACCAAAGGAGACGACGGTTCTCTCTAGGTTGGATTGAAGTTTGTGTGTGAAACACCACTGCTCCTAGTGCTGCCAAAAAAAAAAATTAATTAAAAAAAATCCTAAATAAAAACCTAAAAATATTACTTGAATAAAAGTAATCTTCAGTTGGAATTCTACCTGAAAGGTACTCAAAGTAATTAAGATCTTATTTTCTAATCTCATTGCACATGTATATCAGTAAAGCTGTAAACTTCTGTCTACTGTATGTCCAACTCATGAAAGATGACAAAGTTTTCACTTCAGAGCATGTACAGTCCTCATATCTGGTGATGCAAGACTGTATCTACATTAGCATTTCCAAAGGTGATGCAAGACTGTATCTACATTAACATTTCCAAATTTTTTATTTATATTTCTATTAATAGAAATATTTTATAATTTTATATATTAATATATTGTATTATAAAATATAATTCTAACTATATTGTAATTTTTTGTATTCTCATGCATAGTTGCTCCTTATTACAGATGAATAGGCTAGTGACATCCTCCACCCTGTGCTCCTCGGATGTGGTTTTGTCTTACAGAATCACATACTGGTTGAGGTGGAAAGGCACCTCTGGAGATCAGCTTTTGTATTAAAATAAAGATATTTTGCAAAATTTTCTCACTCATTTCTAGCCCAGGTGGGTGTAAATTCTGCTTTATAAAATGTTACAGGCAGTTTTATATTTGCCCATCAGAAAGCAGACAGCAAAACAGACAGAAACATCCTGAAATAACATCTGGCAATCTTTCCTCATCTAGGTGTGTCAGTAAATACAGTTTTACAAAGCTGTAAATAAAATTTTACAAAGACTTTACAAAGTCCCAGAAAACAGTGCTATGGAGTAAAGTATGCTATTTTGCAGCAGATTTTAAGTATATTTGATATATGTTCCTCTTCTCAGACCCTATAAATGTCTTACCCATCATTTGTTAAACAAAATCAATTTAGTCTGCCATTAAATAAGAATGTATTTTTAATGATTCATGTGCACTGGTTTTCATGTAAGTATTCAGAATTATTAAAAAGAAATAAAACAAGTTTTGTTTTGAATTCAGTCCAGTTTGGCATCTGATTTAGCAAGATACAAGAAATGCAAGACCATACTTTAGAAAGTAAGTATTGATTAACAATCATCTCCTATGCTACAATTTAAATTTTTAAATTAATATTAAAGCTAAACAATCTATCTGAAGATGTGTCCCTCCATAACATTGACTTTCATGGAAGAAAAAGAAGCTATCTATTTCAAGTTTATCTTTTTCCAGCTATAAACTGTTCCTAAAGGACAGTCAATACAGTATTGTGCTGTTTCCTTTGCAATTGTTAATTGACAAGTTAAAATATTTTATATTTACTCAGTTAACATGTTATTCCAGTTTGTGAATTTATATATACATATTTCATTATATATATTTATATGAACAATATTAATTTTGGTTGCTCTGTAGCTTAGAAACCAATGGTAAGAAATACTCCTGGATCTGGGGATACAATGACGTCTCTTGTTAAAAAGAGCTGTTCCTGGTACAGTTTTCACTTGTTTTAGTGAGTAGTTTCCCTTGGAGTTTGGGGGCATGACTCAAGAGTTAGCTCCCATGAGAAGGCATATGCCCTTGACAGGGTGCATACATGTTTTTAAGGACAAGACCCTTTGCAGACACAGGGTATCTCAATGCCAGTTAGAATTGGCATAGATGGAGCCAAAATGACTAAGAAAAGTTTTATTGTAGTACATAGATAATTTTCCTTGGAGTGCAAATTTTTGTTTCAGATATAATATTCATTTAGAGTAGTAGATTTGTAATAAATTTTATTTTGAGACAATATGAACTCCTGAAAACATAGTAAAGGGTCATCCTTTCTGGTCTATCTCCCCAGTGCGTGTGTAAAGAGAAAATAAGTTGAGCTGAAAGCAAAAATACTCAGATGTGAAGTTTCTAGATAACATTTGGATCACATAGTTAACGTTTAAGAAAAAAAAAAATTGTTGGATAACTTCTTTTTCAATTAAACATTTTTGATGTAGCCAGTATGGAGCTCTGAAAAGTTCTCTGTCTCTATCCATCCCTGCACATTTCAGGTGATATATTTGGCATTATTTAGGCTTTCATTTCAGAAAATAGATCTATCATACTGGGTTTCTCAGCTGTGAAAAATACTGAACATTAACATAAAACGTAAAACATTGAAATGGCTCTGGTACATTCACTTTATTTAGTCAGCTTTTGAAGTGTCCTAGTTCTCTCTACTGAAGATAAATTATAAATTTAAAAATCTTTTTAATTAAATGTATAATATTCTCCTGAGGATAAGCAAATATCCTTTTCCCACCCTTTTTATTCACATACTAGCTATGGTTAGCCAGTGAAGCCTATTTAATCTAAAAGAAACACTAGGAAATTAAATAACTTTTTATGACATATTTTCTGTTCTTTCTAGATATATTTGAAGTGTCTCAGAGTGTATATACCATAGAATAAATGTTTTAGGGGAATGCTTGTGTACTTTAAGAAAAGAAGATAGCTTTTAGGAGGTCTACTATATAATGTATATACCCTATATAACGTATAATATACTTTTCTTTAAATATGTTGTACCTCAGATATCTACTTCTTTTTGTAGACTCACAGAAAAATTGTGTTGGAAACAATGATCAGAGGCCACCTAGTTCATCTCCCTGCCCAATCTCTCTCTCTCTCTCTCCCCCCGCCCCTCTCTCTCCCCCCCTCGTCCCCCGAATAGATGTTTCATCTAAGCTCTTTCTACAGACCTTCATGACAAATTTCACGGATTCTTCTGACACTACTGCAGCTCTCCACTATCGTATTAGAATGTTCCTCCCCGCATGTCATCTGAATGAGCCCATTCCTTCAGTCTTCACTTCCTGTCCCATCCACTATGGACACAAAGAACAGAATTAATCTCCACTATTCAGCTTCTAATGACCCACCAGACTCTTCCCTTCTGTTTTCATCTGTAGGCCTACTGCAGGAATCCTGAAAAGCTACTGAAAGAGCCCTGCCGAGACATTCCTAGGAGGAGGACCTATCACCTGCCTCAGAAATCTCTCAGTCATGATTTCCTCTTGACAAATAAATTCAACGATAATTTGAAACAAAACAATTAGACACTTTAAATCATAAAGAAAATGAAAGATCTCACTCTGAGGGAAATGCCATTAAAAATTAAGTAGAAAATGGAGACCAAGGAGGGATGAGAGGATGGAAGCATTGCAGGAAAATACCTTTGGAACACAGGCAAGTCATTGGCTTAAAATGCACTTAAATAACCAAGCATTTGAAAGCTTCCTTCAGAAACATTACTTCACTTAAAAAGTACTGTAGCTGCCACTTAGTTTTGTCATCTTTGACCAATACCACTATTAAATAAAGACTATTTGAGTCACACAAGCCTCTATATTTATTCCTAATTTTTTCTTTCTGACCTTAGCAGGATTTGGGTTTTGTTTGTTTTTTTGTTTTACTAGGAAGATGATCTTCAGTGTTTTGAATTGTATTATGAAGTAATTTTAAAAAAGCGAATGCTGGAAGCAAATTAGAGAATCTGTTTAAGGAGTAAGTAGGAGAAAAAAGAAGAAGATTGATCTTCATGTTTACAAGGTATTGAAATAAATTATGAAGATAGAGGGCATGAGAGGGGATAAAGCTTGAAAGCACAAACCAAGTTGTATGTTTCTGAGACCAAAAAAAGAGGGGTTGTGTCCTTTTTTTTTTTCCTCAGATACTTCTGAAAAAAGGAAATGAGTAAAAAAAAAGGATGGAAACACTTTAAAATAGAGTACTGGAAAGATGGTCAGAGATGCACTGGATACTGCTTTGACAGAAAGCAATGGAAACTTGCATTCAGAAAAAGCACTGTAATGAAAATTTCCTAGCACAAATAGGAAGGAGAGAGAGAGCTTCTGAGGCTGATAAATGCAAACAATAAATAGCATGGTGGCTGAGTCAGAAATGTGGTTTTTCAAGTGATATTTAATATGGCAGGGAAGGGTGCTACCCAGAATTTTGGTAATAAGTGCAGAATAAAATAAATTATTTTTGTCAGAACTAAATAGCACATTAGAAGAGCATGAAAGTGGGTGTGGAACCACACACACTAGTAGGAATGTATCAGTAAAAAATCAGTAAAAGACAAGAGCCTGAAAACACTGAACACCCATGTATTCACTAAGACATCACTGATTCTTTACATAAATACTACTAATATTGAATAAAAAGAGATCAGTACGTTTTACAGAAATTGGACTAACCTCAGTATGGAAAGAGTGATGATTTCCAAGTCTACATTTGTCATTTAACTAATTACTTCACCCATACCAAACTTTCAGTTGTTTCCATACAACTCTCATACGTTGTCATAGATAGGAATCTAGAAAGAATAAACCTACAACTAGAAAAATGGAAGTAACATGTGCCAGAACTATTGAGCTTTGGGAAAAATGTTTGGAGAACTTGCATGATACTCCCCATCTCCTTACAATATTCAGTTCAGTCAAAAACATCAGTAGTAGCTTTTAATGATTAAAATTTATTCAAATGTTAATTTTTTTTCCATTTTAAAATATTTTGGCTTTATGCTTTTTTTCTCTTTGAGCAATTTGATCTCTTAAGTGCTCTAAAACATTATGCTAAAAAAAGCCTAATGGTATTCCTTATCTAGTGTGTCTTACTGACAGCATGACATTGTTTTTCTCAGTTTACAAGTGTGAATATATATTGTTAAATTTTTAACTTAGTTTGTCTGCTGCTGCATTTATTTTGGCATCAACAGAAAGTCTACAGGTCAAATACAGGTCTCTTGTGGAATCCCCCTGCCTCCTGTATATATCAGCTGTCTTCAGTGGAGAAAAAAAGGTAGAATATGTTCCTGCTATTGGAAAAGAATTAGCAAATCTCTTCATGATTGTGCTGGTTTTGGCTGGGATAGAGTTAATTTTCTTCATAGCAGCTAATGTGGGGCTATGTTTTGGATTTGCACTGAAAACAGTGTTGATAATACCGAGGTGTTTTTTTTATTGCTAAGCAGTGCTTACACAGCGTCAAGGCTTTTTCTGCTCTTCACACCACCCCACCAGCGAGCAGGCTGGGGGTGCACAAGAAGCTGGGAGGGGACACAGCTGGGACAGCTGACCCAGGCTGGCCAAAGGGATATTCCATACCATATAATATCATGCTCAGCATAGAAAGCTGGGGGAAGAAGGAGGAAGGGAGGACATTCAGAGTGATGGCATTTGTCTTCCCAAGTAACTGTTATGTGTGATGGAGCCCTGCTTTCCTGGAGATGGCTGAACACCTGCCTGCCGATGGAAAGTAGTGAATTAATTCCTTCTTTTGCTTTGCTTGCATGCATGGCTTTTGCTTTCACTATTAAACTGTCTTTATCTCAACGCACGAGTTTTCTCACTTTAATCCTTCCAATTCTCTCCCCTGGCCCACTTAGGGGGGAGTGAGTGAGCAGCTGTGTGGTGCTTAGTTGCTGGGGTTAAACCATGACAATGATGTTTAGCTCCAAAGATCCAACACGTTTTCCCACAGGTGAGTTGGTACTGGAGTTTAGAAAAGTAATAAAATGAAAGAAAAGACATTCATCCAGAAGAGTATCACAGTTCTAAGCACACACACACACACAAACTAGAGCTAGCTTTCTGACCCTTTTTGAAAGAAATTTGCAAAGAACTACTCATTTCTCCTGATTACTGCCAGAATATTTCTCATAACCAAGAGCAGGAAAACCTTTACACTTCTTTAATCTCAGTTCTTCAATTTAAAGTAACCCAAAATGATCAGTAAAATACATTTAAGTGACAAAATCCAATGCTAAGCTTTGTGGTTTTGTTCCCTAAATATATCTGCTTCTGTCATTAATGTACAAAACCCTTACAGTATAATTCATATGTTGGAAGGATGTGGTGTGATATGTATAGTAGCAGTAATACCATCCTTCAAAGTCAACGATCAGCTGTCCTTTAAAGTGCTTGGAATTGTGATAATGCATTGAAGAGACGAGTCATATTCATAGAGGTTCTAAAGGTTTTCTAGTTCAAGGCCACCTTCATTTTAAGAATTAAATAATCTGTGCTTTATTTTAGCTTTCCAACTATCTCAGTTGTTGACATTTTCAAATTCTGAAACTTTAAAGCAAGTTTAGGTTAGAATATGACAATTTCAATGTAGATTTCAGTGATCAATAATAAACTACTCTTGCCCCTGTAATAAAGTATTGTTTCAAACAGCTGATAGGATATATGATTCTATGATATACATTCATCTATATAATTTTCTGGTAAGTTATTATAGTCAGACTCTTAAAATTATTTATTTCTGGGACAAGATGCTATGCAAATTGCTGATGTTTTCCTAGAATTTCCTAGAATTGTACTGATTATATACTGCCTTATGCAATAAAATCTTGACATCCCTTTAGGCAGGCTAAGGATCTTACTTTTCCCCCCTGCCATCATTGGTACTTTCTTTAAAATAATTAAAACTTTCTATGACTACCTGGCAAACTGAGGACAATCAGTTTAAGGTTGCCTGTCTCTAACTTGCTTTCTTTTGTCTAAATACTTCAGCAAATATTCAAGATCACACAAAGAAGCCTCAACAGAATAAACTAGCAGGCTGTCAGTCTTGACAGCAATCATCCTGTTACTGTCTCACTTTAGATTCTCAGAGTAATTTTTAGCAGTCTTTTTTCCCTTGTACTTTATATTAACACATCGGTCAAGCCTGAAAAACACAACAGAAAAATAGGTGCACTTCAACAATGCAACACTAACATCAGCCAATATAGCTTAGGAGTTTGACACCATAACTACAAAATAAGCATTTCTGTTATAAGTACAATTAAACAAGTTTTCAACAGTGATAGAAAAAAAAAATCCATTTTCAAATACTGCAGAATGAGCAATAACGTTTTCAAAGTAGGGGTGAAGGGCAGGTGGGTAGAACAGACAGCCCCATTCCAGATAAATTAGTTCAGTGGGAGTCTTTTAAGCACATACCTCAGACAAGCAGCAGAGAAGAAATCCATTTTAGAAAAGACGCTGAAAGAGCTTGATGTCCACCTGGCAAATGTCTTGTGCTGTTTGAAAAAGCAAGACGGTTCAGATTATGAACCGAGTTATATCTACAGCATTACAACCGGTCCTGATCAGTATGTAAATGAAAGTAAGAGCTTCTAGCATTGTACATGATCAGAAAGACTAAGGGCAGGAGTGGGGTGGGAAGAGAGAGAGAGAGAGGAGGGAGCCCTTTCTTCCTTTGGTAAACCTCCAAAGTGGTGTAAAGCATTTAGCCTTAAAGCAGGGCTTCTCTATGGAAAGGAAAACTGCTAGGATTTTGACTACACCATTGCTTGCTTTAGCTGTTAAAATGTTTTCCATGTGAAAGAACAACATGGCCTCTGTTAACTTCTAAACAGTTCAGGGGAAAAATCTTGAATAATAATTTAAGCACCATCCCCCCCCAACAACCTGGCAAACACCCCCAAAAAAATATAAGGCCAGTGAAATCCATCTGTAATAAAATGCTGTGCTGCCAAAAAGATCTGACTGCAGCTTTTTAAACATTTTAAAAACACAAAAATTTTATTTTCTCCTTAATTATATGCTTAACAATAAGTGCAAAGCAAGCATTCAGAAATTATTAAAAAAAAAAAAGGGGGAGGAACTCCATGCAGACAGCTAACATAAATGAACTAATGTCTAGGATTTAACATCCTGCTAGCTTACCTGATAAAACGTGAATTTCAATTGTACTGTGAGGAAAAAAACCACAAAACCCAAGAGATAGTGATGATGAAATGCTTGAAATGCTCTCTAATAAGCTTGTTCAGATTCTGAGTTCCAAAAGATTACCATGTATTTATAAATTGCTGCATTCTCATAGAGGGGAAGAAAAAAAAAACTCTGCAGTATCCTCTCTGCTTCATTCTCGGCTTCCTGTTCTGAGGCTTAGTCTATGGTACCTAATACAAATCAGCAAATAACAGGGGGAAAAAAAAAAAAGAAAGGAGGGGGATGGGAAAAGGATAAAGAGAGACAGAGAGGAGGGTGAAGAAAGAAAAAGAGGGGGAAACAAAAAAAGATACTGAGCCATCACCTTAAAGGACAGCCCCATCTACCGGCAAAAGTAATGAAGCGGCTGTAAAAGATTGCTTTTTAAAAGATTTTCTGACTTAATCGAGTCTGAAAATCTACAGCCCCATTTTCCTTCAGCAAGGACCGAAGGGCAGGGGTTGTGCTGAGAAGTATATTCCTTTGTCCAGTGTTAAACGAGTAAAAGTTTTCATTAATTTTCATATATTTTTCTGTTAATTATTTGCCTCTAAAACGTGAGAAGGAAATAGTTTGAGTAAGGGTGGTCCGTTACGAAAGCACTAGAAACCTTTCCAGGTCAGCCCCTGGCATGTCAAAACTGAATGCTACTTGTCCTCTGTCTCGTTTTACACCTCCTCACTGAGTAGTGGTGGTAGATTCAACATCTTCAATCGTGGGTTCAATTTAAAAAAAAAAAAAAAAAAAAGGTTCCTGTGCCAGAGTCATATGACATGTCCCTCTATTACAGACTGCATTGCCAATCATGCAGCCTGGTACATGACTGCCATGTCAGATCTATACATTCCCATGGATTCAGATGACAGCTGTGCATCCAAATCTGGAACCTAGACAAAAAAATGCTCCTTTTTAAAATTCAGACCACTAAGTAACAGTTACAACAAACTCCAGCTGCACTGGATCAGACTCATTTTGAGCTAAATCAGACGGCATTATATGTTTCTTGTCAAGAAAGCAAAACAAAAAAAGAAAAAAAAAAAAGATGGAACTGGGATGGCCATCAGCAAACACTTTTGAAACCCCTAGTTCAAGCCATGCTGGAGTGGCGTGGGTTCAGTATGGTGGCAAAGGAAGGGGGCAGTGACAAGGAAGGTGAGAGGTACGCAGAAGAAGGGCCAAAAATAATACTGCATTTCTTTCATTGTGTAATATAATTTCGGAATGTAAAGATAGAAGAAAATAAACCTAATACCTGTATGCAATAAGGCTGTCATCTAGGATATAACAGATATTTAACATGTTAACCTGCCATTCAGTGATCCCAGACAGCTGTAATTAATTTCATCCTCTAGAGTCAATTCCAGTATTGTTCTGACATATTCTTTTTTAGTATTTTTACATCATAAGGTTTTGACTGCTTAAATTTTGCTTGAATCCAAGTTATGTGAAGCTGAATTTCTCCACCTCCCAGGGGTGACCTGATATGCTTGGTCCTTCAGAATAAGCACTTGGAATGTCTCCGTATAATACTTGATTTTCAAGCATATATCAATACAGAATGTTATGAACAATTGTTCTAACAATGAAATCTAATCTCATAAATTTCTAAATATTTCCTCTGCAAATATTATAGTGATTAAAAGAACACAGGAAGCAACATTATGATGCTAAACGTTTAGTTAAAACACGCCATAGTACATCCAAATACCAATACTCACATGGTGACATACAAAGGGCAAGACCAAGCTGGATACAACCATGTCACCCGTCTCCTTTGCACGTGCCTGAGCACTGATTTAGAAAGAGTTCACATGCTTTCATGTTTCACTGCTGCCATGATCACCAGTTTTAAATTTAGCTTTTCTGCTGGCACTACTCATAGTCTGCTAAATAGCTCACACAGGTCCCCACTACCCAAATGCCCAAAGACCCAGTTCTATGACCTTGAGGTAGAAAGATCTATAAACTGTTATATTATTATTATCAGCTGGTAACACACTCTTCAACTGTTTGATTCTTATTTAGGTATAATTGTAAAATCTGAGTTATCTGTTTTTCATACATTTGAAAGTTCTTTGAGGTCATGAAGAGCATTTGCAGGTGACAAATTACTTCTTAGTGCTAGTAACACCCCTGACTCAGAAACATCCTTAAAATTTTAAATACTAAACAGGTATTCAGATACTACTGCTGATGCCAATTGATCTTCCAGAAATCTTTTCTTTCATGGATGTTTCTGGAAATGTTGAATTGCCTGGTGTTTATAAATACAGATTTATCACTAGGATAAATGGCAGAATATTTACTCCTCAGTTTGAAATTTTAATATGAGTTCCTCCAGTCTTTGCTACAGTCTAGGCATGTTTGACATTTTACAGGCATAGGTCCTTTAAAATGTTGCATTTTGGAATGAAATAAATGCCACAAAGGAAAACAATAAACTAGGAATCTGGATAGCTTAAACAATAAACACCAGGGAGTAAAAATCTTTGAGATACCTCAGGTGGGTCCAAGTTTTAGTTCTGAACATAACACTGAACACACAAAATTTCCCCCCAGCTTAAACATAACTTTAATGTACTATGAAAGCATGCAGTTTTCAATCGTCCTAAAATGTCCTTCTTTAAGAATCAGTAGAGGTGCAGCATAGGATCCTTAATATGACCACAGACTTTAAGATATCTCCAAGTATCATTAACAGAATACTGAAAACTTTTTTTTAAGCAGTATTTCTGATGGCTCAGATTTCACTGGTCACACTGGTGTAACTAGGTACTTGAGTTCAGCTCCACCAGGTTACAGTGTCAGGAAGATGGACAGGGTTTGTATCTTAACAAGCTCCTTTGGTGGGTCCTTGAACCAGGCTGTCATTTGATATGGAGTTTGATAGAGAAGACTTTATCAACACAATAGCAACTTCTTTCCAACTGCTAAAGGGCTAAATCCCTTGAATGCCATTATTTTTAATGTTTTAAACTTATATATTGCACCCCAATTGGAGAAAAAAAAAAAGGTTTCTCAATCACAGCTGCTCCAACTCTAAGATAAATGGGAAGTTAGTAAATAAAACATGGTCTCCCTTCTCTCTCCCCACAAAAATCCAACTTGGCTTTTTTACTGTCTCTAAACAAACAGGACATTACTAGTAGCTAGTAAAATAGTTTCCAAAACCAAGCAAGTCGAGGATACTTGTTGCATTTACTCTGAAAATTTTTGACCACCTCTCCCTGCAGGTATGGTGACAAATTCTCCCATCCTGAGTCCCCAAGGAGCAATCATCTTAATGGGCATGGGCTGAAGCAACCATCCAACAGGCCCAAAGGAGAGCACCTCCATGCCCTGCACAGCAGGGACACAGTTGCCATGCAAACTTCTATTGCAGCCTTGAGATTGCAATCTTGCAGATTTCAAATTCTGCAGACCTGGTAACTTTGAGTTAATGGAAATTTGTGTTCACTTGCCCTCATACAAATTTTGACCAGTCCTACTCTTGGCTCTGCCTCAGGAATTACTGTGCTAATGTTTAAAAGCACTGGTGAAGAACAGCCCAGTAAGTTTTTGTCTCAAGTGCTACAAACTGCCCACCCTTAATGATCACCAGGCACTGGGAGATTCTGATTTTCTTCAGCACATGAAAGGATTCATCTGGAAGTCTTTCTGTGGTCATCCTCTGCAGCACAGTACCCTTTCTGAAAGGGACCTATTATGAACTCCAGCTGAAGAAAAAGAGAATGTAGTTCTTTTTATCTCGATCCTGTTTCAGCATTTGTGCTGCAAATATTATAGTTCTGTACAATCTAGGGAAACCTTTAAAATAAACTTTTAGAAGCTTAGATATTCAGCCATGGCAGTAAACCTTGCAAGCAACAATGCAGAAGAGTGTGTTCTATATACACAATGAATAAAATGTGAAGAGCAATATATATTTTTTTAAATGAGTGTCTGAGGTACATTTTATTTACCAAAACATTATGAAATCTCCCCTGATTCTTTATAGTAGCTCCTTCTAGTGTTCTAGGAATGAATTCTGTGAATTGCAGTGGGTGTGGAATACAGGTAATGGAGTAATTAATCTAATATATAAGGAATGAGGAATCCAAGATCCTCCACGGACAAGCAGGTGAACATGACAATTCAGGGAGCTTTTTCTCTTTCTAAACTTGTCAACCAATTGTACTGCAGTCACAGAAGAGCTATACAAGCAGTTAAGGATGGAAAAACATCATCAAGGAGAACCAGGACCTGAAAAAACAATATGGACTGTAGCAACACAGAACGGAAGAGTGCATCCAACCGGTTTCAATGAAAAGTGAGGAAAACGTCTGAATAAAAAGAATAATAACTTTTTGCAAAAGAAACAGAGCACACCTGCCAGCTTCTAAATAGGTATCTTCAGAATAGATATAGCCCATCTCCATGGCAGCAGATTATTGTCACATTTGGAATGATTTTGTGTACTAGATACAAATAATAGTTGGCAGTTCTGTACATTGAAAGACCTGCATTTGTGAGAGCCCAAACTTACCTGGAAAGTTTGTGAATTATACTATAACAGTCTTACATTTAGAGGTTACATGAGACAAACTAAAACACAGTTTGTAGTCTGTCTTTTTCAATTTAGCACTAACTTAGCATATAATTGTCATCACAACATATATCTCAACTACTCAGTTAAAATGGGAAAATAAAATCTGAGTTATTTATATCTTTATAGAAATTAATATCTAATGTATACTCCTATACTTATGTTATGGATGACAAAAACTGGTCTCACTACTGTTTATGCTAAACTTATTGTTCTAAAATAATTTAATTCACACAGTTTCATATTGTTTCCATGCTCCTCAGTTTTAGTGATATTTCCATGGTTATGGAAAGAGCACAGGAACTCCCTTGCAGGACAGAAAACTCTAGTACTGTGAGGAAAAGTGAAGAAAAAAGTTTGTCAGAAACTCAAGCTGCATATTGTGATGTGAGGGAATATACAGAATATTGACAACAAGCTACTGATCTAGCCATGGATTGGACAATTCCAATAAACCACAGGAAAATACCATGAGGAGGCACTGACCACTAATGGTCCATATCCTGCATTGTAGCAAGTTCAAAACATACCTTACAGCTTGGATTCAATTTCTCAGGCCCGAAGTGATATATCAGAATATAGGATATATAAATACTCATAGGAAACACCATTTTGTAACACTTTGTATTCTACTGAAGCATCTGCAGCTTGCTATGCTAAGTACTGTGCATGCCCTCCTATGAACCACGATGCAAAAAATAAAAATAACACTTCCAGAAAACCACCATATATTTAAAGACAATAGGTCTTTTTTTTTCTTCTAATTGAATAGATAGGTTATTAATACTCCTTAAGCCTGTAAGAAAATACCTCAAGCACCCACACTTGAAATGGGACAGAACACAGTGTACTCATACATAATAGCATAACTATTTTAGAACACTTCAGGCAGCAAGAAACAAAGAACCTGAAATACATCATTACAGTAACGCGTGGTATGTAGCAGTTTTGTTCTAAGTTCCTATACTATGGTATTATATTAAGAGTTTGTTTGCAAGTCATATGTATTTTGAGGTATAAAATGGTATCTATAAAATATGATACAATGGAATATACTGCATTGCAACAGAGGTGTTTTCAAGATACCAAAAATGAGTTACATTTTCTTGAACCTAACTTCTTTCACAATGAAATTAAAGAAGGCACCAGCCTGGTATTTCTACTAAATCACAGCATAGGTCTACATGACTGTCATTAAAAAAAAAAATTAATTTAGTAACTGATAAGGTAAGACCATGATGAAGAGACAGTTCACTGCTTGGCAGTTCTCTTCGAGAGAAAGAGGGCTTTTAAAGATGATAAGACAATGATAAAACAAGTGTTGAAATTAAATTCTATCTGTTAATTCTGGAAAAGTGTGAAGAAACAATAGTTTTGGGGGGGTGGGGGTGGGAAACACATTTAAAGGACTTCCACTCTTTCCGTCAAAATTAGTTTTAATCAGATAGTAATATATAATCTTTTTGATTTAAGAAAGGGACCTTGGTATTTATTCTTAAAGTAAGCAGTTACCTATTAGACATGAAAATTCTAAAATGCCATAGTGTCAAGAGGCAATAATTTTGCACTTATAATTTTCTTTTTTGACACTCATTAATGTAATTCAATATAAACATCATTATTTTAAAATTAACGTATTAAATTAAATCTTAGTAGTAAGCTGTTAAACATAACTCGTTGATACAATGCTGACCAGAGTTTCTCTCAGGTATTTTTACTATAAGTTCCCCTATATTTTGGAATTTATTAATCTATCTTAAATTTGTGTTATTTAATTTTTATAAATTGCTAACTCCCATCAAGTAGACATTACACTATCATGAAAGAAAAAAGTTGCTGTCCAAGGTACTGTACATAAACAGAAGTTTTCTAATTAATCTCTCAAACGCATTAAAAATATTTTCAAATTTATTTTACAGTAATCATCCCTAGCAAGCAAGCTAGCCTTGTTGAAATTCCCTACATGATACTGCAGCATCAGTGTTATGCTGCTACTTTCCAGGGCCTCTTCTGCTGCATTCCAGTATAATCAGATGTTCCAGCACCTGACAATACTCAGTATGTATAATTCGTTTAAGGACAAACCTGTTCTATGTTTTGTTACAGACTGATTTTCAGCAGAGTGTAAATACAAAAAATTCCTTTGAATTCTACATGGTGCATGAAAAAAACTACCTTCTAATACAAATGCAGCTAACATATACTGCTCTGGCATTCTGCAGAGCAGTCACTAAATGTAATTTTATCTGCAGTGTTCACCTTACATTTTTCAGAAGCATATAGATTCATGCATTCATGCAGTAAATAGCAAATAGCATCCTGGATTTAATTGCTACTTCAAAAAATAACCAAAGAATGCAAGAAAATTGTGGGGGTTTTTCATTTTGTTGTGTTTAGTAAGGGAAGCATATTTGTAATTTGCAAGGCTAAAACAATGCAACAGCCAGGAACTGCAGTAAACCTCTCAGAGCTAATAGCTATATCTAATAATGCTTCCCCACACCACCTTCAAGAAAATGGATTTCATTCACTGCTTAATCAGTCAAATTAACAATAATCTCCATATGGTTAGAAAAGATGTTTGTTAAACAAACCCAATTTATGATTTATTTATTTGTAAAGAGTCTGAAAGCTGAGATGCCTAGAACTACTGCTCTGTTAATTTAATCATGCTGACCGAGCTTGTTTCCACCTAGCAAATTCTCTCTGCAATTCACAGCATGGCTGACAGCTATCTGCATAGAAAAATATCACAGTAACCATTTAAATCATGCAAAAACATTTACCCGAGAAGGTGTAGCAAAGATCAGGATCCTGCTTCCAGACCCCATGAAGCATGAAGCTGAGGGAGCAATCCTCTAGCTTGATCAGGCCAGCAGTGTCTCTCCTACACTTGACCTAGACTGCCTTACATAATGAGGAATCAGTGCTGTATCCTGTGTGGAGGAGCAAGCTGAATGTCATCACTGGCAGAAGTAGGGAGAACTGGCAGCAGGCAGGCTGGTAGTTAGCATGGAGATCACGAAGTCTGCTTTCCCTGAGTGTTCTGGGAGAAAACACAAGAACAGCTCAGAAATGCTGGTGTCATTCCTCCCCTGGAATGAATGACCGGAAGGAGAGAGGGTGTTACAAATGTGAGGCAGACAGCAAGTGCGAAAGCTGCATCTGTACCTACTATCAAGGTGACAGAATTCCTGTCATACTGTGGCTAGAGGACTGCATAGCTACAGCTAATAGAAGAGCAACAGCAAGGCAAAGTAAGGAAGGAGAGCCACAGACAGCTGCTGCATGCATTTGTCTATATACTACTCATTATGGTGAGTAGAGAAAAGCAATGGTATAAGACTAATTTCCAAAGGGAAGTGCTATTCCCTTAAATAAATCTTACTGCATGCAAGTTAATTTCTGAAAAAATAGCCATTTGTTACTTGTTTTAGCTGGTGTTTCAGGGGTTAAGTGCTTGTATTACAGAGATTTTTATATTTTCAAGAAAATTATGGGTAAGATACATTCCTGGTTGTGAAGATGATTACAGTAGTTTCTGGTATTTCTTTGCTATTTTTTGGAGAGAAGCTTTGGGATATTTCTTAGTTTATTATTGTTTGGGTCACATCAGCACTTCCTCTATGGAGGGCATAAGTATCCAGGCTTAGTCAGCAGTTAGAAACCTACACAACATTGTTGTTTACAAAAAGCAGCTTTATATTAATTAAAATCACTGCATATAAGTTGTATTCTGTATTTTACTTGAATACTCCGAATACTGATAATGCATATACAAATTATTCTTGAATGAATATTTTGAGTTTATAGTATCTTCTTAGAAAAGAAGGCAAAGGTTTCACTAAGACAGGGCATCTTAAGTTTTCTAGTTATATTTGAGACAGCTTGATGAGGCATGATCAAGAGTAATGTAACTGGACACAAATTCCTAATGTCACAAATAGGTATCACTTGATAATGAATACAGTAACTGAGAGATAAAGGAAGTATCATTCAATAATATTTAATGCTCCATTTTATGAAAGTACTGCTATATTTGATGGCCTTGTTTAAATTAAATGGGTTTGCGTGAGTGAGTGAAATAATGGATGTAATTTTCAATACAGCTGTGAAACTTGCCAGGTTAAAATCCTGGGCTGCATTATATGCAAGAAGAAAGAGGAACTCAGCAACAACACCGCCTCAACATCAAAAGACATGTCACTAAACTCACTGGAAGTTTTATTATCAATGTGGAACATTGGCCATGTTTTACAGAAGTCAGCTTAAGTACATGGACTACTCTACTTATGCCCCTAGCAGAGTAAGCATGATTTGAGCTCTGATCTCAAATGGGAAAATCAAGCTGAAGGTGAAAGGGATAAAAATAATCTGGTTTTTTCTCTACAAAATCTATTTAAATTATTATTTCTCTTTTATAAATAAGCATATAATGACTTTTCTCAAAATTTGATCAGGTTAAAAAAATATGCTTGCGTGTCACTGTTTTTTTGAAATATGCTTTCCTAGTCCATTGTTGAATGATTTTCTTTTTGCTTTCTTGAGAATTGAGGGGGGGAAGAAAAAAAGAAAAGATCAGAAGCATTTGTAGAAAAGGTAGTTCACTAGTAACTCAGGATATACTAGCTGTAGTTTTAAAGTACAATGTAGAAACAACAAAAAAAAAATCCAACACGGGAAACATAATTTGAGAGTGATTTTTTTAAACAAGTATTGCTGTATTTAAAATCAGTAACTTTTTATCTAATCAGCACAATTTATTTATACCACATCAGCAAATAGTATTAAAAATATCTTGTTGCATTTATTCTTTCACATAATGGTGTTGAGTCTTATTGAGGAGTCCCTACCAAAACTTTACATATAATTTATATTTACCAACTACTACTTTTGGTGTTTCAAGGGTTAAATAAGAGTACTTGTTTACAAGAAAACTATTTACATACTGGATGCTGATAATCAAGAGTTGAAAATAATGTGACCTGTATTAAGCTATGAGAGCATACAATGATAGTTTAATTAAGGTGCAAAAGGTTGGCGATTCTATTGATCACAGCACTCAAAACAGCAAAGCAGCCAAACTACTCATCTAAAGCCAGCTCAGATGCCTCCACAGCCATGGCACAGTTAATAGATCACCAGGATAATATGCCTACAGATAACCAAATGATGACTGCATCAGGTAGAAAAATAAAGTTTATAGGTAAACTATAGGTAAACGAACCCAATACACAGAAATTGAATAGAAAATGCCACATAAGTGGACAGAATATCAAGCCTGACTGTCAGCATTGCAAAGGCAATATGTAACTGATGTTACAGTTCAGGCAAACTTGTCTAAGTTTGATAGAGCTGGTTCTATTTTTGGGCAATATAATGAACTAGATATTACTTCAAAGATATTCCATCCTTCTTTTCAATGATATTGCCTATAAACTGTATCTCCAATCGCAGAACAATGACTGTCATGTTATACTCTTTTGTCATAAGGAGAAATAAGTGCAAAGTAATCATTTGTAAACATTAAGATATTGTCATTTTGAATATGCCTGGAAGCCATAGTTTCTGTCTGTTTACTTCTCTTAGCCAACTTGTTCTTCCATTGAGCCACAAAACTTTTGGGTTTACAGTTGTTCTTATAAGCATTTTTGCTCTAGATTAACTTGGTCTGATCTGCTGGCAAGTCAAGGCTATCATAACTCAAATTGATACAGAGACTGCTGACATGTAGGACTCTTAGTGAAAGACTGTTTCTGAGCCAGCCACATTGATAATGTGAGTAGTAGAGTCTAATGCTTGACAACGGTAAGAAAATTAGTCAAGTTTATGTCACTCTTAACTACCAAATTAATTATTCTGATGCCTCAGCAATTACAAGATTTCCGTCAAAGTAAATAATGCAGTTTAAAATAAAATCTTTTAAAAATTTAAAAACAAAGCTGCTGATTGGAAAAGAAGAATGGGCTAGACCACCCCTCACATAAGGGTGCAGATGAAAATACAAATGTTTGTGAGTTTAATGTGAGGAGCACAAAACAATCTAGACTCTTTTTCTATACCCGTCTTATGAAGATAATTCTAGTGATGTTTTACGGAAGACTGTAAGCCTATGAAACAATTTCTGGAATTTTTCTTTTATGGAAAATTTGGCCCCAGAAGTTAACAATGCTTATCACTAAATTATCCTTACTGGCTAAGTTTATGTCTGCAAAGTTCTTTCTATTCCATGCTGAAATGAAGGAAGCAGTATCTCATAGACATTAGTCCTGCCAACAACCTTGAGTAAACAGGAGGATTTTTTTTTTTAGACACCTTGCTCTTAAGATGCCTTGCACATAAATAAGTCATTACTTGAGGTTTGCTCATACTAAGATATATTCCATTTGGGATTTGATGAAACATTAAAATGCTCCAGTATCACTGACTGGAGAGATGCCTACAATATCTTAAGGTGCAGGGCTTTGTTTTTTCCTGTCCTTCTCTGACCTTGCTTTCTTTTCTCAAAATAGTTTCTCCCTTGTGTTCCTGAACAACTTTCACAAGTTTCACTGAAATGTGTAAACATTGGCTCAAAGTCTTCAAAAAATAAAATCCAATACCAAATGGAACCCTGTATTTAGACCTGAAATCACATGCTGTAATAAACTGGGGGGGGGGCGGGGCACGGTGTTCCACATACGAGTCCTTTACCTGAGTCTCTCTGAAGACTTCAGCCATTTCTATGTATGTGCTACTTCTGTTAGCAAAAACAATAAAGGTGATAAAGGCTACTTCTGTTACCAAAACATATTAAATTGTATGTTTTAGATGTAAGATGTGTTAAAGTTTTCAAGTCTCCTTTCTTTAGTATTCTACATATTTAGTATTCTACATATTTATAAGAAGGTCCCTGATTTTCCTCCAAATGCTCAAGTATTCCAACAATGATAGGTGAACCCTGAATTATCAAATTCAGTGCAAACCCCTCAGATAAGTATCACTAATTTTGTCATTTTGTATACACATGCAGTTTCTGATGTTTAAAATCATACATTATCCTAGAAAATAACTGAAAAATTATAGCCCAAATAAGTGTAAAAACTTTCTACAATTAAACTATGAGCACGAACTAGGTCAAGGTCACAGTAATTTAATAGTCATGGACTGTTCTTTGACTTCTTTGACATCTTTTCCTCTGCAATAAAACTAGCTATGATAGCCTTTTTAATACCTTTCCAAGATTTTTTGTAGGATTTATAGGGCTGCCTGTTATACCTCTAAGAGTGCCTACAAACTGATTTCCTAAGCCACTATTTTTGTACTTATCTCATAAAAAGCCCATCTGCTGTTTTGCATATTAATGCTAAAAGAGAATGTCAAAAATAGGAGGAAAGAAGGAAGTTAATTAAGCATTCAGTAAATATGCCTATTTATTTTGAGTAAATGAATTACTTTTATCAACTGAAAATAATCAGTACTGGTAGGTTTTTTGTTGAATTTTCTTCTCTTAATTATTCCAGGATGTCAAATTTAGTTTGGGGTTTTTTTTTAGTATCTCCCTAAACTAGTTCTTATGAGCTGAAGAGCAAGAAACAATGCACACGTAGTTTTGGAGACTAAGTTGTTTAAGTTCTAAGTCATCCATGAAAACTTTTCTAGAAATTGTAATAGTAATAGTACCTTGAAGTACTCTTGAGTACAGCCATGAGTTATTGATGCTTAAGAACATCAGGCAAAACCGATTTATGGTTCAGCATAATAAATGTACCATTAGCATTAAAAGCAATAAGGCACCTTTTTTTTTTCCTTTTTCCCCAAAACCCTCCTCAATGGCCCGCAGCATGTATCATTTGTGATATTGATTCAGCATAGACACAGAACCGTCTAGCACATGATCTTCAAAGACCTACTGCAATGAACAAGTTCACAAGACTGGTCATCCCCTCTAGCAACACATGAAGATACAATCAGTACTGACTTCTAACTAAAAGGCACAAATTCATTACTTCAATTTCATTCTGAATTGAAGAAGCTTATTTTTGTCTTTCTTCAGTTGACATGGGACCTGTACCTATCAAACAAACTATATTTAGCCTTCATTAGGTTTTAATCTCTTTTCAATTCTTTGAAATGTCTATATTTCTAGAAAAAAAAAATCAGATTTGGTTCTTTACAAAAAATATTTTGTTTTGCCAGAAATTTTAGAATTATGCTTAATAACTGCAGGGTACCAAAGGTGTGGGTGAGCCGTTAAATGCTTTCAAAAGTTCTGTTCGGTCCCCACCAAAGAAAATGTTCCACTTCCTGGATTCTGTTCCTCCTATTTCCATCATTTGAATGCTTCTGGGAAATAAGACAGATTCTCTTTGGTCTTCCTGCTTTTCTTACTACAAGCTCATTTTACTTACTACAAGCACTCAAAGGCAAAAGACTGTACAGACTTCACACCATCCAGAGTTAAAACATGGATGATGCACAGCTGTCTAGATCAGAGCATGCCTCTGGCTTCAGTTCTCCTCCACCAACCCAAACATAAAGACTGGTAAGAATGAGACAAGTCTTTCAGGTCAATACTTTTGACCTAAACATGGAACCTGCATTCAGTGCTGAGAGACACAGTGGTCTGACATGCCAGATCTTCCAAATCTTCTTTGTAAGTTGAGGGTAGTCCCTTGCAGAGCAGGAGGATTCTGAGTGCTGTCAGTTATATTCTGCAGCTCCCAGGTTCTAAGGTTCTCCAGATCAGTCCTTGGCTGACTGTGTATTATTTATTTATATAGCAAGATATATCCTTGCCAACACTCTTTATATACTTCAGCTTGCATACACATTTCACTTACAGTTTTAGCGCTCCCATGTTCAACGTTGAACTTAGAAGCACTACATATAAGTCTTAAAAAGTCTTTGAACAATATTTCATCTAAAGAAAATTCAGTAACTGCTAGAATGCTGCTGCCTTTAAACATTTGTTTTAGCTGTCAGAATAAATATGTATTTGTCCACTACTAATTGATCTTTCATTTAAGTACACTCTCAACTAAAAACAATTAACAGGACAAAGAGACATAAAACTGTGTTATTTTTGAAAAGATAAATTTTTTTGCTTATCTTGCTCATCTTTTTGATGCAGCTGTCTTTTTCATTCCCTTATGTGAGCAAACAACTGAATGTTGTTGTAAGCCACTATGGCTTGCTGTCAGGCAGAGTAAAAAAAAATTAACCATGAATTGACCAAAGCAGTGCATAAAATGCCTTGTCTTTTAAAGATACTAGCTCTTTATGTTAATCTCTTTTGGACTGATTCCACAGTGTAAAGCAAGGAGATCTCACAAAAATCTGTTGCAGAAGTTTTGCTTTCCTCAATCACTCCTAGTGAGTCATTTTTTCAAGATTCAACTATAGCTATACTCAAATCACTATGTTTTAGAGGTCAATGAGGGAAAATACTTTTCTCTTCCTATTTTTTCCAGATCATCTCAGATGCATTCAGCAAATTCTACTCTTTATGCACTTCAATGAAGCAAAATTCTTTACTTCAGCATGTTTACTTCTTCAACAGTTTTTCATTTTTATTGGAAGCTGTGTCAATGTGACCTTGAGAAAGACATGTCTCTATCTTAATTCTTCAGTCACTTACAATGCAGTATTGGGATGCCCAAGACAGTCCTGGCAGAGACCATAACCCTCCCAGAATCAGTATCTCAATTTATGTCAACTTTGAATCATTGCCTTGCAAAATACAGATTTTGGTCTCCTTGTGTCTAAAGGTGAAATTGCAAAGAAAATAAAGAATTGCAAATCTATCCATTCTCTGGCCTAAAAACAACTGGCTGAAGCCACCTGAAAGCTCCAGGTCTAAACAGAGTTATTTGGGAAAGAGATTGAGTTCGCTCTCACAGGAGATGTGAGGATTCCTGTGGTGCTCAAATAGCAACATTAATAGGACATTCTGCCTATAACCACAGCTCTGCGGTCTCAAACCTTCCTCTGGGACTTCTATTTTGATTCACCAGCTTCCTGGAAACAGTGGGTTTTCCACTGAACTTTCCAGACACCCTCCTTCAAGACTATAAAAGCAGGATCAAGTGGTTTTTTATTTTTCCTTTTTTAACATAGGACTTCTGTGAGGACAGTAATTATATAATTGCTGCTCCCCTAATCTCAAGCCTAAGCAGGGTTACTCTGATACCTACCTTTTGTTACTCTGAGTGCCCTAGAGTAGTAATTTCAGACTGGAATTGGAACAGTATGCTACAATCTGCCATTGCTGAGAGCTAATCTAAGTATGTTCAATAGCAGTATAGAAATAAATGCTAACCCCTGATGACTTTACTTAGCTGCAGCCACTTTCAGATAGGGAAGTGTTTTTAAGCAAAAAGATTTGGAAAATATAAGCAGCATTGTTTCATAGAACTTCAGGCCTCACAGTCTAGAATGCTTAGTCTGAGATTCACTCCACTAGATTTAGCTCAGTTATTCCTCTAATCAAACCAAGATTTATTTATTTTGACTGAAATCAGAAGGAGATGAAATAATTGCGTGACAAAGGGCACAGAATGAAGAGAAAGAAATGCTGCAAATGCCTCTATTAAGATGTTCTGTGCTGTGGAAGAGACAAAAGGAAAAGACCTTGAAAACCATTTTCTGCTGATCTGAACTGTAGCCCCAAGCCGGTCAACTACTTTAAAGCTGAGTTCATGAGGAAGATACAGCTGGCTCATTCCCACTAGTCCTTCAGACTACAGGTATATTCCAAAATCTAATCCCCAGTGGCTAATTTATACTGCTTCAAAGCAATTCAGAGAAAAAAGAATAAACAGAATATAGTTGACTAATTTATGCATCAGGGAGAAGTTCTTTCCTGACCTCTAAAAGACATAATTTGATTATAAAAATCTTAAAGCAGAACTGTTCCTATTAGTCATAAGAAAATACTCTTTTAAGATGAAAAGAGCAATTGCTAAGTTAACACATTCCAAGATTGAAGTGAAGAGTTTAAATCTCACTTGCTCTGACTCTGAATTAAAGACCCAGACCAGTTCTATGTTCACTGCCTTTTGTATTAGCTGTTCCAACACTTATTTACAATGAACTGCACTTTACAAGGTGAACTCGTCTACTGTGAACTGCTGGTTGATAGGTAATATTATTCCATTGACAGACATGCTGGGAAGTCCCAGTGTACTATCTTCTCCCGCAGTCATGTGTGCTGTTTAATTTTGTCTTCAGCAAGTTCATAAGCTGAGTTCTTTAAGCCTGGTTTAAATCTCATTGCCAATCCCTCAAAAGACTTTTGTGGCTCTCCCACAATCTGTTAGTAGAGCTTTAAAATCTTTCTTGAACAAAAGGCAGAATATCCTAAAGAAACCTTGTCAGTGCAACATGTCCCAACTCATACCACGATCACACCCCTGCTTCTGCTCACTGCTTCCTAGTCGTCACAGGATCACATTGGCTTTCTTTCCCAGACTACTCACTTTGAGGTGGTTTTGGATTTTAAATCTTTCGTTCTTGTTCCATTTGAAAATGAACTTTACTATCCTGTATCCTGAAGCAAATTGCTGTACCTTGCATTTGATTATATACAAATATAGTGTTTTCAACTCCAATTTTTAAATGACTACACAGCTTGTCCTGAAATAGCATCCTTGTTAAACTTGTTCTTTTTTCATGTCAACTTTACTACCAAAAACCTTACAGTACTGCTTGTATAACTGACAAAAATACTGATTATACCAAATAAAGAACTTATACATAGAGGGTCCTTCCTAGAAATAATACCACTCAGTTACATGCCTCCATTACTAATATTTTAAAATCTATCAGCCCAGGTTGTAGCCCACCTAGTATATTCTCTATTACTTCCAAATAAAGTAAGTGTTTAATGAATGCATGATAATTAATGCCTTAAAATAATCCCCAACTATGCTTCTACATTTGCCTTTTTAAGTAGATCTATGATCTCCTGAAAAGAAGGAGTAATTTGACACGATTTATCTTTGTGCTGATTTCCATAATTACCACTTTAGCCTTTAATATTTTTGTTGCTCAAGTCCAAAAATCTTCACTATTTTACTTGGAACTGACATCCATGTAACTAATCAATAGTTCTTCAAAATGTTATTATTTCTAGCGTTTATAGATTTGGAGTAAGATTGGCAGTTCTCCAGTGTTCTGAATGTCACATTTTCTGAGGCTTGCTGTTAGTTGTGTTAACAATAAGGAATATTACTATTGTTCATCAAGCCTTCACTGATTAATCTCATTTATTTCAACTTTTGATATACAGTAATAAAATGGAGTCCATGCCTGATATGTCAAGAGACAGCATTCAGAATACCAAAGATTAAATTATGTATTGTTTCTCTCCTTTTGTTCTCATTCATGCTAATGACGTGTTGCTTATCTTTCTTTCTTCTGCTATTCCAGTAAAAAGCGATCTACCCTTAACAGTCACAAGGACTAATGTTAGTGCTGTGAATACTGAGTGTGTATGCACACGTTTACCTTTGTACCATACTGAAAATTATGACAAAATACTTTGAGGCTCTCAAACCTTATTAAAATACAATTTGAGCACATATCTTTATAGAGACAAAATTTTGGGGTCACATCACTGCCTGTGCTTACTGCATGCCACCCTATCAGGAATGGTATAACTGCCTTAAGTGAAATGTGGCAGTTTCTTCGGACGATAGTAACAGGAAAGTTATTTTTTGTACTTCTAGCAATCTTTTAACTGAGATTTGAAACGGGGAAATAAGGAGCAGCAACAGACCTGTGCAAGTCATAACATGGCTAAGACATGACTCTTGATAATTTGGAGTTAAATGAGTCTCTACTCTCCCAGTTGTATTTGTGTTGCTATTTTGTTAACATTTCAAATTTTTAAAGTTTTCATAACAACTAATTTTTTGAACATCAGAGCTCTTTTCTGATCTCTCTAACTTTGGGAAAAAATATGCAAATGTATTGTTCTGGACCTATTACCTATTCTTGAAAACTAAATGTTTTGGACATTGCCACCATAAGCAGTAGATGGTGAAGTATGTCGATGCAATTTAATTATAATTGAAGCAGTTTTTGGAGCACCCCAGGAGTTGCAGAAGAATAGCAAGTTTGTTTTTTTTTTAATTTCCTCAAGTCCAACACACAATCAGGGGGTGCCACAAAAATGCCCAAAACCACACTGTAAAACTACTCTGAGCAGTATAAAAGGTGGTCTTCTTTCCTACATGTCATCACATTACAAAGCACAGTCCCTCTAAGAATTTAGGATGCATCAATAATGTTTACCTTGATTCAAATGCCTATCATCTGCCTTGCTTTGTATACTTTATATTCAACAGGAGCCTGAAGTCTTAGAATCACCATCTTCTTTGGCTAGGAATAGCCACTAGAATACATTAAGCTTACAGAACATTTCCAAGATTCCTTCAGCGTGGTCCCAGGAATAGATTCCTCCTATTCCCAAATATTTTTGCAGCCTATCTATCTGCTATAAATATATAACTACTAGGGAAAAAGGATTCACAAAATCTCTGGATGAATGGTGAATAATAGACAACATAATGTGGGTTTTTGTGGCATCGAGAATTCATAATTTAAATAAGTTGGGATTTCGTGCTTGCAGAGACAAGGAGCTTTGCATAGCTATTGTGTGCCAAGAGCTATTGATCTTAATTTTTTATTGTACAGAAACAGGAGAGCTGAAATAATTATAGATATACAATGTGACAATATCCCAAAGGATCTTAAGCTTGTAATAATAACAAGAAAAAATTACCAAAGATTTAGATAATTTTCAACCAAAATCTTGCAAGCAAAGTGCAGAACAAATGATTAAATTTGTGAAAGAAAACATTTATCTTTAATTAAGCTAAAAAATAATCTTTTATTATCTTTAAAAAGATAATAAAAAGATAATAAAGACAATAATTATCTTTAAAAAGATAATAAAACCTTTAGTCTAAAATATTATCTGGCCTACTGAAACACTTAACGGGGGGAAAAACTATATTCCCCAAATAAAACTGTTTTTAATTTTTTTAAAAAAAATAATAAATAGCTGAATAAAATGCAACATATTAGATAGTAGAAAATTTTGACATTTAAACCTTAGTGTTGGTTTTGGTAAATTAAAATTCCTGAGTTTATTATTAAAAAATACCATTACATAAAACTATGTATGACTTTTTCTGCATGGGTGTGGCTCAGTTTTCATCTGTGTTTTGAAGGTTTTGCTATGGAAGTGTTAACTGCTTCTGAGGTATTCCTAGTGTGCACCTGTGTGAAGCTGCCTACTGTTACTGCTGCATTTAGCTTTCTGGATTACATTTGGATTTGCAGGCTGAAGTCTGGAGTTATTACAAGCATGACTTTTATATTATTATTTTTTCTACAATTTGGCAGAAAAGAGCGTAATGATTTTCAGTAATGAAAGTGAATGAAATATGCTTACTTGCTTACATTAACAATTTTTTCACCAGAACAGCTGGGCACCTATGTTTGGGAGCAGACGTTCCAAATTGATCAAATAATTCCTTTTTTACAAGGCATTATCAAATAATAAGCTTTTGCAAAACCTTGGGGTTTTTTTTCCATGTGACAGGTACTCACATCTAGATAGGTATTTCTCTATCGCTCTTCGCTTACATGTTACAGTTCAGGATTACAAAGCCTGCTTTCCCTGCAGATGCTGTAGTATAGGAACACAGGAACTGAGGAAGCATTTCTACGACCTTACCTCTTGGTGTTTCCTTGCCTGTACCCAAATGATTTGGAGATAAAACCTGTCTAAGCCATAACCCGATAACACAGCATGGGAATGGGAACTCTTTTGATCATGACAAATAAGAATTGATCAGAAACAAAGAAATTTTGTGCAGCTGCAAAAAAGGCATGTGTGTGTGCTTCTGTATAGGATAATCTCTAGAGGAAAGCATAAATGCATGCTCTTTTATTTACCATAATAACCTCTTCACCTTTCAAATATGCCTGGTATCTATATTTCTATTTTCAAGAAGATTGAAGCATTATATAGTCCAGTAATTTTAAAATCAAAGCAAAGGAATTTTCAGAAGATCTTAGCCTATTGTTATTCAAAATATCAGTCAGCAAATATAAAGATGCCCAAAGCTGTTTTCTCTAACCGTTTTGAGGTATAAACATTAGTGGAATTTAATAAATATTTTTGTGTGTTGGAACGAAGCCTAGGCCTACTTTTACAAATTGCCACCTTTAAAGATTCAAAACTCTTTCCCCAGCACTCTGTAGATGTCAATTGCCTTTCAGTGCGCTCTCTAAATGCTTATAACTAAAGTATGATTCATTCCCCTCACTTTCCATTTATGGTGCTCAGATGGTAGGTATCCAGAATGCTTAATTTTAAAATTGATTACACAGTCAAGTGCTTCAAACATGGAGAATATTTTCAATTATCTATGTTTCTGTCATTACATTGAAGCTGTCTCTAGTATTCAGTATCTAAGCTAGTTTTGTTTAAATTTGCTGATAAGTGTCTGAAATATTGATCCTATACCTGTTATTTGCTTCTGTGGCCTATTCTAATGCACTTTCAGAGTTCAATTGCTTTTTTTTCATCAGTGGATCATCTCCCATTAGCCACATTTTGAAAGAAGCTATACTTGGACCAGCTTGGTGTTCCTCCTGGCCTATTCCTTAAAACAAATATGAATTTCTCAAGATCCCTTTGGATCACACATACTGCAAAGTATATGTTGATATTTGTGATGCTTTTAGATTCTTTAGAATAGATTATTGACACATAGACTTCAATACCTCTATGTAAAAAAGGTCTGAATGTTACAGAAAGGGTTGAAATATCAATGAGGAGTATCTGGTATCCTGAACTGAAAAGTGAAATAAATTTTTCTGAATTGTGCTTACCCAGTTCCAGCTGAGATGGGCACCTGTAGGCCTTCCGTTTGGGAATTTGATGAGTGGATGGTGACTAGGCAGCTCTGATTTAACCGAAGGAATAAGGTAACAAAAGGGAAAAGATTTAGAACAGTATACATGGGGAATATCTGTTTGGCTAAAACTTATTATGCTCTAAGTTCCTATATACTGAGCAGAAGTTGAACAACTCCAAACACCTATCACTCCCTCTTAGAAGACAGTCCCTCTTTTTTGCAGCCAGCACTCCTATAGTCCTGAAAAGCTCCAGGCACTGGCTTACGGGGTTAACGTTGCTGGGACCTGTAGGCAGCCAAGCCAGGAGTCTTCTGACCCATTTGTTCTGACCTGGTACATCAACCACCCTCCAGTTAGGAGCCCCCAGACTGACAACATCTAATTTTTTTTATTTTTCCTCAATATGACCTGCTGTCCAATTGAAACAACTGACTCATTCATAGACCAGTCTACTACAAGTAAAACATAAAGTATTCAGAAACTATTGCAGAGATGCTTTGTGTTTGTAATGATTCAATCACATTTTTTCTTCTATCTCTATTTTTTTCAGAAAATTTTTATTTCTCTCTTTCTCTGCATGCTTCAGGTCACCCACTTCCTCTCGCCTGTTTTTTCCTTCCATTTTATCCTTTCTTTTTGGTTACAAAATTCCCCTTCATCCCCTCAGATCTTAACATTTAGTACTTTGTTACTAGTTATGAAGCCTTCCAAAAACTGGTGACTATGCTTGGGATTCTAGAATGAATGGGATGGAGCAAGTATAAGCGTGGACATAAAAAACCCAAATGTGTCATGTACTAATTCTTACTTGAGAGGAAAACACATATGAATAAAATCATACGCATTCTATTTATAATATGGAGGGTAGTGTATACGTGTTGTTCTTCAAGAGAGTGCCACCTTTGCTTAACCTCTTAATTCCCCTTTTTTTATCCCCCATCAAAATCAGAAAACTTTCTGCCTTATGGAGAAGGGAACACAGACTAGTCAGAGGCCTTTCCAAGTAATATTGTGCTTTTCTTGCTATTCAGTATACATCAGCTCTGGCTTGTCTTCCCACCCAGAGATTCATTCTTTCTCCTCCTGAGGAGATTAACATGAAATTTGATAGCTTTCAACTATGTTCTGAAACCTCAAATAAGAAATGAGAGCAGTTGGGACCCATTGTTCAGAACAGTGAAATCTGTCACACTGCATACAGCCAACTATTTTCTGACAGTTCTTTCACTCTGAACTGAGTAATGTAAAAGTCAATAAAGAAATATTACATAAGCTACCTTGAAGCCCATATTATCTGAGTTTTAGAGAATTTGAACAAAATACAAAGAAAACTGTATTGGTTGTATAGGAAAAGAATGAGTCAGTTCTGCTTATCATATAAAGCAAGTTCTTCCAGGCAGGGACTGTATCTTTGTACTTTTTACAATATCAAAAGTGCTACAAGCACTTAACAATTAATAATGAATAGTAAGTAAATGCAAAGCTTGTGAGAGGTACCAGACTGACATCTCTGGAGAATTCGACTCTCTGTTTATATAGAGAACATGCAGAGCAGCAATGCAGGCTTGTTTACACTGCCCCACAAATCACTAATGCATTTCACATAGGCTGCTGAATGACTATCAAATGGTAACTGCTCACAATCACTAAAATCCTAGAGACATTTAGACTGCTGGCTTCATATTCTAAAGTTAGAAGTGGGGGTTGTATCTCACTATCAATCACCATAATGAAGTAGCATCCTTTATTTTTAATTGGAATAACACCACTCCAGTAAATAAAAGTTTTGTTAGATACAACAAAAAATAGTGCAAGTAGGATTAGAGGAACTGCTATTTGCCAGGTGTCTGTTTATGTCCCATAATAAGTGAGATAAAACTAACTTGTTTGTATTTTAGCCCTATAATTTTTATTTTAGTTAGCATGTCTTGTCATTTTCTGAAATGCTGAGGAACATAGGCATAGTATAACTGGCAGGAGGTAGAATTCTTAGGTAATATCTAATCATACTCTTTGAATTCCCCTTTAAAAATACTGGTAGGAAAAGCTTGTTAAAGAAAACATAAAGAAAGTAGAATAACACTTCATTCAGTGTTGTATTTACCAGTAATTCTTTAGATAGCAGAATCAAGAGACAGGAGGAACTTCATACTGTGCAGGATAAAAAAAAAAGAAAAAAAAATTAATCTGAAATTATTTCCCTGTGTCTACATCGTTCGACAGAACAACAGGTTCACCTTCGCATCAGTTGCTTCGTAATTAGTAAAGCAGCAGCAAATCAGGCTTATCTCTATTATAACCACTAAAATCAAAACACTTTCTCATCCACATAATGGAAAAAATGGAAGTAGTACATAAGCATTCTGTAAAGGTACCCATCTGCTTTTGCATGGAGTGCAGGACAGGGCTTGTGTTGAGGCAGGGTAAATAACATTAATCTCACCGAAACAAGCTCCTGCAGACCTACTCCCATATGTCTGTGTACTCTGAGTGTAATGGGTTCAGGCACAGAATGGCACAAATGCATTTAGGTCTAACTGTGTCACCAAATGTCGAAGGCACTTGGCTTGTCCAGGCACTCTGACTTTTAGGACAAGATGTTGTGCTGCTTGCTACACCCCCACCCCATAGCTGTCACTTCTAGAGAAGAAGCACTTTTTTACAACACACTAGTCTTTGGCTCTTAAGCTCTCTGAAACCTGTGTGCCTCCCTCCCCATATGGCAGGTAGAAATTAACTCCCCTACAGTTGATTTGCCATGTTGTTTTTCAATTATCAATAAATGAAGGCTCAAAATAACATCTGTCTGCTTTTTTCACATGTTGATAACTTCACACTTGGCTCAATAATCATGTAGCAACCACAGTAGTGAATGACTTCACCCATTACAGCAGCCATCAGCCTGCAGGTTTTTTTGCTACCATTCTTGGCTATTCCTCAAGTTACCATGCACTAGCATTTCATTTGATGGTACATGTAATCAGTCTTCTAATTTTGCCTTGAAAAAAATTCTCAGAATGCAACTAATAGGCACACAGCTATCAGTCACCTTGAAATAATAAATTCACAGGCACTACTCTGTTTTCACTGTGCTCCCCTTTACTCCCCAAAATATTGTGACAGTGAATATCATATTTTTTTTAATAATGTTGAAGTTCATTATTCCATCAGTTTACATTCTGCACTTGGAAAAAAACCCACAAAAGCTAAAGAGTAACTAACAATCTCTGTTTCTACAATTGTAATTGCTATTGTAATCAATAGCACTAGCATGTTTTTTATTATTTGTTACAATAACAGCTTTCCTGAATCTGTATACTGAACAAGACATCGTTTTAGCCAGTTCATACCTCTGGACTTCATAGTGTTAATGCTCAAAAGCCTCTGAGGAACCAGGAGTTTACTGAATTTCTCAATATGCTCTTAAAAGGCATCAGCAAAATCAGTGGATTTCTGAGAGCACAAACTGCAAATGGCTGCTGTCCTAACACCTGCAAACTGCTGCAGATCATGCTGGCTGCTTGCTTCAGAAATTTACTCTCCTGCTCAGCAAGCATGCTGCAGAATTAATCCAGTCTCTTTCCATTTTAGCCCCCAGAATTTTGGTACATTTACTGATCCTGGTGTCCAAGTGAGTTATTAAAAAATTTTATTACAATTTGTGGAGAGACAGGTGAGATCTAATGTTAAAACCTTCAGTCTAATTTTTTGCCATACTCTGGAATCTTGGCAGAGTGCCCAAAGTTGAGGGAGGATGATTCTATTCATTCATAGGGGAGTACTGCTTTGACTAAATTCTTTAAAGCAAAGAAAAAATATTTTTATTCTTTTATTAGTTTGAGAGGCATATGTAATTACTAGATATATGTATGAATTAGGTTAATCAATTATTTTCAGACGCATGGCTTAGATATATTGGAAACAATGGTTATTCAAAGAAGCAAATTTATGCATGAATTTCTCAAAATTGCTCACAAATGTGAGATGATAACTTTATCAGGTTGACTTAAGAAATCACCATCTGGGAATCCCTGCATTCAGCTTAGGTACAATCTGCTTCCTGATGATATGACTCAGGTTGGTAGGTCATGGCAGCCAAAAGTGATAAAAAGCCATTAGAGGTGGGGTGGCAAGATGCTAAAAAGAAAAACACCTAATGGGACATTACATCTCAATATTACGTCCTGTCAGACATCAAAAAACTATTAAAAAAATACAAATCCCCAATTTTGACTCTAAATGCTTTAAGAACAATTAGTGTAGAAATTAAAAAAAAAATCAGCTGCATGACGTTAGATGTGTACACAGCCTTTTTTATAAAAAAGTCATGGACACATTTAGCTTCATAAAAAGATCTCTGGCATTCAATGACTTATCTTTAATTGAGTAAAAACTCCTTAAAAAAAATCTCTTCTGATCCCTGGAAAATACGGCTATGGCGAAGATAGTTATGTATGATACACTTTCAAGTTATGCAAACCCCGAAGAGGAAATCATACTAACCCCCAGATTCTATGCATTCTTCACTAGCCTTTTCTTATGCACGCTCAAAATCTGAAAAGAAACACAACCTAACACTTTTTTTTAATGAGTCTAAAAATTCACAGATCTTCATGGACCAAATAATACCGAGAGACAGAACTGAAACAGGAAAGTCAACTTGAAAGTGAAAGTAAATCCACTGAATGGATGACAACTTATCCCTGACCCTGGATTTTATACAACTACCACATACCAAAGTTATCACATCAATTGTCTATGGTAGTTGCTCCCAGACATTTTGTAGCTGAGCCACAATGATGGGTTCTCCTCCTGCCTCACTAGGTCACTGCCTCTGCCTTAACCCACCCACTCTGCTGCCATCTCACTGTGCCCCTGCCCAGGTACCTTTTCATGTCAGACAAAAATAGAATTGCATATACTACAACTAATTAATAGATTAAATTCATCTGCGTGGAACTGGAACAAAGTCCTCTTCTTGTAAAACAGAAGCAGCCTGTGTTGGCTTTGTCTACCTCTACACCCCTCTAAACATGCATTGTCAAAAAACAGTGGTTTTGGAAACTGGATGTCCTGGTTTCAGCCAGGATAGAGCTGGTTTTCCTCACAGAAGCTAGTGTGAGACTGTGTTTTGGATTTGGGATGAGGAACTGTTGATAATGTGCTGATGTTTTGGGTTGTTGCTGAGCCGTCAAGGACAGTCCAGCTTCTTGTGCTGGCCTGCCAGCGAGCAGGCTGGGGGTGCACGGGGAGCTGGGAGGGGACACAGCCGGGACAGCTGACCCAGACTGGCCAAAGAGATATTCCCTACCATACGACGTCATGCCCAGTACATAAACTGGAGTTGGCCGGGGGGGCGGAAATCGCTGCTCGGGGACGGGCTGTCGATCACGGGGTGGTGAGCAATTTCTGTATTGGGCATCACTTGTTCTTATACATTCCTTTGTTGGTATTATCATTATTGTTCCCTTCTTTCTTTCTGTCCTATTAAACCGTGTTTATCTCAACCCACGAGGTTTTTCCTAATTCTCTCCCCCGTCCCGCTGTGGGAGGGAGAGTGAGCGAGCGGCTGCGTGGTGCTTAGTTGCCGGCTGGGGCTAAACCACGACACTGGAATAACGAGAATAAGCACATCTTAAGAGGTGGCACTATATATTATTTATGGACTGCATTGTAGTCATACTTTTGTCTAATTATTTGAGTCAAGATTGTGTAAGGAGAGGTAACTCCCAACAAGGGCTAGAAAGGATCCAGGTTTAAAAATCATCACTCAGATTAAGTGAAGTTGATCGGCTACACGTCTTTTATTTCTCTTACGGGTAGACAAAATGACTGGCTGATTAATCAGTAGCTACACATGCAGTAGTCTACTTTGGAAGTGACAAATATAGAGGTTACTGTGACTAAGATTCTGAAAGAACAAGAAAGTAGTTTTCTGGCTAGACAAAACTTTGAAGAAAATAATTTCTGTACTGAAGGTAAAATGATTGAAAGACACAATTAAGAAATTTTGCCTCATGCATTTGAAGCTATAAAACTAGCTACAGCAGAAGGCATGGAAAATAAAGCTATGTAAGCAAAAGCTACTCCTGAGTACATTTTAATTACTGAGATTTAACTTAAAGAAGAACATAAGAATTGCTATGAGGGGACATATCTGTAGTGCTGACATAGCTTATAGCAGTACAGTACCAGACAATGCTGTTTTTTAAATAATCTTCATAACAGGAACAGAAAGTTAAATAATAAATTGAAACTTGAAATATTAGGTGTCCACAGACAAGTCGTTGATTAGTCCTAAAGCATGAGAGTTCTAATACAATGGTGTTGAGTTTCCGAGTTTCTGTACATTTCTTCTTGGTTTTTGGGGTGTTGGGGTTTTTTTTGTGGTTCGGTTTTGGGTTTTTTGTATTTTTTTGCCTTTTTTTCATGAGAATGAGTTTATAACTGAAAAATTATGGTAGAGATAAATAATTCAGAAAAATATAACTACACATCGTATTAGTTGATGTTTAATCTACAAGTCAGCAAGCATTTGCATAGAGGCAAAGATAGCATGGGACTGGATTTTGAGTGGTATGCGGTAGTCAATCTCCTGTAAATCACAGGATCATCAGAGGATGATGAAGCACGTTAGCTAGTGATACCTAACTTCTGGCCTCTGCTGAGCTGTGGACTCAGTGGGAGCTGATATTTCACATCTTATCAGAATCCTGCTGATGAGCAGCCCCTCACTGCCTTAAGAGGCAGCACTTTCTGGAGCCCATTGAGTTTCTCCTAGTGGATTTAACTGGCAACTGGGTACCATGTTAAACTAAAGAGCTCAAAAAAAATTGATCATATATCAGTTTGAAACCAAACAGCATTTTGAGAATTTTGATGAATATTAGCTTTGTTGATATGAAAAATTTCTATTTTGGCAAAATGAATTTAATTTGCAAAGTGAAGTTCAGTGGAGAATATTAGCTTTGTTGATATGAAAAATTTCTATTTTGGCAAAATGAATTTAATTTGCAAAGTGAAGTTCAGTGGAGATAAAAACTGAATTTTCATCCATATTACAAAAGTGAAAACCTACACATTTTAGTTAACAGATTTCTTGTTTTTAAGAACAGACTGTGTCAAGGGTATAGAATATTGTAAACTGAACAGACACAGGTTTGGGTTTGACTTGCCTTGCCATTTCGACATAGAATACCATGGGGTCTGAATCCTGATTTTTAATTCTCATAACATAGGTGATTTCTTGTTTACTTTATAATTCTATTTATCTTTTAGGAGGAAGGGAAAACATCAGTGCTTTAGCTTGAGGGACAACCAAGGGATATCCAAAGCCATAGTTTCACAAATACCAAAATAGTACAAAAGGGCTTGCTGCTGTCTACCTGCCTTATTTCTACCACAAGCATTTGTACGGCGATATAGTGAATTGAATGGGAAAATTATCTAGGTTAAAGATAAACTTTTTTGTTCTCACTGAGTTTTTAGTTCTCCAGTCTAGTCTGTTGTAGGGAAACACAAATGTTTGTGCTAAGCTATGGGAAAGGGAAGGGCAGGGCTGCTTCTTTCACTTACATTGCCAGCTTATGGCAGTTAAATATGTTTGTGAAACTATGGCCTAATTTAGACTTTCTACTTGAAAATTAGTGAGTATGAGACACTTTCAGAGATGTCAGCTGTCAGAAGTGCTACTGAAGCAAAAATCACAGTGAGTCACCACCACCAATCTTATTCAACAAGGAGTTCTCACATATTTTGAGGGAAAGAGAAAGCCACAGATATATAAAATTTACTCACTTAAGTGAAATTATAATTGTATGATAACCAGTTTTATAAAAGTTATGTCTGTCAGTATTACTTATACTATATTCACACTGAATCAGGAGATTCAAGATTAAAGCATTATATTTTAAAGAAGGAAACTGTAAGACTGAAAAATAATTTGATGTAAGTCCATAAAGTAAGAGAATAATTTTGCACGGATAATATGCAAGGCATGACAATTTCTTCCTGAATCACTCAACTTCAGGAAAATTCACTTATTTGATAAGATTTGACCCTAACTTCTCTGTGTTTCATTCATTTCTAGCAGCTGTTAGTAAGTCTCATATAAATCCTGAACATTAAAACTACCTAACAAACAGCACTATAACAAATTCTTTTCAAAAACACTTTGACAAGGCTTTCCCAAAATGCCTTTCATTACTGTGTTGTGAAAGAACTGCTAACTTGACAGTGTATCCTAGAAGATTTCTCAAGCCACTTATAATATTCTTCAGTTATACTAGAATAGAAATGTCCCCATGATTTTAATCTTCCTGGAAAGGCCACACAATTCTGGAATTTCTAAAAGTATTAGGGGACAGCACTGATAAAACTGATGAGGTGACACAACTCCTCTCCTAGCTAAGAACAACTCAGATTATGAAAGTGCAGTGATATGGAATGCTAACTGAAATACATTGTGCTATCTGTGATAGTAATAATTAATCAAGATGGGTCAGTGTAAAACAATCTAGATCTATTACTGTCAATTAGACAAATTTGCAGTAATTCCTTAATATATACAGAAACAGATCAGATGCAGCCAGAAGCTCCTGAGCATGCATATTTTATAAAGACAAAGCAAGCTGTGCAATTGCTCAATAGCCCTTAGGCTAAAGAATCCCCTTACTGAAATAAAGTTGTAAATTTTTCATATTTTCAGTGGACTCATGGTTTTATTACATCATTTTTCATAATGCTAAATTAAACAGAGGGTTGCCTATAATACTAATCATAAACTGGTTCAGATAATTAATTCTTTGACAGTCTGGAACAGAAGTTACTGCCTGGCTTCATTATGTTCCTTTCTTTTGTGTTTATCCCTACTCCGCCCCCCTCCTTGTGAGCTTTCTGAACTGAGCTGCTTCTCCTCTTCCTTTCCATCTCTTCCCTTATTTCCCTCACCTCACACCGTGGTATACAGTAAAGAGCGGAAAACTCTGATGGAGAAACTCTGCCTCATCCACAACAGTTCGCCAGTTCTGTACTCAAGGCTTTCATCACAGTGTGCAAGAGTGGAAGAATGACTTGTTAACTGTTGTTCTTTCACAAACAGATGTATTGAAGGATTAAGATGATGTGCTCCTGTTTGTGGTGTGCTGAAAACACAAAATTTTCTACCTGATCAGTAACTACCATGACTTATCCAGCACATCTGCAACAAGCAGGCTGGGAAGAATCAGAAAGCAATAGATTGGTCAGTCTCTTATCCAGGGAATCAGATAAGCTACAGTTTAGCTTGGTAACACATTTGGTAGCTTTTTGGCAATAAAGGTGCCTCAAGATTTCTCACCATCAAAATGGCCAGCAGCGGGTGATCTCCAAGGAAGGTTTTCCAGACCAGTATATCTCAGCCATGGTCAGAAAGACTAGAAATTTAGATTAGGCTCTGCCAGATTCTACTTTCTAATTTTTTTAAAATATACTTAGTTCTGTATAGATTAGCAAGATTTTAGAAAAGTCATTAGGCACCATGAGAAAACTTTTAAAGCGTTAGAGAAGTTTGTAGCTGAAATTGCCCTGATATTTAACTATACTCTTGAAACTGTTAAGAAAATGAAGTCAAAACTAAAGAAACTCTCACAAGATTATGAATAAACCATATACTTTCCAAAAGTCCCTATCACTTTCATCAGATGGGAGATGTTTTGAAAGGATAGAACTAACTATCTACCAACTTAACCAACAAATAAGTACAAGCAGGAAGTAAGCTGGTTATCAGCCTCTAAGTATGAACTATTATGTGCTTCTGCTTACAGTTAAACAGGGCATTTTAAGGTAGTATTTTTGTCATGTTTCAAAGTTTTTTTAAAGATCACTTCTAGAGTGTCTTCTAGCCCCATGAGGAAGGGCTGAGTACTGTGCATCTGCTTTTTGAAGAATATGTACACAAAGTTATAGTTTTATAATTATACCATTACCTATAAAACCT
This sequence comes from Phaethon aethereus, assembly GCF_964289735.1. Taxonomy (NCBI): domain Eukaryota; kingdom Metazoa; phylum Chordata; class Aves; order Phaethontiformes; family Phaethontidae; genus Phaethon; species Phaethon aethereus. Next base: position 21,455,638 of record NC_138580.1, read on the forward strand.
AAAGACTTCAACTTGTCTCTAATTCTTGTTTCTAAATAACAATGGCTTCTTTCTTCATTCTTTAACATTTATTCTAATTGCTGCTTAAGTCTATTTGCTAATGAGGTTACCTACCACCATTTGCTGGTGCTGTCATATGTAAAATAACTGCTACAGCTGATCCAATTACTTCTCAGCTCACTGTTTGAACCATCTGCTACAATAAATTGATTTCTGGTCTTCCTACTTGACAGGTAACTCTTTTGCTCTTCCAGACTGGAAATCGAGTAGGAAGGAGAAGAGATGGAGACTGTGTTATAGTCTACTAGAGCTGCCTTAAAGTCAGAAGAGAAAGGAACCTATGTCTAGACAACAGGTATAAGCTCTTAGATGTGGCATTAAAAGTAAACGTATTGAACCCTTCATATCAAATGGATGATACATGAATTTTGAAACAGAATTTTTTTCAACTGTTAAACATGCATCTCAAAAATTCAGTAATTCTTTACCTGTGGAGAGCAGCAGTATCAGAATTGAGGAAAATTGAGAAGTTGCATTAAATAATTTAATCCATTCTTTGGGTCAATTACATTTGGCCTTCTAATACTCATTTTCACTGGACTTGATATCCTAAAACCAAAACTTGGGGACTAATAAGGAATTTGGGCATCTGAAGTAGGATTTGAAATGCAGCATGCTATGGTACACAAACTCCCACTTTCTCCAAAAACAGACTACTCATTGAGCATTTGAACAAAAAGTGCTATACCTTGTTTGAATTCCTTGTTCAGCCAAAGGGCCGTGCATTTCAAATGCATCTCACCTACACAAATAGGTAGTAGAGAGTAGAAGTGAGAAAATTCATACTGAGAATGACATACTTTGATTAAATTCTTACACAGGACCCTGATGACTGTTTTGTTTCTTAGTTTGGGGTGTTAAAATGCTTTAAAATATTTCCTTTACTAGTCTTTTGAACCTGACACCACCCACGCACATCTCCTGCCCTTGCCTTTATAGGTAAAGCAATTCCATGAAAGTGAGTAGGAATTTCTGAATTATTAACTTTTAAATTTTGTTATGAGTAGACCAGAGCCTCATGAGAAGTTTTAATATTCACTTGTGTTCAAGCACCTCCATTTCTCCTGGGCTTTAATCAGGTGGCTGTCCTCTGAAAAATTCTTCTACTATGAAATAAGGGAGAGAAATAATAAGTCAACAGATTGTATTTTAACATTTTCCCAGTTCCTTTTTTCTTTTTCAACAACAACAACAAAGAGTTTTTCCATATTCTTTCTCTAGATTTGTTATGAATGCACAGACATCAGGTCCTCAAAAATATCTCAACAGAATTGCTATTTTTGAGCTCCCTAACTAATCAAACCTTAGACCTCACTTCCCAGGCTTCAGGGGAATCTTTTTTAAACATTCAGACCTTTCCAGTACATATGAGATCAGTGTCAACGATAAGGGTAAAAAGAGAGGAAACGAGCCAAGACAGTAGAACCAGGCTGTACACATAATCTGGTATCTAACTAATGTGATGACAACACAGATTGTCTTAGACTTGATCATCACAGCACGGTGTCATCACATCAAAATCAACTGTTGTGCAAGCCAACATACTTTAATATTAAAAAAACATTATCAAAACAAATATCAGCAAAAATAGAATAGTATCTAAAAGCAATAAACACCTCTTTCCAGTATGTGGCACATGATTCTATCCCCTGAAAAGTTACTGGTAAAGACTTTGAAAAGAGCCTTTGTTAAAAAAAAATGTAATCCCTTATCAAAGAAATTTTACTTTTGAAAGACTCCCAATCATCGGTTGTTGAAAGAATACCAGTGACAATTGTAAATATCAGAAAAAGCACAGTACAGCATCTGTACACCTTAACTATTTATTTTAGTAAGAGGCAGTTCTAAAATACTTGGAAAGATGGATCTCATGTACTTCAAGTATTTGCTTTCATTTCTCCTCTTATATTGTCAGAGAATTGACAGTAAATCAAGAAAGTACCCTGAAATGTAAATTCATTTCATTTAAAGTCTACTCCGTGCATGATTTACCTTGAGATTATAAGTTTTACTGATTTTTAGTGAAATAAGAATGCTAAATCTGTAGCTTTTTTAATATGCTTTATATGTTTTTGCATCAAAGATGATCAGTTATGTCATATGTCTTTGGTAAAGCCGTCTTGAGAAAAATTAATGTCCTTCCCCAATTTTGTACTTTTGAAGGCATGTCTTGTACTGTTCCTTAGATAAGGCAATAAGGAACCAGCCATTTTACCATAAGGTAAAGACTAAGAGTAATTTTATTCAGACTAGAGCTGGAAGATAAAAAAGAGAAATATTTCTCTTTTAGGAAATCTGTAACTGGAAAACAGTTAAGTCAGTATGGGTTTGATTTAAATTCCATGGAAAGCTGTTGTACAACACACTGTTTTCAGTAGTTTTCAATCTGCATATAATGTTTGAAGTGGATATACTGCGAAATTCGTTTTCTTTTTTCAATACAATCAAAAACATAGGGCCACTGCTGCTGACACTGCATACTATGGACTACTACTTACCTGTTCTTCTTTGAGACTTCCAGAAAGATACTTCCATAAGAACAATGGCAAAAATGGAGTCAGAGCCTGTAGAGTAAATGCAGCTCTGAAGAATGTTGTGTTGTTTCTTTTTTTCCACACTGTCTATATGGGGGAATATTGAGAAAAACCTTTCAGATTCAGTTCCTTTGATTTAACAGACCAGAAGTGTTTAAAAGCTAAGAATTGCACAAGAGAGTGGTTTTTGGACAGTATCTTATTGAGAAGGCTAGGAAGGCCTGCAAACTCAACCTTTCCCTGTCCTTCAGAAGGGGGAAAAAAAAAAAAATAATTTTACTTCATCATGAATTTTTAAAAGGAGTTCATTCACACCATTTCAGTCTGAGTTGTCGTGTGAAATCTTCACGTCATGCAAAGGAATTGATAGTGGAACCGGGAAAGAGAAGCTGGAGTGCAACTAGGTACCAAGTAATAGAGAAAAGTTGAGCCTGCATGCCCTCCTATTATGCCTTTTTGCCTTTTTCTTAAAAAAATTGAAGAGATTTTTACACTCTAGAATGATTAAAGAAGTTTATGTAATAACAGACATGAACAAATAAGGTACATACACATAGATACATTTTGGATATTAACAGATGCATAAAGTATTTTTTGATCCTAGGTTTTAGTATGAAGTTTTTTCTCTTATCACAGAAGAAAAACAGATTCACTTGTGCCAAGACAAGCATTTCTAATCATACTCTGCTGCAGATGTTTCTCACTGCCATGTTCTTTGGTACTATCTTTTAGTTTGAGAGTACATCAAATTAACTTCTGCAAAAGTTTTTACATTAATAACCTGTCGGTGATACCTGCACTGTAATTTCCTTTCCTGTCATCAGTTTTTCTATGTACCTCTTGAAATTTCCTGTGTTTGAAGCTCTCCTTATATGGAATAGAATTTAATTGTGACATAAAGGTTTTAATCCTAAAATACAAGTAGAAAAATCATGTTAACATTCTATTATGTTTTCTTCACATCTGCCATTTGTTACTATCCTTTCAACAGAATCATTCTCACTTCATTAAAGTTTCATACAAAAGTAACAAAATTCTAAAAGATTGTTGCAACATGGCAGATAAATAAAATTTCAAGTAAATGCTTTTCAAATAAACGAGAAAGCAAGAGCAGTAAAACTGGTAATTTCACAGTGCTCTTGAGCATCAATCCCAAAATAATTTTGTTTCCTGGTAGTTTTGTTTCTTGAATGTACATGCAGCTCCAGATAGAGGCTATCAGGGGCCTGCATTTATCTGCCCACCTAATCATCACCACATAAATCACATCCACTTTCCAATCTTAAATAGTTAGAGCATGAGCAGGTGCTTTCCATCTATATATATAAAAAATATACTAGTATTAGCAGCAATACTGCATGAACCTTTATATACCACATTTGACAGCTATCAAGGCCATCAAGAAGTTAGACAAGAGAAAGGTTACAGGGCTTCACAATACCTGTTATCAGTGTATTTTAGCTGGAGAGAGTATTTTAGCTTTTTGCCTGCCTGAGACCCTGAACATAATCACTGCTGGCATAGTCCAGTTTGCCTTATGTGGCGGATGCAGGTGCAGTATTTACTAAACATTATATACAGATATTAATGCAAGTATTGCTGCAGAATATGGGCACAGAGCTACTGTATATTCTGGAAATCAAGAAGTACCACATGACAGGGGTTGCTATGGTATCTGCAAGCATGACATTTTTATAAAGCAATATTGCAAATAGCAATACAGCATGTAATTCTCTGAAAATTTTGTAACATCAAAGTTAGAGATATTTACTGCTTTGAAAATAGATTATTACATTCTGTTTCAGATATACATTTTCTGAAAAACGTATTCTGGATTTTTTTAATTAGCTGTCAGATTCTACAAAGATTATTATCAAGATTATTGTAAAAGAGAAAGTAACATACTTTTAAGACAACAGAAGATGCAAGTGCACAGCATGTCTGGTACTGCTAGTTTTGATTGTTATAAATTGTTTATGAAGTGTCATTCCTTATTTTCATCAAAAGGTTTTCTTGCAGCAGAGATCATGTGTGCTTCAGCATGCAATTTGCCTTCTCCGGAGAGATGAGAATGTGCCGCAGTTTACTTTGCTTGGGTTACACTGCAGTATGATTTTTTTTTTTTAAGGCAAGCACTAGGTTATTTCTGTTTCACTGTGTAGCAGCTCCCACTGATCATCAAGGAAAAATAAGATATGCTAAGTAACAGAAACTGTATGCTGTATTACATAGACAAAACCTAGCTGCACTTGGAGAATGAAAGAGATGGGTACCATCCCCCACTGAAAAGGATGTTGCTAATGCAGAGGTTTGTGAGCCATTAAATATTCCTACACTGCAGATATTTCAGATTATTTCTCCCAAAGCACGATAAAGCTAGATAAGCCTTTCTGAATATATACTATAAAATGAGTATCGTAAAAATCATCTACATCCAAAAACACCATTGCATTTTAAATAATACTTCATATTACTTATGATTGTTTACCATGAAAATGAGACAGATACTTTCATACCTGATTCGTTTAGAAGGTTGGGGCTGTTTCATAGGTGCAGCATGGAATTAAATGAATAATGCTTATTAAGAAATGTAAAGCTAAAGTTTTCTGTGGAATTCTCCGATGCATCAAAAACCTTCAGCTATATTTTAATAAGCTCAGGTAAGTGTGGCAGTACTTAACCAAGGTGGTGTCAGCTCCGGATATAGGGCCACAGGCTCTGCAGGGTACAGAACCTAAATCCAAAAACTGCTGGTCCAGTCACGAAAGTATTACCAACACAGCTATCTTCACACAACAAGCCGAGTTATGGTGTAGCTTCATTAGTTCACTAGAACAGAACATGTCCAAAAGCTATAAATTCTCCGGAAAGCTATAAGCTATCCCCTGTGCCTGTGACTGCAATTTCTATTTCTTGATTCTTCCTGTGGCTGAAGTCACCAGGCACAGTACCACCATCATCAGGCAGGCGTTTGTGCCCTCTACTGGGTGCAGTCAGGCTTGACGATTTATTATACATCCTAGGCTGCTAACAGCTAGAGGAGAGAGGCTCTTTTACTGAATCTGTTGTATTTATGATACTCAGCAGCACACGTTTCTGCTTAAAAATAATATAGACAACCCCCAGAACATATTTCAGGACTCTTTACAATAAAAAAGCAAATGAGCAATATCCTCTTCTCTTCCCTTGCCAACTTTCCCTTTTATATTGTTACAATGCAAGTAATTTTCTATGCTGCAGGAGAAGTCTTGTCCTTAGAAGTTAAACAGAGTTTTGTTATGGAGTGGAGCAAAGCCAAGATTTTATAAAAACAGAACTTTTCCCCTTTTATGTCCTAATATACTGTGGGGGTGGGGGTGTTGATGGCACCTTCATAAAATAAAATACACTTACATCCCTGGGTGGGTAAGAGAAAGTAAAGAAAGTTTGTTTCTGAGAAAATTTAAAGGAGTCTTTCTTATTAACTTTCATTCTCTGTGAACTAGGACAGTAAGAGGGTGCAGTGTCCCCCTGTTCTAGGAATTTTGCTTAATGCTTTGCATACTGATATATGACTGACCCATTACGCTGAAACATCTGTCTTGTATTGACATTAAAACATGAATATATTTTATACTTGCAAGTTAAGGAGGAAGACTGCAAGTCAGCTGTGCCTTCCATAAAGGCAAATAACTTCCAGGTATACTGGAATAATTTCAAAGAAATATAAAAGGACACAAGCTTATTCAAATACATGCACTTGAAATCTGGGATATATTAACCTTTTTGGAAAGGACCAAAAAGGTTAGAATTTGAGTCAACAAAAATGAAGGGTGACTTCAGTTGGATTATGGTTTCAGTAAACATAACTTCCACAATGACAAAAACTTTATAGGGTAAAATGATTTTATAAATGTCTAAAACACCTTGGCTCATTGCTAAAGTCCTTCCCCCTTAATTTCTTAATTTTACCAACCATTACTGGTTAATCTGTATAAACTTCATACAATAAAAACACAAACACTAAAACAAGTACAGAAGAAGGTTATCTTTATTCCTTTGGGTTATTAGCAATGTAGTTATTTTTGGAAAAACAACTTCCTGCATGCAGTTCATCAGTACACTATGAGCCAATCGTTTCTATAAAAGCAGGAGCCCATCTATATTCTAGTTCTTTTGTAAGAAATGCAAGGTATCCCACTGTCCACTGCACAAGTTCACTATTCATTCTCATGAAGAAAGATTTTGAATAACAAATTATATTCAAAGCACTTCTTCTGTAGTATGAATCAACAAGAAAAGCAGACAGTGAGAGACTAATACGGGGGAAAAGCAACATTTCTCTAAGACTACCCTGAAAATTGACAGACAGGATTATAATTTCAAAAGAAACCCTTCTATCTTGTTTCACATACAAAGACCTACCTACTGATCAGAAAAAGAACTGTACTGCCCATTTCTTTTAAAATTATTTCTTAATAAAATATGTTTAATATAATTAGCAGAAACTTGCAATTACCAATTCACATTATGTCTTAGGTTTCCCAACAGTAAAGTGTCACAAACAGACAGCACTAAAAATTACTAACAACATGAAGATATGTGTAGTTTCTTACAGTAAGTATAAAATATTATAAAATAAAACTATTTGCAAAATAACAAGAATAGTTCAATAGATATATGTTATAAAAGTTTTTTTCTGGCCCTACGTTTTAAGCAATATATTTGTTATTTACTGGTTATTTACTGCATATTTGCTGATTACAAAATTCAAACAAAATAAAATCTATAATAGCAGCAAACTATTGCTTACTGGTATGAGGAATGATGGTCTCGTTGAACAGGTTTTTTTTCTTTTTACCACTCACATGTCTTTCCATCTTAGGCTTTAATAGCTGTAGAATAATAGCAGCAAGCATGCATCAGCTAAAGCTTCCCAATCATTTGGAGTAGTACAGAATATATCATATTATCTACTGAAATGTCATAAGCTACACTTACTAGGGTACATATGTGACGCAATAAATACTGTACTTAGGTCATTGTCTCTTTGTTCAAACAGGTACATTGCATAAAACAATTGATTAAATAACAGAGGATATTTTACTTACATATATAGTGGTGTCAGCCTTGATGATAAAAAAGTCATCGAAATCACAATGCAGGACAAAGCTTATTTAAGTACATCGTTTTGGTCATCTCAGCTTTCAACGGAAGATTTGCATTACATACAATGGAAACCTGACTAAAGTGCCATGGGGGGTCAAAACCACGTCTGATGCACATATTTTGTGTATCTGGCATGACCCAACCTTCCAAAGTATGGAAATTTAAGTCTGAGGTATACATTAAACAGTATTTGTCCCAAAAGGTACTTTGCTATCAATTTATACACATAAGTTTGATTATTGTCCTAAGTGGGATATAGTCATGTGAAATTAGTGTAGAAACAAACTTGGGAATGGAAGCTACTCACGGAATTACAGCGTTTACAGTTAAAAAAAAAAAAAAAAGGACAAAAAGAGTACTGATTTTGATTTTAGTAATTCCCTGTAGGCACAATTTGGCATTTGTAGTTTTAATATGAAAAGCACTGTTTAAATCTCTCAGGAACTACAAGATATCTTGAACTCTGAAAGTAACTGTATTTTTTTCATAGTTTCACCCTTTTCAAAAAGGAGTTATGTGAGTAACATTTATTTAAATCGTTGATCGGTATAATACATGGACTGTATAATAACTTAAGAGTTACTAAAAAGTATTAAACGTAAGTATATTAAAACAAAGAGACTAAACTACCAACCTCTTTTCTGTGAAAATTATTCCCTTGTTTTAGTTTTCTGATAAATTATCTATCTATACTGTGTTCTTTTTTACCATTTGCTGTTGATTTGATCTAGATCCTGAGGTTCAATAATCTGGAATCTTGGTTTTCTGCTTTTAGAAGTGGCTTGAGGAGAACTATGTTCACATTATGATGCCATAATTACGTATTCCTGACATTTGTGCTCCTCTGTAAGAGTATTTAGTTTTTTTTTCAGCACAGCAGAATTACAAATAGCAGTATGTGAATTGGAGGAAATAAGATCATGAAAAAAATTGACATAAATAGAACATACATAGGAAATTAAATGTACACAGTGGATACACTTATTCCACAAAAATACAGACTTATTAGGACTCAGTTTTCAACACCATTAAGGATTCCTCCAGTCCAAGAAGAAATTTTGCGTCTCCTCTCCATTAGTGCCCACTGATAATAAAAACTATTCTTCTGCAAAGTTGTTCCCCTGTTACACACAGAGTTTGTTACTGAAGGGTCACTGTTTTGCTACAGGTACTAACTGTAGCAGTGGGTAAATATGCAAAAATCTGTAATTTTGGCATAGTGCTCCAATAAGAGTGCTATTGATGTCATCTCAGGCTTGTGAACATTCTTCATGGACAACCTCTTTGTCTTTTACTTTTTATTTCCTTTTCTGTCTTTCCCCTTGTCTTCTTTTTCTGATTTGTCATCTTCATATTTTTCTTTTTCTGGTTTTGTTACACTATCATAAGAAGGCGGAGATGTGGTGGATGCAGACATATTCATTTTCTCTGGAGGTGAGTTTTCACTTAGCTTATCAATAACCATATCTTTTTTGATAAGCAGATCAACCCCATCTTTCCGATACATAAATGGAAGTTTCTTTACTGTCTGTCTTAAAAGATAACGTCTATAAGCACGCTGAATGATAGTAGCAGACACTTCCTCCTGTTTTCGTTTTAATGTGGTTGTAATTGGTTCATAGGAGACTTTAGAAGGATTGGCTGCCATAAACCGATCTTCCATCTGTATTCTGAGGGCATCCATCTCATCACTTTCCCCCAAAACACGCTTTGTGAAAGCAAACAAGATGTCAAGGCAGTGAATTCTGTCGCCGCTTACCATGGGCAGATCCATTGCAATAAGTTGAATTGTGTTAGGTTTTGGTATATTAAGAGGAGGATCCAGAGAAGCTGCAAAATCAGACAATTTGCTATATTCTATGAATTGTGTTGCATCTGGATCATATTTTTCCCAAACCTCATAGAACATTTCAAAGTCATCCTCACTCAAAGGTTCAGCACTTTCTTCAGTAGCAACACTGAAGTTCTCCAAAATCACAGCAATGTACATGTTCACCACTACCAGAAATGATATGATAATGTAGCTGACAAAGAAGAAAATCCCAACGGAAGGGTTGCCACAGTCGCCTTTCACAGAGCTCCCCGGATGAGCTTTGTTAGGGTCACAGTCTGGCTCCCCACTGTTAAGAATTGGGGCTAGCAAACCATCCCAGCCAGCAGACGTGGTAATCTGAAACAGGCAGATCATGCTGTTGCCAAACGTTTCAAAGTTGAACATGTCATCTATACCGGCTTCCCTCTTAACATAGGCAAAGTTGGACATGCCAAATATCGCATAGATAAACATGACCAGGAAGAGCAGCAGCCCAATGTTGAACAGAGCAGGAAGAGACATCATCAGAGCAAAAAGCAGAGTGCGGATTCCCTTAGCGCCTTTAATGAGACGCAGGATTCGACCGATTCTGGCAAGTCGGATGACTCTGAATAGTGTGGGGGACACAAAATACTTTTCAATCACTTTAGCTAGAAACATACCTGTGAGACAAAAATAAAATTAAAAGGGTAACATTTTATCACAGATTACATTTTCCACAACAAAGTGCAAATAAAGAACAACTCTATCTGTGGAATTAGTGGAAATTATAATTGGAGATAAATTTTATCTGCTATGGGTAATTTTAGCTTTTTTTTTTTTCCACAGCACTCTTAGAAACAAAAACAAAAAAGTATTGAAATTGATATAGAATTATTAAGAAAGCTACTATTCTAAAGCATTTCCTAAATAATCAGGAGAAATTAAAATTACATATTTCCGCTAATCTGCAAAACTTGATACAGCATTTAATACATGTCTTACTATATTTAATTTTGAATATGAGAATTTCTTACCTACTATTGAAAGAATAACCACCACAAAGTCAAAAATATTCCAGCCAATGGTGAAGTAATAATAACGGAGTGAGAACAGTTTGAGGACACATTCTCCAGTGAAAAGGACAACAAAGACCAAGTTAATCCAGTATAAAATATTTTGCATCAGTTCGCCCTGGTCATCTGTTTCTATCATCATAGTGACCATGTTAAGACAGATGAGAACCATAATGGTGATGTCAAATGCTTGCTTTGTTACAATATCAAACACCAGACCTTGCAATTTGTTCTGAGGGGAGAAAAAAGAAAAGGTGATAGTACCTTGTACATAATGAATGTCTTTTTCCACCCTCCCATTTCCTTCTTCCTCCCCCAAAATATACAACCAAGCAAAAGGCTGAAAAATCTAAGAAAACCATTGTCCAGTAACGTCTTTATTTGCCACCTCTAAGGTTTCCCCTCAAAAACCAACAGGCTTCTACTTCTTCATATTCTTTGATTTTCTACTTCCTCAGGCATAACAAATGTGAGAGATTTTTTTTCCTGCAGAACAGAAATATGCATGTTTCAATTCAGAATGAAGGACTGACTCGAATTAGGCCTAAACCATTTTAGAAAGAAGAGAGAAATTTTTTTATAGTTGATGTACTGCTGCAATCTCTTCCCAAATGTGGACGATACAAGAATAGCACACATTCTTACTGCTGGTCTAGGTATAGGTTTTTGCGGCTTCTTGGATCCCAGCTTCTTCATTGCATTGTAGTATTTCTTTTGTTCTTCTGTCATGAAAATGTCTTGACCTCCAAGGTAAAATCATAAAAATAGAACTGATTAAAGCCAAGACTTTAAATCCATTAATTCACAGCATTGCAGAACATGGTTTTTATGAACCATAATTCAGTCTTATACATTGTTACCAAAACCAAAATATAGTAATTATATCAAAGATTGTTAAAATATCTGACAAGTCTTGATGGAAAAATACGACAAATTAAGAAACAAAGAAAAACACCAGAATTTCTATTTATTATTTAAAATTACATAACTTATTAATTCAATTAAATAAGTACAAAAAACCTTTCTAAAAATATACATTCCATAGATACTTATAAATCTAACATCATAAACTCCACACTGTAAATCAATCAGAAATAAAAAAGCTTCAAAGGTAGAAAGAGTCACTGAGAACCGATATACCTTCAGGGAAAACAAACTCGGAAAAAGAAATTATTGATGTTAATTTTCAGGGTGCATGCTTTATCATTTGAGTGATAAAACCATCAGTTCAGCTGTTTTTTTGCCACAATAATACTACCACTGTGTATATAAGGCTTGATCATCCCCCTGCATTGTACAGAAATCATCACAAGCATGGGCTTACTCTGGGGTTACATGCCTGAATAAGAGGACAACAGGCTGAGTAAAAGGATATCTAGACTGCTATGTGTAATACAGATATGTAAACACTTGTCAGAAATATAATTTATGTTGACAAATAATTTTGTTTTTTCTTTCACGCATTTGTTTGTAAGTACATTCCAGGTATGCATGATGCCAAATCAGTGGCGTTTGGAAATGAATTTCAGAGTCACAGGTCATTCTGTCTTTGTCACACTGACTTTGTCAAATGCAGTATTATTTTATTGAGAAAGTAATGATGAATCTAGATGAAGATGTGTCTGAGTCCTTCAGCTGTGGCTACATACAGACATGAAGATTTAGAAGTCAAAATATCTTGTTTAGCATGCTCCCCTCATAAGCTAAATATTCAAGTAAAATTTAGTTCTTAGAGACTAAGGGTTTTGGAAGAAAAACAAGAAATTGCTGATTGTGGTGGAAATGTGATGTGACTCTGTCAGAAGATTTTACACAGTGGGAAATAATAATAATCATAAAAAAATACTATAAAGGAACTGGCATTGAACTGGGGATTTCTTCTGCTGCCTCATTAATGTAATGGCTACCGAGAGCGAACAAGTCATCATTGCCTCAGTGTGCTGCCCATAGGGAGAATAGTGGTCTGAAGAGGAGATACATCTTATATGCTGCCTTTGAGGACCGTAATGGTTAGGAATTTGACAGCTAGTGGAACATTCTTTTCCCCATGGGAACTAATGTAATGAAAGCAGGATGCACACAGGGACCAAAGAAATGCACACAGTTTAACTCAACAGGGACAGTATATTGCAACATGAGGTCTTTCCCATTCATATCCCAACAACATTGCCCAAAATGGAGACATCTCAGTGACATGAAGGCAGAACAAAGACAAGAAAAGTACTACTGGGTAGCCATGATCTGCACATTTCTATGAGTACAGGTGCATTTATAAATTGAAGAGACAAACGACTAATGCTTGCTAATTTGTTACGTGAAACTGAAGAATAGCATGTAGATAGATTTTTTTCCCCAGACTAATTGTCATCCTTTGCGATATCTGCAGACTTTCTTGGTGACAGTTACAACAGCTACAAATGTACAAGGTGTGTATAACACACTGCCAGAAAAAGCCCTTTGGCAGGAACCCTTCTCTGCCTTCTGAGTCATAATGACTACAGTAGACAGTGTCTGCCAAGTGAACTTAATAGAATTTATAATCACCTCATAAGGTCACCTTGTTACATACAGACTTCCAAAAATGCCAATAGCGTGTATATAACCTTAGTCTTCCTCTCGAAGGATAAGAAACTGAATCACCTTCCTCTTAAGTACTGGAAGCCCCTGATCTTTATTCCTAGGGAGATGCAAACATCTTGGAGGATGAAGATGTCATCAGGTTTGGAACCACAAACTCATCCTTTCTATTATGTGGGTCTGCAGATAAGAGACTCAGAGGATCTGAAGAAGCAACATGTTGAAGCTGCTCAAGTGGAAAGATGTACTGGAAGTTTCCACTGCAATAAGTCTAGCAATATCTTTTTTCAGTACAATTAATCAAACTTGACAAACCATCTAGAATCACAAATGAAGAAATTATGTACTGCCTTGCTATTACTTCGCTCACTTAAAAAAAAAAAAAATTAAAAAAATAGATCAACATACCAGTATGATTCTGCCCCAAAAGTATACAGAAAAATAAGACTATTGTAGACCTTAGACAGCATTTATAGTTTAAACAGCAAGCAGAATTTAATTTGCCATCATAGTCTGCATTTTGATCTATTTAAAAGCTCTTGGTGTTCTTAACACAATCTTGTGTTCATTTGAATAATAGAAACAATTTAAGTTGAGAAGAAAAAGTACACATTTTCAAACATTTTCTTTCTCTTGGAAATTCACTACTAACTCATGATACAGCTTCCCAATGCTCTCTAATCTTACAAGACGGAGCAGTAGTTCCAGCATTCAGCTTGTCTGTATTAGTCTCTATTAGTGAGAAGGCTTTTGCAGTACTGCTATATGGTATCTCTTTATCAATTTTGGTATTTGTGATTTTGCATATTCTTTTCTTCCCTGTCATCTATTTACTGGAATTAAGTTATCTGCATTTTCACATAGCTTTGTCACAGCACTGTAAAGGTAAGCGAAAAACAACACATGATTTTCTGATGTACAACATATTATTGGGCTGTACAGGGATGTGGAGAACACTCAGACACTCAGTGTAAGTTTATATTACTTCAAATGCCTTAAAAAGCAAAGACTATTATTTCATTATTTTGAATAGAATAAAAGGAAATCTTAACAGCTGATTTCTTTTTTATTTCTCTTACTAGGAGAAATTTCAGACACTTATATTCATCCTTGCATACATTTGCTAAATGCTCAATAACAATGAAGTGTTGTGAAAATGAAAGATGTGATACTTATCTTCTTTTTTTGTTGGTTGAAGTTGTCTATGATGACACCAATGAATAAGTTCAAGGTGAAAAACGATCCAAAGATGATAAAGGCAACAAAGTAAATATACATGTACAGGTTGTACTCATACTTAGGCTGTTTCTCTGTCTATGTAACATAGAAAAACAACTGTTATTTGTGATGTATTGCTAAGACAAATTACAGAATACCAATCAGAAACAGAAGTTGCATCCATCTGGACAGCAACTCCTTGACAAGGGGGGAAAACCAGCTGTTTTGGAATATATGCTACAATTCCCTTATCTTTGAACTTGAAAATATTTAATAGAGATGTCTGTAATTGCAGACACACAGAGCTGCCATTAGTCCCCTTTCTGTCTGCTAGGCCTCTCTACATGAGATTTGATGTTTCATGTAATTCCTACTACATTTGACAGAAGTGTGCAAATCTCAAAAGCAATTCAGTTCCTAGGGGCTTTATGAAAATCATGAGCTGGATAAAGGAGTGATGCAAACAAATACCAGGATTAACAGAAAAACAGGCAAAATTCAGCCATTTTATTTTTTGAGATCACCAGTTTCTGCAGCTCTGGATTAGCTATTGCAGGTGATGTCACCTGAGTATTTGGGTTATTTTTGGAGACACAGGAAACACTTGTTTCCTCACCTGTACAATCTCAGTGACATAAATTAATAGGAAATGAGACTTCATTCGTTTTGTTATTTACAGATAACTTATTGACGTAGTAATACTTTATGCAGATGTACTGCTATAATTTTTTTTTACCTATTAAAAGCATATGCACTTTACAGTGCATAGATTTATATAGAAAATTTATCAAGATTTTATATTTTTATTCTTTATATTTTACATTATTCCCACTGCCATTCAAGAAGCATTACATCCATTTTACATGTTTTCACTCAGTAAATTTTATATTGCACTCACTTCTGTAGAGTCAACCGCAGCATACATGATGTCCATCCATCCTTTAAACGTTGCCTAAAAACAAGGTTTGTTAATATTTTCTATCAAAGCTCCAATTCTGTAAACATTCCAAATAGAACAATGTCTTCTTCAATGTATTTGCACCCACAAAAATAAAGAGGACTACTAAAAGTTTGGTAAGACACAACTGAAGTATTCAGAGGAAGTAATTTACTGTGAAATACTTCTCCCTAATATTTAAACACGGAATAAATTCCAATCTTCATGCAAATTCATATAAACTCTATGTGGGATGAGTTTCAATCAATATCTGAGCATAACAGACAGACAGCAATTTATGACAAGGCTCTCACTTCTAACTTTCCAACTACCAAAAACCTGGAGGAGGACTTAAAAAAATCAGCCTTCCTGGGTTGGCATTTTTCAGACAGAATATGCAAATAGCCCTAGAAGAAACTCCAGAAGATAAGAAGTCCCAAGAAATCTTAAGAAAATAATAGAATCATAGTATAGTTTGGCTTGGAATGGATCTTTAGATATTATCTAGTCCAAACCCTCTGCCACAGGCAGGGACATCTTTCACCACATGACACACTTCCAGTGATGGGGCATCCACAACTTCTCTGGGCAACCTGTTCCAGTGTCTCACCACCTTATCATTAAAAAAAATCCCAAACCTCTTCCTTATATACAATCTAAATCTACACTCTTTCAGTTTAAAACTGTTGTCCCTTCTCCTGTCACTACAGGCCTTGGGAAAAAATTTCCCTCCGTCTTTTTTATAAGCCCCCTTTATATATCGAAAGGCTGCAATAAGGTCCCTCTGGAGCCTTCTCTTCTCCAGGCTGAAAATCTCCAATTCTCTTAGCCTTTCTTCATAGGAGAAGTGTTCTAGCCCTCTGGTCTTTTTCTTGGCCCTCCTCTGGACCCACTGTAAGAGGTTCATGTCTTTCTTGTGTTGGTGGGGTCTCTTGAGAGTGGAGTAGATGGGGAGAATCACCTTCATCATTCTGTTGGCCACACTTCTTGTTATGCAGCCCTGGTTATGATTGGGTTCTGGGCTGCAAGTGCACATTGCCAGCTAATGTCCAGTTTTTTGTTCACCAGTATCCCCAAGTCCTTCTCGGCAGGGCTACTCTCAATCCATTAATCCTTCAGTCTGTACTAATACTGGGGATTGCCCCGACCAAGTGCAGGACCTTGTACGTGGCCTTGTTGAACTTCATGAGGTTCACATGGGCCCACTCCTCAAGTCTGCTGGAGTCCCTCAGGATGGCATCCTGTCCCTCAGGCGTATGAACAGCACCACACAGGTTGGTGTCATTGGCAAACTAATGGTGCACTCAATCCCACTATCTATGTCATTGATGAAGATATTAAATAGTATTGGTCCCACTGCAGACCTTTGAGAGACACCACTTCTTGGTGGTTTCCACTTGGACATTAAGCTGCTGACTGTAAATCTTTGGACACAGCCATCCAGCCAATTCCTTACCCATCTAGTAAGCCTCCCATCAAACCTCTTCCTGCTGGCTATGATACTAAGTAAAAACAAGGTATGAATGGTATGCTTACTGGAAACATTACATAGCTGAACCATTCTATGCAAGATATGTTACAAAAGCTAAAAGCCCGCCTCTACACTGGTAATTTATGCAATTGTCTAGTGCTATTTAGCAATAGCTACTGTTACTCCCTGGAGCAATCAGATGGTAGCCTGCTAGCACAACACTAACTACTAAATGCTACCAGTTGGAGATTTTTTAAAGACAGAATACTTGCCAAGTGCTTACGAGCACAAATATTTTCCCAGAAGCAGTTTGTCAAGCAAACCCAATTAGGAATATATGTTTCTGTCCTATTGGCTCCAATTTACAGATGCTGCCTTTAAAAAAGGCTTGTGCTTAGAAATCTAGCACTAGTAAATTCTGCAACTGCTCATCTAGAGTTTAAAAACAAGCTAAAAACTATCTCAAAAAACCCCACTTGACAGTAATAGACAATGACTGGAGCGGGACTAGCAAGAATAATAAAAAGGGAAAAAAGTGAAAGGAAAAGGGGAATTTAAAAACTTTTTCTAAATCAAGTCAGCACTCTTCTTGCTTGAAGATCAGATGAGCCCTAGAAGGTATCTATTATCTAAGTCAACATGCCTTATCAGATCAAACAAATAAAAGAAAATTAATCCTAGCTGCTTTTTTTTTTTACTAGATACTGTATTTCTGTAGAACTTGAAAAAGGTACTAGTGGCTGGGTGCAAAGGAACTCTATATCCATCTTGTAGATATTAGATATTTCTTCCTCCTCTTCCAAAATGGCCATAGAATGTATCAGATTTTTACCATAAGCAGTATCATTTAGCTTCACAGAACACAATTATAAAATCAAATCCCATATCCATTCATGTATTGTAAAATAACACTAAAAATTATGGAATTAAATGTTACTGATAAAAGAATTAAAGCTGGAAAATTAATTTATCAAAATTTATACACTTACTACTTGAAGCAGCGAAAGATAACCAGCTCCAACATTATCAAAGTTTACTTTCACATTTTTCCACCGAACATCCACAGCAGTGATCGTAAGATTTTCACACGCAATTACATCACTGACTTCCTCTGCTGGGAATTTCTCACCAGTTGTAGTGTTAACACAGTGATAGAACTTGCCAGCAAACAAATTTACACCCATGATGCTGAAAATTAGCCAGAATGTAAGACAAACCAGAAGTACATTCATAATGGATGGGATTGCTCCAGTAAGAGCATTCACAACCACCTAGTAAATAAACACAGAAAATAAAACTTTTTAAAGACAATATGTAGAGAAAAAAAAAGATTACTTTTTCCCCAAACATAGCAAAAGATATAATGTAAAACATTAAAACACATTGAAGTAATGCCAATAGAAAAGGAATAACACATGTAATACAACCAAACATGCTACTGCTGGCCTTGAAAACAGACATGCAGTTCAGTGTTCCGCTGTGATTTTATAATTAGGCATATTTTTATGGATATGTTTTATGCACCATGTCTTTTTTTCTTACCCTCATGCCTTCAAAGCGTGACAAAGCTCTTAGAGGTCTCAAAGCTCTTAACGTTCGGAGTGATTTAATTGCATTGAGTTCTGAGAAACCAAGGGCATAAGCTACTAAGCTAACCAAGGAGATCTAGAGGAAACAAAATAAAACAACTTAATTTCTTTTTTTTTTTCTTTTTTTTTTTTTTTTAATAGCCTCACAATACAAATGTAATGCCTCGAGAAAGAAAACTTTGATCTGGATATCAGAAAAAAAGTTCACACGGACCCTAAGCTTCTAGCAAGAACAAATAAAAAAGAACAAAAGATTTTAAAAATTAATAGAACATTGCATGTAATTTTCAGAACAGTTTAAATAAACAGAAACCTTAATCTCCAGAATTTTCATCACAGAGTGCTAGTTAGAAGAACACACATTATACCTGTGCAAAATGAAAGGCAATTTGGATAAAAAGAATTTGAATAAAAGTTATTTTCCCAATAAACTCAGCCAAAGCCTGAAATGTACCGAAAACCTAATTCCATTGTATATGACATGTTACAATACTAAACAGTGTTCAACTACAGATGCATTATTATAGTAATGATAACATGTGAGCCAACAGCATTATGCTTCTGCTAATTTGCACTTAGACTAATTCACATAATAGCAAATATATTAATAACTAGTAATTCTTATTGCCTGCAAACAATGACATGGTATATAAATGATAGAAGTGGAATATACTCAGTCAGAGAGAACTGACACGTGTGACTCCTAACTGTATGACAGACAAAAAGAAATACCAATGTCAATACAACTACCTCAAAGCAATGCACTCAAATGCATAGAACAGTAAACAGCACTTTCCTGGGAAGTGGAGTTACAACAGAGTTAATAATTTAATTGTGAGCTATGACTTCTTGTCCCTTCAGGCTACTGCAATCTGCATATTTTAAAACTGCAATGTATTTGGTAAATCACACTAACTAAATAAAAACAAATTAAATCAAAGAAGTCAACACCTGTGCAATATATGAAATACAAGTCAGTGATCACTACAATGCCTTACCATGGATAACTATATACCTGTATTTATGAAGTAATCTGTCTAAAACTTTAGATATTTCATCTGCTGAAGTAATTGTAATTAGGCCACGTAGTTCAAGAGAAGAAAATTTCATTAAAAAAAAAGAAAAAAGAAAACTAGGAGAAGATCCAGAAAAAGAACACATTCAATGGGTGGAATGACCTTCATTTATGCCACCAATCTGATTTCCTATACAAACTCAACTATAATACTCAGTTTCAGAAGACTGTTCCTTCTTTAAATTCAAATGCTAGACAAACATTTAGCATAGAAAGCATTAATCCGTATGAATTCATGAAGACCTTAAGATCATTACACCTTACTTTTTTAATTCTAGAGAAGATATAGAGAAAATCTGTTTTAAGTATTCCTGTCAGATAACCATATTCTCTTAGATAATGCATTATTATATTTACATATTTGCATTGCAAGAAATCGTCTTCTTGAAAGATGAGCACATATCTACTTGATGATGCCGTAATTTTCTCTTTCTTTGGAAACTAAAATACAATTTAACATACTTTTGTTTGAAGGGGAGAAAGGAGAGGTAAGATAGTTCATCTCATCACATGGTGCTGATGGCAATTAAAGCTTAATTTTTCTGGTACCATCTGTGCATGTGTGTGCATGTGCATGCAAGCACTTTTTTTTTTTTTTAATAAAGAATTTCCTCCGCTTCCTTATGTATGATTGTGGTTTGGACAACTCCTGACACCAGCTCTGAACTTTCTTCCACATATATATAACTGTAACATTTCTGTGATGTAAAATTAGAAAATAATGCTATATACATTCACCAATACATTAAATTCAAAAGCTGTATTTTAACAAAGGGAAATGTAAAAAAACACACTGCAATGATACATGTGAGACAGAATCCATCCTCAGCTTCATTTCAAATTTCTGTTCTTGTAACTAAGGGCATTTGCAGAAAAGCACAATGTTAATGTAAGGTGGAAACTTCTTTCTTTGGATTTGTTAAACTGCTTGTGTTTTGGACAATTCATGTGCCTTGGGATTTATTTCCTCTTTTAACATTATTACTCTTGTGGAAGAGAGGGATGAATCCACAAGAATTTTTGAAACCTTCAGTACAGCTGGATTACCAGCTCAAAAGCTCATTCTCTTGCTGTTTTCTGGTGAGAGTCAATGACTTCTGTCCTCACTGAGTCTTCCACTCCAGATGGTTGTCTCCCATTGCATTTACATATGAGAAAGCCTTATGCAGATTTCTTTCCTCTAAGGGTAGTTCAAGCAAGCTGTCAAACACTACACAATCCCATGTCTGTTCCTCTTCTTTATACCCTTTGAACTTGCACATGGAAGGCTGAGCAAAACCAGCATTTGTTCTTGTTTTGGGGCTAATTATCCTTTTCTGGAAACACTGTGAACATCACAATGGGTAAGAATTTCTGTTTGTATGATATAAGTTCTTTCCC
This sequence comes from Phaethon aethereus, assembly GCF_964289735.1. Taxonomy (NCBI): domain Eukaryota; kingdom Metazoa; phylum Chordata; class Aves; order Phaethontiformes; family Phaethontidae; genus Phaethon; species Phaethon aethereus. The sequence goes on from NC_138580.1 coordinate 21,476,495, forward strand.
AAACAGCAGACAGCTGGAGAGTTTAGACCAATAGGTACAGAACAGTTTGCCTAAAAGAATCCTGTAAAATGTTGCCTCACTGTGAAACATTTAATTAGACTGGCACTGGTACAGTAAATGGGGAATTCTGCGTCCCTGCCCCAAAACTGATGCTAAAAAGAGGAGTACAGTTAAATGGGGAAGACAGGTGAGAAACACTACTTATGCCTTTTCCTTCAAAAAAGTACTTAAAAAAGAGCATTAGATAGGTTTCAATTCTTTTGGTAGGGGACAAAATTTCTGTCCTAGATTCCAGATTCCATCTGCTTAATAGAGTTTTCCCTTGTCCATTTGTTGAATTTCCACTCAAATGTCTATGCAAAACGAAAGAACTCCTTTATAAGAACAGATCATGCAATGTCTTTAATTTCTTTGGAATGCAATTTCAACACTACTTTTTTCATAATTGTTGAAAAACATTCTGTCACCTAAAACCTGTTTTTTTTTTCTGTTATAAGAATTCAGAATTCAGAGATGCAACAAGAGGCATTCTCTACGATTGGAGATGGAGCCAAACAAAACCAAAGTAATTTCAGCTTCCAAAAAAGATTCTTTAGAAAGTCATGTGTCAATGAAAAGTGTAAGAGTTGCACAGAACTTAGCCTTGCAGCCTAGTACACAGTAAGCACTATAACAATCAACATGAGGATTGTGAATGAATGATTCCCAGCTTTTTATATTGATCCATAGGCCATCACTTTTCATTTTCCTCGATCTTTCTCTTTACTCCAGTTGTTGCCTCCTTGCCCTCACCCTTCTTCTTTTGCTGTCTTCTTGACTTCCTGATACCATTTGCCCTGCAGTTCTTTGCCAGTGACTAATTAAGCCCAGGATGACAGGGCTTTAAACTGGACTCAAAGCGGGAGGAGAATAATATCAGGCTTACCCACAACAAGCTGTGGAATGACACACCAAGTTTAGAGGGACAGAGTTCTAGGGAGGCCCCTCAACCTGTTGCACCAGAGAAAGGCCTCAAAGGAACTAAAGGGTGTTCCTCTACGAAGGTGACATAGCCAGCAGCCCAGCTGAAATGCCTCTACACCAACGCACACAGCATGGTCAACAAACAGGAGGAGTTGGAAGCCACCATGCTGCTAGAAAGCTATGACCTGGTTGCCATTACTGAAAATTGGTGGGATGAATCCCACAAATGGAGTGTGGCTATCAATAGCTACAGGCTGTCCAGAAGGGACAGGCAAGGAAGGAAGGGTGGAGGTGTTACCCTCTACATGAAAAAAACGGATAAACTGTCAAGACCTGTCTCTCTCAAGAGCAGGTCTAAAGCTTATGGGTAACAAGTGACCGAGGCAACAAAGGGAACCTTGTGGTTGGTGTCTACTACAGGCCACCCGACCAAGGGAAGTCTATTGATGAATACTTATTCCAGCTACAGGAGGCATCATGCTCACAGGCTCTCCTCCTGCTGGGGGACTTCAACAACCCTGACATCTGCTGGAAAAGTAGTACGGTGAGCTGTACGCAACCCAGAAGACTCCTGGAGTTCATGAAGAATAACTTACTATGCCAAGTAATAGACAGCCCTACCAGAGAGGATGTGATACTGGACCTGTTGGTCACTAACGCAAGTGAGCTAATTGGTGATGTCAAGATTGGAGGCAGCCTGGGCTGCAGTGATCATGCACTGGTGGAGCTCACAGTCCTGAGGAATATGGGGCAGGTGAAGAGTAAAGTCAGCACCCTGAATTTTAAGAAAGCAAACTTCCAGCTCTTCAAGGAGTTAGTCAATAGGACCCCCTGGGAAATTGCCCTCAGGGACAAGGGAGCAGAACAGAGCTGGCATATCTTTAAGGACACTTTTCATAGAGCACAATGGCTCTTGATCCCCAGGTGTAAGAAATCGGAAAGGAAGGCAAGAGACTGGCATGGAGGAGTCAAGACCTGCTGGTTAAACTAAAGAGCAAGAATGAAATGCACAGGTATCCCAGCATGAGTACAGTGACGCTGCCTGGTTGTGTAGGGATGAGGTCAGGAAGGCCAAGGCGCTGCTGGAGCTGAACTTGGCAAGGGATGCAAACAATAACAAGAAGGGCTTTTACAGGTATGTCAGAAAGAAAAGGAAGGCCAAAGAAAGTGTACCCCCCTGATGAGCAAGACTGGCAAACTGGTAAAAACAGATGAGGAGAAGGCTGAGGTACTCAGTGACTTCTTTGCCTCAGTCTTCACTGACAGTCTCTCTTCCCACACCTCTTAAGGGGATGGACTGCAAGATGGGGACTGGAGGAGCAGAGTCCCTCCCACTATAAGAGGAGATCAGGTTTGTGAACACCTGAGGAACCTGAACATTCACGAGTCTATGGGACCTGATGAGATGCATCCCAGAGTCCTGAGGGAATTGGCTGATGTAGTTGCCAAGCCACTTCCATGATATTTGAAAAGTCCTGGCGGTCACATGAAGTCACTGGAGACTGGAAAAAGGGTAACGTTGCCCCCATTTTTAATAAAGGCAGCAAGGAGGACCCTGGGAACTACCGACCTATCAGCCATACCTCTGTGCCTGGGAAGATCATGGAACAGTTCCTCCTAGAAGCTATGCAAAGGCACATGGAGGATAGGGAGGTCATTCGAGACAGTCAGCATGGCTTCACCAAAGGCAAATCCTGCCTGCCCAACCTAGTGGCCTTCTATGACAGAGTGACCACATCAGCAGACAAGAGAAGGGCTATGGATGCCATCTATCTGGACTTCTGTAAGGTCTTTGACATGGTCCCACCACAACATCCTTCTCTCTAAATTGAAGAGAGATGGATTTGATGGGTGGACTGTTGGAAGAATGAAGAATTGGTTGGATGGTCACATCCAGAGGGTAGTGGTCAATGGCTCAGTGTCCAGATGGAGGTCGGTGACAAGTGGTGTCCCTCAGAGGTCACGTATTGGGACCAGTACTCTATGATATCTTCATCAGTGACATAGACAGTGGGATCAAGCGCACCCTCAGCAAGTTTGTAGATGACACCAAGCTGAGTGGTGCAGTTGACATGCCTGAGGGACAGGATGCCATTCAGAGGGACCTGGACAAGCTCGAGGAATGGGCCCATGTGTACCTCATAAGGTTCAACAAGGCCAAGTGCCACAGGCCCCTGTACCTGGGTCAGGGCAACCCCCAGTATCAATACAGGCTAGGCATAAAGGGACCAAGAGCAACCCCGCCGAGAAGGACTTGGGGGTACTGGTGGATGAAAAGCTGGACATGAGCTGGCAATGTATGCTTGCAGCCCAGAAGGCCAACCGTATCCTGGGCTGTATCCAAAGCAGCATGGCCAGCAGGTCAAGGCAGGTGATTCTGCCCCTCTACTGAGAGCAGTAGAGACCCCACTTAGAGTCTTGTATCCAGCTCTGGCGCCCTCAGCAAAGGAAAGACATGGACCTGTTGGAGAGGGTGCAGAGGAGGGCCACAAAAACCATCTGAGGGATGGAACTCCTCTCCTGTGAGGACAGGCTGAGACGGTTGGGGTTGTTCAGCCTGGAGAAGAGAAGGCTCCAGGGACACCTTATTGCAGCCTTCCAGTACTTAAAGGGGGCTTACAAGAAAGATGAGGACAGACTTTTTAGCAGGGCCTGTAGCAATAGGAAAAGGTGTAATGGTTTTAAACTAAAAGAGGGTAGATTTAGACTAGATCTAAGGAAGACACTTTTCACAATGAGTGTGGTGAAACACTGGCACAGGTTGCCCAGAGAGGTGGTGGATGCCCCATCCCTGGCAACATTCAAGGTCAGGTTGGATGGGGCTCTGAGCAACCTGCTCTAGTTGAAGATGTCCCTGCTCATTGCAGGGGGCTTGGACTAGATGACCTTTAAAGGTCCCTTCCAACCCAAAGATTCTATGATAACCAACAAACAAACATTCAAGGATGAGCTGTCCTACCCCAACCCCATGTGCGCACTTAAATATCCCTTTCCTTTCTGTGTTTGCTTCCTCCTTGTTTCCTGTCATCAAATCCAGAAGACTGAATTCCAATCAGCTGACAGTCCTCATTCACTGGTTGGGACCCAGTGCAGTAAAATACAGACAGAACACAGGGAGTCAATGATAGCATAAATATTAAGGCAGATTTAGTTACTCACTAAATAATTAGAATGGAATCTTATTCACCGGTATGTCGTTTTCTGTTCTTTTAAACCCAATTTATATTCTTGACTGTGTGTGTATATATATCAGATTGGAGTTACATAGAAGGACCTGCCTAAACAACAGAAATAGGCTACTTAGTAAGTATAGTACTTACATCAACAATCAGGAAGTCCAGCCAGCACCAAGCATTAGTGAAATATGTCTGAAAACCATAAGCCACCCATTTTAGCACCATTTCCAGAATAAACACGTAAGTGAAGATTTTGTCAGCATATTCCAATATGATTTTTATAGTCTTGTGCTGTTCAATATATATATCTTCAAAAGCCTGTGAAGAATGGATTGTATATGTCAGATATTCATAAGTCTTCGCAAACTACAAATTAAGCAAAAAGAACTGAATTAAAAATAGCAAAGTAAAATCACTTTCAGCTTTAGATGTTTTACCTTGAAAAGCCTGCATGAGCAGAGATTACAATTGCATTCTTTCTGAGTTTTAGATTTTATTGTTGCCTGATAATGGAGTTACAATATAATGAATGAAGTTGCCAAAAATGTTTTTAGAAATTTCAATAATAGTCAACACAGAATTACAATTTCTCACCCTATAAAGCCCAGTCAGGCTCAGTCAGAAGGCAGTCTCCCAATTATAATAAATTCAACTAACAAAAGAGAATTATGAGCTACAGTGACCAATTATTATGTTGCTGCTGATCTTTGCTGAATTCCAATATTGGGTGTTGGTGGCAAGATTTTGGTAGTGGGAGGCTGCAGGGATGGCCATGGTGAGAAGAGGCCAGGGGCTGCCCTGTGCCGGCTCCACAAGGGACCCTCCACAGGAAGCAGCTGAGCCCATCAGTGAAGCTAGTGCTGCCTCCAGGAAAACATATTTAAGAAAGGGCAAAATACAAATCATCCGCAGTATGGAAAAATACTCTGCAAACAGCAAGGTCAGAGAAGAATGAAGGGACATGGTGCTTCAGGTGCCAGAGCAAAGATAATGACAGTATATACCAAATCCTATGTCAATCAACAACCAAAGAGAACCTAATGATTAGTAGCTGTGTGAAGGACTAAATGTCACTAATAGTATAAAGGCATTCAAGGATTCCTATGTCACAGTTTAGAAATACTGAAATTAAAACTAAAGCAAAAAATTCACTGAGAACATGATTAGTTCAGTATCTGTACTGCTTTTGGGGGCAATTTTAATTTAAAGTAGAATAAGTGTTCCAGGTATTACATTGAATTAATTTTGTATGATATTTACAATTTCTTAAACAAGACTTTTAGTGTAATCCTTTTTATAAGTACCCTCACACACACATATCACCTTGTATTCATCAAAAATTCATCTGCAGAATGTTATTTGAGGGCAGAATTTTAATGACTTATTTTATATGCACTACCGAAAATATTCTAGGAATTTAGTTCCAAGCTCTCTTTTAATCCGTGTATTTTTTTCCTAATGAACACAGATGTGTTGTAACACTATCTTTGATAAAACATTTTTATAGGTACCACCTTCAATGCATGCAAGCTCTACTTACCAGAGCACCACTGCTCAGAAGAATCATGAATACAATGAATGTTTCAAACCAGTTGTGTTCTACTATCTTGTAGCAGGTTTTTCGAAGGTTCCACCAGATTCTTCCTTTTGTGCTTTCCATGCTGACTTTACAGCATTTAAACTTCCGTATACAACCTAATAATACAAACAATGACAATTTGTTATGCGGTAGTATTTCCATTATCCTGAAAAAGCAAAGTCACTCTTAACTAGCTCCTGTTTCATGAGGTAGTCAGCACTTGAAATTACTGCATGCTACTGAAAGCATCCTCACCTTCTCAGTTTGATACTTCGGATGTAGGAAGACTTGCGTGTGCACAATTTTTCTACAATGATGATGCTACATCAAGCTTAGAATCAAAATAATAATATTTTTTTAATTATTTTTCATTTATATACAGATGATCAAAGAACATATGAGAATTGTCAGGGAATAGAAACAAAGAGCATAAACACATAGCAACTTTCACATGACCTAGTTCTAGAGTACAGCGGCTTATTTTAAAAGTACTTTTGTCTCTCAGATAAGGTTCAAAGAAATCACACAGATCTAAACACCATTGATTTTATTATACTGAGGAATCACCTCTATGTTCAAGGGCTGACTAAGGATACCTGTTTCATGACATAAACAACCGATTTAACTGGAGATTGCGAGAGCTTTTCCACGTGGTACAGATTTGTGGCAAGCATCCACAGAATTCTGCCTCACCTTGGAGAGGTCCCTACCTTATTATGGGGCCTCAAGGCACAGTTTTCAGTGAACCTCAGTATCTGCCTAGCTAGTATTAGTCCCCTTACTTCTTTAAAAACGATTAATCACATAGAAACATAACCATGATTTTAATGGGTCCCAAAGGCGGTATTTTAGTTTTCCTGTGAGTGTTATTAAGTTCATATATTACAAGTAAGTTATGCTGTATTTCATCAGCTCAGATAAAACAGCTACCACTGTGAAGAGCATGATTTACCTTACCTTCAACTATTCAAAATGCCTACATTATGGGAAAATTAATCTTATGCCCAAGGATTGATAGACATCACATAATATAAGGATAAGGAATAACTGTATTATAATGTGAAACTATTTGAGAAGTGTACTTTTTTAAAAACAAGACGGATATCTTCAATATAGCTCCACATTCCAAAACAATTTTTTTTTAAAGATGAGTGAAATAATATTTCAAAGGACACGAGTCAAAGATGTCTTCATAACAGTAAATCAAAAAACATGAATAGGATAGGAGAGGTAATCCTGGAATATATTTTGTTTTGAATGATTTTAATCATGACTTAAAAGGAAAGTAAAATCTGTAGTATCACAAAAATGGGAAATACATTCCTATACAGTAAATTTCAGTAGGCCTCTAAAGCATTCTGCACCCCATCCCCCATTAATGGTGTAATGTCAAAATAACCTTATTTTTTGAGTGAAAGTTTCCAGGATCTGAATCATCCACTGGATTGCCTTCTAGCACTACAAAGGGACCATGGGTAATCACAAAATTCTGGTTTAAATTTCTCAGCAGAGTGAAGCTGGTGTAGGGTTTGGTCTTGCAGATTTCACTACTGTGAATGTCATTTAAATCACCAGGACTACTGATTACTGGGAATCAGTTTACAGAATTGTGCCTAGTGTTTATTTAAAATTATAATAAACGATCACATACACACATATTTAACTTAGCATCACACAAATGGCTCCATGGACTACATCACAAGTATCTACAACAGGCAAAACTAATATCATACGACTTGACAAACTAGGATCTGGGATGGCTGTAGCAAATAGCTTCCTTGAACTGCCAATGCTTGTAAACAACCAAAATGTAATTGCTAACCCCAAATTTCATTTCAATACCTTCTGTAAAACATACCTTCTGTAAAGCATGCCTGTAGCTCCGATGCTTTTTCTGGTTCAGTTTCAGCTTTTTCTTCTCCAAAGAGAGCTAAATTAACTGTACTTCCTTCAGATGAGCTGGAAAAATTTAGCTTCTGAAAATAAAATTCAGTAACAGTCATACTTCACTATTATTTACATTTTTAGAACTGTAATTAATCATGCAACACTGTGTGCAAGTAATAATAAAAACAATATTTGTCACCAGAAATACACACAAACATTCACATATAGCAGTCAATGCTGTTGAAATGTGCATTTCTACCTAGAGATTGCAAGGCATATCATGTAATCTTTCACTGAATTTCAGAATTTCTGGTCTAAATATAGTACAGTCTTACCATTCGTCAAAGTTTACTACTAGCAAGTAGATTTTCTGATGCATTTTCTATTTATTTTGTTTTCTACTATTATTTTCTTAATTTCTATAATTTATCTTGCTACATTTTAAACCAATACGAGTTATACTGTATGCTTTAAGATGATGTACGTTGGCAGCTACTTTCAGTAGAGCAGTCTCTCCTCAATGTGAAGACAGTAAATCCTGGCAGCAAAAAAACTTTAAATTGTGAACTGTCAGAGTAAACTGTCCAAGGGAGAAAATGTAGCAGATTAAGGACTGATTTTAATCAGTGTTCAATATTGATAATATAAAGAAAATTAATTATCAGTTCTTTTTCACTGTCATCTTAAACATCAGTATAATGCAAGCTAACCATTTGTGGCATATATGACAATTTAAAATAAAATTTGGTTACCTTTCATTACAGATAATTTAGTTATTTTTAATTTTAAGATCATTCTTATAAACTAGATTGGAAAATGCTAAAGTGAAATCAGGATTAACATGAAACCTTGTTTCAGATGTGAATTTGAACATTACCATCAACACATTCATAAAACAAATTATGCCTGCCCTATCTTACGCCATAAGTATCACTACCATATGAACATCTTTTATGTTTTTTCATATATACTGGTAAGTTTCAAAGAGGAAGAAGTATGATAAATACATTTCAACTGGCATTAATTTGCATTCTTTTTGCCAATGCACATATGTATTACATTGTGCATTCTGAAACTACCCATTACTCTGGTACACATACCTGTACAGTTAACACCCAGAAAGGAAGGACTCTGTTTTGTTTTGGTTTAATAATTAATATTACATAAGTCACATTAGTATGAAAAAAAAGTACTAATAAAAGAATAGGTCTTAATTTATTTTTTATTTTGTAATCTGCATGTGTGTTGCAAAAATCCATAGTCTGGAGATTTTAAAGATGTGGTGTCCTGTACACTTAATCTGAGTATGAGTACCAAAATAAGTCAAAGTAGTTTTGGTCACAGCATTCTCTGACATTTTACAATGTTATTATCAATAAGTATATAACAGCAGTAATGAATTCATACAACCAAATGTCTGTTGGGAATGATGTAAGCACACTTTGTAAAATAGGCTTGGTTTTGTAGAATTATCACTATTTTCACTAATTTAGCTAGACTTGCATGATTAAGAGACACTTAGGATATAAAAGCAGACAACTTTCAGGCACTATCCAATCAAGCTATAGTTACACCTCAATTGCAAAATGTGAAAGAACAAAATTATTTTAGGTATTAAACAATTTTTTTTTGCTATGTTTGTGAAAGAAGACAGAGACAATTTAATAAGAAAAAGTAACCCAGTGTTCTGCATTAACTTTTATTAAAAATGATCCAGTAATATTGCCTAATTTGCTGCTACTTTAGAAAATTATTATCTGGAATAGAATTCACAAATTACTCATATTTAATGTAAACACCTCTTTCTATTTTTAGCGGCATTAATTTAAAAATACCAATATTCACAGCAAGCATCTTTTCCTAGCACTAATTATACTGAACCTGAGGATAGCACTACATACCCCCATCATTTTATTAATATGCTGCTTTCATCATTCCATGACATAGCATATATATTGCAAAATGCTGCAGCAATGGTGGGTAAAGTGAAAGAATGAATTATAAATCAAAATACTAATTTTAAAAACATGTATTTTTTAAGAGTAAGGAAGCTTTTTGTCATATTGCTAATAAAAATTAAAACCAACATGAAGTACCCTGGGTCATTTGAACTGTAAGATACTTAGTACACTGTTTGAGCAAATGGCATGAATTCAACTGAAAGAATACATATTTTTTATGAATTAACAACAAAAAGATGAACAACCATAAACAGAAAGGAAACAAAAAAATCAGTTTGTTTAGAACATGAAGTTATAGATCTCATTTAATACACAGTAGAAGAATCAGAGATTAGAGAATTTTTAAATTTTAGTTAAGAAAGGCAATTTTCTTCACTCGGGACAGTTAGCCTTGTTCCCTCTTTCTTCTAAGGACAGTGTAGGATACAATCCTGTGCTTGAAGAGTTACAGATTCAATTAAACATCGTTTCTCTTTTTCATGTGGGGTGCTCATATTTTCATTAAGATGAAGGTATCAAACAACAAAAAACAGCAGTCAGTAAAAAGCAATACGCATAGCAGAGTTTCCTGTACTAATTAAAACTTAAGTTAGTTGCTATGTACAAAGTTTGCAAAGATCTAACTCATTTCATTAATCACTCCAGGAACAGGACTTTTAGGAACAACAGAAATGTTCATCCTTCACCTTCCAGGGCATTTAGCTGCTGTTCAAAGTTTACAAAACTAAGGTAAGAAGGCCTCACTGTATATACACTAAGAACAGGACTGAATGGGTCAACTCATCTGCTCAAAAGTTGATTAGCTGCCCTGATGTTTGCAAATCAGCAGCTAAACCATTTTTGTTAGAGAAGATTCCATCAATATAATACCTTTTTTCTTCTTCACTGTTGGCAGTGAAAAGCTATTCAGATTTTGAATACATTAATTTTTTCAATACAAACATCTACTGTACTGTTATAAGGTCAAAATTTGTAGGTCATGATCTTTCTCTTTTCCTGAAGGAGTCAAGGTATGATGGCACAAACATTGCAAGAATAATGTAACTACTACAAATTGTCCTGCTAAAGGACAATCCACTTAGGATTGCTTGAGGTAATTAGTAGAGTCAATCTTTAGTGAGCATTATCTTAAAAATAACAAATGAAAGTGTACACAAAATAGCAGATAATGACTATAAAGAAAACTTCATAATAAGAACTAACAATAAGTAGGCCACTACTTATTCACATGGTGCCAATCCACTGTGCATTCAATTTATAAGGCATTCACATTTGATATTCAAATAAGTAAAGGAAAAATCTGATGTTTCCCAACCTCCAAAACAAAGAACAAACATACCAGCAATATAGCTGTTAATATGAGGAAGAAGAGGGAAACATTGTCTTGTGTAATTCAAAAAAAACCCAAACCCACAGGAAGACTGTGCTGCATGTTCTCATCTTCTCATTTACTAAGAAATTCTCTCCTTCTCTCTTTTCTTTTTAATTTAAGTAGACTGCGTCTCTTTTTGCTGGAGAATTAAGTAAAGAACTGCAGTAAAATGTGAAAGACGATTGTTGATAACAGTCCTTTGGAGAGTATGTTCAGGAACCCCTTAGAAAAGGGGATCCAAAAATATTACTACCTAGAAATGCAACAGAAAACCTTAGCACACCTCTGTTATGCCGCTTATATTCCGTCAACTGAATATTTATCTGCTTAATCAGATCTATTTTCAGCAGGAACTACTTCTTCAATAAAAACAATCTCATCTTTACATTTAATCTCAACTATTAACAACAAAAAGGGCACAAAGCATATTTTTTGTAATCATCATCTTCACTACATCAGCTTGACTTATGACTGAGTATGGTGCTCTTCAGTGTAAGCATAGTTGGTAACGTAACTTTTATTGGGATCTTTTATTTATCTTTTTCTGAAAGAATAAAAGTAATATGTCTATAAATAAGGTTTCCAAATTATTTACCTTTTAAAGAAACCAAAAGTACTGTCCACACAAAATACTTAGTCACCAAACTAAAACCAAAACCTATCTCTCCTACTCTATGTAACTTAGGAAAAAAATGGCATGTATATCTATTAAAAAAAAAAAAAAGCATCACTTTATTATGCAAGGCAGGTTACAGTAAGACAATGTGACATCCAAATGAAAAAGACTCAAGTATTTTTCTGCCAAATGATTACAAGCCCCTGGTTTACTATTTTGCATGCTGTTCTACACCTATCCAGATTCATGACAGCAGAAGCCTGAAGCAGGAGCAGTGTCACATAAACAATACCCATCAAATCAGAATCACCCCCAATACTTAGCACCAGTAGGATGGGATATTATCACATTCTACTCTCCCCTATTTAAAGTGCCTTTTCCAAAATGGTTTGGAAAAAACTTTATAAGGACATTTTTCCATTCCATCTTTCTGAATAGCTTACAGGTCCCCTGGGCACAAAAGTGAGACCTGAAATACTTCCAGTATATAATACAGTGCAAAAGAACATGTGAAAGATAATGCAAGATTCCACAACAAAGCCACGTGAACAAAATTTGTATTTGGAAAAAGAATTCCTCAATGACCCCTACATGGCAAGGAGTGTAACTGCCCAACTATGCAGAAGAGATCATCAGGAATAAGAAACACATAGCTTGGTACAATTAAGGTTTGCTTTACAGTTGTGGAGTTCCTGAGTTTAGAGGCTTGGGAGGTTACTAGTTCCCATTTTGTCTTTTTAACAATTGTTTTAATTTTAGCCTTATCCTGTATTTTCCTATTTTTTTTATTTCTTTCTTGCTTGAACTTCCTTATTTATATCATTTTAAAACACCCAGGTTTATTTAGACACCAAAAGAGAATTTTTGCATGAAATTATGTTTTAAGTTTGTCTTTCTAAAAATGAAGCAACTGGATTAAAGTCAGAAAGAAACAATTATTGATGAAGAGCAAAACTGATATAAATGACTCCCTAACTTCCAATCTTACCGACATACACAAACTTCATGAGTAGAATATAACTAAATTATTACATCCATATTCAAAAGGACTATGCATATGTATTAAAAAAAATGTTTGATTGTTCCCAAGAGTGTGTCTTTCATGCTATATCTTAGCTTCTCTTATATGAGAAAGCTGGAATACAGATTACAAAAACATTGTGAACAAACATGAAACAACTTATATCAAAAGATACAAACATTTTAGCATACGGGTAATTGTAAATATGTAATATTACAAAGGCATTGGCCAAATAAACATGATCAGAAAATGTTCATAATTACAAGACAGCTAAAAACATGGTTTAACAGATGAACAGAAAAAGTCAAGTGAAGACTTCATTTCCATTTTCATAAAATCATAGGCTGTTAACCTCTTTTAAACTTGAACAGTCTTGATGCTTAATAATTCAGTTAACAATAATAAAAACCTACAAAGCATGCAGGTTATGCCACAGAAGTAGTACAGAAAATATCAAAGATGTAACGAGGAGAGAGAAACATGTTGGGGTTGCGCTCAACCATGCTGTGATGTGAGTCATGGGACTCAGCTTACAGAGCGGCTGTGCATGTTTCCACTACATTGCAATGGATGGGGAAAAAAATATATTGTAGCTGAGTAGCATGCAGGCCAATCAATCTCAAAAGTGATCATATATGTATGATTCGTTTAGGTAACCTGTGTAAACATGCTGACACGTTGCTCTGCCTGGTTAAAAAGCACCAGATCTGCATTCTTGACTGATCCAGCTTGATTTTATTCCTGTGAGAAGCAAGAATGGTACGCAACGAAGTTAAAACACTGTACCCTTCAGGTTGTTTGAGTTCTGGAAACCGTAGAAGTATGGATTCCTATTTACTTAAAAACGTGTTTTCTAGATATGTCACACTTTCGCAAAACATAACATTTATAGCTGTTGATTAGAGCTTTAAGCATACTCAAAAGCATACCAAAAGAGGTAACATTAGCAGAATACCTGAAGCTCATAGATGTATACTGGACTTGGGTCTGAACTTAAAAAAACCCAAAACAACACAAAGAAAAAAACCCGCCAAAACACCTCCACCCCCCAAATAAAAACACCATCCAAAGAGACAGATACATCCACACTGTGCATATTACAGCTTTAAGCATCCTCTAAATGGTAGTAAATTAGATCATTAAAATAACAGAAATGTATTTTTCCTTGCATTTCATTTTCAAGGTTATTCCTGGTCTTTCACTGGATGCTAAATATGTATCTAGGATATACTTTCAGAGAGAAGCCACAGGCAAAACAAAACAAACACAAAATCAATCATAGCAGGTCAAACACGAAAACTTCCGGGTAAATGATTTTTCCCAGCATTCTTAGCTTTGTTTTAACTGAATGACTTAAAAAGAAAAGTTTCAAATAGTTTAAGGTGCATTATGGATTGTAACAGACATATAGCAATGTAAAAATTTAAACATAGGCCTAACAATAAACCTGTAATTTCCTCAACTATTTCACATCTGTCTTTTATTAGTCTTTTGGTATAAATCTAATCTCACTTCTCATCAGTGACTGCTCAAAGGCTCATCAAATAACATAGCTATCTAACAATTCCAATATAAGCTGCTCCCATTTAAAGGGAAAGTCTGAAAGAAAGAGCTGAAATAAGTTACAAAGTGAAAGACAATTTGCTTACTGACTATGAACTAGTGTACATGAAATGTTTTTTTGTTAATTTACATACTATGCCAATCCTTAGCCACTTTTCCAAATTTGAGTGGGTTAAAATTAATACTAGATAAAAATATCTTATAAACAGCTAATGCTGATGTTTAGTCTTGAATATCAGAGGTGAGAAGGTATAGATGTTGTTACCCAGTTACTAAATATAAAATAGTGAAGAATCAGGTATCTGATCACTGGATAATTTCCAGGTAAGGGTTAGATTTAACACAGTTATCAGAGCAAGAGTAAACTACCTGGGTTCATCAGATATTCCTTCCACAAAACCAAGTTTTAGTAAAACACACAAATAAGGCCAGTATCCTGTATTCAGATTATACATAAAAGCTGTAGCAGCTGTTCAGCAGACATTGTAGCTTCCTTACAAAGCACAGTTAATACTGTAAAACAAGTTATGAATATTATTTGCTTTGCTTTTAAGAGGCCTCTTAGTCACCTAAGGTCTTCTCAACTGAGAGGTGAACATAATATATTGAGTAACAGAACCTCCAAAAGTAGATGGAACAAATCAAGTGTCAGGAAATGAGCTGCTGAAATAACAAATGAGTGTAATAGTATTGAACACTGCACTCTACAATAGAAGAAACACCTAAAGAGTCACCTTATTACACCTTTTGAATTTAAACTTAATTTAACTACACTTTGCTAGAACAAACTTATTTTCTAAAATTTGGAAAGAATATGGGCAAATTCCTTGCCAGTTCAAAAAACAAACAAACAAAAACCTAAAAAGCCCACAATCAATCAAATAAAATCCCCCACCCAAAACCCTGAAAGAAAACAAAACAATCCAGACAAAGCAATCCTGGCTGGAGTATGGCTGTCTGCACAAGCAGTGACACTCCATTAATGTCCTTGTGTCTTCAGGTGCCAGGGGAATTGATACCAGACACAGTCTGCACTGGAGCCACAGCATAGCAATCTGAATTTTCAGTGCCTCTCAGGATTCTGCTGAAATCCATGATTTTGCTTTTCCCCCAATCTGCAGCTACTGACAAATGACTATTTTCCTAAAGTTGACCTAGTTTAAGGTCAGGCAGTTGTCTTTGGAGTGACTGGTTCAAAACTCCCAAAACCAAGCAAGAAATTAACATTTTTTTCATTCAGTAATTCTATTTTTTCTCATAATTTTTACTTGACATCCTCACATTGTAATACTGACATTGTTCTCTTGGCTTTCCTCCATCATTTTAACTTCAGAACCTGAAAACTGTTGTTATTGCTCTCATTAGACTGAGTCAGCACCTCTGTTAGATTATCCAGTAGAAATAATGACTATTTCCCTAGAATTCAGTGAGCTTTAAAAATCAGATGCAAAGTGTATTAATATTCTTCATTAATATCTCCTCTAACCATCTTACTTTCATCCTTACTTCATGGAAATATTATGATTATATACAAAAAAACCATGTCTTTTGACTCTGTTTATTCTGTGTGTATATATATACACACTAGTTTGTCTATCCAAAAATTTGGAAAAGCTTGTTTTTCAAAACCCTTTTATAAATGGGTTCATATACGTTTATACAGTTCTGCCTGGATTTCCCATTCTCTTTAGCTCCTCTGTCCCACTTTATTCACTCTCAGGACAGCCCAACAGTCTCAAATCACAATTGCTTTCTACTTCCAAGCAGGAAGAGCCATCCTATGAAAGAATACAATTGGTATAATTAATTCATAGAAGATATTTAAATCTTACCTCCTTGCTTTCCTCCAAATCTGAGTCACTGCTAAACTCTTCTGTATTTAGATGTTCAAAATCAGATTCTCCAACAGCTATTGGTACTGTAACAGTAAGGCTTGGGTTGTTTATGAATGATGTATAATCACTGCCACCTATAACAGTGGCCATTCCATTCTCATTTTTGTGATAATTTGTATCTATCCTTATTTCAGCGATGGTACAGTTGGAAATGCAATGGTCTCTCTCATCATTCAACTGATCTGATACTGTTCTTTGATTTACAACAGCTTGTTTCCCCAAAAAAGACTTTTGGACACATTCACCTGCTTTTTTCTTCACATAATCTATTCCCTTCTGAATTCTTGCAACAGCAATCTGTAAGTTGTTCAATTCATTATCATCCTCTGTAGGAGAAAGGCTATCTGAACTAAATGAACTCAGCAACAAGGCCAGAAAAAGATTCAATACCTAGGGAAAAAAAGAAAGACAATACAGCTGACTTTTCTCACTTAATTTTCATTCACATGCATCTTCTATCACCCCTTGTGATCAGCTTCGGCTTCATGTTCTCCTTTGCTGTATATAATTCTGGAAATTACACAGTAAGTAAAATGTAAATGCAATTTAAGCACAACAGCTGTCCTATACTCCAATGCAGGATTTTTGTGGTTTTGCATTGCTGTATGACTATGAAGACACTTGTAAATTCTTCTTCTGTTCATATTTGTAGAAGGTCAGAAACTACTTATTCTTTGGTACTGACTGAACAGATACAAAATGTTTACTTCCTGGCACAGGGAAGCACTCTGCAACAGAAGACATAGCTGATCTGTGCAGAAAACAGCTTTCTTAAACACTGATCCAAACTCAAACAAACATTTTGTGGTATGCAACTTAAAAATGTAAAGCACACCCCCTCTCCTAATCACCAAGTCATCCTCTTCTCATGGTAAGACAAAACATAGAATAGATATGAGTTATACAAGCCCAGAGTTTACCAGGAGCCCAAATGATACCAGGATAGCCAAAGCAGCAGAGTACCAGCTCTTAAAGCCTTCAGATCAGCTCTTACATGCAGCTTTGAAGACAACAGGGTAAAACTATGTGTTGGGAACACAGAAAGACAACTGGATAACAGAGCCCTGAACATACAGCAGGGATTGTCTGCTCCTGTAAGAAATTCTACTACAGCTACAGCATAAAATCAGAGTACAGTAAATACTGTGGAAAAATTCACAGAGATGGATATTTCATTCCACAAAGTTCTATCTCCTGGTTTAGCAAAGTATTTGAGGAGGATGTTTTGTTTGGTCAACAAATTTCACAGTTCTCTTCATTATAAAGCAATAGATTTGTAGAAAATCCTGGAGCAAGTGGCTGCACTTCTAGTAGTAATGCATGACTGGCTTAAAGATAATTAACTTATTCCTGTTGTTAGATGTTTTATTCCTAAAGAATGCCTCCAGGACGTCTAATTTAAAATCTCTTTTCCTACTGACAGGTGCCTAAAGGAAAGATGTACAGTAACAGAGGACGACTCAGCAGGCAATGAGAAAAGCAGAGCAAAAGGCGGAGCAATGAAGGCCTCAAATACTGGTGAGTTAATAAGTATAAAACATATTTATAAAGACAAATTTATACACAATAATGTACAGATCTGATGCTTTCCTCTGAAAGACAAAAACAAAAGAAGATATAATATAGTCCACTTTAAAAGTGTCTGTAAAAAGCACTTAAGAAATACGAAGCAAAAAGGTGAAGAGGTGAAAGAAAACATGAAGAATCTGAATCAGTTTTTTTCTGCAGAACTGCTGCCTTCCAATTCAAGTTTCCTTACCCCACTTGTGTAAAAAGTTGGCTCTGCAGCAAGTGGGGCTCAAAATGGCTTAAATTTCAGTGTCTAAGAATGTTAAAGCAGTCTTTTGGACAGGAGAGCGCAAGAAAAAGAAAAAACCCAAAGAACCTGGCTATGAGTGACTGGAAGTAATGCCTCAATCAGTTAGGGAGAAAAGGCCCTGCTATGTCCTCTTCTGCAAACAGCAAACTCGCATCCTGGGAGTGTAACACTTGGGGTGCCTTTGCTATTCTCTCTCTCTCGGTAACCAGGAGTAGTCCATAAACACCTGAACACACGATGCTTCTCTTGCTTCTCTCTGTCACCCGTATCCTCTAAATTGCACTCCAGACCCCTGAGGGGCGCTATCCTCCAAGGTGAGGATTCTATATAGGATCAGAAATCCAACAAACAGAAAACTCTATTTCAGAACCCACAGTCATAACAATTTCAAAAATCATAAAAAACACATTTAAACAACATATTTAGTAATGCTTAAAAATTTCATTACTGGTCCTATTACCACTCTTTTTCTAAATGAATACTTAAATTATTTTGGCTACATACCACTAGGTTTCCAATCACCATGACCATCATGAAGACAGTAAGGCACATGGATGGGCCTGCAACTTCCATGCAGTCCCACATCGTTTCTATCCATTCTCCACACAGCACTCGGAATACAATCAAGAAAGAGTGGAAAAAATCATACATGTGCCAGCGTGGAAGTTCACAGTTCTTAGAGATCTTGCAGACACATTCCTTGTAGCTTTTTCCAAAGAGCTGCATCCCAACCACAGCAAAAATGAACACAATGATGGCCAGCACCAGGGTCAGGTTACCCAAAGCCCCCACTGAGTTGCCAATAATTTTTATCAGCATATTTAGAGTTGGCCAAGATTTTGCCAGTTTGAAAACTCGCAACTGAAAAACAAAAATACAGAGACATTATTTGCATTAGTTACAAAAACGCTATAAAAATAAACAACAGATTATGAACTAGTGACTCTCAGCAATAGCAAAAAAAAAAGAAACTTCAACATGATTCCAACAACTATGACACAGAAACAGAAGTTTCATAAAATCCACACTCTTAAAGCATAATAAATTTTAGACTTTACTCTTCTTATTTTTTGTGTAGCATATCTATATTCTTTTCCACATGAAAGAAACAGCACACTGGTTGAATTTATTCAGATAGTGAATTCTGAACATGACATACATCTCAACCATAATGTGCAGAAACAAATTTATAAACCCAATAAAGCTCAACAGGATTCTACTGCAGAAAAATAAAGGATTCTGAAATCCTCGAAGGATGGTGTCTTCCGAAAGAGTATTGCCTCCAAGAAATTTAAAAAGGATCAGACAGATTCACAATCTGGAAGCAAAAGCCAAACATAAGCCCCAAGTCAAACTTTTCAACTTATGAAGGGGAAAAACTATAAACCACACTCTTTTTCTTTCCCATAACCCACCCCAAATAAAAATGGTATTAATTATTTTTGTTTTCAGATAAAAGCAAATTGAAAAAGACTACAGGGAAAGAATGTCTCATAGTTCATTCCTCATTTTTAAAATAAAAATATTTTTCTAATAAAAGTAAGAATTCCTTTTTTTGCCAAGGGGAAAAGAAAAATCAATCTTTTTAAAATTAAAAAATATTTTTATAATTTCTACATTTTAAAAGAACACTTATAGTCTTTTTCCAATTTCCAGATATGGAAGTAGACAGAAGACTACAAATGTTTTATTTATTTATATCTCTTAATAGGCACTAAATAAATTGTACACTTCACCATGCTATACCCAACTGTGCTAAAACAATTACAATAAAATATAGCTCTTTCCCTTGGAAAAAAAATACTTAGTTGCTCCTGAACCATAAAACAGCAAACACTATTCAGTGATAATATAAATAATTTTGTAAAACATGCTTGCAGAGATATTCTGTGACACTTAGCAAAACATATACGTAATATTACTAAAAAGTGTCTTATTGACATGAGTACAGTTAAAATACAAACTTAATGCATTAGCAGATATACTATTATCACTAATTTATTTACCAATCTGAATGATCGGAGAACGGATAATCCATCCACACTTGACAGAAAGAGTTCCACCAAACTAAGGGTAACTATAAAACTATCAAAAATATTCCAGCCAGCTTGGAAATAATAAAAAGGATGCATGGCAATTATCTTGAGAACCATTTCTGCTGCAAAAATTCCAGTAAAAACCTGAAGGAAGAATGTTCATTGTTACTTTATAGATGAGTACAAATAAATTGAACCAGCAGCCAAAGAACAACTTAAGAAGCAACAACGCCCTTACAGCAGGATGCCACTAAGGAACATTATCACAAGCTGAACCTCACAGAGAGGATAAGTGGCAACATCAAAATGCGCTGTAGCATAATTCTATTCACTTTAGTTAAATCTGAGAGACATTTAGTGACTAGTGAGGAATAAACTATTCCTAACAGGCTCCTGCTTGCTCCACTTATCTGCTGCCCTTCTAATTAAAGGAAGAGGAACAGTTGCAACAGTTGCTCTTGCCACAATGGAAGATGCTTTAACACAGGTGCGTGGAAAAATATGAATTGGTCATAAATTGGAGATTGATGTGCTATTAAATGAAGTCTCCACGAGAACGCACAGATACAGTAAGCATGTCTTTTTCTAGATGCCAAAAAGGCCAATTCTGCTGAGGCTCATGTTTGAAGTAAAACTCCCTTCTGCCTCTGAATGCCTCTGTTGCCTTCTCAAGCAAAAGGCAAACAACGTCTCTGAAAAGGGAGTAAATTCATTGTATTTACTGTAGATGTATGTCCACCAGTATCCACAAAACTGCATAAATTATTGCCTTTTACTAGAAAGATGAAAAAGCTTTTTAAAAAATCATGAGCATTAGACAGTCTTTAAAAGATAGTGCTACACAGTTCAAAAAGCAAGAAACCAACTGCTGAAAATACACCTGTATTATAGTGTCATTTTAGCTGACTGGGAATTAACATAAATTCCTATCATCACGTAGGAACACTTACAGTCACACAGCTCAAAATTAGATTAATATTAAAGTACTCCCTCACACATGAAAGGAAAAAATGGTTGTGTTTCCTGGGTAAAACACAGGCATGATTACAAAACAACCCTTGGCAACAGCTATTGATCCTCACCTATTTATCTGCCCTGTCTTTCTCCTGAAATACATCCTGAATCTATTTTAAACAGCAACATGACATGATTATCTTCCACAGACAATGATCTCTGACTCCAGGTTAAGCTGAAAATATTGACATATGTCTGTATTGGCTAAAAATATCAGCATATAATTTAAATGTTGACACATTAACAACTCGGGACTTAAACCTGAATACATTCCCAACGTGTACTAGAATTTCATATATTCTAATAATCAAATTGTTTTATTATTTTGTTACGTCATAATCACCAGAATTGCCACTTACAAAAAGCATAGGTTAAGAAGTATAGCAGATAACACTGTCTGTATTATTGCCGTTACAAAACAAACAATCTACCCCAATCCTGACACACAGACTGTGTTCACTAGGGAACAAAACTCAACTGTATCAACAGACACTCTTGGCATTCTGTGCCTTTCAGATTGTTATGGACCAATCAAAGCAACATTCTTCATGGAAATACAAAAATAACACGAAATATAACAGTGCAAAATAGTAATTAAAAATAACATCCAACTCTTCTTGTATTATCAATGATACTTACAGTAGAAGGGATCTAATTTGGCTCCTACTTTTTTTGTAATACTAAACAAAACCAAATCAGATTTCTTTTCTGGTTTCGTGTCACTCAAATTCTGGTTGTCAAAAAATCTATTTGCAGAAATTTTAATATAGGAATCAAACTCTTAAATAAAACATATTTCAAATGGTATTTTTAGACTATTTTTAGTACAATTAAACCTTTAACATTTATTTTATGGAATGATAATAAAAATAATAAAAGTAATTCTGTTTCAAAGAGAAACCAGGTTCCAACTGTATCAAATTATATAGCTTGATGGACTTACCTGATTTCCTATTTTAAGTACATTGTCAAACTCTTCAGTCATTGGATAATGTTCCATGGCCATAAACAGTGTGTTTAAAATTATGCAAACAATGATAGCCAGATCAACAAGTGGATCCATTACAATAAATTCAACTACATTTTTTACTTTTAACCAGGGCTCCCAACAATTCCAAATTAAGAAAGTGTGGGCAAACTTATACCAGCAAGGTGGACATTTTTGCCTGGATTCTTCAAGTTCTGGGGAAAAAAAAAGAAATGTAGAAGTTTTGGAGAAAGTGAAGATAAATTTTTGTTTATCTGCTTTTTCAGGTTTTAATCTTTGTCCCTGGAACCATTAAGGACATTTGGAAGAACCTCCTCAGATTTCCAGCAACTTAACTTACTGTTGCTGACTGAAAAGGTTTTAGAAGACTAGAAGTAAAACCTCAAAAATCTTGTTTTAAAAAAAAACCCCTAAACTACTTATGCTTACATCTAGGGATGGTTTTCTCAGTAAAAATTCCAACTTCACAGTCCTCTCAAATGTCTAACTACTTATTCACAGGAAAAGTAAGATTAATTTAACTATGAATAAGTTTTTGAAAACTATTCAAGATTTTACAAGAATTTCACTAAAAATAATTACACTGTTCCAAATAATCCTACTACAAATTCCTTCTCCTTATTAACTAAGGCCTGGACTTTAATTTTCTGGAGTATTTTTATAGTATAGTTAGTGGAAAATTTATCACAAGGCATTTCTTCCAATAACTGTATTGTTAAACATTAATAACTAGTATAAAACACATACATATAATCTATATTAATTAGAATGCGTTTCTTAGTTTAGTCTGCTTATCAGATTCCTTAATATCTTTTTTCAATATGTGCAAGCACTTTTGTTCTATTATTCAATTTATGTATTTGCAATGGCTACATACTTTTGTCTTCCGTATTTGCACTGATACAATACCTTCAAGCAAGTCTAAGACTATGTCAAGAAAGTTCATGCATCTGCAGTTATAACACACCTTCCATTGTATTTGTGATAATGCCAGCTATACTCATGGCTCTTTGCCTTAAATTCGGATCCTCAAGTAACTCCATTGGTATTTGATATGAACTTGTACGCCTCTTTTTTACTTCTATTTCTGTAGTAATGCTCTATAAAAAAAAAAAATAAAGGGGGCATAAATTAAATTCAGCTTTAGAAATACTGCAAAACAGGTATTAGAAAGACTCTTCAATTTCAATGAATTCATAATATATAAAGCTTTGTATTTAAGTGCTGTTACATCAGATTTTTTTTCCATTATACATGTAACATAAGCCTAGTATTTTTTTTAAATGGCTATTTTCATGCTATACTTCTGAACAGTATTAATACTTATGAAATACTAAAAAAAGATTTTCATATTTAGTTCCCTTTCTCTACCAATATTTTATTTCCAAATTATTTCCATCACAAGATACTTATAAGAAGTGATTTATGTTAGGAAGTTTTCTGCAATAACAATTATTCTTTAAAAGTAATTTTCATAGATCAGTCTTATCTCCTTCAAAAGTAATTTAAAGAATATCTTTTACATTGAATTGCTGTCATCTCTGATCTATTTTTTGAATTTCAACTGAAAAAACATAAAGACAACTGACTTAATTGACCCAAAAATTGAATAATTTTTTTAAATTATTTTATTTTAAAAATTGAAAGTTGTGTTGTATCATTGAACACACCTCAATTATAAAAAAGTTTTGAATTTATGAGCATGGGTAGGGCTTTTTTCAGAAAATTAAATAAATGCATGAAAATGAAAGTATAATAAACTACAAGAATATTACAACTGTAAGGAATCTGGCTGATGTACTTTCAGATGCTGTGACCTGTGTAAAAATTTTTGTTTCAAAAAAGAATGTTTTTAGGAAAAAAACTTGCAACGGATCCCTCTGCTCCATTCCTAAAGTAGACGGAGGGAAAAGAGAAAATTGACCAGAAAAGGAAATGGATGAATTTGCATGTACTTTTTTATTTTAATTATATCCTGATCCTAGGCAGTGAGAAACTCAGGCCATCTCTGAGACCCTGAGGAGAAAAAACAGCCTTCAGAGCTTCTAAAATGTCAACATAATCTTAAAGGCTATGCTACATTTGCATAATACCAAATATACTGGGGAGGTGGGGGGAGAGTAGAACCAGCAGATTACTGATAGAGAATTAGGAAATACATTTAAAGAGAGGCTGAAACCATAAAGAAAGAAAACAAAAATTAAAAGAACATAAGAACATGCTGAATGTTTAGAAAGCTGAGCACCCTATTTTGGGTTCTAAAATGGAATTAGGAATGGAACATTACCAATTTGATTCACTACACAGGTGCATGCACAGCCTTGTTCCACAGGTATATAAAAATGTGCTACTTTGTTCCCTTTCATTTTCATAATTCAGCCTCTCACTTTTGAGTAATCACTGTAAACCCATTTTATTACAGTAAGATATCCAAAAGCATTCACAACTTCTCAGCCCTTTTTGAAGCACTTCATTCCCTTAAAACATTGTCTGGTGCAATTAAGAAAGGTCATGAAACCTGGAGTAATTTAAAACTTTCTTACATTGTCATCAGTTGTTGGTTTATCTATTATCACCTCTGGCAGAAGCTGTCCAGTAGGTGACAGCAGACCTGGTGGTCCATCCACTAAGGAAACCACCCCATTGCAATCCACAGTGCTGTGCATCTTCCCATTCACTGGAAACACCGTCAGCCTTCTTGATGATCTACTAGTCTGACTGATGTTACTACTGCGCCGTTCACCATGTCTGCGCGGCAAAAACAGAGAACCTCTTCTGCTCCCATTATCCTCAAATGTGCTGTGCTCATCATCAGCAAAGTCATTTTCAGATCCTATCTCTTTTCCATATTCTCTAAAACTGAAAAGACTTGTTCTGCTACTGCGTCTGGGAGAAAACAGGGAGCCACGAACACTCAGTAAAGACTGCAAAGGAAACAAACAAAATGACTGGCTGAAGATTTTAAATATACAAAATACACGTCTATGTGTTAAAAATATAATAATTTATATTCCCTGGGAATCTGCCAGTGTTATTTTTAATAGAGTGCCTTAGGTAGATTTCAGACGTGCACTAGAGATGAGAGTCATCTGAATGGGTAAATTTACAGTATATGTAAAACCATTATTGGAGAGAAAAAAATGAACATGCATAAAGCCATAGTAGTTTCCATTTCTGTATTAAAAAGAAAAATGAAGACTTCTAGTAATTCTAATGATTCACGTAGGCCATGCATTATGTTAAAAGATATCAATACCCTTAGATCTCTACACTGATACATTATATTTAAATTTTCCTTTTATGAATTAAAAAGGGATTTCTTTTTCAAATGAAATAGGAAAATGCTGTTGTGCATGTTAAGACCCACCAGATCCTAAACCACAAGATGTGAGAGATCAAAATACTTGTTAGGTACACTCTAGAAAATAATACCAACAGTAAGTTGGTATTCAAAATAATGCAATATTATTTTTCCTTGGTTATATTACTTTGCAAAGTTGCAGTGAAGTTTGTTGGATATTACCTCACAACCCCAGAAAATGACAGCTGCACTATTCACAGTACCTGGTGGGGTGATGTGAACGGCTTCCCATAAGCAAGTCTGTTTCCATCAAAAGAAAAACGGAAACCTTTCCTTCTGATACTGCCATCTGATTCAGACTTTGGAAGCTTTTCATCCTTCATGTGATCCTCTTCTCCAGAGAGCTCCGTCTGCCTTCTTTTCTTCCTTCTATTTCTCCTTTCTTTGGCACTTTTAGAGCTAAGCTTGGATGCTTCCGAAGAACTATCTGAGGGTCCACCAATCCCACTTTCACCGCTGTACTCCGTCATCTCTGCTGCAGCTGCTGCTATTGCCTGCCACAGCAATTATTTAATGTGACGTTTTACAAATCACACCATTTTTTAGAGAAAGCTATAGTCCCTGTTCCTAAGATTTATACAAAATTATTTCTAGATGTGTGACAAAAAGCCTAGATAGATTTGTACAAAACTTCAAATGGAATTCTGTAATATGAGTTAAAATAAAAGGGCAGTTATGAAAATTACCATTTAAATGGAGTTCTACTTTGCATCTATATCATGGAGTCAGCCTGCATTGTGTACAGCATTCTGCCACAAAGTTCATTAGAAAATACTTGAAAATTAAGAAATGTATTAGAGTGAATGCAATTGCAAACAAAAGAGCTAAACAGAGTCATACTTCAGTCTGTATTAACTTTGTAAACTAATTTTAACTGTTATTGTAAGTAACAGCTTCCTTAAGCTGCTCTTGGGAAAAAACTTTGGGGTACTACTTCCAGTCTTTGATTCACTTGGATTTGCAACACAAGTAGCAAAAATGAGTCAGAAATTCATGGATAAAATATTTTAAACTCTAAATCAAGGCTTGACAAGTATTTCACAAGTATTGCAATTATTTCTAAGCTGAGAATTTTGAAAATCATCATGACAAGTTAGAGATAATACCCCTAGATTAGAAATATTTATTTCATAACTATTATTTTGATTTGGGGAGTACTTTTTGTTCTCAGTTCAGAAATTCATTAACACTTCAGACATGATACATTTAAAAAGCAATAGAAAGCCACAGAGACAGCAGTTTAGAGTACCTGTGAGGTATGTAAAGGAATGGCTTTTTAAAAAATATGTTCATTAATGGTTTTGTTTTGAACAAAGAGCATGCAAAGGAATATACTAAAGCTCAAACTCTTGTTAGAAAATACCTGAGCTTCTTCTTGCTGCTTCCTCAGCTGTTCAAGCATCTGCTGCAAGTCTGCCTCCCTCTGTTCTGCTTCGACCATAGTTGCTTGATTTTGTTCTTCATAGGCCATAGCAACAACAGCCAAAATCAAGTTAATCAAATAGAAGGAACCCAGAAAAATGACCAGAACAAAAAATATCATGTATGGTTTGCCAACAGCTCGTAGCGTCTATAGGAGAAGAAGAGAAATGATCCATCTGGTGAAGACATGCATCAGTTCTGCAGTTCATAAGTATTTACTGCATTTTAAAAGTGCAAAACTATTATTGAGTTGTTCTTCCTTCTGTAATAAGATCATACAAGCTTTCTGAATTACAAAGTAACCAAAATAAAGGGAGTATTCATGTATGTGAAAACCATATTAAAGGATCATGCTGATTTGAGACAAACCTCTTAATGCCTAATAATCTTGAAAAGGATGCGGGATCAGAGTAATTAATGTAAATCACACATCACAGGTTGGAAGCTTACTATGCGTATCATGTATTAGCATGCCTTCACCTTGAAATAACGAAAAGAATTAAAGATGGCCCAATTGATCAAATAATTAAAATAGAATATATACAGACTTTCACACACCATATAATGAAAAGCTATGGTAAGAAAAGTAATTTATATCAAGACATGCATTCATAATTATCAAAAATAGAATTCAAAGTACAGAAAAAAGGATTCTGATATTGCTGAGTATTTTTACAATTTTTTTACAGAGTATTTTTAAAATTGAAACTCCATATTAAAGTTTTTGAAAATAAGATCTTATGAGGCACAAAATGAAATATGCACTGTAAAAATTAAATAACGGATTAAAAAAAACCCTCATGTGCTTCTTCAGGTGAGATTCTGCATTAAGTGCCCATGTCTGCTTAATTCTGCAACTGAATTTGCCTTCTTTCATAAATACTGTTCGTTTTCAGTTGCTAACAGCAGCAATGGTATGCAATATAAATACGAATGGCCTTTCCATGTTTGATTTGGGGCCAGTGTGACACTAACCACAATTTTTATTATACACTCACCAGTTGATAAAGATTTTCCCAGTAGTCCTGTGTCATCAGTCGAAACAGTGACAAGAAAGCCCAACTGAATGTGTCAAAGCTAGTATACCCATAGTTGGGGTTTCTACCAGCTTTCACACAGATAAACTCTTCTGGACATTTACTAGAAGGAAAAAAAAAAAAAGAAAAAGAGAAAAAAAGAAAGTAAAGCAATCATATAATGCTAAAATTGTTTAAAAATAATTGTACCTTTAGCTTCTAATGAAGGTTTATTAGATCTAATTTGTGAAGGGGGCTGCCATTTGTGCCTTACAGTATTTTAAAAATTAGTCAGGAAATAAGAGTGTTTTTTTACAAAAAAACAGAAAAAGGCAAACAAGTAAACAAAAATCAATCTGTCTTCCTACTGTCTTTCACCGTTATACACAAAATAAAACTTATTCCCAACAGTTTGGTATTACATCACAGAATCACAGAATCATTAAGGTTGAAAAAGACCTTTAAAATCATCAAGTCCAACCATCAACCCAACACCACCATGCCCACTAAACCATGTCATGAAGTGCCACATCTACACGTTTTTTGAATACTTCCAGTGATGGTGACTCCACCACCTCCCTGGGCAGCCTGTTTCAATGTTTGACCACTCCCTCCGTAAAGAAATTTTTCCTAATATCCAATCTAAACCTCCCCTGGCACAACTTGAGGCCATTTCCTCTCATTCTATCACTAGTTACTTGGGAGAAGAGACCAAAACCCACCTCACCACAACCCCCTTTCAGGTAGTTGTAGAGAATGATGAGGTCTCCCCTCAGCCTCCTCTTCTCCACGCTAAACAACCCCAGTTCCCTCAGCCACTCCTTGTAAGACTTGTGCTCTAGACCTCTCACCAGCTTCGTTGCCCTTCTTTGGACACGCTCCAGCACCTCAACATCCTTCTTGCAGCAAGGAACCCAAAACTGAACACAGTATTCGAGGTGGGGCCTCACCAGTGCCGAGTACAGGGGCACAATCACTTCCCTACTCCCACTGGCCACACTATTTCTGATACAGGCCAGGATGCCGTTGGCCTTCTTGGCCACCTGGGCACACTGCTAGCTCATACTCAGCCATATGTCAACCAGCAGCCCCAGGCTCTTTTCTGCCAGGCAGCTCTCCAGCCACTCCTCCCCAAGCCTGTAGCATTGCATGGGGTTGTTGTGACCCAAGTGCAGGACCTGGCACTTGGCCTTATTAAACCATCTGCAGATAATTCTTCAATGGAAAAAATATATTTACTTAACACAGAGATTCCATAAGGTAAGTAATTCCATGCAAAAAAAAAAAAGTCAGTATACATATTTTATGCTGAATTTTGTCTGTCAGCAGAGTTGGCATACCAGTTTTATTGGTTCTTCAAGTTTGTGAATTAGTCAAGCCAAATTAACAAATTCTACCAACTCCTCAACAGCAAATAACTGTTGTAGTGATACTTTTATCTCCTGAAACTGTACATATCAGTTTTGATAGTAGGTGATCCAGTCTTGGATCAACTGTAGGTGCACTGTTTCAGTTATGATTCCATTCTTGAAGGGTAGAAGAGGTTCTTGCCCCTAAAACCTCCATAGAAAGACACTATAAAGATTTCTTTTCATACATGTGAATGTATATTAGATGTGTATTTACACACACACAAAAAATTATCTGGTAGTAACTTAGAAATATACATGGAATGTTTACAAAAAAAGATTTAAATATGTCTGTTTTAAAGACATAACCAACCAAAACCAAAGGATGGACTGATATATCACTAGAATATAGAATTATGTGGTTTTGTTACAAAGAACTGTCACAAAGAGGCAGCAAGACAGTGCTGTGCATGCAGTGCACAGACCAAAGAATCCTGAAGATGTCTTCCCAAAAGCTGGTCATAAGGCCCAGTGCCCTATGACTATTTTAGAGATGAGAAATGGCATGAAATCCATGATAAAGAAGTATGTTCTTAAGTCATTGATAATACAATATCTACCTGCTGAAATGGAATTTTCTAGTTACATAAGAGTTTTTAAAAGAAACTTACAGTGTTTTCTCATTTAACATTACTTACTATGAACCATGACCACATATTACTGACTGTGAAGTTAGGTAGCTAAATCAGTTTTTAAGCTTAGAATTATATTTTCTACATTTTGTTTAGACAGGTAGTAATATAATTTTCAGTGTACCTTACCCTGCATCTGAGCTATTCCCACAAAGCAGATAATCCTTTTGTCCTTCTATGCGATAGAAATTACCTAAAGAAAAAATAGGAAGTCACATGATTATAAACAGAAGGAGGTTTGGTGGGTTTTGTTTTTGTTTTTGCAAGGATGAACATATGTTCAAGTTATCATGGTCTGAATGTTCATAATCACCCATTCATGTTTTTCCAATAATGGGTTCAAATACTGGCACATCCATACTGGTAAGTAAAGTTGCAAAATTAAAGAATAAAATAGAAACACAATGTACAAATAAAATCCTAGAACAGTAAGTAGAACAGCACAAATTTCATATTCTCTTCTTGAGTCATAGCAAACACTGAATATTCTTCTAAATCCTGATGTTCAATAAATGACAGAAAGAAAGCACAAAGCTTAAAACTCCTTCTCTTATTCAGTACATCGATTGTAATCAGACAATTAATGCCTATCCATTTAAAATTGAACTATTTACAATGTCTGGCTAACAGTTTGGAAGTCAGAGCAACATTAACGAGCACATCCTGTAACTGAATATACGAAGGCAGCATTTAAAAGGAAGCAGGATGTTCCAATGACAATGTTACAACAGCTGCTGTACTATAAAAGAGAAAAATCTGTAAAGTTGTTTAATTGTAAGGTGGTAGCCTTCAGAAATAAAGGAATATATTTTGTTATTAATTATTAACAACTGTGCTGTCCTTAAAAAAAAAAAAAAAAGAAAAAGAAAAAAGAATACGGATAGAAAGATGATAACAAATTGGGGAAGAAGTTGATAGGACTGAGGGCAGACCCCATTCAGAGGGACTTAGGCAGGCTGGAAGAATGGGCTGACAGGAGACACATAAAATTCGGCAAATACAAATGCAGAGTTGTGTACCTGGGAAGGAAGAACCCCTTGCAATGATACAGGCTGCCCGAGAGCTGACCGGCTGGAGAGCAGCTCTACAGCAAAGGCACTGGGAGTCTTGGTGGACAGGCAGCAAGGTGAAGGTGAGCCAGCAGTGTGCCCTAGCAGCCAAGAAAGGCAACAGCCTCCTGGGCTGCATGCAGAGAAGCACAGCTAGCAGGGCGAGGGAAGTGACCATCCCCCTCAGCTCAGCACTCACTAGAGTCTACCTGGAATATTGTGTCCAAGTTTGGCTCCCTCAATGCAAGACAGACATTGATAAAGTGGAGCAAGTTCAGAGGGTCACCAAGATGATGAGGGGGGCTGGAGCATTCATCCTGTGAGGACGGGCTGAGGGACCTAACCTTGTTCAGCCTGGAGAAGGGAAGGCTGTGGGGGGGAGTTGGTAGAAAGCATCCAGCAACTACAAGGTTATCAAGGGGACAGAGACAGGTTCCTCCCACTGGTGTGTGGCAGCAGAATGGCAGACAATGGGCATAATTTGAAACAAGAGAGGTTCCGACCTGATATAAGGAGAAACTTTTCACCATGAGGTTAGCC
Source organism: Phaethon aethereus (assembly GCF_964289735.1). NCBI lineage: Eukaryota > Metazoa > Chordata > Aves > Phaethontiformes > Phaethontidae > Phaethon > Phaethon aethereus. The sequence goes on from NC_138580.1 coordinate 21,507,814, forward strand.
AGGCACTGAGATCTGGAAAAAGAGACAGAAATCTGGAAAAAACTCTTATCCCAACTAAACTAACTGTCTGTCATCCTCAACTAATATCCTCAATGTACCTTTCAAGCTGACAAATGACTCTGGTTTCACAGGGTAAAAGACTATTGTAGTATTTAAATAGTCAGAAACAGCCCATAGGATGAAGAATATATGAAGATAGGAGAATTCTAAACCAAACACTTAAATCTAGTGATGCCAAAATACTACCATTCAAGAACGGTACTTACACAATGTTAGAAAAATTATAATCCTATTGCTTCCATAGTATCTTTAGAGCTGGCCCAAACTCTACATGTTCAGAAAATGATCTAAATGTGAGGTGTCAATACTTTGACATGTGGATCCAAGACCTGTGCATATCTTTTCAAATAGTGAATCTGGCCTTGTTCCTTAATAAATGAAAATGCACAGATGTTAAGAAAAGCCACGAGAGGGTATCACACTTAGTCACAGCTGACTAGCATATGATATGCTGAAAGAAATGTCATATGGAGGAGGACCCACAACTGAGCCCAGTGAAGTTATAATAAAACTGACACATACAAATGACTGAGAACAGGTTACATGGGAAAGGAGTACAAACAACTAGATGGAACTGCCCTGCCTGCACCAGCACGCTGTAGAGACTCCCAGCAAAGTCAATGGTTGTAGCACAGGAACCAACTGACATTCTGGAATATTTTATAGTTCTGCCTTTTAGTTTTAGATTGCTACTTAGTAGGAAATGGAAACAGAGACTCTATATACTGTACTTGAAGAGAGAATTCACAAGTGTTTTCCAGCATATGAGCTATCAGCCAAAATTGCTCACAAAGCTGATAAATACCACCACCACCACTCCATTATTGCATCCCTTCTGAGGCAAATAAAGTGATAGATGGCACATAAAATGTAAATACAGTCACAGAACTTACAGAGCTTTAACAATTCAGAAGTATGGAAAAAAAAATCTGAAAATACAGAAAACAGCAGAGAACTTCAATGTCCATTTTTAAGTAAGGAAGGAAATGACTCATCAAAAAGTCTATAACAAACGTCTTCTACTTTTGGGTCAGTGAGGAGGAAAACTAGCATCCACTATTTTATAAATTTCTTCTTACTTAAATACACTACTTCTACAGTTAGCTACTGAGCAATACCCTGTAAACCCACTTCCAGCACAAATACAAACATCAAAATGAATCAAATTTTTGGCAATTAAAACTACATCTCATGCTTCACTGTGTATTACAACTTTACTGGTGCTATCTCTTAAAATGACATCCCCCCAAAAAAATTAAAAAAAAAAAATCTGTGTGTTTCTGAACCAGTCTGAATGTTACCACTTCAGCCTACAGAGATTAAGACTGTTGAAAAACATCTGGATAAAGATGTCTTTGTCAGCCCCCTTAGTAACAACAACAGCTGCTACAGACAAATACCATCTCTTTCCCCACCAGAATCTCTACTTGCCTAGTGAGTTCTTTATTTCACAGACGACAGTTGGTTTCTTACCTTTACCTAACAATAAAAGTACATCTTAACTAGGAAATATTTGATATTTATCTAGTGCTTCTCTGTCTTATTTATAACTTAAAGATACAACGAGAAGCTAAGAGAATTGGTTTTGTTCAGACTTGAGAAGGCTAAGGTGTGTACCTACAAGTATCACATGAAAGACTGTAATGAAGATGCCTGACTCTTCTCAGAGGTGCACACTGGAAGGGTAAGAGGCAACTAGCAAAAGTTTGAGCATGTGAAATTCTGAATTGATATTAAAAAAAGTTACCATGAGACTGGCCAAACACTGAAATAGGCTGCCGAGAGAGGTTGTGGTATCTCAGTCCTTGGGGATATTAAAAACTTGACTGGACATGGCACTGAGCAGTCTGCTCTAACTGGACCTACAGCTGAGTAGCAGTTTGTCTGGATGACTGTGGAGATCCTGTCCAACCTACACAATTCTGTGATTCTAAAACCAACCTAACCTATAAATATATTTTTAAGTGCAGTTAATGGAAAGAACAATCATGTCAGCATGAGTTTGGGATCCAATACATAAAAATCCCTACTCCCTTGTCATTGTATTTATTTGATTTTTATCTTTAGCTTATAGTATGAAACAGTAATCTTGTGTGTGTGTTTATACACAAAAATGTTAGCAAATTACAACAGTATTTCTTACTTTCATTCTCAATGTATGCCGTCCAATCAAACACTGTACCATTAAAGTACGGAGCTAGGTATTTTTCAAAAGACGTTGAATTTTCTGATGGCCATAACAAGCATTTATTCTTCAAATTGCCCATGAACAGTTGCAGTCCTATTAGTGCAAATACACTCAGGCAAAACACAGTCAAAATCATTACATCTGAGAGCTTCTTCACAGACTGAATTAAGGCTCCAACAATAGTCTTCAAGCCTGCAAACAGAGGCAGATTTTTATTATAATATTAAATATTTACCTAAGATAAAATGCAATGTGGACTACTCCAACACATTATTAAATATCATGCACAGCTTTACAAAAATAGTCTTAAAATATTTAAGGAAATATTTTAAGGAAATAGGAAAATGGTACCAATAAGTCTCATCATTCTTGACAAATTAATTTGAAAATATAAATGGGGATGAACAGTACACATTCCAAAGCACCTGCTCTTCAAATGAAGAAGCAACTTTTTATTCATGCTCTCTATACATGTAAACTACATGTAAAGAAAATTGTTCATTCTATTTTCTTCTTGATGCCTCTTGCTCCAAACCGTTGCCAGTGTTCTATTCCAATATACATATACTGGTTCTATAATAGCAAACAAAACCAGAACACAATTGCATTGTAATAGAAATTTTAATGATTGCATTCTATTGCAACCTCTTCAACTGGAGGTGCCATTTGGCAAAGATAGGCATCTTAAGGTAATAAATACATCATGCAATTCCCATGCTACCCTTCATTATCTTATTCCTTTGTCAGGGATTCGACTTTTACAACAGACTGAAATTTTCTATCCCAAATGTATTCAATAAATGGTAACATTCACATTAGTAAGATAAAAATGAAAAGAATTAATTTTGATCCTTCATGTGGGAGAGAAAATTTGACATCATGAAATGGTAACTTACATAGGCTATGTAATTCAATCTATCATGCAAGAATGTATTAAACTCTGAGGCTGAGTGTTTTACAGAATTAGAAAAGGGAATGAAATTGAAGTTATGACTAAAACTTGGATGCTTCTGTTAAAAATATGAGTTCAGCTTCTGTGGAATTTCTGTCAGCCTTGGTGTTTAATCTCGCTCTCACCTGGAATGACTGATATTGTTTTCAAAGCTCGGAGAACTCTGAATGTTCTCAACGCTGAGACATTGCCCAGGTCCACAAACTCTGTCACATATCTGTAGTGAGGGATTCCACACACAAACACAACGACAGCACACACAAAATTAAACAGAGGTGATGTAGAGGGCCTACCATTTTACACAGTTACTTCTTACCTGGGATTACAGAAATAGTTTTCAAAGCTCTCAATACTCTGAAAGTTCGAAGAGCTGAAACATTGCCTAGGTTTACAAATTCTGTTATATACCTGTAGGATTAAATCACAGTTATTCAGAATTAAGGTAGAGTGTATACTACTTACCTGGACCTGTAATATTCATATTTTCCCGCTTCAAATAAGTTTTCCGTAAGAGACACAACCCTAAGTATTTCCATGTAATGTAAATTAAAAATGAAATCGATTTCCCTGATTTTATTATTTAAATACCATTAAAGATTGATTGTTCATTGGTAACTTCTCTTTTGTACTGTGGGATATTCCACTAATTCTACCGTGTGCTACATTAGTGTAAAATATTAAACTGGAAAAAGCTGAAACACAATTCAACTACAATTCATTTAAAATGAGCTAAGATAACACACACAAATAATTACAGGTTCAAAAGAAGTGCAAACTGATATTCTACTTTAAAAAAATTATATACTTACGCAAAGGAAATGACAACAAAATCAAGCCAGTTCCAGGGGTCACGAAGGCAAGTAAAATCATTTATACAGAAGCCTCTTGCAAGGATTTTTACCAGAAATTCAAAAGTATAAATTCCAGTGAAAGTGTACCTATGAGAAAACATCCAAGCAAAAGTTAAAGATTGTCATTCAGTGATGCAACATCACAGGCATAAAGGAAAAATCACTCAAAACCAGTGGTTAGTACATGCATTGTAATAGCAGTTACAAACTCACATAAACTCTGACTACTTTCCCACCATTCTTCTGCAAGATAATTGGATTTATTTATTTGAAACATATTTTTTCAGTTTATGGAATATAAGGTTTTGAAAATTCAGCCCAAATAATAATAATCATGACTAACATGAAGCAAATATTTTAGTTCAAATAAAAATTTCATCATGATTGCCATGACAGAAATAAAATCCATGGGTAGGTGAAACCTAGTGTTTACTCAAGTTACTTGATGGCTAAGCAGGCAGACTTTAGAATGTTAAACAATAATCCTCATCAGAGGTGTTTTCTTTAATGAGGATGTGTGTCCCATTTTTAGATGTTACACAAAATGAAGGTGCTTCATAGGGGCTATAGAAAGCATCTTCCACACTCCAAAGCAGTAGTTTCAGGTTGAATGTCTATTTTCTTTCTTTATTTTTTTCTTCTTTTTTTTTTAATAAAAATGCTAAAGGAACAACTCGAGGGAGAATGCATAAAAACATTACTTGTACAAACATTCTGAACAAAAGTATTAATAAGAGTTTTGTTCAGAGAAAAAGGTTAACAGTATCACAGTTTCTTTCATTTCTAGAGCTTGGAGGTCTATGCTGCTTTGAGTTGCAGGTAGGATCAAACTCCAGGCTCGAAAAAGGAGAATATAGGTATTGCACGCAAGGGTAAGTAAAACTACATGGTCTAGTTCTTAATTTAGCTTTTCATTTTTAAACCACTTAAAAATTTATTAGCTAATTTAAGTATACTTACTCTACATTCTTTGTCCAGTCTGGAAGGTTACGCCATGTCATAAATACACAGTTTGTCAAAATAGTGAGCATAATGAGCATGCTGAACAATGTTGAATGTAGTTAAGGAACAAACTCTTTTTTAATGCTGAATTTGCATCACACAAAACATGAGGAATTGACCAGGCTATAGAATACTGACAACATATCTGATACCAATCAGTTTCCTATCACTAGTAATGTCACAAATAATGCAAAGATATTTTACAATAATGATGTCTATACCATTAACTCTGTAATCTAGGTATACATGCTATGCATCTCTTCCTCTGAATTTAATCAGAGGTTTAAAGTGACAAATCTTAGCTCTGATTCATTTTGAGGAAAAGAATAAAGGGCAGGAACACATTTAAACACTAAACAAAAAAAGACAGTGTGATTAAATATTTAAAAAGATCAATAATAATTTTTAACAAACTCCTTGAAAAGGATATGAATGAACCAAAATCTTAATAGCTATTCTTCTAATAATATTGAAAGGAGAGAAAAGGTACAAGGCAGGTGTGGCACTGAACCTGAAGATTGTCTTCCCTTTATTCAATACTATAAATGTCTTTTAAAAAAAACAAAAAGGGGTGGGGGATAGGAAACAGGAAATTAAGGATACATGTTAACAACTTTGCCATAAATAGAGGCTGCACTTACACAGATGTAAGTAGCCAAATTTATTTTCAGTAGAATTACATAAGCAAATATCAGATTCTAAATTTTCATGAGCAATGAAAACTGAACACCACACATTCTTTGTCTCTGCGCTCGTAAACAAAATCTGCCTTTCAGCATTTTCCAGGATTAAATAATTACATTAATAATACAATTAAAAATTTGTAATTTTTAACATTAAAAACTAATCCAGCTATACTACTTGCACTTCAGGTCAAAGCTGGCAATGCAAAACAAAGCACCTAATTAAACATTTTTGGACACTTACAAGCAATTATTTAACCATTTCAACACTTTAAACTGCTTCTGAGGTAAGGCATCCTTGGCTTTTAAAGGCTTTATTCCCTTTATTGCCCATGCAGTCATCGCTAGTACCATTTATGCAACCATTTTTGATTTTGACTAGGAGACACAAGGAAAATGTCATCTAATGAAATCTTAACTCAAACTACTTCTTATGATTATTCTCCCAAAATGTTAATATCCAGAAATAAGCAGGTTTTAACATTGAATCTTTCTGTTTTCTAATGTTACTCTGTCATAAAAGAAATAGATTATTTGACAGTAGCATTCATAAAGTTGCAACAATCAAAAATTAAAAAAACCTGCATCTGATTGTTAGTCTTCAACATTCTGTACCAGAAAAAAACACTGCTTTAACTTAGTTGCTTCTTACAGAAATAATATAGCTCTTAGGTCACTCACTTATATGCAAGGTACTAATCTGTTGATTATCTAGTATGTCATTTCAAGAAACTGTTCTACGTTTTTAATTCAACAAGCATTTTATTGATTTACACAATAAAATAACCACTCACTGCTTATCTTGTACTGCCTTTTTAATGTAAGCTCAATTTCCCTTTCATTATGAACATTGTTCCCCACCTCATGCCTACATAAAAACATCTTTTCTTCATCTATACTTGCCAAAGTCATCATCCTTGCTCTTTTCTCCTTTTGTTATCATTATATCCTTTTGTTATCATTATATCTATAAAAGAAACCAAGTGGCACTACAGTACATATACATAAATTCAAAATTTGTCTTCAGGTCTATATTGGGTCTGTAATGTAGACCCAATATAGAACCTCACTGTGTTTCAATACAGTGTACAAAGTACACAGTTTTAGTCTTTACACTCAGTCCCACATTAGAAGTGAATGTGGGGCTACTCACATTAATGTTATTTTTATACTATTTTGCTGAACTGGTACTGAGCCACAAATCCTCTTTTACATTAAACAAAACCACAGCATTTATATAAAATTTCTGTGAAAACTTCGCATCCATGCCGATGTACAGTGATTCTACAAGGAATGATGCGGAGACGTTCAAGAACTTCCTTGCTCTGTAACATACTATTATTGAGGGCATATAACCACCTCAGATTGTTGTACCAGTGTACTGTCTTCATGTTCCTCATGGGACAGTGCGGGAAGGGATTACTTGCTGGGGAATTGGTATCAAAATCATTGAAAAATGTAGCTGGCCAGAAAAATCAAATCCCCCTCATGAGACTCAGAAGAGTTGCAGTGGTCCTGAAGCAAACTCCAGCATAACAAACACACATGTAAGTGACACAAATTGTTACCAATCAACAGAAATCACATCCCATAAAGCTGGCAATACGTGATAATAATTTTATTTTTTTTTTAACTTATGTCTCTCCCTAGTCAAATAGTGTTTAGCATTTTACTTTTGTGTAAAAAAAACAAACGGAATGTTTGACAGTTGATTGTTTTGGCAGATGACTGAACGAGCACTTTGTCCAAAGACTACCCTACAGAACTAGATCTCAAGTACTGCCTATGATTCTTAGAAAACCCAGGAACAGGAGTAGCCAGACAGAGAGGAAGTTTTCAAATGCTTCAAAATTCAGTCAGATTTGAAGAGATTAAAGGAAATCTAATGCAAAATCCACTAACTCAAAATATCATCATAAGGAAACCTTAGACATTCAAAGAAAAGCTCTTTCTAAAAAAAGGCAACTTAAAAAGTTACAGTCATATTTATAGTGTATTCAAAATAATGAACACGGTATCACATACTGCATAATATTTTCAGCCAGGGCTTCTGACTACCTCCACACCAGAGCATTTATCACTTTACAGTTCAACAGGAGTGTTCTAAATACACTGTTAATAAAAAACACTTACTTTTTTATTGATATAATATGGATCCAGGTCCTCCAGGGGCTCAGACACCATCCCTGGAGGAATATCACCATAAATAAATGGCAGTGTCTTTCCTGCCTCCAAGTCATTACTTGGCTTTGGGTGATTTTCTTCATGACCACCATCATCTTTATGCTCATCTTTGTTGCAACGAGATGTTTCATCAGCAATACGTTTTTCAATAGCTGCAAGAGATTCTTTGGTGAAATAGGAGAAGCTGCCAGATCCTGGTGGTACCAGCATTGGCTGTGCCATCTTTTCATTCTGCAAACTTTAAATGCTTTTAGGCTCTTGCGCAAGATCCTAGGAGAACATGAGAGAACAAGAAACAGAAAATAGCGGGCAACAAGCAACAAAAATCCTCATATAAAAACTTTTGGCATAGTCATCACCTGCCTCTTTTCTAATTCTAAAGCACTGTAGCAAGAAGTATTTGAATTAATTGTCAGATACTTAATAGAAAATTAGCTACCTCGACTTTCCTAAAGTAATGACGTGGTGAACAGATACAAGTTATGAAGTAAAGAAAAAAAAAGATCAACTTTGTATACAGTTTGTCAACTCAGGTACATACAAACCTCACAACAAGAAAAAAGGAAAAACATACTAATTTTCCCTAGCCTAAACACTAAGTTAAAACACACCTTATTGTGAAAAGCTAAGAAATGTGTTAACACAGCTACGTACTGCAGTCAATGGATTTTTATATCAAGTTGGCACAGTACCTTAAAAAACCTTGCAACTTACATTACAAAGGTAGAAGGAAAAAACATGCCCTTTCTATTACTCTCTTCATTTCTGATGGTAACACTACTCCATCTGGTGGGTTCTACTATGCTTGCTAAACTAATGTTTATATTATACTATTAGACAGGTGCTACATAAATGCATTCTATACGTAAAGCAACATGCACAAGCAGAAAGCAATTGCAGTGAAGTTTAGTCTTTCCCTTTTTGGGATTCCTGACGTGCATCTTTCTGATTTTTAATTGTAACTTAGGTGGTGCTATGCTCCATAATTCAGGAAGTTATGATGTATTACGGGTTTTAGATTTACACAAAAAACATGACATACTCTCCATAAAGTTACAGTGTTCTCTCTGAGGCCAAATATATTTTCAAAAGGCCTAAAAACTAATAAATTGATTAAATTACAACAAACAATAAGTTTTCAATAGATCACTTCTTTCTAGGTTTCTATATTCTACAGTGAGAGCACAGTTAACACCCATGGCCGCAATATCTGCAGAATAAACCAATTTTATGAACAGAGACGAAATGGAATCCAGTCCTGCTTGCTGACATTGGCAAGTGTTGTAAACCTTGTCAGCACAACATTGTAGTGGGTTGACCTTGGCCGGCTGCCAGACTCCCAGCCAGCTGCTCTCTCACTCCCACTCCTCAAAAGGAAATGGTGGGGGAGAATAGTGAAAAAGCATATGCATCGAGATAAAGACAGGGAGATCACTGTCATGGGCAAAACGGACTCAACTTGGGGAAAATAAATTTGTTGCCAATTAAAATAGATTTGGATGGTGAGAAACAAAGACAAAACCTAAAAGAACTTCCCCCTGCCTTGCCCCTTTTTTCCAGGCTCAACTTCACTCCTTCATTCTCAACTCCTATACTTCCTCCCTCTCCCAGTGGCATGGGGAGGATGGGGAACGGATCTGGGGCAGACCACTGCAGTTCCCCTCTGACGCTCCTTCCTCCTCACATTTTTCCCCTGCCTCAGGGGGTCCTTCCCACAGGCTGCAGGCCTTCAGGATAAGACTGTGCCAGTGTGGGCTCTCTGCATGCCACAGTTCCTTCAAGGAATATCCACCTGCTTCAGCACGGTGTCCTCCACAGGTTGCAGTGTGGACATCTGCTCTGGCATGCTCCTCCACAGGCCGCTTCACCACAGCCTGTCCCACCGCTTCAGGGGAATCTGTTCCAGCGCCTGGACCCCCTCCTGCCCCTGCTTCTTCACTGACCTTGGCGCTCTCAGGGCTGATTCTTACACTTTTTTTCCTCACACTGACATGTGGTGTTTTGCCCTTTTTTGGATGTGTTTTCCCACAGGTGCCACCATCTTGGCTGAGGGGCTCAGCTGTGCCCTCCATTGGAGCCGGCTGGAACCGGCTGTGTCCAGCACGGGGCAGCCCCAGCCTCTCCTCACAGCAGCTGCCCCTGCAGCCCGCGTGCTGCCACGGACACCCAGTACAGACATACTGCGAATACTGGTCAGGGGGCTGTGAGGCCTAATTCCCAAGAGGAAAAAACTTGACGAAGATTTAGATGAGTTGCTCCGTTTGCTACAGGCTTCTATCACCAAAACTGTCACAGACTGAGCCTGTTCCACCCAGGAGGTGAGAGCTTGCTAAAGACATTAACTTTTTTTTCTGATGACATACTTTTTCATGAAGTGTAACAGCTCCAAAGTCAATTAACACAATGACACCATGAACCCCAGAAATCTCTCTCTCGTAGGTAAACTTTTAGGCAACTTTAAGGTCAACTTAACGCTAGTGGAGGAAATTTTATATTTTTTAACAATTTCCCAGCAGAAGCTAAATTCTTATGGGCATGCAGCCAAACATTACACAAGCCATCTCTTCCTCAAAATTAGCCAGTCAAGGGTACACACAGACTTCAAATCCCTGCTTTTTCAGCTGAGCTACAACAGCTTCTGAGTCCTTAGAAAATACTCTTTACCACGATAAGAGACACAGAAAAAGTCTTTGCACAGGCTCGTAAAGAGATGAGAAATTTCCTAATAAATAGCTATGGAAATCAGACCCTTTTCATGTCAGCCACAAAACACTGTAGGAAAACACAGAAATGGTTTTTCTCTGGAACAAAAAGCCTGAAAGTGCCCAGTTCAGCCCACACTTGGACTGAAAACCAGATGTGTCTCAAAAGATATTTTTCCTTCAGAAGCTGGATGACATCTGTGGCTCTAAATATCCAAAGAACATGCACTAGCAAAAAGGGAGAGAGATCTGTCTCACAGGAAGGATACCAGGACACCAGGATCCTTTTCCATAAGCTCCATTTTTACCCAAGTAAATAATGCAAGTATTATTTGGTACCCTTACGTCATTTATTTAGCGTACCACTCTGTTTTTCAGAAATAAAAATGGAGGGACATTATCTGCTTCTGAATTGTAAGCTGAAAATTCACAACTATTTCCTTAGTGCAAGCAGCCACGTCTATTTAAATTTAAGTCAAGGAAAATTCTTATTAGCAGGGGCTTTTTCCTATACCAAGGTGGTAGCAGTATTAAGATAAATAGTAAGTTTTCCCCCAAAACCCCATTCCCGTGTGGTATATTAACCAATACTGTATGTGTTGTAACAGATTCTGAGGAATGCGCCTATATAAAATTTGACTTTTCTGTATTGAGTGATGCAAACTACAGTTAATATAAATGCAGCTATATGTAACCAGTGGCAACACACCAAGTTATTATCTAAAATGGTCAGATCGTTGCACAAACTCTTTAGAGGCTGAAGAGACAAGAGAGCAAGATCTACAGCCATTAGAACAACTTCTATCTTAAAACCAAATAATACGGATAAAACCGGAACTGTACACACAGTGCTGCCCTGTTACAGTCATGCAGCACTTTATGGGGTAAAGCTGACACAGGTTTTTCAGCACATCTACACACCACTGACCAGTCCACCATACCTACAAACAAGAAGGGGAATATTTGGCAGTCTAAGCAATACTTACACAACTTCGTGCTCTGACAACTGTCAACAGAAACAAAACAGGCAGAAACAAACATGTCATCAAAAAGAAAGGGGAGACATTCTTGGAGAGTAAGACAAATAACATTCAGCTCCTCTTTTGATGGTGTCTCATTACTTGCAGAAAGACTTTACAAAACTTTAAAAGAGTTTTCTAGTCAACTTTATGAATGTAGACTCAGAAGGTGATGAATGCAATGCCTGCAGAAACTACTTGTTATCAAACATGTACTTGAAAAATGTTACTTACTGTTATGTCTGTCTATGCATTTAGGCTAAATTTACTCTTTGGAAGTCTATAATATATAAAACTAAAAGTTCATGACTGTTCATTTTACCAAATGCCTCTATGGCCTTATGGCAGTTTTTCTAAGTTGTTACAGATATTGTCAGAATTAAAACCAATCTTTCTGCTTGCATGTTCATATTCCACTGGTTTATTCAGCAAGGCTTAAGTGGTGTCCTTAGGGCTGAGATGAACTCCAGTATTTCTCTCCAGAGACACCATAGCCAACGACTGCAGCCCATCTCTGTGTTAACATAAACCAGAAAAAGGTTATTTCCCTATACATAACAGGAATCTCTTCTATTAACAATTTACCCTAGCAGCCTAATCACAACCCATGCTTGGGAAAAAACCCACACCTATTAAAGACATCTTGAATTACAGTCCAGCGACCATATTTTCTTGTCATGACTTTTTTAAATTACTGCAAATATATAAACTCTGTAGCATTGTGGAGCAAACTGATACCACTTACATAATTTCCTCATTGTAATTACCTTATCCAAGAAAGAAGTGGAGTAAAAAAAAAAAAACACAACCTATAAAGACGGATGGATTGGTTTAATGACTTAAATGTTCTCCCTCTCTTTTCTGCAACCTTCACAGAATCATACAGAATCACTAAGGTTGGAAAAGACCTTCAAAATCATCAAGTCCAACCATTATCTTGACGGCTTCTGTATTACTAATACTTCTGTATTACAAATCAAATCAGAAAACAAGAAAGAATGTGAATCCTGAAGAAACTAAAACTGACACCCCTCCCCCCTGAAAACCCCACAAAGGTCCTTCTGAAAGCTTCCATGCCCCCCAAAAAACCCCCAACATTAAAAAATCCACCAACAGTAAGAACCAAAACCCAACACATAAAAACCTCTGTTTTCTCAGCTTACTATATAAGAAATAGGCTTCTAATCCAACATGGCTATATTGTCCATACATGCCTGAATGGAGACTCTCTCCATCAAGCAGGACAGAAAAAGCAAGTTAAAAACGAAAGATTACAGACAACCATGGCATACCACTGACTATCTAGTAGCACAGCACTAGAAGAAAACTCCTGGGTGCAGGAATGAGCCAACAACATGATACTAATGCAAACAACAATATATTCTTTTGGGATATGGTTGAATTAGTAAGAATAATTTTTAAATGATATTTTAAAAATCTATTTTTAATATGTATATGAAGAAAAGCATCAGGGTCATATTGATGTCATTTTAGAAACAGTACATCTTCTTATTACTCCATTTTCTACATTTGACATGTAAACAGATTGCTGCTCCAGTACATTCTGCACCAAGTTGTAATAAATCTAGACCTATATTCTTTTAGGGGTAGAAGTTTGAGGTTTTGAGCCTGAGCCCACAGGGCTAAAAAAGAAAAGTGTGAACACATTGTTAAATTTTTCTGTAGGAATCTACAAAACATTTATTTTAACATTTGCAAAAATAACAGTCAAGCTTAAACCCAAACCATACAGCAACAAACCTTTAGTACTGCGGAAATGTGTTTCCCATAGAGACATAATATGTTTATCTTCATATTTTTTAGAGTTAGAAATAACACATCTGCTTTTACTACTCTATATTCCATAATATAACAATGAATTTTTACAATATTATTTTTAAAGTTCTCTGTACTATAGCACTATGAAATGTATCATTTGAAAAAACTTCAATCGTTTTCAGCACACTAAAGAAGCCAGGTAAAATTACTAAGTCTCAATAACCGTAAAAGTCTCAGAAGTATGAAAATTAATTAAAAATAAGAAGCTACTACCATGACAGTCAGGTGAAGATGCAGAGTGAAATTAAAATAGGCAAATTATCAAATTTGATGAGTTGTAAGCAAACCTACATATATTTTCTTTGCTCTGCTCTTTTTTGTGCACATGTGTATATAAAAGAATATGGGGGTTTTTTTCAGGGATATTGAATTTTACTATATAAATTCAAACTTACATTATTAACTACTATATTGTCATTATTCAATGATGCAGCCTTCAGAGCGTTACAGTTTTTACAGAAAATACGCTAGTTTTATCCCTGCTACTTCAGTATTACTATTCTGTGACTATTTGCAAAACAAGAAGCAGGCTATAATACAAATCCAGAAAGTTCTTAGGAAAATTGGTTAATCTACAAAGCATCTGCTCTAATCAACAATTAAAAATCTGGTATTCTTCCTTCTCCTCTCAAATAATTTCCTGTGTAGATGCTAACAGTACATACACTATTTGTCCACATATAATGCTGAACATCAATAAGAACTAAAAAATTTCTGAATTATTAATTGCTCTGAGACTGAATAAATTAGACCTACGGAACATTTCACCCCTGGTACTTCTTGGCAGGACGCTGTGGCAATACAGCAGGATTAAGTGGGACAACTCATTTTAAACAAAAGATTTTGCCATGTCCTTCATTTCTAAGTTTTTTCTTTCTCTACAGTTTGTTCATGAAAATAATTTTAAAGGCTAAAACAAACACCTATGGAAGACAGACTGAATTTCTGTTCAGTTCTAGAGATTCAACTTCTTATATGCAACTCACTTTACATGACCTGTAGCTTTTCCGAAGTTATTTCAAATTAGCTATTTTCAATTCCGTAACCTCTGATTTCAATGTATTAGTTTAATCTGATACTCAGAAGACATCTGAAAACTATTCATATTGCAGTAAAGAAAAATGTTTAAAAGGTAGAGGATGCTACAGCTGATATTAAAAAAGAAAATTTCTCTAATATAAGTCCATTTTTAGAATCTGCAAGCACTTAGGCAAACCGATCTGCCTCTTTCGTTTATGCCAGAAAATGTATTCAAGTGCAAATCCAGGAAATTCAGTCCTCAGAAACAAGCAATCCAGTCACTGATGTATCAAACAGAAAATTTTGACTAGAGCCAACAGACAGCAAATACAAAACTGTGAAGGATTTTTACTGTTGGCAACGCAATGAAAAACATGATTTACATTGTTAGAAATATGATGTGCATATTTTTATTATAGCAAGTATGATATTTCTGTCATTCACATGACTGACTACTATGACATTTTTCCAGACCACAGAAATACTTCTCAACATTTCAAGACCTGCTGGTCCGAATAAGTCATGCAGCCAAGTCCCTGGATAATAATCCCAATTTAAATCTTCCTCAACCTGTTAATTCCTTTTACAATCTAAAGACAAGTTTTTATCAGATTTGCTCCTACACTAGGTCTATTCTTCACTTCAGTAGCCCATAAGCCACTGGTGCTTCCTACATTCATGTATTTACAGCAAAAATTCTTCTCTCTCAAATCTTCATCTGGTGATACAAGTTCAGTGAAACTTTTCTTCGAGTCAAATAAATTATATCAGCCACTGAAATTTATTGGTACTTTTGTGTGTTTATGTTACTTTGTGGGACAGATTTGCTTTTGCATATACTGGTGTTTGGTCTTGCAAGGTTTCATTATCCACATGCTGTGTTTTATTTGTCCTCAGTTCTCCAGATTCCTCCTTCAATTTGCTGGTGTATTTATGTGTCATTAAACCAGTTTATGTCAAAATAAGACTTTATGTAGTTTCCAACACAAAGCACTGATAATGTATGCTGGGTGACCTTTGCTCCAAACACTTCTCTTGTGACACCAAAGATAATGGCATTAAGTTAATTACATTATGACCTTTACAAGTTTGGATTATTTTTCTGTATAAATTCATAAAAAAGACAACCGTCAAAGCTTTTAAATACTATTTCTATCGGTGGATTTAAATGAGAATGCAGCTAACTCCTTAGTTTGATGCTTAAAAGATGAATAGAAAAACTAAATATCTCCATGGATACCACATAATAACATACTGTAGCTGCTTTGAGGTTAAGCTATGAAACAATACTCTCTATATGTATATTCAAATAAACATGGTACTTGCATAGTGTTTCGTTTCCATGTATTCATTAGCTGGAAGAGAGTATCAAGGAAGGGTAATCATCATACAGGATAAATTTATTTTCTTCATACAGAATACTTATTAACTAACAATTGTGTTTAGTCACAAAACTGAATACACCACTTAAACTCCCTTTAGCTATACGAACGCTTTTAGGATGTAACTGCCAGATTCCCCAACTGATAATCTAAAATGTATTTTATCCAGAAATTGTATGGACTTGATCTTTTATCACTTAAATCCTGTAAGTTTTTGCACCAAGAGAAGTTAGTGAAAACATAGTGAAAACGACCTTTTATTCTTGTACAACAGAGAAAAGTTTTAGAACAGGCAGGTTTAGCAGGATGTTTAAAAGGAAATTGAAAACAGTTCTCCAGGAGGGTGCCTGTTTCCTTAAGCATTCAAATTTAAAGAAAGGAATAAAACTGTTTTAAAAAAGACAAAACTCAAATAATAAAAAGAAAAAAAAATCAGAACTACTACTCTGGTCTCACTTACAGATTAAGACCTCAAAGACACAAGAAAACCAAGAATGGCAATGACAACATTGCAAGTTACTTTTCGGAGTTAGATTCTCTAACATTACAGATTTGCTGCAGTGATTCCAAGAAGTCAATAAACAACACTTTCAAAAAAGAAGAAAGTACCACTGTACTTCTAGATTAAATTTTCAGAAACTCTCTGGCTCAGATTTCACCTTCACTGAATGAATGCCAGCTGAAAAAGAAAAGCACATATCCTTGAAATGAAAGTGTGAAGAAAAGAATTGCCACAATAGGCAGAAGTATTGCTTTAAAATGTTGTGCCTACAAAAAATCCAGATATTTACATAATTCTTACAGATTGACGTCATGGCACCATCACTAGCATTTGTGCTTACTTCACATTTACTTGGATAATGCAATTTTTTAAAGGAGTAAAAAAAAAAAAAATTTTTTTTGCTTGAAAAGACTATTTTTCCAGTAATGACCTTTCTTTTTTTTTTGTGAAGTGGAAAGAAGTAAATAAAAATGAGTTGCTTTTTTTTCAAATGGGATCCTGACAAAGCTGTGTGGTCCTTAACAGGACTCTGATCCACAGAATAAAAGCTTAGTATTCACATACAACTACAAAGAAACTGCACTATTAGAAATTGGAAAAATGTTTCTTTCAAGTTCACAAGTTCATTTTTTATTGGTCAGATTCTGCATTACAACAAACTGAAGACTCAGAATTTGGTCCCAGTTCTTAAGTCAAGAATTATTATTTGATTTAGCATATATATGAGAACCAAAGCTTTTAACATAATATCTAAAACAGATTATGCAGATCCTCCTTGCGTAATGGACCATTTATTGGAAGGCACTCAGCTACTCTGCTTTCTCGCACAGCAGAAGAATGAGCATAATTGTGTACAGCATTATGTTGCATGACTAATGTTAAATTAGTTTTATCCAAAGCCACTTGCAACTTCCATTAACATATGAAGGAGATAAAAAAACCTTCAATTACGTTTAAAGTTGTTAAGGTCTCCCAAATAGTCTTTGTTATCAAGAGCAAACATTCACAAAGAAACTAATTTGGAAATTAGAAACTTGGAGACAAAAAGCAACATTTCTTTTCTGAATTAATGTGAGAATGACAACTTTCACAAGAAGTAAATTTGCTTTATATTACAGTCGCATATAAAACCAGGATAATATATTTTAACATATTAAGTGATGTGCTTGGAGAAGGACATGTTATATTAAAGTAGAGGCATTTTTCCATGCATAAAAAGCAAACTTCCTGCAAAATAAAATGGACAGGGAGACAAGATACATACCACTTGGCCTAACATCTCTGTTCTCTTGCAAGAAGCCTCATTGCAAAACCACAGCCATTATACTTCTCTATGTTAAATATATTCATGTTGAGTTCAAAATCCAAGATAGTTTTAAGCTTGTGTGTAAACTGTAGTGTTGTCAGAGATCTTTTTCACTATTGTTTTGTAAAATCAAAACCAAAGGAAAGAAAAAAAAAACCAAAACAATGCAGCTAGTCTACCAGTCCTACGTCCAGCACTACATTATTGGAGAAAGTTTCATCGAAATATTCCAAAAGTCAGGGCTGCAAATTAAACCAATGGACTGAAAACACTCTGTTTAAGGCTGAAACATTAATGAAGAAGTCAGAGGCTCTTCCCAAAAGTTGTCTGAAAAAAGCTGAACATCAGACATCTCTGGGCATCAGTCAACCTTACAGTAAATTACCACCTTTAACAAGGTCACACAGAGAAGGCCAGTGTTACACTGCAACCAAAGGCAACCAGCCAGTCAAACCAAAGAAGTTCACTGAGAGCTTTAATTCTGGAGAAGTGTGTCTACAAACAATGGCAATCAGATTATTTTAAACAGCTTAGAAAGAAGGAACATGCTTTTCTTCTTGCATGCATAAATTTTTATACATTTCTACAGGTAAGAATTTTCTAGTCTTACAGCAAAAAGCAGCAGTATCTTAAATATCTTTTCTTCAGAGACACAAACGCAGAATTTCTTGCCTCCAGCAGTTGCAACTTCATATCTATATAATGCAAGCAAACAAGGAATTAATTATCTTTCTAAACAAATATATGACCTACGTGAAATTTTACATGACTTGAACTTCTAAATGAGTATCTCTCCCCTGAGAGAGAAGAACTCAACATTAAGTAAATTTCAGAGGAGGAGTTAGGTGATACTGCACACCATGGCAGCAAAGATGTTCCAGTGAATGAAAGGAGGTGAGTCTCTCTCAACTCTCTGCATTCACTCCTTAAACAAAAGGGCATTTCAAGTTAATCCACATGATACACTAGTCTAGCTAAAGCCTGGCAAGACCGTTACATCAAACCATATGCCTTATGCCTATAAGTTTTCAACAACCTATTTTGTTGATTACCTTTTTTCCCTTGTTCTACAGTGGTTCTGATAATGGCCGTGTCCTTTTATGATCAAATATATTTTTCCATTGATCATCAAAAATTTATTGGGGTCCACAGAACTGACTAAAACAACAATATAGCTTTTCTTGGTTTTGTTTATAAAAGACACATTATTCCATATCGTTAGCAATGTTTTATCATCATAGTAGTATCTACAGAGCTCTGCCCATGACTCTGGAAGACAATCTAAATTTACGGATTAGTGATTCTTACCAATCATTAGATAAAAAGACGTTACACAGGAGGAGATGGACATACCAAACGGAAGCAAAATGTCTCAGATAAATTAGTTACTCCATTAAGGGTGCTATTTGAGAAAGAATTCTTGAAGGCATATGGCTGAGCCTCTGCATTGGCACCTGGGGGAACCCGACATCCGACAGAACTACTGTCAGTAGTTACTAGGATACACCAAGATGAACCTCTGTTTTTTTGAAGGCAACTCATTCAGTTTTGTAAAATTTATCAGTTTTTAGGAAGGAGGACAATTCTTGGAATCAGTCATAGCTACAAAAGTCCCAAAACATTTACTAGAGAAATAACTTATACCAAGCTTTCAGTAGAAAAATTAGACAACCTAACAATAATTTCAGGTTCACTTCTCTCTCTCATAAAAATAAACAGATAATCATCCCTTTGAAGATTTTTTTTTTCTTTTTTTACTGCAAGTTAAAGGATTTAGGGCACAGAGGAAGGAAAGAAGTTGAGTGTTTCGCCTTTTTATAGCTAGGTGCTGGAATTTTCACAGTGAATCTGTTGCTGATCCATTAAAATATAACCTCTCAAAGTTCATTTATTACCCAGAGAGACTGCCTCAGAAGCAAATCAGAACTGCTCCACAATTTGTTCAGACCTCATAATTTAGTATTAATGAATTATTAATACAGTAATAAATAAATTACATGCACACAATATTACAAAGAACATAAGCACTGTGCACAGCAAAGAAACTGCACATAAGCACATGCATGGGATTTTTCATTAGTTTGGCTCTTATAAGAGCTTATAAGCATGGAATCAAGAAGTTATCTGTTATGCCACGTACATCAGAATGCTCCACGTAAATTACTCAAAGTTTGTACAGGATACTCAGACATTGCAGAAACATCCCCAAAGGATTTATTCCAACTCATGCAGGTGTAGCACGTGCTAAAACTTTTTTATTCAGACTGTTACATGGTTTTGTTGTCATCATTCCGATAACTTTACTGTAAAATTGATTGAAAAATAGAATTATCTTGAATGAGATCAAGTCAATGTACTGGGATGCCTCTGACTGACTGTACCAACACGTCTTTACATTAATGCAACCTTCACTAATGCAGAAAGTATTGTTGTGAATTATGACCAATTTTGTGAAAGTGAGAAGAAAACATTGTGGATGTGTTTTTTCCACATGGGGAACATGTAAGCCATGTCTGAAGTAGAAGATTTAGCTTATCTCAATTACAGCTACAGAATTAAAAAAATGTCAATTGCTGATAAAAGTTTTGGTATTTTATTTATAATCAGTTATATAAAATAAGATTACAGAAATCCGAGAAAAAAAATAGTTTGAGAGGCACCTTTGGAAGTCAGATAGTCCAAACTCCACCTCAAAACAAGGCTAAGGCTACCCATCTTATATCACCTACACTAAGAACTCAGTAGGTTCAAGGGGTCTGTTTCAGGTTGCTTCCCCATGCCCCTCCACTGGGTCTCTCCAGTATCTCCCAAGGTGCCTTAGTAAATCCTCCACCCACCTTATTCCAATCTGTTCCTTGTGCAAGCCCAGACTTCTTCTACCAGCTCCCTGTTAGCCCTCAGCACCATCTGCCCCTCCAGCTGGCTTGTGTTCTACCAGGTGGAACTCTGGAGTATTTGCTACAGGGTTTTGCTGGTCTGTTATCCAATTCTCCTTTCTGTTTTTCTGCTTAAGTATTGGGCCATCACTAACACAAGTCACCATTGCAAAGCAACAGCAATAAATGATGTCAAATCAGCACAGCTCCCAAAAAACTGCAGCTGAAAGCTTCCCTTCTGAACAATGACAATTAATTAGGCACTGAAAGAGAATGAGCTTTTTAAGCTACCCCAAAACAAAGGCTTAAAACCCAGAAGACTTTTTAATATTAAAAAAGTCTCCTTGAATAATAACAATGATATAAAAAAAGCAGAGAAAATATAATAAAAACTAACAAGACACAAGTTAAAAAACAGTGTCCGTGTACATTTTAAGAATTGGAGAACATTATTTTTTACTGTTTCAAATACAGTGAAACAAACATAAGTTTGGGTTTCTGCAGTATGTTATTATCTATCAGAAAGCTCAAAACATTATTGTTTCCTTTAGGCCATAGCAGCAAAGCACATGTCTACCTATAATACCAAGTATATTTTTCCATTAACAAAATCTGCTACAATTCTGAAGCAATCTGTAAGTTTATTTGCTGTTATGGATAACATTGTTAGAACATAATAAAGGTGATGAGATTTTCATTAGATGTTTCTAATTACTATTTTAAAAATCAGCAATTTTGTTGCACTTTGATTTTCCATGTAGTAAATGAGGAGGTCTGTAAAATGGTCAGAGCGCATAACTGAACAGATATATAATTTGAAATATTTTAGAAAGCAAATCCTCTTTGTTAGTGCTTTGTCATGAGCTTTATAGTCTGCAAATACCAATTGCGTCAGGTTTTCTCCCTCAAATGTTGGAAAAGAGTAAGATTTTTTTTTTCTTTTTGCAAATTAGAGAATACAGGAGAGAAGAAGGGGAGAAAAAAGCAACTACCACTGCCCCAAAGTAAATATACAGAAGGTGAAAACTGGCTACAGAATGTAAGAGACATGAAGCAAGAAGGAGTACAGCCAGCCCTCTTTCATTTCCTCATTCTGGCCAGACAGGCTCCCTATACCTCACTTAATGGGCTCATTAGTGTAATCTGAGTCTACTTCTTGTGCCTGTCTAATTTCCTAGTGAGGCTCAGCTGCTGTTCTGCAAATGGATACAGGCTGGAGGTGATCGGTAAAACCTGGCTCAGGTTATAGTGATGGTTATAGAGGCAAAATTCACAAATCCATTCAATGTTGTTGTGCAAACACATTGAAAATCGAAAATTGCATCAGCATACATAGTCACAAAGATGTATGGCAGGATGTTCTTGAAAAGATTCACCTGTCAGGTTCAAAAAGGATTTAGCACCTCCAGTATATTTTTGCATTTTTATAAGCATCAGGAAAAAACTGTTTACTCACAACATCCATTAAAAAGCCACAGAAGCAGAGTAAGCCTGTAAAATTGAGATGAGAGTTCAATACCAATTATTTCTTTCAGTTCAACAGCCTAAAATGCAGTGCTGTGTTGCTACAAGAGATTTTGAGGCTGTCAATCACCATGGCAAATTTCACTCTCTGCTTTCCTATGAACATGAGAGGATGAGAAGGAAAGAGAAAATTCTTGACACCATGATGGGAAATCACGGGAGATAAAGACCAAAGCAGACACGTAAGAGAAACTTCATTCTCATGACAAAGCCTTGCTAACCTACTTCCAGCTAAAAGTTCTGTCTGCAGTAATGAGACATTTTGGAGTGACAACTAATGCCACTGTTCATGCTACATCCAATTCATACATAGAAAGCCTTACTTTCTAAATATTTGAATCTGCACTAAAAAAAACAAACAACAAACTGCAGAACAAATGCAGGTTTTAATACCATTTTTTAATAAATCAGTAGCAAGAAAATACTAGCATGCTTTAAGAGTCTCATATGCAGCTCTTCACAGAGGAGTGCCCTAAGAATAGCTCTGTCCCCTAAGTAAAGCCAGAACACAGGAGCTGGACAGAACTATCAATGACACCAGTTTTCCCAATGTCCCCCCTGGAGGTAACTGAGTTATGGGAACACAACAGCAGTTGCCACCAAAACCTGCAGAATTTCGACTATGTGGGGTCTTAGAAAGGACTGGAATGAAAGAAAAGCTTGCTTATTTGGCAATCTCGGTTACCTTTTTTCTTTCCCCTACTTACCACTAAGGTAGTATAAAGTCTGTTTATATAAACTGCACCATAAATACACAGGCATGAGTAGATGTATTTATGCAATAAGGAAATAAGTATTACTAGTTTCTGAAGCTTGTTAAGAAGTTGACACAAAAACTGCCAAGTAACGAGAATATTAAACAAACACAGAAGTGCGTGCTAATCTCTTCGTAAAAAGATCTTGTTTTGGCCGGAGTTAAATTATTTGAATTCACATTTAACCCTTAAACGACTTAGGCTTTGAAGTTTCTGGGATTTTGGTAACATCAGAAAAGAACATTACTTGATGTTTAGTCCTCAGCGATCTATTTAGATAGTTCATTCCAAGATAAAAAGGATAGTTAGCTTTTTCTCCAGAACTGCAACCTGGCTTCAGTTATAATTTAGTAATTAATAAATTATATCATTTTTGAAACAGAAAATGAGAGCGCTTCCATAGTTGAACAAGAAAACAGATATTCACGTATGTATAGGAACATGGATTGACATACAACAGACAGGAATTTGCAGCAGACCAAAGCAGGAAACTAATTACCAACTCTGAATTAACAGGTCTATAAGCCACATAACTTCTTTAAAAGCCTAAAATATATGACAAAATGGAATACATGGAATAACTATTTGTATATAGTGTATAATTTTTTTAGTTTGAATTTAAATCAGTATTTTGAATCAAAACCAACTGAACACAGCCTTTGACTTTACTAAAACTTTATATCAAAGATGGAACTGTTGATTAAACACAGATTTAAATTATTTCCTCCTCTTTCTACAGTCTTTTACTACTATTGATCATATACATATTAAAAAAAGACATCAGTTACATTCAACCCCATCTTTACTGTCAAAAAGCAATATGATCTACAAACAAAAATATAATCAATATAAGGGAATTAATCCTGTCATCTGCATATTCTGTCCTGACCAGTTCAATAAATACAGCACAGTAGTATTGAACATTCACTTGCATTTGCGTGTTGTATTTATGAGTTTACAAAAACCACTACTTTTTATAAATACAAACACTAATGTAAGGTTGTGCCTTCTCTTTGACACTGTAGCTGTGGAACATCCACAGGAATGCCAATCAAGCAAATGTGCCAGGAGGGCATAGACAAATCAAAATCCCGAACCCCTACATCAACGCTGGGAATGCAGAAGGCAAACTGCGTATACACAAAAGCTCTTGAGTGGATTCAAACAAGAAATTTAAAGGAAACTATTAGAAAACATTGTAATATGCTTTCTTCATGTGAAAATATTCTTAAAATTAAATACTTTTATTATAAACAGCTTTTAGAAACTCATTCATATGTAAAAATTTCACTTCAGAAGGTTAAGCAACATAGCATTTGCGATCCTGCATCTTGACATCAAAGTATTGTATTACTGGCTAAAGCTTCCTGTATTGACTACCATTGCATAAATTATATGCACATTTATAAATTTTGTATGCAGAATAAATGGTGTCGAATTCAGAATGAGAAGTGCCAAAACTGAACCCCACATTTCTCTGCTGCCCCAGTGGATTGAAGACATCTTTTTAGATGGCCATGTAAAAAAGCACAACAAAAAAACCAAAGTGTAATTTGGTACATGAACTAACCTATAGTTCTTGGACATAGGCACACAACTTTTCTTAATATGCATGCAGTAGTACATAGTTCCCTAGAAACAAGGGAGCCTTTGTCCTCAAGTGCTATCTTGCTGCAGAAAGCAGTGATTACATCGCACAACTGCAACACAATTAAAACAGAATTGCAAGACATTCACAGGAAACATGTATTAAAAAAACACTATATGAAGTGCAGCAGTTGGTTTAAAAAAGTAATGTCTTTTTTTTTTACCTAATTCACCACTATTTTCTTTTTCAGGCACAAAGCAAGCAGCTGCTTCAGACCAGACCACCGGAGCCACTGTACTTTATCAGCACTGTGGAATGACACTCAGCTTCGAAACCTTCCGTGTTCCTTCCTTCCCAGTCATACAGTAGGAATAAATAATTTAATCAAGTACTCATCAGAAGAGGAGAATAGCCTATTAGTCTGTGCCTGCATTGCTTCCACCCCATTTCCTTGCATCTCTCAGAACTCCAGATGAGGTGGAAGTGTATGTCTTTCTTTTTATCTGTGTATTTTACAGCTTAGCCAAAAAACAGCTCTATGAGCTTAAGAAAAAAATAAACTTCTGAGTATCCTAAAATTCACACACAGCTTTCTAAAATTAAAAGTGAATAAAGAACTGGTGTAAACAGAATGTTACAATTTTTGGAAAACAACAAAAAAATTCATACTGTGTAAGAAACTAGAAGAATGGCGCTAAAACAATGCCACTTTTAGAAAAATCAGTTACCAGAGACTTCTTCACTGACCAAAATTAAACATCGATCTCCTTCTAAAAGATACCTATGAGCACACATCTCCATAATGCAAAACCATGAAAAAGGCAGTGGGTTTTGTGGCTAGCTCATTTGCTGGTAAACACATTTACATTTTTTAAATTACTTACAAAGTACCAAGCGACTGTCATTTGACATATTCATCCAAAGATGGGAGGAACATTGTCCTCAATCTGACTGACCAGGGGCAGATTCTAAATGGAAAAACTTAAAGGTCATCCTTATTCATTATTTTCATTTGAGCTGGACTAAAATCCTCTTAAACAACAAATACAAATGGAGTAGCAACTAGTGTCCTTGTCAGACACCCTTGTACCACTTCTAGAATTTTAACATAAATGTTTTAATAATGTAAAAGCTTGATAAAAAGAAAAAGGTATCAATACTGCTCTCAAATATACAATACACCTGTGTTTGGCCCTAGAAATGATGGCATTTGCTTAAAAGAATGGGAGTTGCTCTTCTGAGGCTTATAAATGCTTGATGCCATTTGCCTTCTGTTTTACCTACCTCTGTGATTCAGTTGCCACACTGTTAACCACTTCTCTAAATAACAAAAAAGTCATCACTCCCCCAAGAACTAGAAATTTATTTATTTAATATTTTCTTACAGTGAAAGAAATTGGTATGGATCCTGTAAAAAAACAAAAAAAGAAAAAAAGAAAAGCCACAAAAAACCAAACCACCAAAAAGCCCCTCCACTCCAAACCACAAACCCCAAAAAACACTTTACAATATAAGAATTTGAAATTCATTTCTAGAAGAGTGACTTTGGTTTTAGTACAAAACACCCTACTTCTATATCTATGTCCCTCAGCAAAATGAGATAATTTTTCAGCATATCCATGTTATTTCATTTTAAAGTAATTCCTAAGATTTGTCATCTTGGAGTTGTCATATCAATTTTTTTTAGATTAATAGAAACACTCTCCCACCCTCTGCACACCTTTAAATTATTGGGTGATTGCTTGAATCTTGTGAGCCACTGGTCCATTTGGCTCTGTGTCCAACTCAAAGAAATCCACAAAATGTATGCAAAGCATTATGCAGCAGAGAGTGCATAATTTACAACAACCAAGAAAAGCACTATTTCTGAAAGGCCCTGGAAAATTTTTGGAATCCACAAAACAAAAAGGTGAAAAAGAATAAGGCTATGATAATATCTGTAATCTCTCTTCACAATAGATAAAACCTCTGGGAAAGCAAGTGTCTAAAGACATCGTCAAGAATTGAACCCATTTCTACAGCAGAAAACAAGAGACACTTATTTTTGTAGTGCCTCACCAAAGTCCATTTCAAGCTTCTGAACTTCTCTAAATTATCATCTCAGATATATTGGTGCATGTGTTTCATGAGAACAGTATGTCTTATCCCCAAATAGAAAACCACTGTGATTATTCAGAAATAAAATAAACACAGATAGTTTTGCTAAAAAGTATAGATCGTCACAAATCCAGTCTCTGTTTACTTAGTGTAGAAAAGCCCCTGGGAGTCATTATTTTATTCCTTTTCATCATCCATGAATAGCACATCATCACTACACAGAAGGAAAAAAACTCTGCTTGAATTCAGTGAAAGGACAAAGACGCAGTGAGATGAAAATAAAACATGCTTCTTAGGGATCGGGAGACGGAAGGAGAGTGAAGGAAAGAAAGACAAAATAAGTGATCATGGTTATTTGGTGCTCCAAACAAATGGACTCTTCTTTCATTCAATTTATTAAATCTAATTAACAAAATAATCTTTTCTAAGCCACAGAAACTGCTACAAAATATCATTAGATATCGTCTCTGAAACATCATTAAGTATTAACCACAAGTATCTACACCCTGAAAGCTTTAAATCATGTTTTCTCTTGATAGTCTTCGTCCTACAAAAAAGAACTTCAAATTCATAGATCACTTGAAGGACATACAACAGATTTAACTCTTTAAGTTTATAATGGTACAAAACCATAACAATTCTTGTTGTTTTTACTTACTTATATCTTCTTTAAAAGTCCTCCAAGGCATCACTCTAATTCTGAAATATCTTTTCTCATCTAAAACTAAGGGTCATATTATTCATGAAGCAAATAACTTGAGAATAAGTTGAGATCTCTTTTTGCAAAAGAGCTTTATATTCTTTTTAACATGGAAAATATAGTAAATCCTTCTTGAAAATACATCAGTTAGCCTGCAAACAGAAAAATAAGCTTCCAAGAATTAGGAACTGTTATTGAATCCAAATGTAAGTTAATTAACATATTTTTCTTAATAAATGTGGTATAAAATATAGAGGTCAAAATTATCTAACACAATGGTCCACTATGTCATGTAGTTATGTCCTTTGAAATCTCATGCACAGGCTACAGAAGAAATACAGGCTGTGTTGATCAAGAATTTTGAATCCAACAGCAACAGGATTGACTGCAGGCAGAGGTCAAGCAAGCTACTATCTTATATCCTCTAAGACAGACCATGAGATCAACAGAAGTTCAACAGAACCCACCACCACCACTGCTATACACAAAGGCTGGAGTCCAAGTCCCAAGACTGTAACAGAAAAGGAATTGTAATTTTACTGGGATAAGAGAGAAGAAAAAATACATTACACCATGAAAATACATGTCTCTTACCCAGTAAGAGGCTCTATTCCTGGACAAGATCCCTCTGACTGTGCTGAACCTGAGGTTCCTATTTTAAATAAAGATCTTTCAGGTTTTGATGGATTGGTAAGGAAGGCAGTCACCTTCATGGCACCTTAACATGAGATGACTCCAAATATGAAGTTCCTGGTTCTTTCATCCCCACTGCTCTTTCTATAGCCACGTTTACCTAAGCAGTGCCTCCACATATCATTTTCCTCAGTATCACCTCACTGTGACTGTTTTTAGAGTCTCACTCTCTCCTTTCTCTTTCGTCAATTGGCCTGTATGTATTCAAAGACAACCAACACTAGAAGTACTCAATCTGGTAATTTCGGCTCCTGAATAATGACCCTTCCCTTCCCTCCCAACTATCTAGTTGGGGGGGGGGGGCGGGGGGAATATCTAAAACACCCTGTGCACCAGATAAATAAATCCAAAATAAATCCAGTAAAACTTGTAGCACATCAGAAGTTTGTTTTTTTTTTTCAACAAAACACTGTGAAGCCTTTACAAACACATTGTAGCTACACAATACATTGCAACTGCTTTCCTCAGCTGCTGCTGGTTGCAATTAATCTGGCTATACATATTAAAAACTTCAAAGGTAGTGCATATCTTCAAATCATTAAATTTATTTCAATTCCTTTGAGGTTTTCTGCTTGAATATAAACCTTGCTGTAAAAGAAGCATTGCCAGATAGAATCAGGATGGAGATATGAGAGCTGAGCAAGCACAGAAAAAACACACCACTTGCTGGCCAACCAACAATGCTGAGGAAACGTGCAGCTCCCAGGCAGCAGGTACCTGAGAGGCCACTGGTGGATTTAGGGCAAAGCAGCACAAGTCCCTACCAGGTGGGACAAACATTTCCTCACTGGCTAGCCAGCTGCTCAGAAAGCACATTTCTCACTGTGATGAAGTATTTGCATGCTAGTTGATCAAGCCAGATGGCCAAGAAGTATACACACATTAATTAAGGACTTTGGTACTTAGAAACAAAAAGCTCCTTACTGGCTGCTATCCGATCAAATACCAAACAATTCCTCTACATGTGCAGTTAAACTGCCAGCATGAGAGCTGCACAACTGTGTCGAACCTGGGAGGGCAATCATCGCAGTGGGTGGAGGCATCAGCGTGAGAGTAAGTCAGAAGGGAAGGGTGGAGCCATAAGGGTGGCTATGGTAAGAAGGGTGAGGTCTGGAATGGTCAAGAATTACAAACAGAAAGAGGAGAAACGCAGCAAATGCGGTAGGAAGGGGAGGATGCAGCCTTTATACAATCTGTCATAGCCTATCCACTCATCTAGAAATTATTTATACACAGTAAAAATATTTGGGCAAAACACTTCTCAGGGATATTGCAAATATTCCAAGACATATATTATACATTCAGAAAACCTGGAGATATATTAATTAACACAGTAGGATTTCAAACTGCATACCTGGGGCACAAATAAACCCCTTGTCAATGACATTGTAGCAAGGTAAATCAGTATCTATGAAAGTATTGTAAAGTTATATGCACCTTAAAATGACATCAAAGTGGGTTTCAAGATTGTGTTTGCTATTTGGTTATTTTTCCTCCATAATATCTTCTCACTGTATTATCTATCCATTTTCATACCAGGATAACCTGTACAATAAAATCATAGCTGTCCAGATACAAAGCCAAACAGTGAGTCAGATGTAAAGGGCTTGCCTAGCTTTTTCCAGGAACTTGGGCAGCAAGATTTGGCAGTCTCTCGCAAGCACCCACAAGACAGACCAAGACTAGAGACAACCTGCCTGCTGCTGCTTTGGGTGCAGCAAAAATGGCTCTATAGAGCTCTAAAGATCTCTATACCCTGGCAAGTATGCTGGGCATAGTACCAGCCCCTATGTCATCCCAGTGCTGCTGGCCCCCAGATGCAAGGAACCACCACTAGGGAACGTGTCCCTCCAGCCCATCTGCAGAAGCAGGTCATGCTGCAAGGGCACAGAGGGACACCTCATGTCTTTTGGCTACTCGGGCCACTCTGGCTAGGATACGGGAATTTTAAACATGAATTTTATGTCCAAAAGTTCAGGACAACATTGGATAATAATTCTGCAAATGCATCACTGGAGAAAGATACCATTTCAGGCTAAAAACAAACTAGATCCATATGTCAATAATCTTGTCAACAGAATAATAACCCAAGAGGATCAACTAAACATGTAGATACAGGAATGACGGACATTTACCATCTATCACAAATATGTCACAAAAGCGCATATTCTCAAAGAGGCTTGCTGGAGCATTGTTGTTGTTTTTCTGTACTTAATGTGTTGAGGCAAGAAAATTTCATGGTGTCACTTGCAAAGAAAGAGTCCAGTCTTGACAAAGAACGTGATGGAACTTCTATGGAAACAACTGTATTAAACTTCCCTGCTCACATATGAAAATATATTCAAATTTTGTTGTGCTTTTTCTTCCAGAATGCAGCAATTGCATGCAAGATGGTTTAATTTTTCTTTTAAATTTCTGCTTTGCTACTGAATTTTTCCAGTGGATTTCTTCCAAGACTTTCAGGAAACTGTATATACTGAGCTTAATACATCGCATGGGAAAATGCAACCTGTATTTAGAAATGTGAGAAAGGGTTTATCTCCTAACTGGAAATCAACTAGTTAATAGTGACAAAAACCTTAACAAGAGGAACGAGACAATTAATTGGAAATCTTCCCTGATAACAGACCAATGTGCTTTGGATACAAGTGCTTCAACCAGCACAACCACTCAACGTTGAGAATGACTCAGCTCTCCCTAAGGACCATGGCATCTGTGATTATTATTGATAGATACATCCTTGTCCCGGGATTATTTCAACAGGAGGGAAAAATCTTTCTGAAGATTAAGTTATACCGGTTTTCTCTCCATGTGTTCTGGATTGTATGCCCATACGCAGTCCCAAAGGACATGCTGCAGAAGGCATCCAACTTAGTGTCCCTGTAAAAAGATTAAATGAGGACATATATGCTTAAAGATCGGATCCAGGGATAGTACGTTTCCTTTGACTGGAATAAGGTAGAATGTCCTCTACATGCTATCACTGCTTATTATTAGTATGTATTAACAATAAATGAGATTTGCTTGTATGAAGAAAACCAAAGTATTTATCTTTTCAGCATTACCTCAAAGCTTCAGCTTTGCCTCAAACAATAGAAACAAGTTTTAAAGTAAAATATTGAAGGCAAAAACTATCCATATTAATATCATACTGCTGGTAATAAAACCTTAGATTAACAAAATCTATTTAAATGCCCAGGAATTTGTTCATGTCTCATACTATTTATCTGCACTTTAGATTTCTTTTAACGTTTGTAATTTTAAAATCACAATCTGTTTCACTCATTTCAATTTCTCTCTGTTGAACTTCAGCTGCAAACACTGAATAATGTTTTAAATATGAAATAGGTAGTATTTGATTCTGTGTCTCTTAGGAAAAATATAAAAGTATCTATCAATACCAGAGATTTACACAAATCTTGTCTTTTCATCAAATCTGTGTTGGTATAAACTTGAGCTAAATACATCTTGAGAAGACCATTTAAAAAACAGAGTATTTTTAAAATGATGTAAGAAAGACAAAAAACCCAACAGCCTAGATGAAACTACTCTTAAATCCCTAACACAGACAGGTGACACAGATGGTGTGTGGGTCAAGATGCCATTAAATTCTTCGGACCGGCTGATGGCCAACCTGGCCCCTGGCAAATCTTGTGGCACCCTGTACACACCTCCGAGTGCCCCAACCCTCAGTGTGCAAAGCACACAATGGAGCTCTGCCGTCCCACCCTGACACACCCTGTTCCATCAGGACTGGCCAAGGAGCCACTGTGTTTCTCACAGAGAGATCAGAGCCAACATTATATAGGATGGATTCTTCCGATTTGCATGCAACAGCTGCATTTGGCAAACAGTGATGACGCAGCAACTGATGACATTCTAATATATAGTAGATTTTCAGTCCACTTAGAAGCTAGAAGGCATTTCCCCGCACGCACGCTATTGACATGAAAATGGCAGTGGCAGAACTGCTTTCACGCCGTATGAAAATTCACACTTTAATAGTGCTGAGGTGCTATGTATCAAACGGTGAACCTGCCATTACAGTAATTCGTCTTACGGAATACTAAGTTTTTTGGGGGGTTTTGTTGCTAACCCCCACACATGTATTTGCTCTAAAACAAGTTCAACTGGAAAAAAAAAAAAATTCCCTTCCACTACTTAATTTTTCTTTCATCCCACTCAAATTAGAAGTCTTTTTAACATATTCCAGAAACAATGAGATATTTTAGTAACAAAGAAACATTATATAGATTGGAGTCCTCAAGTTAAATGGCAGCATCTGAATTTACATAAGTAGGGGAAATGTGTACTGAAATGAACTTTCTTAATGAAAAACTTCCCACTGCATGACTTTTCATAACTCAACCACATACTTTTGTATAAGGGTTGCTCCCATCGTTCATTTTACTACCAAAATTTTTTTGAGGTTGAAGCAGTATCACTCATGTGGAAAGCACGAAGTGCACTTTCCTAAATTACTACTCTTTGTCTAAAAGTCACGACAAACTGACTTGGATAAACAAACCAACTTTGCTTTGCCCAGAGCACAGGGCAGGATGCGAGAAGGGTAGAGTTAAGGTAACAAGGTGCAGAAGAACGAGCAATGCGTTTTTATTTTCTACACAAACACCCAGCAGATAAGACTGCCCGAGATGAGAATGTGCTGTTCTTCCTAGCTTTTCCTGTTGCTCTCCTTCCATCTTTCTACAGATGTGGTCACCACTGCATAGCAACCAAGGGGACATGATGGCAGAGAGGAAAATCCTCCATCTAGAGCTCACCCTGCTCCACCTCCACGGCTGCAAACTATCTTTCACGGCAAATGAAGAAGAATACCTTTTCTTTGTTGCCTCAGAGATACCAAGTGGGACCTCAGACATAGCTTGGTGTGTGCTGAATTTCCTCAGTGGGTGTACAGGGCAGAATTTAACAAACTGGAGACTAGGAGAACCTGAGATTTGCCAGTAAAACAGCTCCCTAAACGCTAATGCCAGATTTAAAAAAAAAAAAAGAAAGAAAAAACCAGATGCCACAGTGATGGAGAAGAAAAAAAGCAACAGAAAAACAAGGGAATCAACCGAATTCACCACCTACTTTTACTCAGTCCTCCAAGGCGAGGCCGGGCGAGGAGCGGGCAAAGAGACAGGCGAGCGGCAGCCAAGAGCGCAGTCCGGCCAAAGCCCCGCAAACAAGCCGAAGCAAAGGAAATACTCACTTCTCCCATGCCACAGGTAGGTGTTGTCTCCGCGCAGCAGGGCGGTCGCCGCCTCCCAGCCGCTGGGACCTCCGCTCCGCTCCGCTCCGCTCCGCAGCGGCCGCCTCTGGAGAGCCGCGCCCTGCCGCGCCCGCCGCCGCCGCAGCGCCCCCTGGCGGAGGCCGCGGGCCGGGCGGGGCCGGGCGGGGCCGGAGGGCGGGCCGGGCCGTGGCACCGCCCGCCGCGACGGGGCAGGGCGGTAGCGGCGCGCGGAGGGGAGCTGGCCGGTGCCCTGGGTGGGAGCTGCCCGGACCTGAGTGCGGAGGGGTCCCCGCGGGAGGGCTGGGGATGCCGCTGCCGGGAGGCTGCCACGGAGAAACTTCCCGGCTAGACAGCGCGTTTCCTCCGGGCAGCCATCCCGCTGCCGCCGGCCCGTGACCGACGGCCGAGGCCGCGGCTGCTCCCGGGAGTCCCGCAGGGAGCCGGAGCTGGGGCCGGTGCCGGAGGCGGAGACTGGCGGCTCCGAGGGGCGCAGGCGTCGGGGAGCCGGGGCGGGGGCACAGCCGGGGCGAGGGGCGCGCCTCTCCCCCGCAGCTCTGCTAGCGGGGCGTGCGAGCAGCGCCTCCCGCCAGCGTGGCCCCTCCTTGGGTCGGCGGCGGGCGTCGGACCCGTCTCTTCCCTTCCCGGCATGGGTCGCTCCTTGCAAACGCAAAGCGACAGCGGTTCTTGATAGCCCATCTCTTGTGGTGTTCTTCGTTCATGTTCGATGCTAAATGGGTTTCCGGGTGGAAGCCGTCCATTGGTGTCCTCGGATTTTAACATTATACATGTGCCTAATGAGCTTTTAAAAATACTTAGGTGCATTTTTTTCTACTGATACCTTAATTGTAATACTTTTTGAAGATCTCTTGGAAAGCAAGCAATGAAAAATAAGCTAGTCCGCAGCTCAGTGCAAGGTCTTTAATGTGTTATTTTACTAAAGGAAGTGCCTCAGAGTTGTCGTGTGTTGCTTAGACAATAAAAACGTCCTCCCATGCTTTTGGGTGTAGACAACAGACAATAGTTCTGTACAGATTTTAGGGGGAAATAGGCACCTGAAGAGCACTAATCATTGAGTCTCTCAAGCTGTATTTCTTACAAAGTGTATCTAAAACCATCATGGATAGCTAGCTGCAACCAAAACCACTGCTAAGTGTAAGCTGGAATGCTTAGCTCCCCAAGTTAAAATGCCAGCCCACCTAGGCTCTCAGGCACTTTCACCAGCAGTGCTTCATATTCCCAAAGGCCTCCTGCTGTGGCCTGGGGGCATAGTCTGCACTGATTCCCCATTTTGGATGGTCTTAGAACCTCAGTGGAGCTAGAAGGCTGCATAAATTTATCACACATGTAGCTTTTGTCTGCAGTCATAGTGTAAGGCCATGAAAAGTCTTGAATTCCCTGCTGCTTCAGAGCAGGGAAGGGCAACATAGAATAGTTTTGACATCAGGGTAGGAAAATTCAGCATATACCTGTCACAACAGAATAATAATCTAAGTAATAGCAATTTGTTTACTTCATCTTCTTTAGAACTAAAAAAAATACATTAACAAAATCCACAAGCATAAATTTGAAGATGTTCTTATGTGATCTGTCTTCTGTGCTCACATTTGCTTTCCCAAAATCTGTCACTTCTCCTGATGCAGCACCAGCATGGCATGGCAGAGAGGCAGAGGTGCTAAGAGGGCATTTTCCTCTTCTATCATTTTAGCACAGATCACAGGTTTCTGTAGCACTTGGTCATTTCCCCAGGTTCTGTCAGATTTGGTACCAGCCCCCAGCCACATGGTGCCTGCACGAAACAGTATCCCTATTGTCCTTCTGACTGCCAGAAACCAGCTTCTTGATTGTGCCTAGTTTTCTCTTCACTTTAAATAAATTTTAAAAGATTAGAAATGGCACGTATTCCCTGCAGTATAGTAACGGTATTTGATCGATGGAACACCTCTCCTATGAGGACAGGCTGAGAGAGTCTCCAGGTTGTTCAGCCTGGAGAAGAGAAGGCTCCGGGGAGACCTTATTGCAGCCTTCCAGTACTTAAAGGGGGCTTATAAGAGACATGGGGACAGAATTTAGCAGGGCCTGTTGTGACAGGACAAAGCACAATGGTTTTAAACTAAAAGAGGGTAGATTTAGACTAGATATAAGGAGGAAAGTTCTCACAATGAGGGTGGTGAAACACTGGCACAGGTTGCCCAGAGAGGTGGTGGATGCCCCATCCCTGGGAACATTCCAGGTCAGGTTGGACAGGACTCTGAGCGACCCGATCTAGTTGAAGATGTCCCTGCTCACTGCAGGGCGGTTGGACTAGATGACCTTAAAAGGTCCCTTCCAACCCAAACTATTCTATAATTCTACGACAGCTTCCATCTGGTTGCTCTGAACAACACATGTTCTAAGAAGCTGTAATTTAGCACAGGAGACAGTGTTACCTGACTTTGGTGACTGCAAATGAAACCCTTTAGATTTCTGTATGCATTTGAAGTTGAATGTTAAACTGGAAGAGAACACATGCAGAGGGAAATTTTCTTTTTATTTCTTCTTCTCTCTCAAAATGCAGCCCAAATAAAGGGATTTTTTTCCCTGTTTTACTATATTGTTTCCAAGTTTTTCCTCTTTGTTATCATTTTGACATTTTAGTGCTGATGTACATTTGCTTTCTGAATGCCTTGACTACGTTGAAATCTGTAATATTTCAGTATGCAGTGTTACTGGAATAGTCATGTTTGTCTTTGGGACAAGACAGGCCTGTGATATTCTAGATAATGATGATTATGTAGTTGGATAACAAATGACAGTGCTTTTGAAAATCACTGTGCATTATACAACCAATAGATTTCCTTATGACACAGAATGCTAAATTAGTATTAAATAAGTAATTAATTTCATTAAATTGAAATAGGTCATTCAAAAGCATCCCCACACCGCTGTGGCGTTTTGCATCTTTTTGTATAACAACATCTACTGCAGTGGGATCTGGATTCATTACTAAGCTGCTATTACCCAGTGCTAGAGTCACGCAGACAATGAGTACAGCCTACAGCTATCTTACATATTTGGCCCCTGTTTTCATGCAGACAAAGTCTTAGTCATGCCCCATAACAATAATAAAGCCATTATTACTATTTAATACAAGAAATAGGATCATAACTGCTAATTAATAACTGAAAAGTGACGGGGTTTATCAGATGGTACAACCTATTTCCAAGGGAGAAGATGGAGTGAATTGCAATAGTTAATATCGTAGCACCACTCAGTGTTCAAACTAGATATAGCTTCATAAACAGTACATTTCTTAAGAGCTACATTGCCACCTTAAGAGCCACGGTGATCATACTATTTGTAATCTCATTAATCCTATACATATGGCAATGTGCAACTTACTTTAGGTATACCATGAGAGAAGTAAAGCATGGATACAAACATCTGCTGAATATAAACATATTGGAAGAAAAATATCTAGTAGCTATCTGGATGTAAATGAGCCCAGTGGAATTACTAACAGAATGGAAATTGCTACAGTTTGTTACCAGCATATTTTGTCCAAAACCTAGGAAAGAATTTTTGACCTGTTTAGTCCTTTTGTTCCTTATCTACTTTTGTACTTACAATAGATCATTCTGAAGAAGAGAACAGACTTACCCTCTGCCCACGCTTCCTGGCAAATAACATTATACCATACAATGCATTACTGTGCTAACTTTTCATTCATGGACATGATTAGCAAGGAGACAGTCGATAACTGGCTTCACAAAGTCTAGCCTCTTGCATCATATTTCCGGCTTGGCATTAAACTCTGTTAAAGTCACAATGCTTGTATTAATGTGTCTGTTTCCTCCAAGGATTGGATATAATGTGAAATTAAAATGATCTTATTTTCTTCTCCAGCAATCCTGGTTTCTGTCTGTCATGAAATATTCCTGTCTCAGGAACTGCTTCACTGGTGTCTCTCTCCGCAGTAAGCCAAGATCAACAACTTCCTCAATGCCTGTCAACAGTCAGAAACACTTAATTTTTCACTGGATTTTTTTTATGTGTATTTATATTAATCTTCCTTTCCTTTTCGTCAATAGTTGTCATTTTTCTTTAAAAATTGTATCATCTGACTTAACTACTTACAGTCCAGTTAGATGTTTCTGGCATTTTGTTGTCTACCTTCTCCTGGTTTTTCTTTACTATAGCTGCTCCTGTATTTTAAGATAAGCCATTCAGATGGCACCCTACAGAATTGTCATGTGTGTGAACTCATTCTGCCATGGCAGCAGTCTAAGAATTCAACATCAAATTCAATACAAGATGTTTTTTGGTGGTATGAGTCAATATTAGCATAGAGAATATACATGCCAAAATATGCAGTATGTCAAGAAATAGTAAAGCCTAAAGTACCATGTCATGAGACACTGCTGCAGCAGCCCCTTGAACTACAGGTCTAGCTTCAGCTGATTCTGAAGTGCTGTTGCATCAAACTGCTTACTAGTTGTAGAAGGTAATGTGTTGCTGGCTCTGTGATTCCTCTGCTCTTCCACAGTGTATCTGCCATTGGCTTGTGCTGCAAAACTAGTGGACGATTATCACTGAGGTGTTAAGATCTTCCAAAATCTGCTAATGAACTAGAATATGGCTATGAAATTATATAACTTAAAAAATACTGGAAAAGTAAACATCAGTCAAAATTTGGAGTTAAAACTTTTCCTATAGTACATCCATTTCAGTTTAAGCAAAAATTAATTTCTTGCTATGCAAAGCAACCTAGAAGCTGTGTCTGAAATGTCTCACTGAGCTGCAGTGTCACGGGACTCAGAGACTGTACAGAGAGAAAACACTGCTTCAAGACAGTGAGTTGAATTAAGAGAATTAATGTACTACTTTTTCACTCTCTTTCAACAGCCCACCAACATTAGTCTTCTACTTCTTGATGAAGACTTGCATGTTTGGGTTGGTTTTTTTCTTTTATTTTAGTGGAATTGTGATCCACAAATACAACTCATTTACAGAAGGTTGACTTGAACTTCTTGCTATAAAGTTTTAAAGAAAATGCGTATTTCTAAAACACCTTTTGCTTTTTTGGTTTCAATATAAGTGACTAAGCCAACACTGTAGAGAGATAAAACTAAAGATTTAGTGCAAAATCTCATTGGATTGCTTAAGTCTTGCAACAGATGATTATCAGTTTTACATTGGAAACAGATTCTTGTGCCCGTTCATTATGCATACCAGAAGAAGTGATATAGAAAAAAGTACGTACCAAAAGAAGTGGATGGAAAAATGTATTTTACAGAAGTGTCATAACTTGCACTTAGCCACGTGTTTGAAGACTGGATCCCATTCTGTCTGTTCAAAGTAGAGCCATTATCATCAGTAATCTTAAATACCTGTAGATCAGACAGTTCTTTTAGACAAGCTCAAAAGACAGTTCTTTAGCCGCTTACCATCACACATATTTTCCAGATCTCAAATTATTTGTTCTATTGTTTTCTTACCTCCTTCTCATTTGATAAGTCTTTCAGCTGTGGGGGCAGTGGAACTGTTTTCCACAAATGGTCTCACTAGAACTGCATTTGTTTGCTACCATAACTCCAATTGTGGCTTTCTATTTCCCTTCTTAGGAAGCAAAAGGTAAAATGTGCTACACAGTGATAAGCAACAAAAAAACAACATCAGTGATTCAGAGATCTCCTCAGGCAATTTCTTTTACTCTTGGACACAAGCTATTTAGATCTTTAGGTATTAAAAAGATATAAGCTTACTTTCAATGTTCAATATTTTTAATGTTACCAGTGAATACAGATGTTTAAGCCTTGGTTAAGCAACTCATTAGCACACTAACATCTAAACCATTCTGCTTAATTTTGAATAATAATTATTAATACAGTATTTCTGTATCATAACTGATTAGGTGCTTTTAAAACCCCATTTATTTAAATCAAGTCTTTCCCCAGCTATTCACATTTCTTAAGTCTTTTTTTCCCCACAGGTTGACTAATTTTTTTCTTCATCAGTTTTAATTGTACTTGCACGATTTCTATCTGTGATTGAAAGAGAAATCCAGTTGTTGTTGAAGTCAAAGGCAAAACTGACCTAAGGAGATAGATTTCCGTATCTACCTATTAGACAATAAAAAGGTGCGTACTATGAAGAAACTAAGTGCTTATTTCAAAGAAAGTCTCTACTTCTAAATTACGTTTTATTAATTGTCCACCTACTGTAGTTTGACTGTCCACTATGTTGATTTAACCATGTCTACTAAGCCCATAAAAAACATCTTGCAAACTTTAATAACACTTTGTGCCCATAATCACCATAAGAGGTCACCCTTATCTAACAGCTGAATTTTATACAAAAAATAAATATTAAAAAAAATATAATGGCCTTTCTAAAAGCTTTAGGAGGGCAGAAAACCCTACAGAGAGTTTAGTGAGAGACAAAGCTATTAAATTATCTTAATTGTCATTGTAGTGCTGATAAGGCAAGTCTAACTTAAAGTATGCATTTACTATGTCTTGATATTTTCCTAAAACATCTTTGTTGACGTTTCCTTGACGTCTAAGTTAAAATAATGTAATTAGGTCACCAGAATTACAAAGCTTTTTTAGCATTGTCTAGTAAAATAGGTTTATTTAACCAAGACAGACTTGCTAGCAGGACCTAGCTAACACATCCTCAAGCAAGAAGAGCTTCCCCACCACCACCTTTGTTTTATCTTCTATCTTACCACAGTAAGGTCAGGTTTTCTAATTTTGTTGATAGGGAGCCAATACTGACAAGAGTGTTCGCTACTATGTCTAGTTCAATTACTACTGATATGTCTGTGATGATGTCACAGATAAAATTTACATAGTAAAAAGTCTGTCAACAGTGGATGAAATTATTTCATTTATAAATTGTCACCTTTAAATTGCCATGAAGACATCTATCCATTTGCTGGGGTGTCCAGAAGGAAGGAATGCCATCTAAAAGTGTCAGAAATGTTCTTACAAGACGTATGTGTCTGTTGCAAAAAATTATTGCTCTGCCAGGAAATTGTAACATTTTCACTCATCTGCTCCCCTACTACTGACAATAAAACAATCTCCATTTACAAGAAACCTGCACTGGTTCTAACTTCATCTGTTGACCTTTGCATATCCTAGGTTTCTTTTTTGTTACCAGGATAGTTAAGATAGAGTTTGGGCACAGTGGATTGGACTGGTAGTAGGATACTTGTTTCAAAAGCATTTTTAAGATACCATTTTTGACTGCTTCCTAGCCAGGAGGAAGACTGTTGGTGGTTTTTAAATGCTAAAGCAGGCTGGCTCGGTCTCTTTTCTGGAAAACCATGGTTTGGAACAGGAAATTGAAATAGAAGTTATCTTTTAAAGAGTTTGTTTTAAAAAACTCCTTTGCTGGATTCACTTCAGTTTCTCATTTTACTAGTTCTGATGACAACACATTTTTAAAAGGCAAAATCTATGTGAAATATGGTTATGTTTGGAATGGGGAACTTAATGCAGCATTAAGATGGTCATATCTAAGACAGACATTTAACAAGAAGAGAATTCTAGAGTACATCTGTCACGAGTCACTGATTAGATGCTTACGCAGAGTACTATAAGGGGAAGGGCAACTTAACCCAAATAGGGGCCAGTAAATTTCAGTTTGTGCAGTTGTCAGAAGAAAATACTGGTGGCCATCTTATTTATGCAGAAGGAAATAATCACCAGAAGAGCTTCACCATCAAACCTTAAGCTATCTACACACTGGTTTTGTGCCCTTAGAAAGAGCTTTGCCTCCCCTTAACTTCTAAAGAAATAGTCTTAAAAATAATTTTCAAATACTGACCTGTTGGAGTATTTCATGGAGCCAGTGATACTCTCCTGCAGCTGGCCTTCTTGGGATGATTCTGGGGCACAGAGAGTTGCCTGATAGCTACACGAGTTGCTGGCATTTACATCAGTTTGCTCCCCAGCATTTCGGAAAGCGCTGCGCCTGCTGCGGCACTGTGCGTGCTCAGCATGAGCAAGAGCTGTGCACCCCACAGCAAAGACGGCAGCTACGCACGGTCTGCTGCTGAGCATTTCTTGTCTGCATGTTCTGCCTGTTACACAGGTCTCCCTAGGAAGTACCAGATCTGCTGGGCAAACTCAACACAGCAAACCTGTTCAGACCAATGGGACTGGGCTGCTTCGGTGAGCGCAGCTGTAAGGGACAGGCTGCAGCATGCAATCTTCCCGGGATGCTGGCAGAAGCTGAAGTACTCTGCCCAGAAAGACTGAGCACTGTTAGCTTCCAGCAACAGATCTGTTTATATGAAGGAGGCAGGGGGTTTGGTTGGGGTTTTTTTCTCCAAGGACCTTTAGTTTGACCGAGTATGTTTTTTCCTACTCAGGTGTGGACTTAGCAGAGGCAGTTTGAACAGACCTTCAAAATAAGCATTTCAGACTGTCCCAGAACAAAAGTTTCTTCATGTGCTTGCAAACCCTGTCTTTTGCATTGTCTGGCTTTCTTTTCTAGTTAGCTTGTAATCAGGGACTAACTTTCCCTGTCCACAAATTTAATGTCTTTAAGATCAGGCGTCATTTGTTGTTATTGTTCGCTGAGTGCAGTAACACAAATGGGCAGAATTCCTGGAATAATGAGACAGCCACAAGCTTAGCACCAAGATAACATGAATTGCTAATAGGAGAAGAGTAGCTACAGCTCCTTTCTGACTAGTGCTGTTCCTTCTAGCCAGATGGGTTTTTCTTCCACATTCCTCAGGCTATGTTCTCAGGATTACTCTTTGAGTCTGAAGTCATCTGAAGTCTCTCCTCTGAGGAGACCTACTCCTTGTTTGGGGCCTGTCTATGTCACATGTGCAGAAACACACAATGCAAACAACTCTGATGCAGTCTTTTGGCTCACTACACTAATAAAAATCTCTCCCCTCTCATCTATTTTTAGAGGATGACAACCCTAAGAGATGATATACACTTTTTTTCCTGATTTTGCAAAACTATAGTTACATATGCTTTGCTCTGTGCCCACTGCATTTCTGTTTCTTTCCTTAAAATGAAGGCTGATCTGTAGCCACTGCCTTGTCTATCTCCCTGTACATTCAGATTCTGACCTTAGTTACAGAGGTAGCTGCACTGAAGAGTACATTATTACTCCTGATTTATGTAGCGTAGCTAACGTTTAAGGAGAGACTTCAGCCATTCCTATGAAATACCAAGGGGAACCTCTCTGAATCTGAATCACTCCCTGAGCCACTTTTGTTGAAGAGCAGTAGTTCAAAGAAAAACA
The DNA here is from genome assembly GCF_964289735.1 of Phaethon aethereus. Lineage (NCBI taxonomy): Eukaryota > Metazoa > Chordata > Aves > Phaethontiformes > Phaethontidae > Phaethon > Phaethon aethereus. Next base: position 21,550,231 of record NC_138580.1, read on the forward strand.
TCACTGATTTAAGAAGAATAAAATGGATAAAAATGACAGTCATTTCCATGCCTTAAGTCACACATATAATTCACAAGAGAGGAAACTTTAAACATCCTATGTAAATAGAATGGTAAATGTACTGAAAATTGTTTTTAAATGAGAATAAAGGTAAAGATGGATGACTTGATGTTGAATTATAAATTAATTTTTAATCATAATTTTTAGTGTCACAGATTATTTTGTGTTTATTTTCAGAAGATGCAGGCTGTCTCTGCTGAATTTTAGGAATAAAATTACTGATTTCCAAAGGGAAGCCATTTTCATTCAAGGTAATATCTTACTTAAGGATTATTAATTCCAATAGCTGCAATTTACTGCCAGGAAATGTGTCAAATGGAAAGAACTTCATGACCTGCTGTGTTGAGCTGAGCAACAGTTTCTTTAGATGCCTGTTTTACCTTTTCTCACTTTATTTTTTCTTTTTTTAGCAGAGTACTGTTAACTACTTTTTTCTGCCTCAGACTTTACTTGGCCTGGTTTCTTTTCACATTCTGCTGTCATTAGACCAAGGTGCACAGCAGTTATTTTAAATGGCCCAAATCCAATAGAAGTGAAAATTGGAACCATTCAACTCAACTCTATTTGGTAGAGAAAACTGGCGCCAATATTTATGTGTGTGTATTTGTTCCCTTAATTCTGAGACTATCACCTTTTCTAGACTGGCTGACAAGTTTTCCCTCTTTGCCACATGCATACATAATATACAAGCTAGGGCTGTCCTTTCAGCATCAAAAATAAGTACATTTTAGGGAACTTGTGAGTTTTTAAGGAGTACTTAAACTATGAAAAAATATGTTCGATGCAAGAATAAGGCCAGCAGCAATTGACAGCCGAGATTGGAGAATCACTAGTAGCTGACATACTGCATTTGGTTCCCTTCTGTGTATCTTATTTCCATCATTTTCCTTGTTACACCTTTATGAAAAAATATGACTATTAATACCTGGTAAACAATCACATGTGTAATACAGTATTTACATTAGCAGGACATAAATACTATTACTCTAACAAACTTACCACTACTAGTACTACAGGTATGATAAAAATTATTTATTATCCAGGTTTTTTGTTTCAATCAAGAAGAAAGAATTCAGAAGAACATGCAAATGCAAAACACCCAAGTTACCCACAATGCCAGCAGACAGCAGTTGATAATCTACTCCATTTACTTTTATCTCCACAGAGCTTTCAGTAGTCATGGAAGGCATTGAACTGATTTTCCTGGAGATAGAAAACTCTAACTTACAGAAAAGCAAGCTTTCCTCATCTCCAGGGTAAGGGTAAGTGGGGACCTTGGGGAGGCATGCAGTTCACTCTCAGTACTGACTCATTCTAACCAGAGATCAGAGATGATGGTGCTCTTCATGTCCACTGGAAGCTGACCTACATTGCAAAAGTAGTGGCACTGTATTTCTCAGTGCAGCAGCAGGTTGCAGTGATTATCCCATCTATCTTTGATGTTACCTTGAGTGCTTCCACGTATGCATGACAGCTGACAAGAGTACAACAGCAGGGCCATAAGGAGAATGCCAATAATCATAAAAAGCCAAATTTGACCTACTTACCCAGAGATGAGTAAGTATATTCAAGCGGCAAAAATGGATGACATGCCTTATCTACATAAGCAAGAGAGATAAAAATAACAGGCACTTGATAGGTGAGCTGAAAAGATTGCCATAAAATTTGAATTCGGAGGAAGGTGAGAGAATGAAGGCAGTGAAGAGGTAGCCCCTCCCTTGGTTTATGCCTTTCCTCTCTCCAGCACTGAATGTTCAAAATTCTCTCTTTGTTCCACCCGATTCAGACAGTAGGACAGGAAGCCATATGGCGACTGGCTAAATAGCGCCTGTGAGGCTCTGCTGACCGACAGCATCTGCCAAATGTGAACTTTACCTGCCCGTATGTGCCTGTCAGGGATACTATATTACATATTGACAAGCCTAATTATTATTATCATACTACTAGATACACACATTGATGGCACAACCATTCTGGTTCTAACAAGGTTAAAGTACAACTGTGATATTTTTGTTTGTTTGTCGCACTAATTATTCCAGCCCATTCAATATTATCAAGATAGAGTATTCACCTTCACATAACAGATCTAAGCTTTCATCTGTACAGCACCTCTCCTTGCTTTTAGGGATTCTCAGCAACTGGAAATTCTGACAAGTACACTCATTTACTATTAACCTGGTCTTACACTTTCAGAGAGGAGCATACAAAGAGATGAAGAGCAGACTCCCAGCTCATGAGACAAAGCGGGTTCCCACATTAAAGGAACAAAGAGCAACCAAATCTGTTTCATAAAAGGACTATGCTTTTAAAGGCATAGGAGAGTTGTGAGCTGTTTTGAGTTTTCTGCTAGTAACTGCAAGATTAAAGTCTTGAGGAAACTTAATGAGACACTATTTCTTAGAAGTCATTCTCCAGCAGGAATTTTCTTTTCAGCACGGGCTTTCTAGTCTAGCTTTTGTTTCAGAGGCTGAAACCAAACAGAAAAAATGGAACATTTGTGCTGTGAATATAACAACAATTAGATCTTCAAAGGGGACTGGAGAGTCTGAATCTTTTACCTGAGTGTCCAGATTAATATCAAAGGATTATGATTCCTGAGATACAGTTAGCTGAAACCAGATCTGGATTTTTTTCTTTTCTTGTGCAGAAAGTTGCATTCAAGCATTCTGAACAGAACCGTAGTAATCTTTGATCTATTTTGTGGACTTCTGTCACACACAAATCAGAGAGTTCTGTTACTGGTACTACTGATAAATTCTTCTGATCAGTGAAATTGTATTATTTTTTGCAGAAAGAACTATACACACTTATAAGAACATAAAACTAAACAATATCACTTACTTAACATGCTCGTAATACCATATGAAAATTTGATTACATCATGAGAGAAAGAACAACTTGGAGTTCTTTGGCAGAAGGTAAACTGTATGGAGCAAACTGTATGGAGCAAGTTTGAGGGGACAAACCAGGAGGAAGACTGGAAGGAAAAGGAGAGTAATAAACAAGAAAATTTTTTGTAGGAAACACAAAAGATAAGAAATTAAAAAAAAAAATCCATGTAATTGGGAGCCTTTTTGAGCACACTTGAAGAACAGTTCAAAATAGAACTGGTCAGACATTTCAAATTTAATTCTGCTGGGAAAGTTTTCATTCTGAATCAAAGGGAAAATCCAGAAATTGTGAAGCTTCCCATGGGTAGGAAATTTAGGCTGTCTGTTTAATTTCATCCCATCCCATCCCATCCCATCCCATCTTTGGAGCTCCTACTAGTGATTTGATTCCTGGCACCCGTGAAAATCTACTAGCAGAGCTTCCAATCCTGGAAAAAACGCACTATTGAGCTCTTACTGTGGCTGTGAACACTGCATCCACAACTACAACCACACCACAATCAAGAGTGCTAAGACACCTACTGTGAAGAAGGCAGCCTAAAAATGGAGAACAAAAGATTAAGACAAGGCTAAGGATGCAAGGGTCTTCACTCTAAGATCATGGCAGCAGGAATCCTCCAAGCACTAGAAGTTCTGGTTCAAGCTTCTATGCTGGAAAAGTTCTTCTGGAGTTTTTGCAGTAACTTTAAATAGTGGTACCTGCCCAGTCTACTGAGCAGACAGAATGCAGATCTACCTACAGATTTACCAGATAAGACCTGGAACAAAGGAAAAGCCCCCAATCTCTGCAGAAAATAGTACAACTTAATTCATTCTCAATGGCTCTGATAAACAGAATACAGTTTTGTTACAACGGCCTAAGACGATGGGATTAACCAGTTTCTTACGAGCCATCTTAGCATCACATTTTGATTCTGAGATTTCCCCCCCAAGCAATTCAGGCTGCATAACATCCATTGTCCATTTAACCAAAATGGACTATCTGATGATGGGTACTTTTAAACTGAGTTAAATTGACTGTGCAGCTGTTTAAACACTGAAGGCACTCAAGTGACTGCTTAAGCCATTATTGCTAGTGGTACTGCATTCTGAATCAAACTCTCACTAGGAAGAAAGTTGTGTAAAGGAAAGAAAAATGTAAATTAAGCAACAACAAAACCACTAGATTTTACCCTGTTTATGATCTGACATTCTTCTAAAACAGTAATGGGCAAGGTACTTTGACAGCTTCATTGCGTTATTTGCAGAAACCAGAACTATTTCGAAGCAATACCAGTCTTCATGGAAAAGCATTCATGTTGATTGTTATTTCTCATGAAAAAAATCGAAGTTAAAAACTATGTTTAATTTGCTTAGAGCAAAAAGAACAGAGTTATGAAAAATTTCAGCACAAACTTTTCATCATTTCTAATGTTTTGAACTTCATCCTGGAAATTCTAGATGTAATTTCTGATCCTTCCTTTTCCTTGATTTTTTTTTTTTTTTTTTAAAAGCCAACTCCTGACTTCGGATTGCATTACCTGGTAATTATGTTCAAACATCTTGTGGAGGAAGGCTGCTAAAGTAGCTTTTACCCTCCTTTCTCCCACAATAATTCTTCCATTATGCCTTACTAGCCAGGCCACTTCTGTCATGTCACTTGACATGTAGTGAAATAACCTGACAAGGGAATCTTGCAAAAGAAAGAATCTAGGAAGACAGGTCTTCTCCTTTGAGGTCAGGACTAAACTCACAGCCAGCTAAGAAAACAGCCTGTATATTAAGTTTAGCAATACTATCAACAGCACATATTCTTGAAAACAACTCAGAACAAATGCTGGTTTTATTACCTTCATATTCCTCACAGGAACGTAATGATACAGAATTCATTCCCCTGCTCCCTGATATAAATGATGACCCTCCGTTAATCACTCAGTTTTACAAGTGTTTTTGCATATGTGTAAACTGCACAATGTTGTTTCTCTGGGAAAATTATAGTTTAAATAATAATGAAACAGCATTTTATAAAAGATATATTCTCTTGATTTGTTTTACTGTCATGAAATGGCTGACTACATGGAAAATATATGCACAGTTTGTCAAATTGCTTTCCTATTTCAAAAAATGTAACTGTTATTCTTTCTGATTATTGCAATAACAAATATCTTTGCTTTTAATCAGAAGGGGTTATCTAAGGTTTAGCTATAAGGACAATAAATGGACATGTAAAAATCAACTTTCCGGAGCAGCTTTGTAAATGTTCAGTGTTTGAATAACACCTTTTTTAGATTAAATAGCTTGGAATATAAATGAAAATCTCAAATATGGCATCAGCATAAAAACTAGTATTCTTACCTACAAAATATATATCCTCATTTCTTTTTTTTAAGACTTGAATTCACTAAAATACAGTACTATTATAAGTAATAAATGTTAAAGATAATACTGACAATTTCAAGTTTGAAATTGACACATTTCAAAAGTTGTCAAATTGTCAAATTATCAATTTGTTTAATTTGAAATTGTCAAATTGTTTCTTATTGGTGGCAGGGTCAAATGGATGTGATGTGAGATATACAAAGTACTTTGACTATGAATGAATATGAATATGAATACTTTGAATACAAAATATGTACATACATATTTTGTACGTACTTGGTCATGCACCATGACTTCAAATGGACAAAATGGCACCTCGGGAAGACTGAAGTTTTAAGATCTACAATGAAAATGGAATAAATTTATAAAACTTACAGTGCCAGTCTCATCATATTATGAGAAAAGTATAAATTAGTATTGTGTCATTTCTGCTTCCCTTTGTCACAATAATGAGGTGTAATAGTCTTTAATATACAGAATTGGTAGGATGCTAGTCAGTCCAAATTCAGTCTCAGAGGTTTTTATGACAAATGAGGTAAGAAAAAGCCCATCATAGGGTTTGGCTTGAATTAGCATTTTCAGATCTCATATAGTATATTGGAATATGGTGGTACCTTGTCACAGTAATAGTTGTGAGAATGACAGCTATCACAGACAGCACTAATTTGTTCCTTCTTGCATTCTATACAGATTATAAGAATGGCATTGTTTTGGAGAGCAAAGAAAAAAGAACCTGTTTACAGATGTCAAACCTTTCAGCCTTGCAGTCTGCTTTCCCATGAAGAGCCAAAGTAGACCAAGAGAAACTGCTTTGAAATTAGGTAGATAGTACAGCAGAAGTCTTAACAGCTTTTCAGAAACACACAAAACAGATGCAATTTGGTACATAAAACTAATAGCGCACTATTGACTCCCAGCTGCAGAGCAGAGAGATGGCAGTATGCCATACATTTGTGAAATGAAGTAGAATTTCAACACTGACCTTCTGAACCAGGATCCCAGGGGCTCACAGAAATTCCATACAAGTTTGACAGGGTGTCTCACCATGGCTTCATGGCCTACTTACAGGTAAAAAAAAAAAAAAAAGCAGTTGTTCACTGTCTTTACTGGTACTTTTTGAAAATAAAAATATAGGTAACTGGAGAACAGATTGCAAGAATGAACGAGAAACCTGACATAAACCAAAAATGCTGTTTGTAACACACCAGATATATAAGCAGAGAGATATATTTGTTATTATATTTTTTTAAGCGAGATATCTGCATATGGTCTTACGAACAACAGTTACAAATGTAGAATAACATACAGTTTAAGTTTGAATTCATACATTTAAAAGGTTGTTTTATTTTAAAATTTTTGAGTGTTGATACTCATGCAGATTTCCAGTAACTTCAGCACATCACACATCTAGAACAGGAATTGTATTCATGCTGGTGATTTTCCAAACAAGCAGGAAAGCAAGCATGTTTAAGTACATCACAGAAGACTATTGGTCTGCAGTAGCATTTTGGCAAGAACTTGCCACAGAAACTGTTGATAACTCCTATATGAGCAGAAACAATACTTCATGGAAAAAAGGTAACTTTCATTCTGACAGAAGAACCTACATTGTTTAGAAATTACTTGAATACACATGAGGTTCATAGTGTAAAGCAGATGAATAGTAAAAAATGAAAATTACAAAATTTAGGTCATCGTCCCCATCTACCAAAGAAATACATCACTTGAAGAAATACATCACCACTTACTGGAAGATTCCTCACTTCATGGCCTGCCTAAGAAGAAAGTTCATGCTGGTGTAACTAGAGAGGAAGCATCACTGCAGCAAGGATCTCCCAGCAGAAGCTGTAAGGTATAGGAAGGGTAAGAAAGGGACTACAGTTCTAAAAATCTACAGGTTGAAGTGGAAATAGTTATCCTGTGTTGTCAAAAGACTATCATCTGACTAGAGAAGTAGGGAGAGCATTGCTGGGTTCTCTCTCTGTTACTAGCTAAGTCCAGTCACACAAAATCCATGCAGGAAGGTAGAAGAAAAGGATAAAATTCAGTTGTTTGTGCAAGTGTTGTTTACTTTGCACAGCAAGTTTTCTTCATATGCCCAGATTACTTCGGTTCAAAATGACTGAGTTTCACAGATCCAAGGGTGTTATTTCTATCTAGTATAGGAAAGCATCCTGTAAACTGCAAACCAGTGTTAATGTTTGCTTCAGTGAACACATATGCAGAAGTTGTTCCTCTAAGATAATTAGTTATCAAGGAGTTTTCATATTGTAGTCCCCTTTTTTGTCACCGTCTAACCCAGCACTCAGTCTATTTCCAATTCAGTCTGGGAATTTTTCCAATTCTGTTGCTGGAAAAATGAATTCCATCTCTCTTCTTCAAGGGAGTCCTTGTCTTCAGTAGGACAAGTAGCATAGGAAATTTGCTCAACTTTGTTACATCTTGAAAGGCCACAAAGTAGTGCAGATGCTTTCTCTTCCCAGCAGTCAACAACAAATGTTTAAAAGCATCGCTTCCTTTCTCCTGCAGCTGTTAGCAAGATTAACGGGGCCTCCAGCAACATAAGACATAGAGTATTAACCTCCACGTTCCAGTGTATTGATGCAAGAAAGTTACTGCATCATAAAGGCCGTGTCACCCAGAGAACACAAGGTAAAAAAATTAAGATGCGTGTTATTTTAAAGGCATAGGATTATTTTTAAAACAAAAAAAACTTCAAAAATAAAACCTTTCAAACATTCAACCTTAAAAAAAAGCCTGAAATAAGGAAAAAGTCACAGGCTCCCCCAAAAGCATCCTTCTCTAAGAGTAGTCCTTGCCCTCCTGGGGAAGAGATGGGGGCAGAGAAGGAATTCTCAAACCTGCACTTCCCCAGACCCGGACACACAGCTTCGTAGGTTAGACAGAATTCAGTGCTTGCTGAGCGAGTGAGCAAGCAAGCCAACAAGAAAAGATTTCTGTGGTCACCAGCAATTGAAAATGTGAAAAGTTTTGAAAGACAGCAAGAACAAAGTTTCCACAAAGAAGGGAATGCACAAGTCAATCATTATATGTAAGGGATAAGTTATGGAAATATGGGTGAAAGCATACTGCTAGCACCTTTGTTTTCAGGCTTACTTCTTAAGGATATTAAGAAATACTATTCACTAGAGTATTTGCTTCCCTGCCCTCTTCCCAGTGATTTTTTAAACCCATTGACTAATCTCAGCCAGATTTGATAAAAGTAAACCTGTTAGCTATTAAGAGTCTAAAAGTTTCAGGCAACTGACAGATATGCAGAAGGGATAGATATTAGTGCCCTCAGTGAGAGAAAGACTGGAGCCTGGGCACAATAGTTATTAGACAGCAGAGCGTCCAGATGGGACAGAACTGTTACAAATATTTAGTTAAAGTATGTATCTATCTCATTCAGAGATAAAAATAAAATAGAAAGTCTTAATAAGTAAAGCTCCATTATTTCCAGTATTTAAAAAAAGAATGCTGGAAATGTCCTTTTGATGTTATACAGCTTTTTCATATATTGAACATGGCTTACATGGCAATAGGTATGTAACTATTTACATAAAATAAACAGATGATAATGTTTCAGATAATTCAGATTTGCACACATTGAGTGCAAGATGAAACAGACAGCCCAAGATTCCTCTTCTGAGATGAATCTTCACAAAAAGAAAGACAACTAGAAATACTATTTTCTGTTCTATCTTACATCAGTTTTGGTTTCAGCCCAGTGACCTGGCTGTCTCTTTAGGTCATTACAGTCATCACTGTAAATATATTCTGGCTTATTTGGCATGGAAGAAAAGAGAACAAAGACTCTATATGACCTGTTGCTACAGCTGTGTAACAGTTAAGAGACAGAAAATTGTATTTCAAATCCACAGACTACAGTGGCTTATAGCTACTGTGCTGTTTAGGAGGTTGTCTTTGGGAATAGACCTGTTCCATGTTTTTGGATGACTGGATTAAATTACTTTTATTGCTTTGGGAATCTTCATCCTTAGACATTGTGCAACTGTTTCATGCTTGCATAAGGTTTGAAAAGAGTCCTGAGCTAATTAATCATCATGGTGTCATTTAAAATATCCAGTTGAATTTAATGCTAATTAAAGGCTTTGCCAATCTGTTTGCCAGAACACAGGCAAAACAGAGGTAGCAATGTCAGCAGCTGGATTCCTGCATCTTGTTAATTGATGGGTTAGTTATGTTTTTAAGCTTTTTTTTTAGCTCATGATATACCTTATAGGAATCAAAAGACATTTCATCGAGTAATTTGCTTCCAAGTCTGCTACTCAAGTTGCCCTTCCTAAGTCAGGCTTTTCAAAGGTAACTGCTGTTGCCTTCTGCTTCCCACAGACGTGTAGCACAGCCTGCTTGCTTTTCAAAGCTTTTCCAGCAGAGCATGGGGTTCTGAAAACTCTACATAAATGGCAGTGTGGTGTTTATCAGGCTGCCCTCTCCTACTGACAGGAGCATGCTTGGAAGAAACCAGTCTTTGGGGCTACCCTGATTTCCAAATTGGACATGGGTGGCCAGTTCTATTCAAATATGCCTCTGAAATCAGTGTGGCTCCTCTTTCCTTACCTTTTAAATAGACATAAACTCTGAGCAGTAGGATAGGCAATTCAAATGCACAGTGAAATGGTTTTAGATGGTAGGAAGAATTCATGTGAGGGTCCTCCAGTATTATCTTAAATGTGCACGCATTTGCCTCATAGCAGCATATACTCAAAACCTGTTACGTGGCTTGATGTTACCTATGTCCCTTTCTACAGTAGTAGTAACTGCATCTTTGTGAATTCTTACCTTTTACTAATGGCCTGACTTCAGGGAGATAAAGCAGCCAAGGTAGAGAGGCAGGGAAGCTGCCTGTATCTCCAGAATTGCAGAGGAGATGACATGGACATACACAGAGGTGAAATAATGTGACAGAACAGAAAGAAATTCAAAGCTATTAAAGCATTAGTTAGATTAGTCATTAAAATCATTCATAGTCTGTCCTACTTCTATCAGCATATCTGTGTAAATGAGGGGTAGAAAGATGGTCAGATTTTCTACAACAAAGCTTGTAGATTCACTTCCTAAATATCCTTTCTTCAGGCCAGTTGCACCAACATAGCAGGGAGGGAGGGACTTTGTTTTCCTTTGCAGTACATGGAATATGGAATTGGTCAAGGTGACACTTTGGATAGAGCTGGACTTCTTTAGCATACATCTGATAAAGTGTATAGTATAAGAAAACAATTTCAATGTCATTTCTCAGCTGGCTGCTAAATTATTTCTGCCAATCAGACTAATGAATGCACTGGGTTACATTTGTAGTCCTTATTTATATAGTTAGATTTAGAATCCCCCTAATAATCCTCCTTTAAATTAATCCTCATTTATGTCCTCATTTTAATTGCATATCTCAGAGATACCTATTTTGTATTTAAGAGAGCTATCAAAAAATGAACCATCAAGGAAGCAACAGCACAGAAAGAACATTTCACAAGAGACTCTTTTGAAATGTATTAGTGAAAAAAATACAAAAGACTATTTTTTCATGGTGTAGCTATCATGCTGTAATTCCTGCATGAATTGAAGACTGAAGCTGCCTCTATATGCTCTGTTACATGAACTACCCTGATTCTCTTCAGGAGGGCAATGCCATGGCTCAGAATGATAACACTGTAATATCTTCGCTTAACTTCTTATGGTCATCCATAAAAATATTTAAATAATAAAGTATATTTTAAAGTAATTGTGCTGATGTGTCAGAGGAGGATAACATTACCTAAGAACTGTACCAAATCCCTGAAGCTGGCTCTGCACATAAGCCAGCAGATGTACAAATCTCACAGGGCTCTTCCTTGCGTTTGATCGATGAGCATGGCTGCCGTGGCAGTCATGCAGTGGCAGGATACACAAGCTGTCTGGGCAGCGTGACACAGAGGGAGTTGAACTGCACTGGAGCAGCAGCACATCCTGGACTGACTGGGTCACCTGCACAAAAACTAGAATGGTGCTTCCTGCCTGATTTTTGTCCCTGCAGCCATCATCATGATAACATGCATTTTTTTTAACGGAGTAACATTTTTTAATGTTTTCTGATGAAATTGTTTGAAAGAAGCAACATACATATTTACATATATAGAAAAGAACCCACAGGTTATGTGGGGTGCTTTAGTATACCTTATTTGCTTCTTACTATTTCTACTTGAAGGCATTGCATTACCTGTCTGACCGTACTGAAATACTGCTGCCACCTTTTGAAATTCTCTTAACTGTAGGCATCTTCCTCTATGGTTTGTGGCCAAAGCATTTTGTACTTGAGACGGTAGTATGAGTCTTACATCTATATTTATGAATTAAGGCATGATGGTGTAATATCTGTGCAAGCATTTTGTTTGTAGCAGAAATGCTAGTATGTAAACTACAGGACAAAGAGATAAATTTAAAATGAAAACAAAGGACTGTGTTATTTGGATAGTTACAGCATGTATTACTGCCCTAAGGAAGTGGGATAGAATGAAGATGACTGCTTTTCTTCCTTTGATGTTGGGCATTATACATAATATTGTTTTAAAATGGGGGAATCACTTAGCAAGTTTCGTTCATCTGGCTGTATCAGCTGTTTCATTGCTTTGGTCTGAAAGCTATTTTTACAATGTATTTAAGTGAAGAGGCCGAGTGATGAAGACGACAGACTAACAGCCAAATGTATTTTTCCTGACTGAGCAGTCACCTATAGTATTTGGTTGTAATATATATTTACATTATACAATATATATTACATTACACTCTTTATATCTCCTTAAAGAGTTTCATATAGCTAGACTGGAATTTTTTTTTTTTTTCTGGCTGCCACCTTAGAATAAGTTGACAGAGTATCCTCATGCTTTTGGCAACAGTTCGAAAGTGACCTAACATTTTCAAGATATATGAAAAAATAGAATTCACATTTTGTACATTTCTTGAATATTTTTCCAGTGAATGAAATTATTATACATGAATGTTACAAAAAATTTAGAATGCTGTAAACAGTTACAACTGGGTGAAGAACTTCCTTTTAAATTCCCAGTATACTTTCCCCTTCACAGTTTAATAGGAGAAGTATTTTCTACAGGATGTAACTTTTTAGCTTGCAAAGTATAACCGTATTTGATTTTTTCTCTTATTTAATGTTTGGAAACAAATAATACTATGTAAGCCATCCATAAAACTATGTAAGCCATTCTCATCTTTCAAAATTCAGTCTATCATCCTGCATAATTATATCATTCTGATTATCATACTATCTAAGAATCTGTTTAATAATAAAAGCAATTATAGACTACTCATTTGAAAACTAGTATATTAAAAATTCAGTTAGAAAAACTAGTGAGATACAAACTCTTAATTTTCCATGGATTTATTTTTTTAATTATTGTTCCCCTAGCTTTATAGTTTGGTAGTTACAGAAATATTGTAATTACTGTCAGCATCCAATAAAGCATTTCTAAGTACTTTCTTGAAACTGAAAATCATCTAGTTTGTAACCAAAAATATGTAAAGGAAGATGAAGAATAAATGCAATGATTCAGAAGTTATTTAATATTCACTTGTGATATTTTGGCTATCAGCAGGAAATGCTTCCAAATTACTATGGGCATTTCATAGGTCTTTTGCAAAAGTGCACATTTTTGATTTTAAAGATTTAACATATTTGTGAACAGTGGTAATTTAAAATAATCTTTCTGTTTCAAATCATCCATATTAATTTTGTATCTGGTGTTGGATGTGTCTTAACCTTGAGGTAATGGCTGTTGATAGAGGAGCCACAGGACATATGAAGAAAATGTAAAGGGAATCAAGGGGATCAAGGGGAAACAACAAGGGGAATATTTTTAGGCTGTAAATAAAAACCCAAATACTTCTTGTTGCAATCAGCATATATTTTCCATTCTGAATAAGATGCCCCATTTGAATTTCATTTTTGTGTGAGTACTATCACCAAACACTTACCCCTGGGTACAGAGAAAACAACAACTTTTCGTATCAGAATTTAATGTACAGCTTTGTACTAGTGTAATTCTACATCGTTATGATTAATGACCTACCTATTGCATTTTCATAAGGGTTGGAACTTCAATGTATCAGGTAACGTATTGGCCTCATTGAAATCAGTAACACAATTCCCACTGACTTAAGAAGTTTCAGAATTTCATCCACTGTCCTTTGATTTCACATTGTTCTTGATTATTCATTTGTTTGAGTATCCAGGAGAGGATACGAGAGATGAAAAATGTGTATTTTTATCTATTCATATTATTTTAGATAAGCTGCAAACAGCTGTTGTTTCTTAAACATACATAAGTGTTCTTGCTATACACAAAGAAATCTGGATTTCAAATAACTGTCAAAGTCATGTGAAAGCAACACATGGAATTGATACTTCTCTTGTAATACTTTCGATACATACACAAATGAATGTATATATAAGTTTCAGCAATTTTGTATTAATATATTTAAACATAAAAATGCATTTTGAGTATTTGATTGTCATGACCTGAAGATTAGAAGTTTAATGTTTTTCTAAGCCTGAAAATTCTTTAAACACTCTACTAGAGATCACGGACCAAAACTAGTTTTCAGTTCTTAAATAAATATGGTTCAATCATTTTTCCACATCTAGTAAATATGGAAGTCTAATACTAAGTAAAAGTAAATCTAATACTAAGTAATACTAAAAGGGGCAAGAGATAATATTAATACAGCTATATAAGGTATTACACTGGTAATAATGTCCAAACAGTAAAGCTGTATTAGGTTGTGTTTTAATCATCTAAGGAAAAATTAGACACGAGCAATTAGATAAAACTTTGATCCCACAGAGAAGAGACTGACTGACCCTTAATTATACTATACTGTAAAATAAGTGCTAAATAGCATCAGAGCAACAATAAATCCCTGCTGTTTGACTACACTGAACCTCAGCAGCATTACCTAATGTATCTATTTCTGTCCCTCGTGCATCAGTAATGGCTGCCATCAGAAGAAAGGTAGCAGAGCTGCAAAAAACGTTTTTACCTGAACAGCATGATTATATCAGGATTTGAATGCCTGTTCTTCCCAGTGAAATGCTGGATTTGTCAAGAGAGAACCATATCAAATGCCAGGCAGAAATGTGTATATGTACCCATGCAGTTGACCTAGAATAGCAAAACATATAAACAATAATTTGTAACTGTAACTATCACATAGAGTAGATTAGCAGCTGAAATTGTAAAAAGGCATACCAGAACCCTGACAGCAGTCTTAGGGAAGATATCCAAGGAGGTTTGCAGAATCCCATTTTATGCTCTTACTTGCAAGAAGTATGAATACAGAGATAAAAAGTTGGCATGTTTCATCTTCCCTCCAACCTGTCCAGGGCTAATGAAATTCTGGCTATCAATAAAACAAAAGGGTGATTGAATTTTGACACACTTCTTGTGAGAGTGAGTAATAAAACAGAAAACCTTCATCTTTGACCATTCTCCAAGAGAAACTGCTCCTGTGTTTTATGTTAAAATAATATTTGATGTCATTATATTTAACAATTGGTGATATACACTACCATTTAGTAATAATAATTTCATTTCAGTTTTATTAGAGATGTGTATTGTGTTTGTGTGGCAAGGCTTTGGTAGCGGGGGGGCTACAGGGGTGGCTTCTGTGAGAAGCTGCTAGAAGTTTCTCCTGTGTCCAATAAAGCCAATGCCAGCCAGCTCCAAGACAGACCTGCTGCTGGCCAAGGCCGAGCCAGTCAGCGATGGTAGTAGCGCCTTTGTGAAAACATATTTAAGAAGGAGTTAAAAAATAAACCTGTGCAACTGCAGCCAAAGAGAGGAGTAAGAGAAACAACTCTGCAGACACCAAGAAGCCCACACTGGCGCAGGTTTGCTGGCAGGACTTGTGATCCCATGGGGGACACACGCTAGAGCAGCCTGTTCCTGAAGGACTGCACCCTGTGGAAGCGACCACATGCTTCATGAAGAACTACAGCCTGTTGGAAGGACTCACGTTGAAGAAGTTTGTGGAGGACTGTCTCTTGTGGGAGGGACCTCACGCTGGAGCAGGGGAAGAGTGTGAGGAGTTCTTCCCCTGAGGAGGAAGGAACAGCAGAGACATCATGATGAACTGACTACAACTGCCATTCCCTGTCCCCCTGCGCCACTCGGGGGGGAGGGGGTAGAGAAAAATCAGGAGTAAATTGAGCCCAGTAAGAAGGGAAGGGTGGGGGGAAGGTGTTTTTAAGATTTGCTTTTATTCCTCATTATCTTACCCTGATTTGATTCATAATATATTAATTTCCCCAAGTCGAGTCTGGTTTGCCCGTGACAGTAATTGGTGAATGATCTCTCCCTGTCCTTATCTCAACCCATGAGTCGTTCGTTGTATTTTCTCTCCCCTGTCCAGCTGAGCAGGTGAGTGATAGAGCAGCTTTGGTGGGCACCTGGTGTCCAGCCAGGGTCAACCCACCACAGTGTGCTTCAGCTCATTGTCATATTCATTAACTGCCTTGACTGCAATGGGAGTGTAATGCTAATCTGTTTGTTTGGATTAATTTCCCACAGCCAAACGGCCTGGGAAGAAGTTAAGTGTTCTTTCTGCATTTTACAGATATGTTACTTGAGGAAATCTAGTTCTGAATCAGAAGTATGGACTTAAGATTACTGTCCCTGCTGTTAATGTAGGTATTTAAAAAAAAAACAAAACGTTCCAACAAAGTGCCAGGTTGATGGTACTTACCACTACTTATCATGAATCACAAATAGATTTTCTGGCCTTACGTATCTTTAAAAAACACTTGGGTTTTTTAATACCATCATTCTTCATAAGCTGATGAGTAAGACTGAGATTTAGAGCCTCCCACCAAACATTCTTGCCATGACCCAATTCTCAAAACACATTTACAATATGAAATCCTCAATTTTGTTTTTCTGCTGTACATTGTTTGTGAAAATCCTCAAGACTCCCAGGAGCATTCTTTTCCTGTACTTCTGTATTCAGATGAAGATTCTCACCCTTCAGCATTTCTTTTGCAACTGAAGCTAATACAACTTTCCTTTGTAACTACACGGGGAGTTATCTGCATCACAAACTATGTCAGTGATTTTTTTATTTAGTCAAAATGTGAGTAAAACTGAATGTAGGATAACCTTCTCTCATCCTTTTGAGATCTCTGCTTAAATTTGTCTTGATTCAGAATACAGATTGATATTAAAATGAAGTTAAATGTTATAGGTGGCCCCATACCCATCTACAAAACCAGACATAAATCCTAGACTATTGAAGTTTCAGTACTGTGTGTATAGGCTTGAAATACCACACACCTGGGTGAAGGAGCAGTTAAGGAGAACCTCATGTACCTCAATATCTTATGATCTTAAATGCTCAACTCAAAAACCTGTTAGGAATACAGTACCTTTTCAGTCTGAACTAGCCATGGTCTTACCAGAGGGCCAGTCTGAAGGATTCTCAAAACAAAAGTGACCATTTAAATGTTGATTACCTTGAACTGAGATATTGCTCTATTGAACTGAGAAAAAATAGCACATAAATATAAACAAAGGATGTTTGGATAACAAGATGTAATGCTTACTGAAAAAGCTAAACATGACCAAAACCATTCCTGCAAATTCTTGCTGAAAGAGGAATTATTGCTGAGCTTGCAAAAAGGACTTTAAATTTTATTAAAATTATTTTAAGAACCAAATGCCATTTAATTTTAGAAAAATAAGCCCAAACAGAAAACAGCAGCAAGTTGTCTAATGATAATTAATATTTTAATTACAAATTGACTTTAGCAAACTGTGATCTGATCTTTTCAGACAAGAGCACCATAGGGCTTCTAGTACTTTTATTACAAAGCAGTAGCTCCACCAACTTTTTTACAGGCATATGCACTTACTCAACCACCGACCGCCACAAGGTGTCCTCTCTCAGTAATTGTTCCCTAATAGAGCCAGAGAACGGCACTCCCCTTTCAAATGGATTTTTTCCATTAAATTACAACCTCTATCTCTGAATTTAAGTGATTCTTTCTCCTCTGTTATACTCATTTAATTCTACTACCCAGGTGTTTGAAAGTGATTTGGAAAAATACTTAGATGCCTGAACATCTGGAAATAAAGTTTATACATTGCCATGTTACTATTGTATGGTAATGTATCAGATTTTCTTTCAGATTAAAAAATGTACAGCTATAGGTATGTAGATTCCGTGGAGTTTACAATTTAAAAAAAGGCATCGAACACCTTGTTAATAAAGGGGTCACCAGAAGTTCAGATTTGCCATAATAATTTTTTTTTCAGATGGCCATCATTGCATCAATGATATTTTGCCTCTGTTGGGAAGGTTTTCTACTCAGCGAGGACAGACGGTAGTCTTTCATGCCCCTGCTTCTTTTTGTTGTTTCAGTATTTATCTAAGTTCAACCTGTGCAAAGTGTGCTGGGTCTGAGTTCTGACTGTTTGCTTTGACGCCCCTGTTTGAACACTTCAAGTCCTATTCTTTCCCCAAACCTCTAGGGATCTCATAAAGTAAGCATTGCTCAGGACTCTCTTACTTTAAACTATATACTACCTAATAAATTCAATCATCACACAGAAAGGATCGAGTATGCTATGTAGGTTCTTTACATATCAACATTCAGTGCAAGCAGAAAAGGGACAAGGGGGAAAGAAATAATGGAAAAATCTGTAGGGCTTTTAGTGAAGGCAAACAGGAATTAATTCAAATTCTTATTCTAGCCATAATCTGTTCCCAGTGGTACCTAAGAGGGAAGAGTGGGAAAGGAGGGATCAAATGTCTCTAAGAATATACATTAAGGAGAAAAAATATCCATGCACATCAGGCCTACTAACAGCAAGAGTAATATAATTTTTTAATATAGGCCTTGCTATTCAGATTTAAATTACTCTTCTGCAAAAGACTCCCAGTGGAGACTGTAGAAGAAAAAATACAGTTATGTCTTCCTGTCCCATCTATTTTAAGCCCACTGACCAACAGGACAAAGACTACTAAAAGTACATGTGAACTCACAGTTGTTCTTTGGTATTTAAAAGAAATATATCCTGAATCAAATTTCTCCTTTATGAATTCAGCTAAATAAATGCCATAGGGAGTGAGGGCAATAGCAAACACACAAATAACCAGCTTCCCAGCTTCTGGTGGGCCCAATGACTTACAGCATTATCTTTCAAGTTACAGAAAATTAAGCTTTGAGTTATAGTATTTCCTTCACAGGCATTAAGAGGTGTTTGTATTTTGAGTTTAAACTGCAAACTGTTTAACGTAGGAAAAAAAGTATTTCAGTTTTCCCACTGTCAAGGGACAATACTAAGACATTTTCTTGGGCCTCCTGAGTATTGAGTTGTCTAGGGTGCAAAATGGAGATTAGTACCTGCTGTTTTAACAGGATCGTGTGATGCTAAGTGGCAAAACAGCAAATCTAGGGGCTTTAAGGTCATGAAGCCAGTTGCATAATACAGTCACTCCGACACCATAGTTACTGTTATTACAAAAGTGAGAACCATCCTGCATGTCAAGACCAGCCTTCCAACTAGACTTAGAAAATTATGTTTGGTTGCATGAAGGTTCTGAACAGCAGCCACACAATTTATTATAGGATGGAAAGAGGAATCTAAAACCAGCAGCTGATCTGCTGTGATCATTTGTCTAGATGTAGATAAGCTACAGAGCCAGTTCCTTAAAAAAAAGGATCGTGCCCCGTAAAGTCAGATATGGATCTTTGCTGCTGTTCTTTGCTTTACAAATTTGTTCTGTGTAGCCAACATCAAGCAGTGCCTCATTCTGTTGGTTTGCAGGTAACAGGTTGAAGTAATAACATCTGGAAAAGTCAAACCTTCAAGAAAAAATGAAGCGTATTGAAGGCTCTTGTCTTATGTCACTTTCTCAGTTATTCTGTATCTTACAAAACAGTGTCACTTTGTCAAACATTTTGTGCTGCTTGTTATGCCTGTATCTTGCAAATTTCAAAGACATTTGAATAGTAATACACAATGACCAGATAGACATCTGTCAAGCCCAGACATACCAGAAGCAATGATTTCCTGTGGCTGTTTGGGACAGAGTGATTGATCAGATATTCTCTTTTGCTATGACCTCCTGTAGAAGTCACAAGCAGAGTGTTTGCAGACTATATCTGCTTATTCATCCTCAGCCAAATTTGGATCTCTTAAGATTCAGAACAATCCTATATGCATAACAGAGAAAGCTACCACAGTAATGCAGATCCTGGGAAGAAGAACAGCCATGTTTTCCCAGTAACAATATCACAAATACACTGCAAAAGTAATTCCAACACTTAGGCCAATATTATATCGTTAAGTAGCAAGTGCAGGATTTTCAGTTCTTCCTCATTTGGTAAAGCTTTTAAAATCTTATCCAACATATCTTATTGTGTCTTTCATTTTTTACAGTCTTTTTCTCCTTGCTGGTATTGTTGCACATATGAATCATAAAGTGTATTTTCATAATATTGGGGGTTTGCTTTTCTTTTTTTACATGCAAGGTGGAACCAAATGCTTTAATTCTAAAAAAATTAACTATTAAAAATGTGAGTCACTAAATCTTGATGCTCTTAAGCACTTCAATATTAGCTCATCTACTATTTTAGACATTATAGAATATGGGAGTCAAACATTATTTGTCATTTACCTTAGTGGTAATATGTCAGGTGTCTAATATTTGCCAATACTGCAAGAATGTGTGTCCAGGCTACTACGCTTAGTGAGGCTGTCATTCAGCCATTCCTTTGGGCATACCACTGATTTTAGACATGGATCCATTGAACCCAAATCTCGCTTGATGACAGCAACGTAGTTCAAGACCTGGCTGAATCAGAAACCAAAAGAGGTTCATTTCAATCTGCAAGGGCAGCCATTAGAGAGACTCCAGTTTAAACCACTTACAAATAAGAATTTTAACGTATTTACATACCTTCTGTACTTGCACCTAGAGACAAATGATCATAAAGATACTGGACCACATTAGCTGACTTGCCCAAATTCATGCTTCAATTTAGTGGCAGAAACAGGAATATATCTGGTTTCTCAATATCTGTGAAATATACCATCTCCTTTCTGTCATCCTTCCCTTCCATTTCTGTTCTATCCTGTCACTCCCGCCCACCCCTTTCTCCTGCAAAAGAATTAAATGAAAAATATACAGAAAGGTCAAGGACAGAGAGTGTTGTTACTGATACTTAGAAGAGGTTTACAGTTAAGTACTGACCAGTACAGTCAGGAGTCATCCACTTATATTATCTTCCCTAAAAAGGCAAAAGATGAAGCATCGACTAGCAAATACATGCTATGGCCTTAGTATATCCAATCAGTGGATAGGTTATTAAAACAAGCAACATAATATATGATCCCTCATTATTATCCTTTGTCTCACTAAACATTTGTTTCACATCTATCAAACCATTCAGTGTTACTTTCTATTTTATATCATACTTTGAATTCCTGGAAAAAATAATTTATTGCTCATTGCTATGGCATATGGCAGAGTCAATAGAAAAATACAATTTCTGGATATTTTACTTTATGGGCTGTGTTTGCCTCCATTTCTTTTTCTGCAGCTCTTTCTCAGAGGCTTTGTACTCACAGCATCATGACTGCTACATTTACAGTGTTGGTCTCTAGATGAGTTTTCTTTTTTTGTTAGTCTCTCTGGATTCTTTAATGGATCTGATTGATCAGAAGACAATAGAGCCGACACTTTAATTCAGCACTACCCAGTCTATGTTTATGCAATTCCTTAAAGTGCACTGAAATTCTGAAACATCCTACTTTTGATTAAAACAACAAACATGTAAATTTTGCTCTGAGAACATCCAGCTTTCTTGTTCTCAGGTTTTGAATGTATCTGAAAACAGGAAGAGAGAGAAAGGAAATACTAGTTCAAGAAAAAACCCACACACTTTCAAATCAATATTATTGTGCAGCCATACTACAAAAGAAATTTAAGGGAGGGTTTTGAACGAAACAAGGATCACATTCTACACAAATGAACTTCTTAATCTCATCTAACCACAAAATCTTATGAAATAAAACCACCTTCTTAATCAGGCAAGGATCTGGAGCAAAAAAAGGAAGCATTAGCAAGCTGAGCACGTTTTGACCAGGTTGAAAAAAGCTCCAAATGGTCCTAGTAGCCTCAAACTCTGCAATCATCAGGGAATTCCTGACTTGTGTCATAGGAGCATCTAGGAACTTGAAAGTGGGGAATGGCTAGCCATTTATGACAAATGAAGTTTTGATCCAATTCCATCAGAGATTAACAGTGAAATCAAAATGTCTTTTTATGCTGAAGGATATTCGCCACATCTTAGTCTATTAAAAAAAAAAAATCCTCCCCAAATGTACATATGTAACATTTTACAGTACTGCTCCTTCAGACTTCCAAATATATAACATAATGTGTAACTTCTATAGACTTAATAAAATATATTAAAATATCTATTATAAAATTGCATGTTACATCAAATAAAGCCATGATACATAATTGGTTGGATGTTTCAGCTTAATTAAGCTGTGGTTTTCATTACAAGCCCACCCAAATTTACCATATTTGATGCCTTTGCAATGTTTCTTTTTTTTAAACAAAAAATTTCTCCCAATCTCAGGTATCTTTTAACATCTTGTTGTGAAGAACTTTTCATGTCATTCCTTCAACAACTTCATGAGTCTGGTTAGGGCATTTATTAACACTTGTTAAGAAGGTAATTCAAATATTGTGGAATTCCCATGTTTTCTCTTGAGAATCAGAGAGGTCCCAGCTATAAAACTTTCCCTATCCCTGGAGAGCTTAGTCTGGAATTTTTAGTTTTGCAGGGAAACAATGTCTTTAATCTTGCTTTAGACATTCAGACCGACTACTTAATAAAAAATAGAATCCGGACTATCACCTGACCCTGGCAACAGAAGGTTTTAATTTCACATCTAGCTTTTGGATTGCTATCATCACAATGAATGAATATGCAATGCATATTGCAGTTTCAGTAACACTTGTTAGGGATTGCCTACAGTCAGTAGGCAATTATGTCTATTTTTCTCTAACAAAAGTTTTTTCCTGAAAAAACTGTAGTAATGTAGACTACTCTCTTTCATGTACCTAGATTTTTTTGAGGAGATTTAAAATACTGACAGGACTATCAGGGGCATTCTAATTAACCCTGAGAACATGAAAATGGGAGGTGAAACACTTTGAACCACTTGTGAAAAATAGGATATTATCAGATAGTTTTTTAAAGCTTGGATGTCCTCTGTGGAAGTCATCACTGCCTTAGAATGTGCATTTGTTGAAAATTATTACTTATGTCACTAGACTGTCTTGTCTGAAGAAACGCTCTCTCCTGCACATTTTTGTTTGCAAATGTTGTCAATGGAGTGCACTGCTGTTTGAATAATACTGTAGACCTACTGGATATGAATTTGGTCTCTCACTGGAGAAAATGGGAGTAATTATCCCAAGTCATAAAAACATGTTGGTTTCAAATAAGTTTAAGGGCACACTCAGGGCAATATAGTGTTTTTTAATAAAGATCTCAATGTGATCAATAAATAATAAGATATTAAATCTTAAATTCACTCTGAGGTACATAGTACCTGTTTATAAAAATGGATGAATTGAGCACAGAATTGTGTCAGATTTGAGATAAATTTCAGGAGGAAGGATGATTTGTGCTGATGCGCTGCACTGGGACTTGAATCATCTTGGATCCGTTCCTAGCTCTACCCTCAACTTCACCTAGAGCCTGCTGCTTTGGTCAACATTGAAAAGGTATTTAGATATTTGAAGATATAGAGAGGTGTCTACTAAGGTTTTGAAAACACTTAACTACACTAGGCAATTATATCCTCTTGACTTTGAATTGGAGACCTGATCTCAAATGTGGCCTGTACACAAATTCAGCAACTGAATCAGAAAATTAAGTCAACACCTCCTCACTCCTGGAAACAGTTCACTTTCAGTAACTGACAGAATTTGAGTTGCTGTGATTTAGGGCATATTTAACCATCCATAGGTCTTCATTCTGAAGGTTTCCTGCTCTCCACCTCTCATGGTCACTAAGTAGAGGATTTTGAAAGGATATACTTTGGTTACCAGAATAAATCCCATCATTTAACTAAGGACATCAATTTCTGTTTGAGGTTTCTTCGTCCTTCTTTTTCCCCTCATTAGAGGGCAAATGTATTAATGTTCTCTTATTATTGAACTTACCACTTCTTGGGTGACTAAGTAACATGAAAATTAGAGTATTTGGAGAGCTCCTCAAATGACGATAAAATCGTATTTCCACCCACTTGCTTGCCATTTGCAAGCAAGCAAGCAAATGTTTCTAAAGTAGCCTGGAGGACATACTTGTCATACATGACAAGAATACATGCGCCAACTTACACTGGTAGCAAGAAGAAAGTCCTGTATTTTTTTATCACAGACATGTAAAGAAGGTGGAACCCTTCAACTTTAAGCACAAATATCACAGTGATATACACAACATATTTCATATACCACCTTTGTCCTGACCCAAGGTTAATACTATCCTTTGATCAGGAATCCTAAAACAAACATAAAAACAGCTGGACTGGAACACTGCAAAGGAAAAGCTGAGTCTTTCAAAGCCACTGGAAATATAAACACGATAACCTTTAATTTCAGTAAATAAAATTCACCTTTGAAAATTTCAGCAGAGATTACCACTACCTCTTGCCAAAATATAAGCCTTATAAATTAAGGTTTTGAGCTGCTTAAAAGATCATTCTGGGTTTAGTTAAAATTTCTTTTTCTAGGAATGTAGAATGGAGATGTTTTTCTTTCTATAGCCCTCCCCTTTTACTTAAAGCATTTTCCTGATGATTTCTAGATACAAATAGACTTTCCAAATAAGCATCTTAATTTAATGAGTTTTCATGTTTAGAAAAGAACTGCAGCTTTCACACTTCAATCAGTATTCTGTAGGAGTTTCTACAAGGGTTCTGTTGGGAACAAAGCAACATTAATGAAAATATACATCCAGAAGAAAAAAACAGCTGTCAATCCCTAATTTATGTATGTTTAAACAAGTACATTTGTACAGTTGGAGTCAATTTTGAAATTCAAATGAGTTTGTACATACTCCTAGCCCGTCTGGAGTTACTGTAGCGGTATATACAATATATAATATATACAATATAAAATGATCAAAAGAGACATGAAGTGAGCACTGAGACAGAAAGCTCAAATGATTGAATCTCTTTCCGAAAAACAAAATTAGAAATACCTCTCTCTCATTCAGTAATAATCTAAAATAACTCAGCAGAAAGTTGGTAAAAAACACAGGAAGAATTCTTAACATGATCACTGAGTGGAAGTAAAAGCAGATAATTGCTCAAAGATCCAACGCAATGAAAATAGTCTCATTATTTCATTAAAAGTTTATGCAAAAGATAAAAATATTAGTTTAAAATGGAGATACAACGTACAAAACAGAAAATGCTTTTAGAAAATAGCAAAATATTTTAAAACCACCAGAATATTTACACTAAAATCTAATGGTTATAATTTAAAATATTCTTGTAACTTTTTAAAGGCGTCATGGCTCCAGTTCTTCTCAGTGGGTAGGACAAGACAAAACTTTCACAGTATATAATCACAATACATATAATTGTGCTGCTATGAAGTCACAAATGCTGCCTGCAAGGATCTAACTCCATGTTGTGTGGGTATAGGGCTACTTATTTTAACTATTCTTACTCCAGATGCACAAGAAGAAGGTCTGCAGTTCACTGCAAATTTATTTATGCCTCGTGGCGTGCTCCTAAGAACATCGTAAAAATTATGATAAAAATGTGGAAAAGAAGAATGTGTGTGCATCTACCTCATGTTTTCTTGTAGGAAAAAAAAGGATCATCTCAAGTTAGAACTTCCGTCTTTATATAGTTAGAAGATCCAATTGCCCTCTCATTGAACAGGTAGTTGATAACCACAAGCCGCTATTCCACAGGCATTAATAATCACTTTGCTTCCATTTTAACTTTCACATAGTTGCTCTTGTCATGTACAGATTATACTGCTGTGAGGTTACTCA
Organism: Phaethon aethereus; assembly: GCF_964289735.1. NCBI lineage: Eukaryota > Metazoa > Chordata > Aves > Phaethontiformes > Phaethontidae > Phaethon > Phaethon aethereus. Next base: position 21,575,644 of record NC_138580.1, read on the forward strand.
CTGCATGACACTTTGCTTTTAACTTCTTGGGAAATGTATGTTCCACTCAGTTGCAGACCCACACATTGATCTCCCACAGGCCATAGAAACGTCTATGCTAAACATCAGGCAGGCTGTATGTGTGTTTACCATTTGCCTTTGTCAATATAATCCTGCTCTGTAAAGATGATTCACAATTTGAGAGTGGTGTTCCTAGTAGTGTAAACTGGGGGAAAAGCTGTTTCAAACACCTACCATAGTATCTAGGATGTCAGGACTGTATAACCCTGGGGACTCCTACTGTTGCCAACCCCGTGGTCAGATCTAAATTCAATAAAGTGGCACAAATTGCTGTAGCCATAATAATCCTTCATGGAAAAGGATGCCCCAGTGAGAATACAGTAATACATTGAGATGACACATCATTGCATTCTGGGAAGCAGTTACCAAAACATGATATGGTCAAGGAACTTGTATGCTCCCAAATACTGCAGAAATCATACCAAATGTTGGGATGTTCCTTGCATATAAACACATACATATTGTCTGCATACAAAATAAATGAATAATTAAAATACGTAAAGTAAACTGATTAAGCCATTTGGTTTGCTATTTAAAACAACAGGCTTACACAGCACCATGAAATATTTATCCACTATGTTTTCCTTTTGTTGATCTATTTTTCTGAATTGATTACCTCTGAAAGCTTTCCCGACATGAGCTTTTTTACGCTGACAAAAGGGAGGTGAAGCGAAGCACCTTGATTAGCTACAATACAGATCAGCTTCTAGTCAAGCTTACCAGACCAGGAAGAACAGAGAGCACGTGGTCAGAAGACTGCATCTATCGCAAGTTACATTTTATGGGGAAGAGTAATCCACCCTCACATTTTTACAGAAAGCAGAAAAAATAGCAGATAATAATTACAGCTGAGCTTTTATATTGGCTGGCTCAGTTCTTTTGAGAAATAGTAACAGAAAGGTTAGACTTGATTGTCCTGCAAGCTGTAGTTAAAACAATTAATGTGCTGCCTCATAATCAGCAGGTTTCAAACAAGGAGCCATGCTTTGAGCCATGCCTGGATTCCTAAGGTCACCTGCCTGTAGCAAACTTGGATTTTACTTGACTGCAGCTGTGTCAGTCAGTGTACATTGTCTATTCACGTGTCCTTGAAAAAATACACTTTTTAACAGAAACGCACAAAAAAGTTTTTATGACTAACTACTGAACTTAAAAGGCAAATAGACTTGCTGAACTACTTCTGCATAGTATATTAACATCCTCTAAGGGAATATAACGTTTGTACTTTCCATATATGAGGATCTAGCCCTACCATTAAGTTCAGCCTTCTAAAGCCTGTGAATACCACTGCTTACACTGTGCATGAAGATGGAAAAAGATGTATCTATAACAGCCACAACTGTTAGGTTCCTATTTTAACCAGCGCTAACCAGGTGCATCACTAGCTTACCTTCCAATTGAACCCACTTAATTTTTAGTAATTGTTCTGACACAGATTATCATAAGTAATGTGTTACCTGCCAGTGAAATAAATGAGATCTCATTATTTCCACTATGATTTGATAAACTAAGCCCAAAGCACATATAGAGGTTTAGTCTATACATATTGTCATTCAGTTACAAATCTCTTAGGATTTCAAAAATTTGGGTTTTTTTCTTTTTTTGCTTTGTAGGTAGAATGTAGTGAAAACAGTATTTTCTAACAAATAAGCTTTTACTGAAATTGTAGTTTCATGGATTTACTATTTCCTAATTTATGGAAAACATGTAAGTACTATTAAAAATTATTACTAAATCCTCTAAGAAGTCCACACTGAGTCCCAACAATAAGCTTCATCAAATAGCTGTATTATTCAAGAAAAGAAAAAAAACCCAAACAAACACAAAAAACCGCAAACAAAAATGTGATACATTTGCATATACATTACAGATGTTATGTTCCAGCAAAGGCAAAAAAATTGTGCTGTCTAACATGGAAAGATCACTATTACAATGATAATCCTTGGTAACGACAACGTCTGTATATGTCAGCGGCCAACTAACTCCTGAACAATTTAGGGGGGACCTGGAGAGCTTTCTAGGCCTGATCAGCCTCTACAGTCATCTTGAATCTTTTGCGCAGGCCACAAATCATGTAATTTAGGTGCCCTATAGCAAGTCCAGTTTGTGTCGTGACATGGAAGACGACACAGCCCGAACCCAGAAAGATGAAAGAGTGATAGCATCAGTTTTATGCACCTTGTTCTAACACTCCTCAGCTGCGATTGAAACTGAGATCTAGCAATAACTTGATTCCTCCTAAATAAACCGGTGTTCTCTGAATATACTATATCTTGTCATAAAACCCTTAAATAATTCTTATTTAATTAGCAATAATTAAATAGCAATCCTGTCCTAATTTTAACAGTTACCTATGTAATAATATATGTTGAATGAACTATCAAATATGGCTGTGAATGAAATGAAATGCCAGATTTGCAATGATGCATGGTAGACAGTTAAATTGGATTATATACCATAAAATTTGTATAAGACGTATAGTAATTTCTTCCCTTCACAAGAAGTGCCTGCAAATGCCACAAAGGACTGATTAGCCCTTCTGCATTATAGGGAGGCTTGAGGACTACAAACAGTTTGCTCAAAAGCTATTTCCTACCATCCAATAAAAAAATAAAGTACCATTTCTCCAGCTGTGTCTGCCTCTCTGGATAATTACAAAAAGTATTCATTGTGTCCTCTGTATTACAGTATCCATGAAGATAAGGACCCTGACAATTCAGTGTCTGAAACCTACTCCCTTTTTGCAAAATCAAAATGATCACTTGAGCATGCTTTTGCCAGCATCAGTCATCTCAGATCTGTATACGCAAGGACTACAAGCCTTGCAAATAACTGCTCCTTTGCTGTAAATAATTCTTATTATGTACATGCAATTCTTTAACAAAATAATTAATAAAATCCTTAACTTTCATTACACACCGTATAATTTGCAAAAAATTCAAAAAATTCATTCATTCTTAATAGTATTAGTAGCAGAAGTTTACAATAATCATTACCTAAAACTACAGTTTTGCAATTTATAACAGAATTAATTAAATACCAAGTAAAGAAGTTGCTAATGTTTTTACTTTTTGACTACTGCATTTTTTCACTATTAATTTCAAATCTATAGAGATTTCAGCTAAATGAATGTGTACTCACTACTTGATAACTCTATTTGACAGCTTGTATCATGCAAAATGTATAAAAATATTTTTCTTATTACAAGACAGAACACACGGGTTTTCCGATTTTTCCTTTCTGCATCCTTAGGATAAATGCAAGATCGAGAGTTTAAAAGAGATGCAGCACACGGTAAGGATGAGGTTGAGAATGATATCAAACTTGTCAAAGCATCAGTGGAAGGGTCAGAAGAGTCATCTAAGCTCTTCTGCCAAAGTGCCTAATTCAAATGCTAGTGTTCAGCTAACTCAGAGTCTATTATTCCATTCATGTTTCTATGAATATTAGAGTCCCTTGTACATGATAATTTGGCTTCAAAGCTTCTCCCTAAGGTGAAGAGAGGAAATGCACACCTGACCTGATGCTATTACAGTTTGTGGCTGGAAAAAAAACCACTTCTGCAAACTATTTATGATATGTGTATTTAACATCTCCTAATGCTGCTTTGCAATTAGTAATTTTTAGCAATTAATCCCTAACAATGGGAAGAGATTCTTTTAAGTTACATTCCCTACTACCAGTCACACAACGTAAAAACACAGGCTGACTGCTGCTGTCATCAATACATCAGTTCCATTTGCATGTGTGTACTGCCACAAGCAGAAAGGACAGAAGCTTGAAGGTCAAAGAGTGTAGGGAAGCCCAACGGAAATATAATGTGAAATTTCTATCCATGCTTCTAGGAACGTAGAAGATTACAGTCTGAACATTATCTTGATACCACATTATGAATGGTTGCAAACATTCTACATAAAATGGTACACCCTTGCAACTCATTTGCTTTTGAAACCAATAATTTCAATGACAATTTATGATCTCTAGTGAAAAGCAACTAATTTCTAAGATTATTTTTAATGCAAAAAAAAAAAAAATCAATGTGCAATACAGACCTTTAGATTGGCTTCTTTCTGCACACATCCTTAAGGCCACACGTTATTTTTATGCTTTTTAGTGTTCAATATATTTCACAGCAGAAGTACAGGGACACTGCAGCTACACAATGTTTTCACTAATAGCAGCCTCCAAGAGAAAAAGCCAAGAAATGAGCCAATGATAAATATTTTATTTTCTAAATGAGATAGAAAGTCTGAATTAATCCCAAAACATCCAAAACGTTAACCTTTGCAAGCCATGAGTGACATACAACTTTGGGGGGGAGGAGTAAAAAATGACTATGCAGAACCAGAACATTAGAGCACCTCCTCTGATTATCAAAATGCACTTCCACTGCAGATGTGAGAACTTACAGATTTTGCCAGGAATACAAACAGAAGCTGCCTTGGCAACTGCAGTTTCACATGGGCAGGGAAAGTTTCTCTCCTGAGTGGAAAGACAACCAGATTCTCTCTTAAGTTTTATAGTTACTGCTCTGTCCCTCCCCTATAAAACAGGTGGTAACAAAACATTACACATGTATTCAATATGGTCATGGTACAAATATGACATAGGAGAGCTAGAGGAATAGCCGTCACACATTTGTCTCAGCACTTGTGACTTCATCAGAAAGAATCTAGAATAGGAGCAGAAATTTATACTGCTGTACCCTGTAAACACACAACCCCTATGAAGTCTTTGCGAACCATCTTATTTTACATAATGACTTCATTTTCTGGAAGTATTTGTACAAAAGACAACACAAAGACCTTGCATTACTTAAAAAATTAGGCAGTATTGTGTGTTTTGTCCTTTTTGAAAGCTGTACTACAAAGATGAAGACAGTTATTAGAATGCTTTATAGCTCTGCTGTTAGGAAAGAGTTTGAGTAAAGTTTCACATATAAAGCTCACAATGACATTTTTCCTATACCAAAATTTAATTTAAGAAGGATATGTTGTATTTTAATAAAACATATCACAGATTTCAACTATATTTTTATGGTTCTCTACAGAAAATGGAGCAAATTGTATTTTACATCCACTAAAGTTCTCTTGATGATGCTTTAAGATAAATTTTCTCGGGTTTTTTTGAGTGCTATAGTATTTACATTTTCAAATTATCTGCCATTCTATATTCCCAGTAGTAACTCTTGTTATGATTATTTTCTCTTTTTACCATATGTTCACTATTATTCAGTTGTTGAAGGTACTTTGAAATGCATTCTATGACTGAGCATATAATCCAGGAACAAGTTATGTGTTGATATGTTCCCTGATCATTTTCTCAGGGAAAGAATAGATCATTGATTTGATTATTTCCACACTGTACACATACTCTATGGCTCAGTTTAGCCTTAGATTTCACAATTGGTTTTGTACAAAGTACAAAATGTTTATGTAAAAGGCTCATTAGATTAACTAATGTGTTTTCCTGTCAGGGAAGACCTTTAAGAACATTTTCTGACTTCCAGTTATGAACCAGAAACTCATTATGACAAAACAGGGTTAACGCCCAACTATTTCATTGAAACCCCAAAATTCAGGATACACTTCACTGCATGAGATAGAATGACAGGTTATTCTTCTGTCCTAATTTTCTCCATCCAGGAATGGAGAATCAGAGATATAAGAACTGTATGCTCAGCACAGAGCTAAAATAATTCCATAAAATAACAGTGAGAAAAGTCACACTCAACACACTGAAATCATAAGCTGCAGGTAAGCTAAATTTCCTGAGCCACCTCAGCTTTAACATCTTCAACATCTCAACGATGAGAAACTTCACTCTTGGGAAAGGGGAGGGGGAGGAAAGGAGGAAGAGAAATAAACCCAAACAACTGTATAAAAAATAATAATAATCCCATTTTTACTTGATGTAAAATCTCATATGCGATATTGTGCCAAATTCTCCTTATCCTTGACAGTTCCTTCTGCCATTGCAGTTCACCCCAAATGATACGGTCCAGGTAATTTAGCTCTTTCAGGTAAATTGTGCCAAAGCACCTGTGTGACAAGTTCTCTGCATAATTGTTAATAATTCATACATTAAAGAAACAAAAAAAGTTCATCGGGATGTAAATAAGCCCATTTTGTGTCAATGTTAAGATAAACAGAACGGTTCTAAGTATTTGCATAGCTTCTTTGACTGTAGTTTAATGGTGCTCATGTAGAAAGTGTGCCTTGTGTTATACGAGGCATCATAGAAAATGACCGTCATGGTCCTTCCTTAAAATCTTCAACTCTAAGAACGGCTTAGTGAGGATGTTCAAATGTGCAGCCATAAAAAACAGCTAGAATTTCAAACACAAAACCTGCCTGCAAAAGTCAGTCAAGGCTAACTGCTAATAATGTATTCTGCTTAACCAAACATTTAAAAGCACAGAAAGGGAGCGTTAATATCCCAATTCCCCCACCCTGCACAAATATAACACACTTAAAATAGAGCTAAATAAGTTCTTTGCATCCCAGTCCTTCTGTGGTGTGAATGATTTGTTATGTCATCATCCAGAAGTCCCTTCCCTGAATCCTCACTCAGTTGTAGCTCTAGGAGGAGACTAAGTCTGGATGTTCTGTCATTGTATATATCGAGTCTTGCCTATGTCAAAGAAATGCATTCTTAGTTTTGGTGTTCTTGAAAGGTTATAACCCAACACAACCCCAAGAATGTTGCTACTAAGACTGACCAAAAAATTACGGATTTTTTAGTATCATTATTCAATACTTCATACTTTCCTTTTACATTGTTATTCCAACATATTCAGGTATTCAGTTAAAATGAAAGTTCTATTTTAACAACTAATAGTTATAAAGTAGGATTTCTGACAGTTACATAGAATACCTTACAACTGTGCTTCACAACTTTAGTTAGGATTCTTGGTCCAAGGCTGCCTAGGTACCTATGCTAGGTACTGTAGGAATGGCAGGTAAGCCAGCCTGTCCAGCAGAGCTCTTATCTACAATTCTGACCAGATGAAATGGATGGCTAAATAGACAAATAGTAGTAGGATAGATGGCAAGTGATGGCAAAAATTTGTGTATCTGCAGACATTAGCAAGGCTAGATCAGGGCAGAAACAGCCACAAACCTCATGGGTCTGGTGTTAACATTGACCAGTCTTGAATGGAAACAGATTCTTTTGAAAATCACTTTGCCTCTATCATCAAACTAACTGTGTTCTGGAGCTAAGGTAGTTGCATTGCAATGAAATAGGCATTTATATCTGACACGGAAAATGCATTTCTTATGCAGGTTGTACACCATATTTGGTGTCTCTCCACAATTCAGTTCATTGCTTTTAAGTAGGTGGACTTTCTAAAAGATGCAACAGGCGACTTCAGTGTTGCTTACTAGCAACTAGAACAAACTTCTGCAACAAATTCCTCAATTTTGTTTTTAAAATGTTTTCTTTTTTCTTTCCAGTAAATACAAGAGTGTGTTATCACTCCAATTTAAACACAAGAGGTGAGATGTACCTGCAGAATCAGTAACACTGCATGAAAAATCTCCTAGGTGGTGATTCAAAACTTACTAAACTTAACAAGAGGGCTTCCTGGCGCTCAGCTGCAAACATACGTGCACATCTACATTTAGTCTCTGACTCAGTGGCACATCTGAGTGACTATTTTGTTACTGGTGTTGCATTTACAACTGTATACACTTAAAGACTATATTAATATTGAAATTCTGATGCCCTTCAACATAGTGGAGCAAGTTGCTGAACCCAGCACTCTGCTGAACTAAACATGACAGTTTATGACTGTTCACCAAGCCCAAAGATGCACAATTAAATATGTATTAAGTGCAATTGTTTAATTAAGTGGTGTGCTTGCAGCATAAGATATGTGTTATACTTAAGTAAAAGAGAGTATTTTACCTTGCTTGGTGAGGTGGTTTGACTATTGTCTTCACTGAAGAACAGACGTGTTCTAAGAAGCTCCCATGGTAGAATTCAGGTACTGCTGAAGGGTAACCAAAGATCAGAGACACATACACCTAACTAAAGGGTCTAGTTGAAAGTATATTACTGCCCATCTGTAAATGTGAACTGCCAATGAACTGCATGGCGCAAGTGGGACACTAAACGTTTAGAAATATTTCAAAGTGGACAGACTGAAGAAATTAATAGAATATTTAATAAGAAGATACACTGTGGAAGCCTGGCTGTCAGAACGAGGACATGATTATATCAACTTGAACAACCCTGGCTTTGTTACTGAAACCGACGACTGAGCAAGAACCTTGAGCAAGTGAACTGTCTTTGATACATGAACAATAAGGAGCTTCATACTGTGATAAACAACTTAGAAGAAACTAGAGACTGCAAGATCAGGGAATGGGTGGTCTATGGGACGACATGTAAAATGACAGTTACCAATCAACAATTAGACTTGAGCGCATGATCAGCTGCTTGTGGCAAATGGGGAACAATGTCCGGCGCGTGGACAGTGTGTTAACCTATAAAAGCTGTGCATTTTGCTATAATAAACGAGAATGACCATACCCACATTGGGACTCATCATTACTCCGGTTTCGCCTTCCCACTCCGGCAGCATCACACAGCATGAAAACACTTGTAAAAAAGCAATAGAAGCAGAAGGAATATTACAAAGATAGAAATGTAAGAAAAGCTGTACAGAAAGACACCATCTGCAGATGAGACTGATTTCAGTCTGCAAGACAAAAAAAAGGATATAAATTTTATCAGGAAAGTATACAGAGATCAAGTTGATATAAATTGATGTACATTAAGCAATTAACTGTAGTAATGGGATTTGTATGTGGTGGTCTCATCAGAAATAGACAAAAATGAGACAGTTACATTTCTGTAGATTCAAGGAAGAATTCAGTTGACTAAAATGCATTGTGAGTTCTGCTGGCAAGGCAAGTGTAGCATAAGAGCACTTAGAAGATGCAGAGACAACAACAGTGCCATGTGAACACGAGAAGCCACTGGTTCATTGTCTTCACTATTTGGTTTGTCCAATGGAGAATACAGTGGAAATTAAGTACCACGGAGCAGGATAAGTTGGAAAGGGAGATTCTGCTTTAAAACCTTCACAATTATTTTGTTTGTCATTCAACTTAAGGTAGCTCACAAAAACTGTGTCTAAGTTGAACTAACTATGTATGAAAAGCAAATCAAGAGCATTACTATATCAACAGAAAGAAAACAGTCCTTGCAAACACAAACAGGAAAGTATTAAGTAATTCATATAGCTGAGCATTTTGCAAAAAAAATGCTCACTGTGAATTGCTTATGGATATCTGGTTTTATGACTGGAAAACTGATCTTGAAACTCCAGAAAAAAATTCCATGTCATTAATTTTAAATTCAAAGCAATATTGAAAAGAATTGTACAAAGATCAATAAATAACTATAATTATTGAAGAAAACTATGAATAAAACATTAAATTGCAGGCACTTCGCACCATCAACTATATTTCTATTTTTATATCTCAACTTTCTCTGAAAAAACAAAGAAAATGAAAAACTTTAAAAGAAAATTATGATTCTTTTACTGAAAGCAAAAGAACCTTGAACACCTTCTTTGTTATGAATAAAAATTACACTGAAATGAAAGTCAGCTTCCAATACCATATTATTTAAGTAGAAAAGAGCAGGAATTTGTTCAAAAAGAGAGAAATTGCAGGGTAGACTCCTTCCAATATAGCATGTACATTTTTGGGTACAATACATATATTCTGATGTACCAAGTTTTCTGAACATCGGCATACAAAAGTATATCTCAAGAAGGTAAAAATTATCCCTAGAGATTCAACTGAAGCAGCAGTTACAAACAATTACTTTCTCGTTGTGTCGGAAGATCATGGTGCCTTGAAAACTTAGTTTGAAGGTCTCTCTGATTTCTACAGTAATTAGATGAGAAAACTGTATGATCTTTTGATGTTTTCCATTTTACAGTTGCTGTGTAGACCAAATAGCTAAAATGTTTTTCCACAAGAATATATGTTGTATACGATCCGAAATAAATTGTAACTGAATTTTGTGTATTTTTGGTGTAAAACATTTTTGGTATAATTTTATGTTTTTTCATTATGTAACAACTATCGCTTCAATGAGTATGATGTCAGTGCAAGACTTCTGTTATAAAGGTACGTGGATTAAACTACATTAATCACAGAAACTATTTCTGCTTCATAATGTAAACAATGTTTCATTTCTTTGTAATGGTTCTGCTTAAACATTTATACCTATCTCTTCTGTTACAGTATGGGATTTCTACTTTCTGATTCTTATCAAAAGCTGATGACTTTTTTCCTGCCTCTTAAATTTGTGAACTCATTCTTTTTTAACTTACTAAGTAGTAATTTCCTTCCATTCAATATGCTATTTTTCAAACATTTATTTTGCAAGTATTTAGTATGTGTCATAGCAAGTTTCTGCCAGGTGGTCTGTACCACTGGCCTTGCATTGCCTTAATTACTACCATCCAAGCATTGGTCAAATGCTTTTAAAAACCACTAAGCTGCACATGCCTCAGTATGATCTTGATACTGCGCAGCATTCAGCACTCTTCCTCTAATGCAGAAAAAACATCACAAAATAATCAAGCTCTTGTTTTTTTAATACAGAAGTAGTTCTATATGTGAAATAACCATATATTTAAAATCAAGTACAAGGGACATAAGTCCGCAACGCACACACCACATTATTATATTTACTATTAATTATTGTGAGATCTAGGTATGTGTTTTAATTTTCAATTTCATTAGCCCTTCTCTCCTAGATCCAAACTCTTTTATCATTTTAGCAAGCTCTGTCCTGATGCAAGATGCTGAAGCTTCCTCATCCTCTTAGCCTATTCTGCAATATTCAGAAACCCTTGTCTGATTTATTGTCCAATTTATTGTCCAAATTTATTCTTGACCAATAAACACAAATACAGTAACACATCAATATCCGATTCCATATCTGTCAAAGCTAACGATACCCCTATACTGAATTCAGTAGACTCCCTAATTGGCAATAACTGACAAAGGAAGCTACAGATTTTGTTTCACAAATCAGACACTCTTCTATGTCTATTTATTAATAGAAAGTTAACTGCACTGTTACTGAACCAAAAATACTGACTGGATGGCATAAATACAAAAATAACCATACTTTCAAAGGCCAGTTACATGCTATTTACTTGTAACTGGTGAGGATCATCAGGCCAAGCTGGAAATGTTTTAAGTTCAGTCTTTGAAATAGAAAATGGTACTAAAAATGCTGGACACAGGATGATCATTGAATCCCTTCTCCCTTCATGCACAACATGCGTTACATGTATTCCCAACATCCAATGAGTAAAGTAATACTGAAAAAAGCCTCACAAAACTACCATTTGCCAAAGGAAGAGAGTAGGAGAGATCCAGAATACTGACAATCCTAGAACCGTCCTGGATCAAATGAAAAGTCTGTCTTTCTGCTTCACATGGTAGCCAAAAGATGACTAAGGAAGACTGGAGAGAAGAAAAGAAAATAGTATTTAAAGATATTAAAAAAAAAAAAACCACAACACACCTCAGCAAGAACTGAACCTGTTTGAAAGATTTATTCAGTTTAACTACAGTTTGAAATAATTTCCTGACCCATATGTCATAATATAAGGATTAATATTTAACACTGGATAGAGATTGCCTTCAGATTCCAATGTCAAACTTTAGGCTGGAGCTTTAGACAGAACTTTTGTTTTGTGCAGTGACCAGCAACAACTTAAATTTGTAAAGTAGATTTTGTTAGGGTTTTTTTTAATTGCACCTTCATGTAGGGGACTAAGACTTTAAATGTTACATAGGTGTGGCTAAGTAATGCCAAAATACAAAACACCTGGTAGGACTGTGTTGTAATAGAGCACTCTTTATAAATGTAGGCAGTAACAGCCAAGTTACTACCTACGTGATAGGTTTATCACTGAGTCAATGCCAAACACTGAATAGTAATAGGAAAAAAGTACTGTCTAATTAAAAGGACCATAAGGCTTTAAGAACTGATCTTAAAATACAAGAGAAACAACAGACGTGATCCATGTTACACTGAACCCATTTCTGTATAATTAACATTGTAAATTTTTTTCGTAGTAATTTAACTATTCTACTATTAAAAGAAATTATATGTCTACTCTTATACCAGTTTTGATCAGAATAAAATAGCGAATTTTAATGAATCCTTGCATTCTGCTACATTCTCTGCTTCAGCAGAGAAAAGCTAATACCACTAAGACAGCACCAAAGTAGGAACAAAACCAGTATCTTGAATAGTTACTGACTGAGGGTGACTAAAATTGTTTGTGTAACAGTATCTTTAGTGCGTTGTAGGCAAAAATAGAAAAATGATCACTATTTCAGAATGCACATGCGAACTACTGCATGGACAAAATGCCCTTTTATAATGACTGATGCTTCTCTAGCCTCTGTGGTGCCAGTGTTGATACTGCACTAGAAGGTGAGTGCCAGTGAGTCCTTTAGATCTGTGAGTGAGCCTCACAGAAGCCAGTAAACAGCCTCCAATCTTGGAGCAATATCTTTGCACTGCCTTCAGAAGAGTTCAGCCTGATCAACAAAGCAAAAATTTTGGAGATCATGAACATGTCTGGCTGATTAAAGAACACATGGCTTGACTCTTGCATAACCCATATAATGGCGCCTTTCAAAGAAAAAAAACTACTTAGAGCCATAATAAATCAAGTAATTGTCCCACTCTAAGAAAGCTACGTGTATCAGGAAAGAAGTTTATCAGCCTGTAATAGATTCACTGTCTCACAAACCATGGACAACCTGGTCTAGTGAATTAACTAAACCATGATTTTTTTCTCCCTCTGCAGTTCCTTAGCAACTCAGAAGAATTGGTCATGATAACATATTCACAAGTTCATTCAGAAATAAACAGGACAGTATACTGATAGGCATTTTATCAGACAGAAAACAGTAGTCTTCTGCAGCTGCTTCCCATAACTGTTATCCCTGCCTTACGAGGTAACATGCGGTATTATTTCACTTCCTATTTCCACATTCACACTAAGCTGTCATGAAGTGTATCAATGCCACTACACCTCTAGAAATCCATTGCACATAGCCCCCCCTCAACATGTGGTATAAGGTCATTTCCATAGGCCTCTTTGGTCTTCTTGTGCTCAAAAGAAAAAATTCTGTTGAAAATTACTCTGAAATCCTTTTGAGCACAAGACCAAAAAGGCCTATGGAAATGGCCCGATACTACATGTTGTAAAAAAATTCCTGTGCTCCAGAGAGCTCAAGTTTTGTACTTGTACATGACTGCGAGCTACATGTGGTGGTAGCATATTTGTTACCTTACGTTTTGCCTTTCAAATCAGGCACACAGTGAGGATGCAAAGTAACTTGCCTTCTAATATCTTATTTTTTAAAAAAGTTCATTTTGAAAGCAAATTTTTCTGGATTTGAAACATCTTCTGGATGTTTATGGTATCACTCTGGGAAAGCAGAAAGTGAAGATATCCTTCATTATTTGGTTATTAGTTTTTCTGAAGGCATGATTCCATCAATACCTCCAACATCTGTTTATAGCAATGTTATTTAGGTCTCTGCATGCAAGTGATGTAATTTTACTATCCTGCACTTCAAATCAAAGTGTGCATTCTAAATTCCCATAGTTTAATTGTGGTATTCTCTTTATAATTATTTGCAAAATTATCGAGCTTTGCTTCTTCAGTGGAAAAATCTAGGAAAAAAATTCTCTCCTTTTTAAGCTTACTGATTAAAGAAGCTATATGATCTATATTTCTTCACCTTTTCTAGTGTTAGGAAATGTGCTGACCATCTGGAATCCTTGAGGTTCTTTGAAAAGAAGGAAAACCAGAAACCCAAAGTGTGACTTGCCTGAGAAAGAAAATTCGGATTTATAACGTAAAAAAAAAAAAGTTGGCTCAAATGAAATAGTTCATATTTACAAACATAACACATTAGCAAAACTACATATTAAAATATATGCTGATTAACAGAGACTAACAGAACATTCACCTAATCTGCAGCAAGTTTCTATAAAAACTTCCTTTTGAAATAAGTGTTAATATTCAAGTTTGAGCATTTTATATTTGGTATGTCTCACTCAACAGGTCCTTATTTGATTTAATAATTGGGATGTGTATTTGTCTTCAAAGACAAATTAAAACACAATGCTTGTAAAACTATAGGTAAGTATTTTTGTAATGGAAATGTTTAATTAAGATACCGTAAATGGGACAAGACAGTTCAGCCACCTAAGGTACAAAATGAATTATACACAAAATGAGTTGCCACCTTATCAAATCTTACCAAAGCTGAGTAATTGACCTAAATAACGTGTCTTCCAATGCACTGTTCCATGCGGCTCTCCTCTTTTCACTGGAGTTTGACAAATTGCTAAGCTACACTAACAGTGGTTGCTCGAATATAGCCACATACGAAGGGAAAAAAAATATTTCAGACTATAAACTGATAAATTCTGTATGAGAAAGTAACTTTTTTTCCCAAGTAGTGCTACAACAAGTTCCTATAACTGATCTTCTGTCTCTAATGTAAAATTTCATTGCTAAACAGCTGAGCTGGGTCCCAAAGAAGTGTTCCAAAGGCCCTTCCTTCCCTCCTTTCCATCATTTCCTTTCTTCTTTCCTTCCTTTCCCTTTCTTTCCTTTCAGAGGCTTAAAAGCAGACCTGTTTGACATACTTGTGATTCAGAAACAAAACAAAAAAGAAGCAAATATATTTAAACCTGAATTTAACCTCATTATGCTGCTCTCAGGATCACCATTAATCACACATCAACAGTATAAGACAAATTGAACACAAGTCTGTTCAGTAACTGGAAGAAATATTTAAACTGTTGGCATAATACGGAAGATGAGATAAACTTGTATTTTAGTAATAAGAGGAGGAAAGCACCTACAAACAAAAAACAATTTTAGGTTGAATGGATATGCAAACATGTTGCACATTTCATTTTTATAAAAGGTGTAAATAGAAAAGCTAACATCCCCTTTCCTTCAGAATTTTATGCATGATACTATCAGGCTATCTCTTAGTGGGGCCCAGTTTTTATTATTAATGAATATGACGGAGTATGGGAATCCTACACATTAAAATGTTTCAGGAACAGTTTTAGAAACTGCATTCCAGACTCAGATTTTCTCTCTGATAAATGTCTTTGTGCTTTACAGGTGAATTCCAATGTGATGTGCCCCTAGTGTATAACTCCTGCTGTAGTGAGAACGGGTGAGTCATGATGCCTTCATTGCTCCCTAATCCCATTATCCACCTATATCTCCTCTACCTACCTAAATAACTTTATTATCCTCCTGATAGAGTCACTCAGAAGCTGGAAATCAGCCTAGAGATCAGCACAACTGTAACAAATGCCTTGTAATTTATCAGCTACCCTGCTTGTAGTGACTTTTGAAATTTGCCAAATAATAAACTTCATATCTTGGTGAATTTTAAGCAGATAAGTGGAACAGGTCTGAACTTTTACTTCCTCCTCCATGAATTTCCCCATATATTTCCTATAGATACATCACATCACTGATTATTATTTGGTTTTTCCAATTCCCTAAAAAGTTCTGCTTTTATACAAGAAACATACAGGCACACATGCATATACAAACATACATGTACATGCAAATCAAATGTTCATTTTATTTACATGAGTATTTGCGCAAGTTCTTCTTACACACCCAGATGCATACACAATGCATACCTTTATCACTTTGTTTTGTCAGATGCATCTTGTTAGAACACATACCTTGTTCTTGCAGAGGTCAGGCTGAGCTTCCATCTTCCTTTTTTTCTATAAAAGAAGAAGAGTTTTCCAGTAAGACTTTTTGGCCCAGGCCAATAATTCATGTACAAGAAATGGCATTTTTCTACAGTCTCCATTGACTCTCTCCTTCACGGTCTTCAGCTCAGACCACAAAATTTTCCAGTATCATGTGCAACTTTCTCTCTCTTGGGACAAATTGTCTTGAAGCTAGTTTTTTTTGTTCATATTTCTAGTAGTTTGGGTTTTGAGGTTTTCTTGGGTTTTTTAAAACTGTTCTGTGAGTGTGTTTTTGTTTGGCTGGTTCTTGTTATTTATTTACAATTAGAAAATTGGCAATTTTATTTATCAGAGAATAAAATCATTCTGCATTTCTAGAGATATTTTAATCTTCCCTTTAATGCCATTTCTCATTCAAAATCACTGTGTGGTTAAAATAGACATTATTTTATTTAGCTGGTAGATTGACATTTTTATGTACAAAGGATTGCTCACTTTATCATCTTACAAGGATAAGAAAATAACTGAAAAAATTACTTTATTGAGATACCTCATGAGAGGCAGAGCTATATATACTTAACTTTTTAAAATAAATTAAAAATATTTTAACTGTCTTGACCCAACAATCAAAGAAGAATTAAGCTAATTATCCAAGACATTTCTGTTTCTGAGCAGTAATTGGAGGACAAACAGCATGTACATTTAATATCAACATACTAAGAAGCAGTAGTTGGGCTTTAATAATTATCACTGTGAGGCAGGGAATTAACAATGAATTCTCCATACACAAAATAAATGCAACCTGTTGTGTGCCTACAAAAAAACATCCTAACCAGAAAAGCGTCAAAATTTCAGATGAGGAATTAGAAAGGGGTGCCTCTTGTCTTTTCTTTCAGAATGCACATTTACTTCCTGTTTTAGCTTTAAAATAATAATTAAATGATTAAATACTTTGTGATGATTACTGTTACAGAGGGAGAAAAACAAGAGGAAAAAGCAGAAAGAGAGGCAGCATACAGAAGCTGATTCACAGACAGGTCATCATGTTCAGTGTTTCTCGTTTGCTATAGCTCCCTTGACATACTTTGTATACCAAATCTGATTAGCATGAGTAAAAATATAGCATCAATTCCCAGAGGGCTGTTAGACATTCAAGGAGAGCAGGCGACTGATCATATAAACAGCAGCAGACAATATGTTAATAAATCAGCAGATCTCCCAAGTATTTCCAAGAGTGCCAAGTGACACTTGCCAAGTAACATAGTATCTAGCTTCACAACATACATCTTACTGATGCTTTTGCATTGCCAAAACCAGGCATCATATAAGTAGTATTTTCTACTTTAGTAGATTCTTACAGTACCTCTACTATAGCCATCTCAAACCACCTTTTATCGTAAGTATACCTCAACTGTCCAAGATTTCCACCATATCTTGTAAAAGTACCTTTAATTTTCATTCTGATCCTCTTGATACTGAAGTAGTACCTGCCTATAATAAATCAAAATGGGAGCTCAAAACATTCTTAAGTACAGTAGAATCCAATGACATGTGCATATTTTCTTAGACAACATGAGGGTAATTGGCACTGAGTTTACAGAACACCATAACTGATGGAAAAGCTGTTGCTGCTCATGAAATAGTTAAATAAAAAGCCTTGCCCAGACGGCTGGAGAACAGGTTCTCTAAGGTCATTTATATCAGATAGCACAGGGGGTCTCAAATCATGTAAAAATGATCTGTGGTAAACACCATACAGATGATCCTCTCTCTCTCGGGGTCCAAAAGGATAGGGGAAAAAGAAAACCAATGTGCAGCAGCCCTCAAATGTCTACAAAACACACCTGAGAAGAGGAAGGGAAAAGGCAATCCCTCGCAGACACAGAACAAGTGCAAGGTCTTCATCACTCACATTTTTGCTTACAGCCTGAGTGCCAGAATGGGTAGGGACCAAGAAGAAAAGCTGTGCTATAGAAGTCTGATCCTGTTTTTCTTAGTAGGAATTTAAATTGGTAGTCAGAACAGTAATGCTGCTAAGTTGGAGGAACTACAGAGGCATCACATCAGACTGTCAAAATAAATCCACTATGCTTTGACACACTGCATAAATTATGTCCTCTTATGTATTACCACAGAAGGATGATAAAGAAAAACATGTTAAACATGAAGCCAAGTCTCTATATCTCTGGAGTACATCACAACATCATCCCACTTGGCATATTCACCAGGGAGATGAGCGAAATCTCCACAGTGATCTAATACAGCTGTTCACTTGTCACTTTTAAGGTAAATTCCTGAACTTAAGTAATTTAAGTTCCATTCACGTCTTTGTCACTGCAAGCCTGGAGGCTGCTCTAGTAAAGAGCAATTTCTGGGAGAACTAAACTCAAAGCTCAGCTAACTGATAATGTCTTAATCAATCAAAAATTTTGTCTAACAAATAAACTGGTACATTCCTCTAAAGGCAACCATATGGTTAGCCTGACAACTTCAACAATGAATTTGTCAATAACTCATAAAATGTTACACAGTATTAAGCAAGCTGCTGGAGTTCTGGCAATACAGTTGTGTTGGACCAGCTACTTTCTGTACATGCCTGGATTTACTTCCAAACAAAATAGCACAAAATACATCAATATATATACAAGACAAAAAGCTCAGTCTCTCCAGTTTGCCTGAATTTCTTTGTGTTGCTCTGGCCACATGGAGACTGGAAACCAACTCAATTTCCCCAGCCGAGAACTTCCTTATGACTGCAGAACTGGTACAGAGCCCCTCTGGCAGACACAAAGCTGGCACTTTTGCCTCCTGTGCTGGGGCTGGGAGCTGGAGTAAAAGGGGCACTGCTGTGCTTTCTCTCTTCTCTGTTGGCAGGCAGCTATTTAGAGGCCAGTTGGAAGAGTTTAGAATATCTCCAGGACTGCTCTAAACTGCAGTGGGTTGGTATAAAACTAGTCTGGGAATAAAATGGGACTGCAAAGCTCAGATGTTCATTTTTTTGCTGTCTTGTCCCATTAGTTATCATGTATTCTACTTTTTGCTCATTCAATCTCTTTTCCTGCTGCAGTTTCCAAGATTTTCCAAGCCCTTTGCTTTCTGAGAATATGAGAGTTTCATAGAATCATAGAATCCTTTAGGTTGGATTCTTTAAGGACCTTTAATATCACCAATCCAACCTTTAACCTAGCACTGCAAAGTCCACCACTAAACCATGTCCCTAAGTGTCATGTCTACATGTCTTTTAAATACGTACTGGGATGGTGACTGAACCATGTCCCTGGGCAGCCTGTTCCAATGCTTGACAACCCTTTCAGTCAAGAAATTTTTCCTAATATCCAATCTAAACCTCCTCTGGTGCAACTCGAGGCCATTTACTCTTGTCCTATCACTTGTTACTTGGGAGAAGAGACTGACACCTACCTTGCTACAACCTCATTTCAAGTAGTTGTAGACAGCAAGAGGGTCTCCCCTGCCGAGCCTCACTTTCTCCAGGCTAAACATCCCCAGTTCCCTCAGCCGCTCTTTAAGACTTGTGCTCTAGACCCATCACCAGCTTCACTACCCTTCTTTAGACACACTCCAGCATCTCACTGTCTTGCTTATAGTGAGGGGCCCAAAACTGTACACAGTATTCGAGGTCCTGCCTCACCAGTGCCGAGTACAGGGAGACGATCACTTCCCTCCTCCTGCTGGCCACATTATTTCTGATACAAGCCAGGATGCCATTGGCCTTCTTGGCCACCTGGGCACACTGCCGGCTCTTATTCAGCCATCTGTCAACCAACACCCACAGGTCCTTTTCTGCTGGGCAGCTTTCCAGCCACTCCTCCCCAAGCCTGTAGCGTTGCATGGGGTTGTTGTGACTGAAGTGCAAGACCTGGCATTTAGCCTTGTTGAACCTCATACAGCTGGCCTAGGCCCATCAATCCAGCCTGTCCAGATCCCTCTGCAAAGCCTTCCCATCCTCCAGCAGATCAACACTCCCGCCCAACTTGGTGTCATCTGCAAACTTATTGAGGGTGCCCTCGATCTCCTCATCCAGATCATTGATAAAGATATTAGGCAGAACTGGCACCAATACTGAGCCCTGGGGAACACCGCTTATGTCTGGCCTCCAACTGGATTTAACTCCATTCACCTCAACTCTCTGGGCCTGGCCATCCAGCCAGTTTTTCGATACTATAATTAATACAGAAGGTCTTAATAACTGTGAATTTTCAGGTTATCTTCATTCAAAGGACAAATATTAATACGGAAAAGAGATTAGGTGGCTCCCTAAATCACCATGTTTGAGCTTTAAGCTTACTCAAGCCAAGCAAACATGGAGAATACTTTCTTTAATAACCTTTACATCTTTTCCCAGTTTTTGACTCTACATGCTGAACTCTTCTCCTTCTTTCTGCTGGAACACTGTTTGTCTTTAAGACTGGCAGTTATGTGTAATTATGGTCTGTACTGCATCCTTCAAATAGATGCATATTTTCTTTTTTAACTCCTTAAAAGTTAGATTGTTTTTTAACTTGCAATTTTAATGCTACGTGGCTGGCAATACAATATTATTCTTTTGCACCAAGCTTCTTTTTCCTCAATGTTCTCAATTTTCCTCAAAAGCTGTTAGTAAAATGCCAGCTTCCATGTAAATTAGAAGAGAATGAAAAATTTCTGTGGGTGGAGGACATGTTACATTCAACCCTAATGGCAATGCAGGAATAACAACCGTGCTTTGCCATTAGTCATAGCTTGGAATCACACCTATCAGCCACTAACATTATGCACAAACGTTATCCTCTTCAACACCAAAGTATTGTAGAAACATTAACTGGCTAGTCCTCACAGTGCCACTTCCAACATGTGATTGGGAGTTAACATTATTCCTATTGTACAGAGGAAGCATTGAAGGATTGAAAAGTGTTCTGAATCTACCCTAGATGATCTAACGGTAGGATTATCTGCTTATGAAAAAACAAAAAATGCATTTCCCCTTTTACTGACCAGAGGACACAACTCCTTTCCCTTAGAGAATGGACTGGCCACTGTAACACATGCAGTCATCATGCAGAAAGCAGAACACTTCTATCACACTGAGAGCAATGCGAACATTGCAGGGAAAACGCAGTTCCTACAACAGATGAAAATCCACATATCAAGCACAGGAAGATCTGGGCTATCACTTTCATATGATTCTGGTTTCCTATCTCTAGAGCCAGCCTCATCTCAACATCCTTTCGTTGTAATAAAAATCTTAAATTTGTAAGCACCAGGATTTTCATGGTCTTGTTTCTAAACCTATGTAGATAGTTATCCAAAAAAATTATGTGGTTGGAGGAGCCAAAGTAAAGCCCAAAGTTTCATCGTGGAACACTTACAAGAATCACAGAATCATAGAATAGTTTGGATGGGAAGCGACCTTTAAAGGTCATCTAGTCCAACCCCCCTGCAATAAGCAGGGACATCTTCAACTAGAGCAGGTTGCTCAGAGCCCCATCCAACCTGACCTTGAATGTTGCCACGGATGGGGCATCCACCACCTCTCTGGGCAACCTGTGTCAGTGTTTCACCACCCACATTGTGAAAAATTTCTTCCTTAGATCTAGTCTACATTTTCCCTCTTTTAGTTTAAAACCATCACACCTTTTCCTATTGCTACAGGCCCTGCTAAAAAGTCTGTCCCCATCTTTCTTGTAAGCCCCCTTTAAGTACTGGAAGGCTGCAATAAGGTGTCCCTGGAGCCTTCTCTTCTCCAGGCTGAACAACCCCAACCCTCTCAGCCTGTCCTCATAGGAGAGGTGTTCTATCCCTCTCATCATTTTTGTGGCCCTCCTCTGGACCCGCTCCAACAGGTCCATGTCTTTCCTGTGCTGAGGGCTCCAGAGCTGTATGCAGGACTCCAGGTGGGGTCTCACCAGAGAGGAGTAGAAGGGCAGCATCCCCTCCCTTGACCTGCTGGCCACACTGCTTTTGATGGTTAAATTAAATAGGGATAACATAAACAATATCAGGTTATCAGAATTTTTATTTGCTGACAGGAAGAACAATTAAGAAAATAAAGGATGTAAAAGAGACA
The DNA here is from genome assembly GCF_964289735.1 of Phaethon aethereus. Taxonomy (NCBI): domain Eukaryota; kingdom Metazoa; phylum Chordata; class Aves; order Phaethontiformes; family Phaethontidae; genus Phaethon; species Phaethon aethereus. The sequence continues at coordinate 21,597,578 of NC_138580.1, forward strand.
ATATTTGAAATACCTATCCAAGCAGCATTCTTGCTATACAGATACGCCAAAATCAAAGAATAGCAAAAAAAGAAAAATACCCTTTAAGACATTATTAATGCTACCTAATCACACTGACTCATACTAGACTGACAAATCCATTAAAAATACTTAATGATAGATAAAATGAGTTTCTTCTATACTTAATTCCATACACGCATTTAAGGCTGCCCTAAGCCCTTCATGAAACTTAATGCTGTCTTTTAGTCCTTTCCTATTCAATTTATTAAAGATTGGAGAGCTTAAATGTGAGAATATGCATTAATGATACATTAAGACCGCAGAGTTATATGAAATACATTAGAAAGACTTATTTCTCAAATATACACTCCAATGACCTTGACATGACATTACTTTTTGCTGTGTGATACTTTACCTTCATGTACATAATAACATTACTATCCTAAAAATCATACATTTCGAACTTTCTGGTTTTCAAAGGCAATCTAAGTCCTTACCATTGCATTAATACAGACTTTAGACTTCTTTAATTATTATCTTCTTTAGACCAGAACTAAGGAAATTATCTTGATCTACATTTGAAGAGACAAATAGCCTGAGCGCGCACTTTTGCTGCAGGCTTTTACATGATTTCTGTTTCTAAAGGACAGTTAAAATACACTCAAAGTAAACTCAGGAGAGTCATTATTATAGAAGCAGAGGCTGTAGAAGAACTGCTCAGTTGGTATCAGCAAAGGTAAACTACAACTAGAGCTGGACAGGAGAATTTTATGTTGAATATGTAGGTAGATAGAAATATCTGAAAGGAGAAGAGCTATACAAGAACTGTGAGATTGCCACACATTATTTTTCCTAGGCAATGAGTATCATAGGTAAAAAGTCTGAACTGCAGCAAGAGGACCAGAAATTGTCTGCAGAAGTCATGACTCCTATAATGCTGACAGTAAAATTTTGCTAGAGACATTTCTGTACTTTAGTATTTGCTTTGGGAGGGAAGTCAGGTGGGATGCAACAGTGAAGGGGTATTTTATCTCTACACTGAAAATGCATTCAACTTTCTAAACAGGCATATACTTTAGCACTACCATTCTTTGCTGTTCACAAGAAAGCTAGCAGATAAGAGAAATCAGAATCCCACAGCACTAACAACTGCCTCTTACTTAACCTAGAGCTCATTAATTGACTTTCTCTTCTTGGTCCCTATTCTCCATATTTGAAGAGTTGCTGTTGTCCTTTTCACCTTCCCCCCCACGCCACCCCACCCCCCCCGCCTTTGTTAAACTGTATTTTCCTAAATTACTTATTTTTTTCCAACTAATATGATTTTGCCAGACCATATGGTTTGACATCGCTTTTTGTATTATGAAGAAACACTTTCCTTGTTGATGCAGAGACAACCCTAGAGCTAATGACTTCTTTGGTGAAGTAAGGATGATTAATGCCTACCAGATTAATGTTTTCCTCTCACTCCCCTAAAATTATACGATGCTCTATGTGGATAAATAAATAAATAATATTTCAGTAGAAACAAACCCATAATTTCTACACCCAGGTGGTTTTTAAGTATTACCTACATGCATATGTCAGGTGAACTTTTTCCTTTTTTTGAGTTCTTCATGAAGCAAGGACACAACCTAAAAACTTTTCTCTAAGACAAATTTTTCAGTAACGTAATACTCGATATGGTATAGGGTTCAAGTTTATTATCCACATGAGATCCATAACCTATGAATACAGTACTGTTAAATAATGTCATTCTTCTCATAAAGTATATATTTTCCAGCTGGGTGCAAGTTAAAATAGCTTGATATTTATGTTCTTGTAAGACTGAAGTGCAGATGGACATAAAATTTGTCATGGAGCCCAGGAAAAAAAGTCTCCAGGTGGCCTTTTTCTACCACAGCAGTCACGTACAATTCGGTGTCTGCTCCAGAGCATTAGTTCTTAGAAAACAGTGTCAGCAAAATTTCTGGGTCTTTTTCATGAATATTTTAAAAATTTTAATCAGGCTGAAACGTGAGTGTTCTTTAGCAAGAAAGCTGCATCTCACCACTGAAGGATTAGCAAGTGAAGAGAACAACAGCACAGAGCTGTAGATAAATTGATTCTAACAATACTTATTGCATACCTAACTGAATCAACATTTTACTAATGGGGATAAATTTCAGGCATTCAAGGAGCCTCAAAGTCCTGATATTTTGGGGCCTCACACAGAAAACATACACATTGCTGACATCTCAATCTGATGGTAGAACTCAAGGACACTGTCAGAAATCTGTACTACAATATTGTTGCGTGAAGGATATCTCTCACTTTCAACAACTGGGGGAGCCATTTCAGAGAATTCCTGGAGTCTCTGAAAAATGAGAGATTTCACAAAAATGAAAGCACTGTAATTTAGAAAAATAATTTTATAAAGTTTTCTTTTTAAAAAGCACCTGTTACACCTCATGTGTTTAACATAAACCTGCTGCTAAGGATGTTGACAAATCCAGGACACAACGATGACACAAGAAGTAGTGGGACTTTAGCACAGAGAATAATGTATGATATGCACAACTCTACCAGACCAGTATAACGTTTTATTTCTTATCACTGTATGGCAGTTACTAATGTCAATAACAGCAGCATTATTAAAAAAATGTTGCTGTGGCACACAGAATCTTATGATTCCTATTTTTTAACTAAAAAACCCAAACCTCTTTTCCTCACTGTCTTTCCCCCTAAGGCATATTAAAGTCAAATTTTTAATTTATGCTATGCTGTCCTTCTCTCCCACTAAATTATCTTTTTCCCCACTAAATATTCTTTTTTTCCTTGAAAAGACTCTACAAATAACCAGTTTTCAGGTTTTTTTCTTTCATGTAAGAATTTTTCTAATGTGACAAATATGAAAAAAATGGATACTACCCATCCACTGATAAAATGGAAAACAGATATTGCAAGCAATTTTCTTCTGTTTGTGCATCTCTCTCCTATGAATCTAACCAGACTTTTTAGCAGTCACGTGCTAATGGCATATTTACATTATGAGTAATAAATTGAATAACAATACCTGTAAAAAGACTGGTCCCCAAATTTCACATTTCACCAGTCTCATTTTAGGATTTTTATTTTTTATTAAAACAACAGCAAATCCCAGAAACTCCAAGGAGACTTACATCACTTTTGCATCAGGCTCTTTACAAGCACTGCAGAAACACAATCTCCAGGGCAGAGAGCTTGTAACCAAACACTCTGCTCCTAGAGGGTTTGGGCACACACACTGTAAGCAGCACAACTGCTGTCAAGCCTGACAAACAAAGTACTTACTCAGATAGATATAAATGGATTTGATTACAGTTTCACTGAACTAATTTTAAACCACTCAAACCCTCTGCGTTTAAAAGCAGAGAAGTTCTGAGCTGACAACAATCCCAGCTTCCCAGCGGCTTTGCAAATGCGGGTGTCTCGGGAGCCATTGGTAACAGGATGGCTTTACCGCGAGGCGCTGGGGCCTGTGTGCGTGGGAGGGGATGAGGTGCTCTGTTCCCAGGGCCTTTGTGGTTTAGTTCTTACAAGACAGGATATGTTCTTTATACCAAAACCCTTAGCCAAATACCAAATCAGTTTCCACCCCAGTCTGGCTGGATAATGTACCTTGAAAAACAAACAAAAAATCCTTACAGAAAAAGCCTTCTGTACCACTGAAAGCCATGTGGGGAATGATGCTGTCAAAAGTGGCGGCCTCTCTATATGCTGGGACTGGGGCTTCCTCTCCTGACGTGCCACTGCCTGTGTGGGTAGGGGTGGCTGGTCTGGCCAGGCGGTCATCAGAAGAGAAGTGAGTTTTGATGGAGAAGAAAATGGTGGCGCCCTGACATAAAATGGCGGACCCATATGTAAGTAGTAGAAGGGCCTTCCAGATCTAATATACTCTGGGTAAGTTGGTAGGGTTTTCGCATTTAAAAATCTGCACCTCCTTGATTGCCGGTTTGGACTGTGCCCCTAATACGGCAAATGTTAGTCACGCGAATACAGGACTAGGCATACATAATACAAATTAACCTGAAAATATTGCATATTAATGCATTAGTCCTCATTCTCTTTTAAAACCTTTATTCCGTTACGTAAAACAGACTTGTAAATAAAAGTTCTTAAAAGAAACGCTCTGGTGTACTCTCCCTGCCACAACCCTCAATAGCTACATATCCCAGCCTGTGAACAAATTAGCTGGACAACACAATGCCTTGAGCTAAAAGGAGAGACATACTGACAGGATTATTAGTCTTTCCTATTTTCCCTATCAGTCTCCGTGTTCGAAAAGTGTTCTGTACATAAACCTTATTAGAGAAACCAAGGAAATAATTTGAAAGTATTCTGTAATAGGCTTGTGTGAATGCCAACGATATTTTATTTTTCCAATAAATTAAATAGGGTCTGTAGCAATAAACAAATAAAATAGGCACTGTGGCAGGGACTGCCTACCACAGTTGAGAAGGTACAGCTGCCCCAGAACTATAATGCCACTGCTCCGTATGGCTTGGGAAGGCAAGGAATGGCCAGAAGAGCAGCTCTGAGATAAATCAATCAGATGCACACTAAAAATCCCAATTCTGATATTAAACACTTCTTGGATGACTTTTAAGTTTTCTTTTGAATACGCAAAGAAAGTAATGCCAATGTCTGAAATTATGTCCCCGTGCACTCTAAAAAACAGTCCACAAATTTTAGAGGAATTCTGAATACTGGTAGGACCACTGGCTCCTCTGTAGTTATTAACACACTGCTGAAAACTTAGCACTTTCTTGTAAAATACCTTTCCTCCATGAAAGCAAATGCAGAGTGGGAGTTGAAAGCAAAAATACTGTGGACTGGCAGTAAAAAAATGGCAATAAACAAATTGTGAACCTCTGCACATAAAAATGAGTTCACTCATCCAAGCAATTTTAACTCAAGCCTACATAGTCACTGCACTGTGTCACACATCAGACAATTTTTCTATTCAGAAGTGGAGACAAAGTTTCAAGAGTAATGTAGGCTTTCTTCTCCTCCTCCCCCCCCCCCCAAAAAAAAAGGGGGGGGGACGACACCAGCATATTGGAAAGATTTCAAAAAAGAACAGGAAAAATCATTACAGACTTGGAAACGAACTAATTTATGAGAAAATGTAAAATACCTAGCAGCTTGTAGTCTTGCTAAAGGATGAATGAGAAGATATATAACTGACAGTCAGCATGTAGTGGACAGCTTTAAGTAACAATGATAATGTATTTAGAAGCTGTATTACAAGAAGCAAGAAAATACACTGAAAAAATTAAGATTTAAATTGAATACGTAACTGTGAGGTGGGAGGTCTTATGGAAAATCAATGAGACTGCGGATATTGTTTCATGACCAGGTTAAAAGAGCATAAAACCAAAGTGCTGCTGAAAGGACAGGCCTGCTGTTCCATATCTTGTTACCGCTGTCCTTTTCTTGTAGAGGCTGGGGAGGCTGCTCTGTAAGGGCTCACAGAGCACATGCTCTTTCTCCCTTCCCAGTACCAGTTATATAGAATGAACATTTCTTGGTGGGCCAACAAAAGTCAATTTGGCATCATTTTGATTAGTAATCACAAAAGAATGTGTCTTCTCAAGTCAAGAGGTAAGAAATCTTTGTCCTGCTGTATTAAAAGACAGAATACAAAATTTATGATTGGTTTTCTTGACAATAAGAACACATCAGGCTTAACCGAGAGGGGAGTGTAAGTGGCTACTGAAGTTATAAATGAAATTCATTCAGAAACAATATCCTGCATAATTGCATACACTGGAAAACGTCTTCTGTTAGGGCAATGGCAGCATAACAAATACACTGTGCTTTATGATGAAACTATTCAATGACGAAGAAGGTGAAAGGAGGGAAAATGCCTCACTGAGGCAGGAAACTGGCATTTCAATCTTCAAATCTGTTTCCACAGCAAGTTTAATGGAAAGACCTAGAAGAGAGTGAACAAATAATAATCTCCCCACCACCATCTAGAAGGTGCACACCACAAACATTGTCTCTTCCAGTCAGGCAGCCTCAGTAATGAAGCAAATCAAACTAGATGCCTTTGTGCCTAAGGAAACACTTGCCTTAAGGGGTAGCGTGGTGGGATTGCTCTGGTTCTAGAGAAAATCCAGTCACCATTAAACCTTGTTGGAAGCAACACTATGGCATTGTATGGATATGGTAACACTTGTAATTACATTCAGCATAGAGTTGGGGATAGAGACAAAGTGGAGACAAGTTAGTAGCCCATATATTTATCGACAAGAATGTGGGTAAGTCAGTTCAAAGCTCACAAGAGGAGTCTAGAGGCAAAAACAAAACAAACAAAAAACCCAACCCTTGTTAACATTTCTTACTCATGTTAGTATTTCAAGTTGCACATGAAGAATCAACTTGCTTTTAGATGACATTTTCAATAAAAAGCATTGTGCTTCTATATGAAAGATCATCTTAAGAAGTATTCATACTGAATCAACCTGAGATTTTAGATGTACATTCCTAAGTTGCAGTTGCAGCGTGAACAATATGACTACCCAACATCTAAATAAAATGAAGGAACAGTTTGCTTCAGACAGATATAAAAGAAAAGATTGCATTGATTTTACAGTTCTCATGGCCACATTTAACAACCAGAACAAGTCAATACAAAGGACAATCTCTTCAACAATTCTGTCCTTATTATAAGGTCTAATCTCCCTCCCTGCTGGGACAGGAAATGAAAACAGTGCACTAGAAGGGCTCCACAAACTGTTCAAAGAAAGATGAGAATATTTAATTTCTTCTTTTTATTGTTGGTTTGGTAAGCTTATGTTTCTAGGCACAACATCTATTAAGAAAGAGGTATAAATAAAAATCCAAGTTAAGTTTTATTTCACAGAGCTGCTCTTTACCACGTACCTATATCTCATCCATAAAAGTTGAAATTTATGGGAAGAGAAAGAGAAAAACTAAATAAAACCCACCAGCAACAACAACAGAACAAATTAATGATATCTATATGTTTTATTCAGCATTGCTTCATGTATGCTTTTCACTGACTCCAGTGTCAGGATTTTAACTCTGTTTCCAGCAGCTCATCACTGTAGGGCTACAAGGACTCTTCAGAGCTGATTTAGCTATGGCTTTTTCTGTTCAGCTATGGGATGTCATGTTCACTTCTTAGAACTCCTACAGGTTAAAAATTACTCATATTATTATCTTCATTGATAATGGTATTTGAAATGTCTTCCTTCCTTCAATTTTTCCGTCTGAAAGCCCCATTACATGTGCTTGCTACTCTGACCTGTAGAACTTGTCATAATCACTCCCTGAAAACTTCTTGCCAAGTTTCTTTCACAAGATTCAGTGATTTCCTACAACCTACTGACTCTCTCGGCACATAACTGAAAACTGAACAATACAATATGGATGCATCCAAATGCAAATGTAACAATCTGAAAAAGAATACTGTGGTTTGCTCTAGCTTAATTTTAACTTCAGGTGCTTCATAAAAGCCAACTGGAAAGATGATGCTTCCTTTCTTTTTCCTGCTTACTCAGCAGCACATCTGAGAAAGTATGAAGAAATGTTTTGTTCTCTCTTCAGAGTTTTAGATGCTATTAGCACTATCACTTTCCAGGAGAAAAACTATTTCTGCTACTATTAGTAATGAGAAATCTCTTCCACTGTCCAGGTGAGAAGTGTAGCCCAAAGAAAAGAAGATGACAGAAGCAAGCAGTCAAGCTCAGTTCTTGATGCAGAGGAAAAGAATTTATTTATATGAGATACTAAATGCTGTCATCTCCTTCTGATAGTGCTCTTGCAAATCCAGTGAAGACAAAAGACAGACAGAGGTTCCTTGCAGAATACCCTGGCAGCAGGTAGACACAGCCTGCAGTGCTGTTTCAAGTAGACCACAGAAACTGCATTCATAACACTGAAAAAGAAGTAAAGTGGCAGACCAAAGCTTTTCCAGGCTACTTGAAAAGCTGTCAGCAATCCTGAATACTTAAATCTTTTAAATAACAGCTGTTTTTCCAAGTCAGTGTTTGCCAGTCCTGAGGCTACAAACCTGTCCCTTGACTAAAGTATCCTAATTCTTGCCTCTAGTAAGACTTATCTTTGTTAAGGGCTTGGGAAAAGGGCTGTAGTTTTCTGACACATCTAGTAGAAGAACAGATGAGAGTTATCTGAACTTTCTCAACAGCTTCTCTTTCAGAATGCTCTTTAATATCCTATTTTTTAAAGCAACTTTGATATAAAAATTCAATGCTAGTACAAAGCAACTTGACTTGCTCTGCAGTTTTATGTTGAAAATAATTATTATTTCAAAGGTTTAAAAAAGAGAACACATAGTGTACTCTATCTGAAAACTGCGTAAGTTGATGTGCATTTGAATAGAGTAAAAAATGGGAAAGAAAAATGTCTCAACAGTTGATATCTCCTCCTCAATTCTTTGCACACTCAAAAGAACCATTGCACTTGGGAGAATAGGTGAATGTGCAAGGAGCATTTGGAGTTCAGAAGGTTTTAGAGCATGCAACTTCCCTTTTAACTTCAGAGAATGCTTTCAGTTGATCTTGTTCTTAAATTTTAAAGATAAAAAAAAAAAATCCAATCCTAATACTTCAAAACTCTACAACTGTTCCAAAAGGTCCCACTCCCACAGCTCTTTTTCTTCTGTAAAAGAAAGACGAGATATTTTGCTTAAGTCTCTTGTGTGGAGGGTGGGTTTGAGGGTTTTTTTGCCTTACTGTTCTTCACAGTAGCAAAATTACATCTTTCTGTAGTATCCGTTATAGTTGAGTGTACTAATGTCAGACTGTGCTCACATACCAGATACAGGATTTTTATTCATTCAACTTCTAGAGATTAATCTAAACAATTTGATTACAGTTTTGAGGGAGGGGGAGGGGAGGGAGAAAAAAGAAAAAGTCAGCCCTCTAACATAGCAGATGAAAACAGAATGAAGGAGAGAGGAAGAGCTTTGAAAATTCTTCTACCTTTTTTCCTGTATGATTTATAATATGTACTTTGGTACATAATGAATCCCTTGAAAAGCAATTATGTTTATTATTTAGAAAACTAGCTGCATTGGAATGTGGTATCATTACGTGGTCTGAATGATACTGAATGTACATAGTACTTTCTTATCCATTTGACTTACGACTTATCAATTGTACTCTTTCTCCAAACCTTTTCTGAGTACTTAAAAACCAACTATTTTTTACCAGAAGGTCCTTTGTTTCCTGCCAACAAGCACTGAAACAAAAGCTGTTACTTCCAGCCTTTGCCACTGCTAAGCAGTGTAAGGTGAGCACACGCAGCACGGCCAGAGGTATGGCAGAAAGCATACTTTACCTCCATGCCTCACTAAATAATACATTGGCAAGGCAAGCACGTAAGGGATTTGGTGTCTTGTAACTACTATCAGACGTGTGTCTATCAAGCTTCATGTTCGTTAGTCAAATGAATGAATTAGAGAACGTTTAAATTTGTCTTCCTTTAAGCAGGCACACAATGACTGCAGCAGAGTCACAACTGGAAAATTTGACTGAGAAGAACACAGCGGTAAGATAAGCTCAGTATAAATATGCAATTTAGTATTTTTTTTAATTAGGCTGTGTAGCGTGGGGCCTGATACTGTTCATGTAATAAATGAGAATGAGGGCATAAAAGGAAAAAAAAAATAAGCATGTCTTTCCTCAAGTCCCATGAATACGAATAATGCACTTTCTAGCCCTCTCTTATTAGGTGAGAAAACATGTTGATTTTGCTGGTAAGATGCAAGAATTAGTGTTCCAGTGTGATTTACCTCAAAATACTGGAACCTTGTTACATTTGCTAGAAGAGGGGTCTGCCCTAATTTAGAGTTGAAACAACATTTCTTGAAGTTGTGTTATTTAGCTATGCATATTTGTATCAGGATAAAGGTTGGCATGTTAAATGACAGCTCAAATTAATTAATTGCTCAGAATATGACTAGGAATTTGGAAGTGCTTTACATTTTGTAGTAATGAAGAACTATTTTAGCTCTTTTTATACACTTATCTGAGCTCCTTTTGTTAAGAAGAGTCTGAAATGTACATGAAGAAATGTTACAGATACTTGAGGCTCTGGTTACCTGCAGAAGAAACTGCAAGCTTTTCAAGCAATGGTGTCAGAAGTGTCCGCCTAGCTATCATGTGCATGTTTAAAGAGTCCTTAGGGGAGAAGAGATTATTTAGTAAAGTGGCCAATGAATATTGATGACTGCTGTAGATCCCTTACAACTGAACTATTTTATTCTATTATTGACTAGATTTAGAGGAGAACTTAGGCAGCTACTGGTCCTCTCTTTCATCCCCCTGACTCCCTTCCCAGCATTGCCATAAGCTAAAGGGTCAGCTGCTTTTTGTTCAGTAGCCTTCTCTGGATCCTGGGGGTTGTTCTTTAAGTGGTTTGGAAAATGCATTGGGTTGAATGAGATACAGTCTTCATTTGCAATGTGTGGGTCCTTCTCTCGTAATTTATCCAAAGATGGCCTGTGGATCCTTATGCCAGGGATTCCTGAGAGTGCACGTTAACTGGAACCAGACATCCAGGGTGGGACAGAAGTAGAGCTGTCAGAGGCAAGAGCTGCACGAAATAGCATGGGGGATCATGGAAAAGACTTATCAAATCCTGTCCTCAAAAGATTTCTGGTTTGGGTTTTGGGTTTTTTCTTTGTTTGTTTCTTTGTTCTTCAATTAAGAAGGAAATCCAGCCTAGTATGTAATGGCAAATGGCAGCTGTTTTCTACCGTCAGGAGAGGACTCACCAGTACAATTTGCATGATTATATCATCCCATGGGGATACAACTAAATGAACATACCAACACTATTCACAAATATCTCTACAAATAAACTGTATCAGTTTACTATTTTTACAATTTCTATTTACTTGTTTGCCAGTGAACAAATGAAAGAGTTTACATGTAAGAAACATTTAAGATAGCAAGAATATGATGAAAATGCAAGTACCCATTTTGGAAAAGGAATATACAGCAGAACTGATAATAGTTTTTCTCAAGAGCTCTTTTAATTACTTGTATGAATATATTCACTACCAATTGAATAAATAGTCTGCGAACAGTAGAAGAGGGCTTATCTCATTTACAGGACAATAAGAAAAATACCATTTCAATGATCCTACTGTGAAGACAGATTTATCAACAACTTCAGGTGTAAAAAAGAAACCCTGAAATTTACTGGATATCTGCAATGCACAAGGCTACAAAATCTACAGGCCTTCCTATAGCTTTTTGCTCAGGAAAATTATACATTTATCAGCATGCAATGAAGAATTACGCTAGGCCTCTTACAAAATCAGTGGGAGAAAGATCCAAAAGATCGCAGAGCAGAAACATGAAAAAAGTAAAACCTGCTGTTTGATTCCAGGTTTGAATGCTGTACTATCAATGGCCTCATAAAACACACACATTCATGCAACAAGTTTATAGGCAGCATTCACAAAGACCTCCTTTTGAAGACCTTTATATAGCACTTTAGGTAGTTCCTTCACAACAATTCCAGCATCAATTTCTGCCAGAACAACTGCTCACTAGCTAACAATTTGTTTGGTACTGCAATCTTCCTCTCTCCAATGCATCACTTAGCCACAGAAGCACACCTGAGTCTCCCAAACCAAGGAAAATGAGAGGGCAATGCTCCCTGCAGAGCTTTAACCTGGCTGATACCTTTATACTATCACATAGATAATTTTTTTAAAGTATGTTGTTCATTTTTATGGGCTCTTATCTGACTGTTATTGAGCAGGGGTTTAGTGCAATGGGAAGGAAGGAGGAGGAAGGAGACAAACTCCAGACTTTTTTGGAATGACGGCGCACCACCTACTCTGAAAACCACTGAAACCAACAAAAGAACCCACGAGCAATGAAGCAAAACATAGGAGAAATGTGGATATTGCATAAGCACACTCACCTGAATTAGGAAAAGCGTGCTTCACAGTCTTCAGTCAATCCTTAGATGCAAGCATCAATCAGGAGTATTTCTATCATACAGCTACAAGTTAGGTTGAACATTCTTGCAACTGGTGAATTTAACAGCTGGTCTTCATTTTGGTTTAAAAGTCAGACCCATTTAGCATCTTTGATGGAACCAGACAGCTTAAGAACACCCACATGTAGTAGGGGAAGGAAGGAGAGAGTGTGAGAGACAGCTTGCATCAGTCAAGGGGAACTAGCAGGACGTTAGACATAGTCACAACCTACTACTGCCAAAAAGCTAAAGGAGAGACAAGTCTTGGGCCTATTTCTGATTGGAAAGAAGGTGAAAGCTGTAAGCCAAGAAACTCTTTCCTATTCTGTTCAAGGAAGATGCATCTTGAGTTTCCTTTTAAAAATATTCTTGGAGTACACCAAATACCCAGTGCTTCTCCTGTGTTTTTTCCTCCTAAGCAAAACATTGCAGACCACACTAATTCTCACTAATCAAAATTGACCAAAAACCCCCAGTTAGATACATAACAAACTCTTGCTAAGAAAGAAGGGGCTAACAAATGGAGATTTTAGCTAGTAATTGGGTCTCAGTTCTTGTTAAGATTTCTTTCTCTTTACTGTTTTAAATGCATTTCTTTCTACTCAAACCCATTTTGAATGAGAGATGAAAACTTACATTTGAGTATTTGCTACAGGGCAGAAAAACCTCTTGGGAGCTGATTTCAGAAAATGGGTAGCAGATTTCAGCATCTGGTGCAAAATGATAGAATGGCAATTTTCCTTCCCAAGCGTACTGTAAGAAAGATGGAATAAGCCTTTGTGAGAGCACAGTCAACTGATCAGAAAGATCTGGTATCAGCACTTAGTTATTTACCTACCAGAAGAGCTATGATGCAATTAGAAGCACCATACTGGGATGTGTTTCCAGACTATCCAAGCACTCTCACAACTAATGCAGTAGCCCTTTTGTCTCCTGGCTGCACTAAAATACACCCTCACGCTACAATACTGACAGCTGTATCAAATCTACAAGAAACCAGCAGTCACCTGTCACACCTTTCACTGCAGCACACACTGATTACCAGGCACTCATTCATTAGTCCCACTTTGTTTGAAATTCTCCCTAACTGCGTGCTTGCTGCTTTTCCATTCATGATAGACAGCAATTCTGCTGGCAAGCTTAAGAATAAAATATCTGAACACCACCCTTGATTCACTCTTTAACATATTCCTGCTGTATGAACACACTGAACCCTTTCACTGACTCTTACTGGATCTAGTCTTACTGGATCTCACTTTCCACTGCGAAGTGGCTTCTGTCCCGGCCGCCAGCTTGTGCCCTCTCCTGTCCTGTGACCTGCAAGGGCTCTCAAGCTGCCCCACAGCAGCCTCTGCCAGCACAGTGCTGCTGGTCTCTGACCCCAGGTACATGTTGCATTGGCAGGGCACGCTGGAGCTGGCAGACTTTCCCCTGCAGAAGGGCTCCGTGGAGCTCCTCAAGCAGAGATGGGAGTCCAGCAGTGCTACAAGACCTGGCCCAACGCTCTGGTGCTCGCTAGCCCCGCAGTCCCTGGTGCCGGCTAAGATCAGCTGCAGCAGCACCGCGGAGAAAGTGCCGGCAGACAGCAGGAGGGCAGATGTGTTGAAGGAGGAGACCCTAGGTGGCCCTCAGCAGACCGAGCACTTCCCCATCGCTGTGGAGGAGCTGCGGAGCCGCTTTGAGGCCCTGGGTAGCAAGAAGGTAAGTGCCTGGGCTGGGCAGCCGTCTTGAGGGAATGGAGATGGGCCCCAGGGCTGCAGGGTGGTCTCCCCAGCCTCACACTGCCCCTCTCCCGTGCCCCACCAGCGATGGGCAGTGCCAGCCACAGCTCCTTTGGATCAGTATGTTAACACTAAGTTCTACAGCTGTTGTGCCAAAACCAGAACAATAGCTTTCCTTATTCCATAATGGTGTTGGTCTGCATCATTTTAATGGTTGCTGACTGGTGCTATCTGCCAACCTGTCAGGTAAGTTAGTATGCAACTGTGCTTTTTAGAGGGGGAAGAAGAGAGAAGAATTCCCAAATGAAACTATTTGCAAACACACTAAAACTCTCTGAAGCAATTGCTTCTTTGTAGAACAGCATTGACTCCCTTTCAACTGAGCAATCTGCTGTCACTTCACCCATTGGCTTTCACTAGCATAACATGACAGGTCTGGACAAATTGCAACTTTTATTTGTCATCAGATTTTTGTCTGAGAAATGTCTGTGATTTCTTTGTACCATCTGAGAAGAAGCTAGGCTTGTTTGAAGCTTAAAAAATGCTTCAGAGAAATACAGGATACTGAAAAGGTTATTAGTAATCTTAATTAGGGCAACTTCATTCGGTTTTGTGCCTAAAAAGTCTTTCACCATGCTTTACCTCTTCTGCATGAAAACTAAAACGTCCCTGCAGGTTTTGGTTGGAATGGAATATTTTATACCTTCCACACTGTAATTGCTCACATCTCCTTCAGTTATCAGGTTAAAAAAAATACATAAATAAATAAAAAAAAACCCTTTCAATAATTTTTACCCTGCTTCTCAAGCAAAGATATTCTAAAACTTGATGTCACAACTCTGTGTTCTACTGCCTTCTAACCACTGCAGGATAACCCTGCCAGTCCATGTAGTCAGTCATTTACCCATTTAATTTTAATGCCCAGAGTGATTTAAACATGGCTTTCTAGTCCAGAAGCTAGAGTGCAGAAGAATGCATGCTGAACGTGATGTACTTCATACACAAAATCCTGCTATTAAGATATTAGAAAGCTTTTTTATGTGAAAAATAAAATAAAAACTCATGTGATTAATGAAAAATCTTTTCACTGGCTTTAGACATATAACACAAAAAGTAGCAGTTACCAATAAAATAAAGGTTAAAATTTTATGGGACTATCAAGCACTTTAAAGACCACATAAAATAGTCACAGACTGCTGTTAAGTGGCATACTCAAAGGATTTTAAGGTGGAGACCTTCTTGGTTGATCTTAGTCATTCTTAAATAATAGCAAAAGAAATTTTTTTTCCTACTACAAAGTAGTACATTCAGTATTGCAGACATGATCATTCTTAGGAGCAAATTGGTTCTTATTGCAAATAGCTCCTTACTGAGTGAAAAAGAATAATTTTTTGGACTTAAACAGCATTCTTCACTTGACAGGACTGCAGATCTTTATCTAAGCAATAATTACCAAGAAAATAAAAGAACTTGTTACTCCCAGTCTCAGAACTGTTACACCAAGTAAATATTACTTTGTTAGGGTAGCGTGAGGAACAGGCCCTTTTTTCAGAATTCAAGTGGAAAAGCTTTAATTCTGTTAACCTGTTCAGGTAGCTGTCTTAGGAAATAAGCCTTATATTTCCTTTGAGGATTTGTTTCCCCAGCATTGTAAAACATCTTGAGGTTTCCAAGACACAATCAATACGAAAAGTAGAAAAATGGAACCTGCATCATGGAAGACTTTCACAATGTAAGCATTACTTCAACATTTTTACTGAAAAAGAAAAATCTGAAAGTAAGTCTACAAAAAATGTAGACATTCATACCACGGATTTCTGATGCTGAAGGAATATAGATACTTAAACTCAGGCAAACTTTGGCAACACAGACCAAAAGCAGGACCTACAAGGTTTCAAAAATGTGTGAACGCCATAGGCATAGGAGTTCTGGGAAAGGACAGATTATTTCAGTAATATTAAAAGTTGGAGCCAAACTGATGCTGGTGCTAACAGTGGCATCAATATCTATGTCCAAGATCTAATTGAACAAAAATTATGTAGAAATTACTGATTCCTCCACTGGTAACAGTGAATAAGCATGAAAAAATAAAATGATGTGAGATAAACGTGATCCACAGCAGTCTCAGGCTTTCCATGTATAAAGCCTGGACTTTGTATATCATGTTTTACATTAATATACTGGAGGTATTTAAACGTGCATATTAAGCATTTGATGCGTATCTGGTTAATGATAAGGACCCTGGTTGTTAGAAGTGACAAAGGCATTTATTAATATTGATGAATGTTAAGTATTTTAGTAATTAACATTACACCATGAGGTAAGATACCTGTCATGAAAAACAACAGCAGTTTAATATGCTTTCAGAAGTTAAATTTTGACTATAGTTCTAAGTCATCAGTGATAAGAGAATATATCACAATGTAATGCAAGGCTATGCAAAGGCTTTAGCGAACTGATTGCTTAAGATTCGATCTCTTTCAGCCATAGTATATTTCCATGGGCAGGGGGAGTGAAGGATGAGGAATGTGCTGATGCATTTTCTGTGCATTTTTGTAGTGGTTTCACCCAGAAGCAATAGAGAAGCTTAGAACAAAGTTAGAAATGGCTATATATAAAGCTAAAGTCAAGGCCATAGAAATCATAGTGAAATTTTTAAAAATTTAACCAAAATATCTTTTAAGGCTCACTGCCAGCTGTCTATATTATAGTTACCCAATGCATAAATGAACGTGCTTATTAGCCTTATGCTCAGAAAAAGACTGCCAACTGTTGTAACCCTGCTTAAATAGACTATCTCTTACCTGATCAGACTTTCAAGACCAGGGCCCACCTTATTACATTATTCCATAGGAAAAACAGATTTTGTTCTAAGAAGGCAAAATACCACTGATAAAAAAATTCTAAAACTTCTCATTTAGGTTGCATTTCCATTGCAGTGCTGCTATTTGTACACCTACAAAATCAACAGAGAAAAATCAGGGCAATTAAATAATGTTAAATGTAACTTCTAAACCATCTGACCAATCGTGTAAAGAACTTTCTGCTGGTTCAAAAGTGAATGACGTTATTATAGGCAGCTGCAAATGTATTTAGACTTTTGGCATATTTTTCTTCCTGGTGGCTACATGGTGAACTATGCTCAATTCTAATTATTTGAATGGAATTAACACTTCATATTGCAATAAGAGAATACAAAAAAGCCTAAGTAGAGTCAGGGACAAAGTTTAATAATTTTGAAACTAAATCACTTGGTGAAGTCAAATAACTTTTACCTGAGTTTATTCAAGTGGAACTTGGATGCAGTTCCTTCTTAGGAGTATTAATAAGTTAATAATCAAGTCTGTTGCTGGAGCCTTTTAATGAAAGCCTATAGTATCAGGCCTGTCCATATCTTTCCATTATTTAGAAACTTACGTCCCATTCTGATAAAATGAAAAGTATTTTCCCCTTTCCTATAGGAAAAAACAAATTTCTTGGGGAGTAACAATACATTAAAACATCAATTTACTGTACTGACTTATTACTCCCATGAAACAACTCCTTTAGTTTATTAGCACTCAAAGGCATTGGAATGTTAAAGCAACTAAGGCCTATGTTTGTTGGAAAGTGATTACGTATGGTTTTCTTAAAATATGCTAAAGCATCCCAACTGAGAAAGTAATTTTATGCTTACTTTTTAGTGAAACCTATTCAAAGAACTCATTAAAACCATTCATTTAAATAATCTGGTATATGTTCATTATACTGTGTCCTTTGCAGAAAACATATGAACTGCTGCCAGAAGATAAATGAAGGGAACAGATGTTTAATGTAAAAGGTTAGACCTTCATTAAAATTGTTTAAACAAGCAGCATCTTTTTTCCCTTAACACTCACAGAAACATTTATATTAATTTGGCAAAGGCACGTAATGCAGAAATGAACAGAAACGCCACGAAAACTGTAGGTGAGTTTTGTACCCTGTTAGCACTTGCATCATTTGTATTTTTGTTATGGATGAGAGAAAGTCAATAGTGCAGAGTGCATGGGATGGCCAAACAACTACCCTTGCTGAAAAGCTTGATATTGAAGGGAGTGCTGCATGGTCAGCCTTCTGGATTTTGGCTTCAACTCTTTCTTAGTGCATTCTTTTTGTGACACAATGCATTTTGATTTCATTAACTTTTTTCTAACAGCAACAGATTCCACAAGAAGGAAAGGCCACATTGTCTATGGGACTTGAATTGCAGATCATGAAGAACAGGTTTTGGTAAAAATTCATGTTCTTTTTTTCCTTAAAGGAAAACTTTTCTTCTGTGCTTTCACTTTCTCAGTAACTATATCAGCTCTTTACAGGTACCTTACAAATCATCTGAAGAAACAATCCTCCTCCCACTTCAGTTATTCTTATTTAACTCATCTCTGAACTGGACTGGCTTTTCACAGTTTGGAAGATGTATTAAATTTTTGCCTTTCAAGAAACTGGACATGTTGACAGAGTTCTCACTGACTCTACAATGTTTTACGCCTGGGAAAGCAGTTGTTCCAATGGTGGGAATGGAGCTTTCCAAAGATTCTTTGTTCACAAACAGTCCCATGAACTACTGCAAGTACAGTGTGTGTATGTGTGTGTGTACATAGACACACACATATATATATACACACACATATATAAAAAGGTCTTCTATAGAGTATTGCTGTTCCTTCCTATTTAATCAGTGAATTGGCAGTGATTCACATTCCATCCCTGTGAATAACCTTCAGTTCTGGTGAGCTATTTTCTCTGTGGTAGTTACACCGTTACACTTTTGTTGTATATACACCCAGAAGTAACTATTTTCAGGGGAGTGCATCTGCCTTCCTCAAGGTGTTAGGCAAAACTGGATTTTAAATGAGCACAAACGCTTCGTACTTGTGACAACATTTCAGACCTTCTTCTCCACCATTCCTCTTTACCTAGTTTCTCTAGTGGCCCATGCCACCAGTTTTGTTAGTTGCCTAATTAAGTAACTATGCTTAGGCCAAATATTTGAATGTTTTCCAAATAACAAATTATAATATTTTCCTTTAACAAAATCTTGAGGACTCTTTTATTCTTCTGCCCTCAATTCAGATTTTTTTGTGCTTTACTTGGAGGTGTGTACAGCAGAGGAAACAATAGGATCTCACCTTAAAAGGGTTGAATCATCCACTTCTCACAACTAGAGATGTTAGTGGTTGAGCTACAGCAATGAGGAAGCTTGCTAGAAAAAAAGTAGGACAGATCAGTTGGAGAATTGAAATTTGTGTGTCACCAGTTCCTTATAAGAAATTAAATTTGGATTTAATCTCATTCAAATATAAAGTACTGTTGAGCAGGTTGGTTGCATTTTTATAAGGAACAGGATGGGATGGACTATAGTCATATGCCCTCAACTAAACATTGCAAAGGAAGTCTCCTTTGTGCTGAGATTTAATAGATAGGTTTTTGCTTTGCAGTGTTCTTGTTGCGTACTGCTTATTCAGAATCCACGAAGATTCATCATGTGTTGTGCTGTGGATGAGGGTGGTTTATTTTTAGGATCACTTGTCCTCAACAAATTGCAATGATTTCAGTTGTGAGTCTCACTTTTTTCTGATTATTGTTTGGCTCTATTCCCTATGTTCTTTATGCCCCCTCTTAAAAAGACCTCTTGCCTAGGTTTTGGCTGTTGTATTTTTAATTTAAAGAGACATTTTTCATCTGTTAAGATAAGTCTTTTGTGGAGTAGTTAGCCAACAGAAAAAATGAGTTCAACAGTGCATCAAAGGCTACTTTCCAGGATGACTGACTTCCCGAGGAAGGCAGTATAAAAATCTGAAAGTTCTTTCTGGAACAGTGAAGTATTTAAATAGAAGTATTTAAAAAACACAAAGCACACTTTCTCTACAAGAATAAGTCCAAATTTTTTTTTATGCTGTTGAACACAATCATACTTCTATCATTACACAGTAACAGATAACCCTAAAAAGTTGCATGTATACACAGCAGTTTAACAGATATTGTGAAAGTCCAGAAAATGAGAAAAGTGCATAGCCAAAAAGACTTTTTAATAATACAGGGCTTCTGACAGTTTTTGAGATATTTGCAGGACTTCTACCTGTATCACTGCAGATAAGATGTTGTTTCGCCTTTAGTTCTTTCAGTAAAGGCCAGTGAAGTTAAGGAGAAATATTATTTTATTTCATCGTAACTGAAGTTCTAGAGCTGAGCCTTTAATCTGGAATTGAGTAAATGGAGGAGAATCTCATTCACTTCAGGAAAACTGCAAGAACTAAAAGCATCAGGTTGGGTTTTTCTTTCAAAGCGCTAATGCTGTAATATAAGGCTATTTGTAGTTATAGAATAGAAGTGTCTATGTATGTTTCTATATGCAACATTGAAAATGGCACTAATGAAAGAACACTAAGGTGTATGGAAAGAAATACAATGTTGCCTCATTTTGCTCTCCCTTCTTGTTTTTGGGGAGGATTTAGGGGATGGTGATTTTTTTTTCTTTTTTAAATTTTTCACAGTGCACTGTAAGATGTGTTGGCTACAAGAAGGAATTAAATTTGAAAGAACCTGACTAATTTCATTTTTTTAAGCTGTTAATTTTATTCTGAACAGATCGGAGATTTGATATTTGTACTATTTCTTTAGGGCCCAATGTAGCAGAAATTACCTTCTTGTAAATTTAGGATTATGGCAGACTGACTAGTCTTTGGCTCAAGTCTCCAGAGGGCAGAGAAAAGCAGAGAAGCTCTGCCTTCCACATGCAGATGCTATCTCTAATCTGACTTGTAATATTAAATAAGCACACTAAGAGAATAGATAAATGAGGAAAATGTCCCTTGTGGGTTCTTAGGGAAGGCACGCCACATACCCAAAAGTCATGAAAGTGTTCTTCTGTAAAGATATGATCGCTTAGAAATGACCCAGAAATTGGAATTAGAAATTAGAAATAATCTTTAACATTTTAAAATCTACAGAGAGAAGTTGCATGTGATGTCCATTGAGTTTTGTACAGTTTGATCTTGAGGGTGAAGAATTGTGCTTTCTGGGTCATCAGAAAAATTACCTCTTCTCTTTCCAGACACATAAGCCAGTAAATACGTTGCTTTACCCAAGTCTATTTTTGTTGTATGGTTTCCAACCTATTAGCCAGCAGCATCAGAGCTTGATAACCTCTGTGGGAAACTGACCATAAAGCACTTGGAAGGCACAGCTCCTTTCCACAGTCAGTGGCCAGAAAATGACATTTGGAATAATTTGTTTCATTTTATAACATGTTCTTTAACTTCATCTCCACATTTAGTTTAATCTTAGTTTGCAATATTTTATAGACAGTACTTCTTATCCTACGTAACAACTTCTTAAGTATTTGTCACTTGTGGCAAAAACCAACAAATTTTAAAACATATTCACTGTCATTCTGTCTGGTACTTGGAACAATTTACCAGCCTGTAGCATCTTAATCAATTCTTGAAGCATGACAGTGATGGAGAAAGATAGGAAGTAAATGTCCATTACTAGCATGTTTTGGGAAACAGCACTTGCAGGGAAACAAATTAAGGGGTTAAGTTGATTATGAAAGAAATAAGCTTGTGACCTAAGTTTCAGAAATCCACAGGTCGTGGTATGCAGGGGAGGGCAGATCCATAAATTAAACAGGACTGAAAGAGACATTAATTGCTGTTGCAGAGTACAATGGATAATATGTCAAGTCAACAATTTCAAGTTAACAATCAAATAAGCACCTGCACTAAAACACAATTACTGGCTATTTCAACAGGCTATTAAGTATGTAAACTGAAATACCCAATATGTCTATTCCTGCTATCTTTCCTCCAACCTGTATAACATTTGTGAGAAAAAAATGCTAACAATTCTGTTATTCTCTGACAGTATCTAGTAGAAAAAAGAAGTGGACTCACCATGTTGTTTCCCTGAGGTTGAAATAAATGCATCCAAAATAACCATACTCAGGAGTTTCATGCTATTATTCTGGATCTTCATGAAAGCAGAACAATTCCTGGGTTTTCAATGGGAAGTACAGCATAGAATACTTTCCATCTTTATATGTCCAAGGCACAGGTAATACCAGTATATGGTAGATGCCAATGTGGGCCGTTATAGTACAGAAGGTACAAATGACCTGCTAAATACACTTTACATCAGCTGTCATCCTTCAAGACACCCTTCAGGGATTTTTCTCACAAATAAGATCTCTCGTGTGTGCTTCTGTTTGTGCTCCTTTAGCTCTGTGTCTTCTCCCTTTTGTCAGGTCTTCTTTTTGCTCAGTTGTCTTTTTCAAAAAAAAGTTCTGTAAAGATGACATCCGTTTTTAGACATTTGCTGCCTAGCATGTTATCTTAAAGCTGAGCAAACTCTAGGCATTTAGGAAATGGGGAAGAAAAATGAAAAGAAAATACTATTGCCATACATTAACCCTGTTTCTTTTTTCTCTCTGCCATGTCATGGTGTGATGATACGTTTATTTCAACTATAAGACTTGATTAATGAGACTGGAATAGTAGATGTTACTCAGGATTAGGCAGTTTGTGAACTTTGTATACCCAGGAGTGCTCAAGCTATGCATTGTCTTTCTCTGAAGCTGTTTATGTGAAGTTCTGTCACAGATAATAAATAGCATTGCTGGGCTATGGGTATGAAAATGGTCTAGTGATACTAGTTTCGAGAATCTCTGTAGTTATGTCTACTGTCTCAGAGCCTCCATTATTTATAGCTCATTTTGAATCCTCTGTAGCTACATCTCTTACGTAATACCCTCTTTACACACTCATTGTTAATCTTCCATTGTAGAATATCTGCTTCATTTTATCTTATTACTCGTTTTCAAACATCAGCCCAGTATTACCAAAGAAAATGCTATTTCTTAAAAATATGGAATGCTGATAATATAAAATTTTACTAGCTGTTACAGGTAGTAGTATTGCGGGGAGAAAACTAATTTAAAAATACGCAATGAATATCAGATAAAAAAGCCTTTGCTTAAGATAATTAGTCAAGCCCATACAAACGCTGCATTAAAAAAAAAAAAGCATTGGTGTAAATCTTCATTTAGCTCACTGAGAAAAAGTTTACAAGGAATTTTAAATTCAGGAGTGCTGTAGACTTCACCAAAAGTTCCCAGCATGTATCTCTCTGGTGACGTGCAGAGCAAACGACGTAGGGCACATCAAGTGAACTTTCTGTATCATTACTGAATAAATGAAAAATTTGGTGCACTTGAACAGATATTGCTTACTGTAGTTTTTAGAAGCAATATCAGAGAGTAAACCATATGTTTAATTTTTTAAGATTAGTATATGTTTAATGGTAATAAACACATTTAAGACTTTAAAATGTGTCAACTAGTTTGAACTCTTACTAAGAGAGCGATCTGCCTCAGTTGCTTGAACAACTGAAGGAAAATGCTTTTTCTGTCCCAATTCTAAAGTGGTATCAGTGAACTCTGGGAACTAGCATGCTCAGTATTACTGGAAAATCATCAAATCTTAGAAGCTAGGCAATATTTTGGAAGGAAACAAAGCGGAGGGTCGAGGGAGAAGATTGGTTTATGTCAAGATGTGCAGCTAAAACAGAGTGCTTACTAAGTCATTTTAGTCTTATTAAGTCATTTTGCAAGTCATATCCTTCCCCGCTCTCTTAGTGCTTTTGTTTCTGCTGTTATTTTTGTTTTCTGTTCCACACCACAACACACCTCTAATAATAACCAGCTATTTAAAATAATTACAAAAATCATGAAATAGCAAATTACTGTGGAAAATGACAACAGAAAGAATGTAAATATCTGCAGCAATACTAGACACAAAATGATTATGTTAGAAAACACCACTTTCAAAATCAGTATTTTGTTTTACTTAAAGGCAGAGACACTGAGATATCTTAAGAATGTTGAGGTCTAAACTGATATGCCTCTGAATCTAAGTAAACTTCGGCAAGAAAGTGTGCAAAGAAAAGCATATATTGTCATATATTACAAGAAACAAACAAACAAAAAACCCAAGCCCACACATGCTCTCATGAAACCCCAAATAAATAACATTTTGTTTCCAGTCCCATACCTGCAATTAACAGTAGCACTAATAAAATAATGGTTCTTAGATTTCCACTGTAAGGGTAAAACCACTGAGAGTTATAAAATTGCATCCCTAAATATGCATTGTAACAGAGAAATGAGATAATAAAGAACAAAAGCATAAACTTAGAGCTGACATGGGAATTTAGTATACAGCAGCGTACCTTTTACAACTGCAGTGCAAACAGGGTACTTAGTTTATTGTGGAAGCTTTAAATTAAACTTCATTGTGCTAAAACACAGTAGGATTATTTACAAAAGGGTTTTTTTTTTTAAAATGTTGTGGTAAAACTTTTTTCCAACTACTTCGGAATCATTATATAAATAGAAAGGACAAGCTATCATGTTTGATTGAAATGTTTGGTATATATTTGTAAATAAAAAAGTGAAAAAAGCAAGAGGAGATAGAAGAGAAAAGCTACTGTGTTTAATTTTCGCTATGTTTCAAGTCTTAATTTGTGCCTCCTGTGTGGTAAGATAGCATTTTATGCTGCCACAGGTCATGATTTTGGGAAAAAACCTGAAATTATTCTTGGTTACTAATCACACTAGTTTAGAAAACAGTTTCCATTAATTGAACCAAGTCTGAAAATTGTAGCCTGCTAATGCTGGTTACAAAGCTATGCTGCCTGTACCCTCTCCAGTCTTTTATTGCTGCTTTTTCTAATATATTTTATATTAAACTGTCTCAGATCTGGACTTCTTATTCTGCATGTTTTGCTGGTAATGTGTTGCCATTGATTTATATAGGTTTCTAGTACTAACTTAGTATAAATCCTGTTTGATTTGTATGTTATTTTATTTCAATTTGCTTTAAAAAGCTGTAGTAAGATTTCCTTCTGCCAAGTTTTTTATTTTGCAGTTTTCATAAATTTTATCTTGATTTACTTTTTTACAGATATTGTAGCTGGCCTACTTTAAACGATGTTACTCAGTCACTGTAGTATCACATGTTTGAAAAAACTCATTAAAACATGTTTAGGCACTGTCAAATCACTTAACTGTGGCCTCAGTTTCCTTATATGCTTCTAAAACACACAACTATTTTTGTCCTCCAGAAATGCCAGTACAGGACCATGGCACAGCACCGGTATGGAAAGAAAGTTTCTGTAGCTACTGTATATCCTATAGTTGTCTACTGAATCCATTGTCCACTTGCTGATTTAGCACAAATATTCATTATCATACTGTGAAAACTGCTACAAAGTTTCTAATCGACATAATACAAAGACCTGCATGTAACTGATATGCCTACCATGGGATAGAGTCTGAACAGCCCAATAATATGATGTATGCCAAACGCTGTTAACAATTAAAAGAATTTCCCTTTGTGGCTCAAAGAATTAGGCCATTGCTTTTTAAGTAGTATACCAGAGACTGTGTATCGATTTTACTATGGTGATAAATGTCAAATCAGTGGGAGTTTTGGTAACTAAGAGTGAAATCTATAGGCATTTCAAGGCAGAATTTAGGCCGTCAATGCTTTTTCTTAGTGTAGAGCCCCATTCTGATATGGCAATTCTGCAAATAGATCTTTTTTCTCAGGGTGACAACAAGGTCCTTTCAGGGCCTCTGTTCCATGTATACAGCAGAGTTATTTTATACCCTTCCTCCAAATGAAAATACTGTCTTATTTTAAAACTGTCTGTAGCAGCTGAAAAGGATAAGCATCTCTGGAGCTGGTCTAGGGATAAAATGAATGAGCAGGTTCCGGGCAGCCATAGGGGTTTTTTAAAGCCTCTTGAGAAATTCTGTCTTAGTGAAGTGGCGCATTGCAGAGAATCAAGCGAGAATCGTGGCTTTGTCTCAACAGTTTACTTACTGGCTTCATAGAGTTTATGCAGCAGGTGTTATTAGCACTCGTCTGTAATAGTCACTTTAGGGGGGTTGTCATCAATCTTAATAATGCCATCAGCATTCCAGCAGATGGTAGACATGATTCCATGCACTCCCTGCTTCTAAATTGCACCAGAATGGTTTTCCATCATATTTTTAATTACAAATGAGAAATACATCAGAAACAGATTTGTTGCATGCTGGCATTTCCAAAGGCTTTCTTGAGGCAGGCCAGGACTATGTTGCTTTATCTTTTTTTTTTTTTTTTTAATTTCACTGAGATTGAGCAATTCACAGGAGATATTACCAGCTTGTTCAGCACTGGAATTAACCTCAAATCACTCCTGCATACTCTCCAGCAAAGCAGTCTCTTGTTTTGAATTGGAATTTGAGATGCCAGTTTTTTGTGGGCAATAGCAAATGTTAACAGCCAGTCCAGCAAAGCGCTTAGACATTAAGTATAGCTTGAATTGCTATTGAGAACAATTATTTGAATAGAAACCCTCAAGTATTTAAAGTTACAATCGCCATAAAAATGCATTGATGATCAAGACTTTATGTAA
The DNA here is from genome assembly GCF_964289735.1 of Phaethon aethereus. Taxonomy (NCBI): domain Eukaryota; kingdom Metazoa; phylum Chordata; class Aves; order Phaethontiformes; family Phaethontidae; genus Phaethon; species Phaethon aethereus. The sequence goes on from NC_138580.1 coordinate 21,623,794, forward strand.
CTATTTTTAAAGCAACATATTTGATTTCTAAATACTTATTCTACTGCTCCATTTGTTTCCTACCTCATCCATCATCCATTTAGGGATTTATTCTTTTCTTTTCAACCTATGCTTTTACCCTTTCTCTTCAGGCCTATTCCTTCTACCTCTCTTTGTCATTTTTTAAATAGGCATTCTTTTAGTGGAGACCATAAATAAAATGAAAGTTAGGTGGTAGCTACCTTTCCTTTACATAGCACATGTAACAAAAGTAGTTAAGACATGATGGTATGGGGATGAATGCATTATTTCAATACACTTAAAGATGTCCTTTAAAAAAAGATTAAATACTTTGAACATTAATAGTAGCTTTTGGCAATCTATTTAATATACTGACTGCAAATTCCTCTTCCAATCCCAGGCAGTTCAAGGTATGCAGAAAAGTTAGTGGTAATTTGGTAAATAGTTTTCCTCTATTTAAAACTTTATGTGTTCTGGCTTACTGACTTTCAGATTAGTGCAGGACTGGATAGCAAGTGGAAAATCTGCTATCTAAATGAAGCATAGTCATTCAGTAGGCCACTGAAATTGGAATCTTTATTGTTGGTATTTCTAAATGTAATGACTGCATATTCCTTGAAATTAGGCACTCCAGTGCTTTACTCCTTTCATCATGTCTAGAGTATGAGATCAGAACATAAAAATAGCTTCTTGTGTCACCTTTTTCTGAGAAGCCCATTCAAAAATAGAATTTCATATCAGAGCCAGTACATAAAACTGAAGCAACTACATGATAGAAAGTTACTTAAATATAGACAGATTTCAACAAATTATGTAATGGAATAAATGCTGTTAAACAGGGAGCTCCACACTACAGTCTATGTCCAAATTGAATAACTGCTCCCAGCAAGAATAGACATATAGTTACAAGAGCTTGACATGAATTGAACCCTGCATTAATCAGATAGAAGAAAAAATTCTTCTTCTTTTAGTTTTCATTTGGAAACTTTTGCAGGAGTTGCATATATTAGCCTCTAATTAGGCATTTCTTGGCACTACCTTGGTGCTGTTTCAGTAAGTGGCATTTATGTTAATTCTATCCTTATTAAGCAGATGTCTTTGCCATTCACTGTCATTAGGTTATCTGGGTAGATACCCCAATAAAACAGTAAGCAAATTAAATTTATCTCGATTAGAAGGAGTTTATGGTAATCATAACACCTTCCAATAATTTTTTCACAGTAGGAAATATCATTTTCTGAGAATAAATCTGAGCTCTAGCATGCCAGCTAGAGCAATAGTGCAAGAAAATCATCCTTCAGAAGCCCCACTAAGACAGGGATGCTGTTTGCAGAATGGGGCTAGGGCATCTGGAGACTGTCATGTAATAGAGAAAGGGATGGAACAAGGAGAGAATGCACGCGGTCATAGAATTGGTTTGTTTAGGACAAAAACTTCTGCACAGTGCTAAGCATGCAGTTCCTCTGCCCCAGACCATCATCACCATGTATCAGAACAGCACCACCCTCACAGAGACCATTAAATGGACCATTCACCTACATAGGGACTCACTATACGAGGGACTTAAAGAATATGGATAACTGTGGAACATTGTGGTAAAAGCTAAAACTAGCTATGAAAATAAAGAGAACTTAACTAGAAACAACTAAAAGAGAATTAATGTATTTAAAATTATAGGTCCACTACAGTGTAAGTATATTTTGTGGACAAATATATTAGCAGTCCCCCAAAATGTCTGTGTAATCACAGAATCACTAAGGTTGGAAAGGACCTTCAAGATCATCAAGTCCAACCATTAATCCAGCGCCACCATGTCCCCTAAACCATGTCCTGAAGCGCCCCATCCACACGTTTTTTGAACACTTCCAGAGATAGTGACTCCACCACCTCCCTGGGCAGCCTGTTCCAATGCTTGACCACTCTTTCAGTAAAGACATTTTTCCTAATATCCAATCTAAACCTCCCCTAGTGCAACTTAAGGCCATTTCCTCTCGTCCTATCACTAGTTACTTGGGAGAAGAGACCAACACCCACCTCACCACAACCCCCTTTCAGGTAGTTGTAGAGAGCGATAAGGTCTCCCCTCAGCCTCCTCTTCTCCAGACTAAACAACCCCAGTTCCCTCAGCCGCTCCTCATAAGACTTGTGCTCCAGACCCCTCACCAGCTTCGTTGCCCTTCTCTGGACACGCTCCAGCACCTCAACATCCTTCTTGTAGTGAGGGGCCCAAAACTGAACACAGTATTCAAGCTGCGGCCTTACCAGTGCCGGGAATATATAATAATCCCTGTAATTATAGAGTTAATAAAGTATATATATAATTAATCCCTGTAATTATAGAGTTAATAAAGTATATATAAAGTAATTTTAGAGGAAAATATAGTTATACTTTTTTGGGTACATTATTACAGGCAGCAGTACATGGAAATCAAAAGACTAATTAACAAAGAGATTTGGAACAATAAACACCAGTCTCAAACTACTTAATATGAAGCTACAGTAAATTGCATTCAGTTGCCTATAACAAAATGCTTCACGGGACTAGGATGACAAATTAATACCATGGCATAAAACTGAAAAAAGTATTCCTAGAATTGGTAATTGACACTGTTTACTGAAATCTCCAAATTACAAAAATATCGAATAAAAAACCCACTGCAGTCTTGAAAAATGGGAATAATGCTTACTACAAAACAAAACCTGAGTTTTAGACAAGTTTGCAGGTAGAAAAATCAAACACTAAGACAAACAGTAATATTTTATGTCTAAGCAATTTGTAAGTATTATCCCAGATTTCCAGTTTTATCTGACACATATGCTTTTCTGAACACAAGAAAATAAGCTGAATGAAAATACCTTCTGCCGTAATGGCCAACATCTCAGAAGTCTCTCCACAAAAGAATTTACATTAAAATCTCTTAAGTATGGCCAATATTCCTGTAATTGATATTAAAAATGGTCAAAAAAGGTACATTAATTTTTTTAATCCTATTAAAATAAATGTCCAAAATACTAACTTACATAAATTTTGTAGGTAATGGAATTGCTACTACAGACATTAAAATTTGAAAAAACATTACAGAAATATGCTACAAGTTAATAAAATTAATAGAGTTAATAAAAATGCAAATCAAATTTATATTAGTCCCTAGCTTGCAAGAATAAGAATAAGAAACAGTAAATTCTGAAGTTTTTTAGTTGTTACTGGTTGTCATGTTAGGAGTAAGAGCAACTACAGAAAAATGTAGTAGGAATAAAAAAAAAATTTATTATTTTGTTCTCAAAGATGCCAATGGTAGTTGAAAACACAGTACATTTTGAGTTTTTTACTTTGTTCTAATATTGCAGAAGTTAGAACATCATTAAAGTGATTCTCTGGTGTTGACTACAGAAAGCATACACAAAGCTGTGGCAATACGATCCTGAGGCTGTTCTCATTTATGCCAGGCACTGGTTGGTTGCAGAACTGGAGAAGTAGGAGACAGGCATGTTCAGGCTGATCGAGCAACATGCACAGCTGCATTTTTTCATTTCTCCTCTCCCTCCCACATCCTTCATTTCTCCTCAGCATAGCCATTTCTGCATCACAGATTTCCTGTACCAGATTTCACACACAATGGTCAGCTCTTCAGCTGTTTTAAACCAAAATATCATAATTAATACTGGGGTGTAATTGTAACTGATAACCAACTCTAAAAAAGGGTACAAAATGAATAGCAGTTTGAAGTCACAGCCCGTCCCACACAAAACATCCTATTCATTTCAGCCACCTGCTGTTTTCCGATACCCTTGGCTCGTAAGTATCTCATTCCTCTCAGCATACCCACGTCCTGGCCAAGCTCTCTGTCCTACCTGTGCTGCTGCACTGTCATGCCTGCATTGTAACCCAGCCTGGTCACAGAGCTTATCTTACTGGCACTGTGCCACCGTGTCATTTCTGTGTGGGATGTACAACCTGAAAGTATCCGATACCCTAGTGAGGAAGGGTACAAGGAAGTGTCATGGAGCAGAAAGACAGCTACTTTCTTCACTCCAGAAATCTTTCTCTTCCTACTACCCTCCAAAAATACTTGCCGTAATAGCTAAGGAAAATAAGCTGCTAGCTGCAAAAGCAATTCAAGAAAATTCAGGTTAGTTTTAAACCAATTATCTCCTGTAAACCTGCTAAATAAAAGGCAATAAACCCCACAGTACTGGTTAAGATCCCCTATACCACCTTTAAATCTAGCTATGTTTAGGTTTTCCAGTGTGTTGATTGTACCTTCTGACCTATCTGCTAAAATTATCCACTGTATTCAAGATCACCTTTCAAGTTCAATTCCATGTAAGCAGTAGCAGCTATATTCTTTTGGAGCAGGGGTGACGGTTGGGAGGGACTGACGCGACAAGATAACTCATGATACAGTGATACCATAGACATTTTTTCTGAAAAAGGGGGTTTACAATACTCATGGTATAAAACATCTTTGGCCTCTATGGTCTAATCAGTCATTTGTTTCAATGCTGACACATCAAAAATCTTTCAGCTAATCTCAAGCAAAAGCTGCCATAACTCACAGAAGTAGACAGATGGTTATAAAATTATGAGTTTCCACAAGTCATAACCTATTGTACACCTACTGGAAGGAATATTCTTGCAAAGAATGACTACAGGTCAAGAAATTAAGTACAACATGTATTTAAGATAAAAGCTATCAGCAGGTATGAGAAAAGCATTAATTTATTAAAGATGGGTGAAGCACAATTGTCCTTGATTGCTAATGATGCACTCATTTTAAAAGTATACTTCCAACGCTGTTTCACTGTTTCATAAAATTCAAGGTGAGTGTGTAATTGATTATACGTTACTGTGAAAATGGCTTTTACATTTTATTTTATGTCAATTTATTTGTAAGAGTTCTATTTGAGAATTCATTAAGTTGCATTGCATTAAAAAATATTTTCTTTTTTTCTTTTTCTTTTTTTAAATAGTTACAGGAAAATACTCTCCAATCTAGGATAATCAATTCAGGAGTCAAATTTTGCTGCTTCTTACACACCATGCATAATATCTAAATATAAAAGCAGTTACTTCAGTGAGCTCATATATAAAGGTAGCATTAAACTGTTACACAGTAATAAAGCTGTCTGAAAACAATAAAAAGGAAGTAGTCTAATGAAGGCAGTACATTTTGAAAACATATGCCATTTAAGCAATTAAGGGCTCTAGCAAGTAAGTTCTGCAAAACCTTGCTGGGGAAATTTATGCAGTCACCAGACCAACCACCTACCCAACCTCTTTTTGGATATCGCCACCTCTTTTACAGGGACAGCAGAAGTGGCCACACAATGGACCTTTCACGTTATTCCCTTGCAAAAAAAGCATATTTTTGCTACTCTGGTTGTTTCAGTTATTTACTTAATATTATTAAGAGCTGTAGTTGAGATTTTACAGCCATTGTGTCCAACTCCATGCCGAGTAGTGTATTGCATGGAAGGATGGAGAAGCACCCCAGAACACCAGCTTCAACACTAAATTAGAGTCTTGCTTAGCAATAATTTACTCATTTTGCCTCAAAGGGCTGAGGCCACAGTGTGATGATGAGATACTAATGATATTGTGTAAACTATCTGTATGGAACATTGACCCACTATTGTGATAAGCTAAATCCAGTTGATAGGTCACAGCAGAATTGAAAATCAAATTTCTGAAATACAAATGCCTATGTACATCTGGTCTCCAAACCATCATTCCTTGTTTTTACATACTCTTACATATCAGTAAATGAAATTAATAAAATTTCCTCCATCAACTTTTCTATGTACAAATAGTGTTGAAATGAGAAACTGGTATTTTTTGTTGTGATCCTTACCACCACTCTTCTCTTGTGGAAGAAACCACATGCAAGAAATGGCAAAAGAAAACTGCCAAGCATCATTGTCTGTTCAACTGTAAACTGGGTAGCATACATGAATCCGCAACCTGCAGTGCTACAGAAATTTAGACCATGGCATTCTGGAGATCATCTCCCCCAAAACAGCATCCCCTTCTAATCTGCTGCCTCTTCATAAACTCTTCTCCCCCCAAAACACACATCTGTTTCCTACCAATAGCTTTTAACACACATCCTCTTGCTATCTTCTAACAGGAAACAGAGAGAAGATCACTTTCATCAACATCAAAGAGTCAGCCTGCGAGCCATTCTGTCATTTCTCTGAAGGAGTCTAGTGTGAAAAGAGGGAGAGCAATATTTGAAAAGATGTCATCAGAAAATGGCCACAGAAACCACTCTGAAGGTTAGGATTACCACGTTGATTTGATGTCTTGCTTTACTCTAAGGCAGTGGTCTCCAAACCTTTTTCATGGTGCACCCCTATTAATAAAACATTTTTGAGCATGCTTGTATATGTATTTATCTACAAATTGTATACAGGTACTATTCTACTAACACATTACATATGTTAGACAACATACACGCAAATAGATATTGAAGAAGGATGATGGATGAATTTTTTTTTAAATAATTTTCCTTTAAAATGTCTTTATTTACAAAAGGTATTTTCTTCCTGCACCTCAATGGACTGTCTTGCACAGTCCCTGGGGTACACACATACCACTTTGGAGACCACTGCTTGATGGTATCAAAGAGTGTTATGTATCTGTGTTTTGGTATGTTTTAACAGAGGAAGAACATGGATGATAGAATTTTCTGACAGAAAATCACTTATTGAATTCTGAATGTCTAGGACTTGACTTCACGTAAAACAACAGATTACCCAAATAAATAGCATAAAAAGACTTGTCCACTCTACCAATAAAATTAATAAGCCATCCCCATACTATCAACCAGTTACTGACTCCACTCTTTTTTTGATCAGAAAATGTTTAGCCTGCCATCCCAGACTCTAGCAGATCAAAGAGAGAAAGAAATTTTTGTGGGCAAAACCTTTTCTAGCTAATGCTGCTAGGTTTATTATGCTGCTTCTTCAAATTAAATACCTAATCTTTTATCAGGTTTAACTTTCAGCCTTTGGTTATCTTCTTTCCTGCCAAATTAAAAATATTTCTAACACCTGCTCATTTCTTCTTGGAAGGATGATTATACATTATGGCCATATCACTCTATAATCTTCTCTTCCATCAACTAGATACAGCTGCAGTTCTCCATGTGGGAGTATTTTTTGTGGGTCTTCTCTACATCTTCTGAAGTTTTTCAGTTGTCTTTTTTAGAATATGGTTGTAAGGGCCTTTTTTTTTCCTTCTCCTTTTAGACTCTCCCACTTCAAAGTCTTTCTTTTTCGTCTCTAACAAGAGAACGGAATCCTCCATTCCATAACCGCTTTGCCCCTAAGTCTAAATTGGGCACAGTATGTTTCAGAAGCATTTTTTGGTCCACCAGGAATAACAAAGAATACAAACTACATAAAAGTGCACAGTCAACAATTCATGCCTCCTACAAAGGAAGCTTTTCCTAAAAATGTGACAGTCCCATAGGGGATAATGTTTTTCTACGCTCCTGAGAGAGCCATAATATTCCATTTTGCATTCAGACACTCTTATGAGAAGTAAATTCCCTATAGACTCATTTGAGTGTTTGAAAGCACTAGTGAAAATTCTTAAACTTCTAATAGCTGAAGCTAGGCACTGAAATCTGCAACTCTGCACTTGAATAAATATTCAGGTTCTGAAAAATATAAGATAATGCTGATCCATATATTATTTCTCCCATCACTATGCATTTTGAGTTTTCTATAACCAATGACGATATACGTCAACTCACTTCAATTTTTCAGCAAGAGCAATACCCTCAAACCACCAAAGTGCTATGGAACTTTTTGCTAAATGTTTCAATTATGCCAAAATCTTATTTTCCTAGAAGAGGTATCAAGCAACATTTACAGCAAGCTCTGTGACTGAGTGCCAACATCTTCTATTGTCTCCACTGAAAAACAATGAAGGCAGTGCTCATACTGCTGTTCAGCCTACCGTGAAAAGCGGGAAAAGCCCATAAGGGATAGCTAATACAGTCATATCATTGGAAAAAATGGCAGAAAGCCAGAATTCTCCCATCCTATTATGCACGGAAGATTTGTCAAGCTCCATTTACTTTATAGAATTGATGTAACTTATCATTAATACAAGAATGATATTCTCTGAAATAGATACTATTGTATAAGTCCCATATGACAAACAGCTTTTTGTTGGCATATCTCACCTTCATAAACATAGACTCTTCTTACGAACTATTTCATCACAAGCCCACGTTTATCCCAGAAAGAATCAGAAGATATTACACCTTCAAGTTCTCTTGAATGAGCAAAAGCTTAGAGAAGAATGAGCAAAATGCATGAGCAAAAGCTTAGATCATATAATCTCTCATACCACCACAAAGAGTTTCACATCATGTTATAAAACAACTAGCTTCTAAAGACAGCACACTTCCTGTTTTAAAGCGAACAAGAGAACAGTTTCTATTACCTTCACTCCCAGGCGGATAATAATATGTATCTATTAAAATGTGTTTTTAAACATTCCATTAAATTCACTGGCCCCAAATCAGCAAGGAATTTAATCACATGTCTAACTTTAAGCACATGAGTATTCCCATTGCACTTAATGAAAGTATTCACATGCTTATGATTAGATAGACTCCAAGAATCCCTTGTTGAATCAGAGCAATACCCAGAAAGTTTTTAAACAACTAAACATTCTTGATAATTAAAGCAACGTCTTACAAATATCATGCTGGTAGTAATCTGTTACATAATTCAATCTGCCTTAAAAAAGGAACTGACACCGTTTGGCTCTGGTGGACTATCCTTCTGTGTCTCTGAAGCATACTTTCAACCTTTCCATTGTTTTGGTTAGATTTGGATTAATGTACAGACTTCTTGAAGAACAGCAATTTTCTCTCTCCCGATTTCTACTTTCTCTGAAAACCTTTTTTTCTTTTCCTTCCAGCTGACTTTCACTGATTCTTACTGCTGCTATTATTCTTTCTTGAACTGTAGCAATTCCTTTGTCTATCATGATTATATGCAATATGCAAATGTACTGCATGGGAAAGCGTAACAAAAAAAAAATTAGCCTCATGTTAGTTATGAGTAGAGTCCATCAAAAATACTAAGAAACTCAGTATGTTTACACTGAGACCACTCTTCCATGCAGGTTTGCACTGATGTCTGATTTTTACTGAAGATTAGAGTTGCTTGTTATATCTGTTTGCTATACCTGGACCTTGAATGCCTAGGCCAGCTAAACACTTTACAGTGAACAGGCAGAAAGGCCGGATGTGCCTTGGAATTCTTCCCTGTTTGGTGGGATATCCTTTCCCTGGCACTCTGTTCTGTGCCAGATGAACAGATAGTTTTTTGGAAAGTCTCTCTTGTTGGCTGCATTTCACAATGTTAAAGAGAAAGAGTGTGTAGTTTGAAAGAAAATGGGGAATTTTCTTACGTGTATCTTTTGTGTTCTCAACCACTGCCTTAGTAAAGCAATACAACAATCAAAAGTGAACCAACTTGGATAAGAAGAAATGTGATTCTTCTCTAAAGAGAAGACCAGTTCTGTAAATGGTGTTGGTTTGAGTGGTAGAAAAGGTATGTGCACTCTAGTATGTCCTTGGTGTTTTATACAGACATTATGAAACAGCATACAAAGAGAAGTTACTCATTTCTTAGCAAAATTATGGTAAGTGAGTTGACTTGCTAAATTTAATAAGTCTGCAAGTCATCAGCAAGATGAAAAAAAGCATAAATGAACTGTACACAGTAAACAAAAATATGTTATTTAAAAAAAAACCCAAACAGTCCTGTACTGCAACAAAGTGACAAAGCACACTCAGAATGTCTGCAGTGTCAGAATATACAAGAATACAAGTAAACTGACAATGTCCAGCACAAAGCACACATCTGAAGCTTCCTCTTTGACTTTCCTTTCCTGTTTGGAAATGGATTTTAAGGTTTTAGTTCAGGTACCTACTGGTTTGAATTAAATACATAGAACAGGAGGACATATCTACACTGTTTCTTCCTGCCCCCTTCTCTCCTTTTTTAAGCCAGTAATTTCCTCAACTTCGAGAAATTCCAAGATATATCATGCTGCGGGGAAGGGGAGGACACAGGGTAGGTTTTGGTGGGGGTTTGTGAGATAATTTGGTTCAGCTTGTCGTGGTTTATCCCCAGCCGGCAACTAAGCACCACACAGCCGCTCACTCACTCCCCCTCCCACAGTGGGGCAGGGGAGAGAATTAGGAAAAAAAACCCCTCGTGGGTTGAGATAAACACGGTTTAACAGGACAGAAAGAAAGAAGGAAACAACAATGATAATACCAACAAAGGAATGTACAAGAACAAGTGACGCCCAATACAGCAATTGCTCACCACCCAGTGATCGACAGCCCGTCCCCGAGCAGCGATTTCCGCCCCCCAGCTAACTCCACTTTATGTACTGGGCATGACATAGTATGGTAGGGAATATCTCTTTGGCCAGCCTGGGTCAGCTGTCCCGGCTGTGTCCCCTCCCAGCTTCCCGTGCATCCCCAGCCTCCTTGCTGGCTGGGAAGCCAGCACAAGAAGCTGGACTGTCCTTGACTGCTCAGCAACAACCCAAAACATCAGCACGTTATCAACAGTTTCTCATCCCAAATCCAAAACACAGTCTCACACTAGCTTCTGTGAAGAAAACCAGCTCTATCCTGGCTGAAACCAGGACAAGCTACAGCCTGTTTCCATAATTGCAGAAAATACAATTGTTTAAAAAAAAGCAATGCAGGTTGCAACAAATTCATTCTGTCCTACCATGCAAGGACAAGTAGAAATATAGATGGATTTAGGGAAGATCAGGGTGCTCTGATATCTGCAGCACAACGATTAAAACATTAGATTCTGGTGGCTTTATTAAAGTATATCTTCCTGAAGTCTTAAAATTCCCTCTCCTCCCCAAAAGGGAGTATCCTGGTTACAGAAATCCAGTGTCATGCAACCCAATTTTCCATGCACTGTAGAAAAACTTTGGCAGGACAAGAGGAATTTCCAGCCCATGGGATTACATGAAACCTCTTCTGCCTCTGATCACAGACAAGAGAGATGCTCACAACATATTTTTTTTCTCTTTGTCTGAAACAAGAAAGGAAAATATCTTTATGCTAAATTTAAGGCACTTTCCTGGCTATATGAAATTCTTCTAATACAGTCATATGAATGTAGAAAGCAGCAACAAAAAACTTCCTAGTGCTAGTAACTCAGTGCTGCTCTTTCAGGAATACTCTGAATTATTGTCTCCACATTCACTGGGGCTGAATTGCAGATGCTTATAGATAAATCTATAACCTTCACACCCTGAAATAAGGTTAAAATGGAGGTAGTAATTTAGATAGTTTTCAATAAGGTTTTAGTAGTACTAAACCGACTAAAACATACTCTAATGCAGCATCAATAAACAACTGAAATCTACAATCAACTGAGAATGGACTCTGTTAAGCAAATGAATACTAAAATGTATAAAGCTAATTAGAACATAATATATATAATTGTAATTGCTTAATTGTAGTACTTACAATTACTTTTTACAGTATAAAATAATGCAAATGTAACTATCAAGAAAAACCTACTATGCTTGCTGTCAAAATTGTATGTTTTTTTAAAAAAAACTTTGTTATTTCCCCAAGGGATTTTGCCAACTTTTAAAACCTTAATTGAATTAAATTTTTCTGCACTCAATAAATTCTAAACTGAAAATAAGATACAGCTGCTAAAAGGCTGATAATGTTGTTCCTTTCTACTACTGCTTTTCTTTCAAGATTGGAAAAATGGTACCTGTTTCCTTCCTAGAAAATAATGGTGTCTGTTTGTACTTCCAGTGGGTTTTCGCAAACTTGTAAGAGGACTACCTAAAGAGAGCACTCCCAGCAGGGCTGATAGTACACCGCTGGATTTCCAGGAGACTGTGTCCTTGAAAGAAAGAATGGCTATGTACAAGGCTGCTGTGTCCGAGAGAAAGAGTAACAACTCCTTTGCTCATGTAAGATATCAATGGTTCGCTATCTTCTTAGTTCTGTATTTGCTTTGTATAGTGACATATCCCACATTCTTTATTTGTACAAGCTGACTGATGGACCACTATGGGGAACAAAATTTGAAACCTGAATTACCAAATCTACTTAGTAAACATATTGATGCATCAGTCTGTCTCTACTGAATGAGATTTTTCATGCTATGTACCTTTGGTCATTTGGACAATTCCCCTTAATTCATTGGAAGGACTGTTCGTTTTATTCCACTGTTGCATGAACTGCATTTATTAGGACCATAGGCTTGAGACAGATTAGCAACACAGTTATTCTTTCAGCTCATAACAACAAAACCCAGCAGTTTCTGCATTGCTACAAATATTAACAAATAATAAAATCGTATTCAAAAGCACATTAAGTTTAGACCTCTTGCTGTTCAAGCTAAAGAATTCAAAATTGCTGCATTTGAAAATGGCAGGTCTATGTATGAAAAACTATTATTTTATAATAAAATTATTAAAAAATCGGTGTATATAAAAATATTTAGGAAAAAAATAATTTTGTTTTACTCATCTTTCTACATGTCTATCAATAGGGATTAGGTATTTTACAGCAAATTTAATATTCATACCAAGTAGCACATAAAGTATTTGGCTAGCAGGATTTATAATCTATTAAAATAGAGCAAGACCACTTCACCACACATTTAATTATCAGTCAGAAATATCTGAAAATTGGGTCTTCAGATCTCAGCCAGGAAAATCAGGAAAATCTGCCTCAGTTCTGCAAAAATACTACGGGGCCAAAAGTGTATTTTTACCATATCTTAAAATCCTACCTAGAACTTGTAGCTCAACCCCCTTGTACCAGGAAATGGAGGCATTATGCTGGCTTGCTACAACGCTAGAATGACAATGGCCTTTGTTTACGCTAAACTTTCAGCGCATGGGAAGAACACCTTTTTCTCACTGTAAACTAGGCCAAAGTAATTTCTGTAAATCAGAGAGCATATCTGGCAAAAGAAGGACTTATGATGCAGCTCTCACCAGGCAGTATCTTTGTCCATGTGCAAGAAGAGCTGTAGAAGGATTCCCAATCTTACCTGCACTTCGGTCTTGGGAGAAGTGGTTTGCAGCAGCTGAAGAGACCTGCTGGGTGCTTGGACAGCCCAGAAGCCACTTAGTGAAAACAGCCACCAGACACACTTCACCGGAGTCTGGGTGTTTTCCAACCACCAAATTCCTGCCTGCTGACTTCCTTGTTTCCTAATTGCCTGTGTGTATTTGGAGCAGATCCCTGCAGTTCACCTGGGTTGAGAAGGTTCCAATTCCCTACTCCTGCAATTGGAAACATTGCTGAAGTTAGTACTCCCTCTCAAAAAGAACAGAACTGCGTGAAGCCTGACCCAACTTAACTGTGTTGATCACATAGAACTACTTCATTTACACACTGGAACTCCTCACAATTCCTTGCTGAAATGGATGGTTGCCTGAAAAAGGAACTGCATGTCTGGTTCCATTAAAGGGAATTAATATGTTTCCTTAAAGGACCCATAACTGCATTTGCCCCCTCAAAATATCTCCAAATGGCTGGCAAGGTGTGCCTGAAATACTAATTCACTAAAATATTACTTTTCATATTCACACATCTATGTGCATATAGAATCGTGACACCTTCATCACAGGGAAAAAAAAACAACTGTTTTTTATGATCTGCTTAGTTACTCATCAGGTGCAAGCACTAAACCTAAGTTTATTTAGCAACTTTCATTACAAGGCTATTTCTAACTATTGAGTGGTTTATTTTGTGCATACAGATTAATAAGCTCAAATGCTGAAAGCTTCATTCTAGTACCATCTAAGAGGCAACACATAAGCGACATAACTAGAACAGGGAGCCTGAGGGTAAAGGCACTCTTGTGTCCTTTGGCACTGTTGTTAGTGAAGAAATGTCATCTCACAAAGACCTGCTTGAAGGTCTCTGCATGTTTTTCAACAATATCTATTGAAAAAATACAGAGAGGGCCAGGTGGCAACCTGAATGCAACAGAACTCAGGATAGACAAGTAAAAGTATAAACAGCAGAGGATTGTTCTGGAGAGCGATTGTCACTGACAATCAAGTAGTTGGGACCTGCTCCTTTTGGTGCTAAAGATTCAGGCCAAACATGCACATTTTTCAAGTAAACATTGGCCTTTAGTTTTCCAAATCACCATGGCTCCTGTGCACTCATCTATGAACTTGCCAGAAACAGTATTTATGATTGTCTAAGTCATTCTTGCAAAGACAGAGTATTACATGGCTGAAAATACATGGCTCATCCCTAAAAATACAGAGGAAACCACTGAGCCCTCAGACAGTAGTTTAGCCAGGGATGAATATGCAGCTACAGCAGCAGGATCTATTTCACACAGGAGTATTTAACAACTAGTGTTAAATAAATTCTAGATGGCAAAATTCCAAAAGAACTTCAGGTCTTAATTTTTGGTTGATAAGTAAAAGTCCTAAAATGGGTCAAATGAGATTCAACAGTTAATGTTAACAGTATGTGTATGTTTTGTATTTTGATGACAACACCTGAAAAATAACTGTCTTGTTACTGTATCTATTCTGAATGCTAATGTTAATTCATGTGTACTGTTAAAATAAGTAGGGTTTACAGATTACATGAGCAGAAGTTGCCTATAAGAGGCTACAGACATAACCAAGTGTTTCCAAACTTTCCATTTGAAATTTATAAGCATTATAGCACACTGTTATTAACTACTTTTAAAAAAATTAGCTCATAAGAAGTATGTTCTTAGTGCAAATGGAAAACAACTGGCCTTATTTCATTACTCTAGACTTCAGAGAAAACCAAGTTCTGTACTGTGCCTGGTGGCCTGGCAGCAGTGAGAAAACAATTTGAGAAAGCACAGATGACCTCTTCACAAAAGACCTTTGCTCAGTACCAGCACCACCACAAATCTGTACAGGTAACAATAGCATTTTTAATACTAACAAATGAGGTATGCCCTGCTAGATATCTTGAGGAAAAACTATGATTGTTTTCTTACTGAAAAGTTTTCATTATGACTAAGATGTTTCCGTAATGTTCATACTCACAGAATTTTCTCTTTGATATGTACTACAGGAATCATATATTTTTTTATACAGACAAAAACTCAATATAGGCAACACTAGACTTAGAGCAAATAGATGAGTAAAGCAGATTACTACCATAGAAGTATTTTATACTGAACGTTGTCTGTAAGACTGTAATTCATTATCAAGTATCATGGTGATATTTTCATACATTGCACTTGACGTGATGTTAAGCCATTCTCCTTCAAAAGGAGTTTCCTTCTTCCACTGAATTAAATCCGGTCAACTCCCCTAAACAGATCAAAAATTGCACAGAAGAACCCAGATGCTACATAAAAGTAGAACAAAGCAGCAGCTAAGTGTTATTTTAGATAAAAGATCTTTACATTTCATTACTTCATTAGCATATACCATGAAAAATTGTTGTAGGAGATAATGACTTTGGACTATGTCAAATCCCCTATAATAAAACACATTGCACAATCTGTCCTGTGCACTCTGAAAAAAAGTAATGGCACAGTCAATTGCTTTAACAAGCAATTTTCTTGGAGAGATTTTTAAGCAATATTGCTCTCCAACTTTGTAGAACAGGACACATCAACATTCTGCTATAGGTTCATTTTCATGTTAAATAAGTATCATCATATCTACCAATCATCTCTCATTTCTTACACATTAATACCAATATCAACAATTTGCACAGACAACATGAAAAACACCAGTTTGTAGGGGAGAAGACACAGTTTGTTGCAGATGTATTAAAGCATTTTTAACTAAGCAGAAAAATCCCATAGTTGGACATAACCATACTGGAGTGTAATCCTTGGTAATCAGAAATGTTATGCACATACTTTTCTGATGACATGGTCCAACCTAGTTGCCATTTCTCTGGATGAAGAAACGCAGAACTGTGTACAGAAATTATGTGACTTTTTCTCTTACACAGAACTAAATTATTTCATTTCTGTGATGTGAAGATGGATTTTCCCTGGCCTAATAGTGATATCTAGTTCTGCACAAAGCCACTATGATGGCTCCACCACTTCAACAAAGAGTGACCTCCAAGCATACTTATCCATGTGTTTATCCTCTGGATAGTTGAAGAGGCTCTCTCAAATCATCAGCAGAAATTGTCACGTTCACAGGAAACAAAATCACTCCGATTATATGGAACAATCTTTAGGTTAAATAACTTACTGCAAGACTATAAAATCCCATTTCTATCTAACGTAACTGCACTCTCATGGAAAATGGGATTATACACTTACGTAGCTGAAAGATTATTCAAGGTCACCAAATCAATCCTGGGGCAAAACAGAAAAATCATGTTGTTTGAAGACAGATCTCCAGATCTGGATAAATTCAAACTATTAATCCAAGCTAAAATGAGGAAGCAATTCATTTTATACACAGTAATCTAAATAACTGAACATTTTACTACATATTCAATTATTGCATAAGGAGTACACGGCTTTCCATTCAAAACAATGGCATCAAATATGCAAATAGTAACTCTCTCTCTGTTTTTCTCAGGCAGCAGCCATTGCTCATAGCTCTCTTCATTTTACAAGAGATTGGTTCCTTGTGAAAGGTGCCGTATTACCCGTAGGATGGACTAAACTCTTGTCCAGAATGGTGAGCAGCAATGAAAAACTGATCACAGAATTGCCATGTGCCCACAAACTCAACTAGAGTTTGTTTAGAGACCTGGTCTTTAATTTGACCACTGGCATCATAAGCACCTTTTGTCATCAGCCACCAAGCTGAGAAGAGGTCATGAGCTTCAGTGTTACTGGTCTGAAAATGCCGGCCTGGAGTGGTTTGCTACACCAGCTGAGCTAGCTAGCTGCTCAGACAAAGTCTCACTATCCAGTGTCAGGCACAAGCTGTTTCTGGCAAGTGAGCTGAACCTCCTACACAGGAAGGATGAGTGAAATATATTGACAGTATCTGGTATTCACTCAACCATATAGTATCCTGTGTCAGGAATGACACACATATAGTTAACACCTCCTTCATTGAGGGTCACTACAGACAAATTTTCTAAAATTGATAGTGTAGCAATTGCCAATTTTCTAGCAATTGCAGAGGATAAGATTGAATAACAGGACAGCATTAGTTAATGGTAAAAACCTTGCCTTTTTATTAAAATCTTCCACGTAGTGCACAAAATGCCCCGAGTATATACATACAACTAAGCAAGGCTGACAAATCATAGAGATGAAGTGCAGGTAAGTGAAGTTCTTACAAGAAATTTCTGCAAGATTCTCACAGTACTGATGTGCAGCTGATACTGTGGTAACATCACAAATAGGTAAAAAGGCATAGCTTTGAGGAAGAAATGACGATCCACACCAAGTAAATCATCAGCCAGTCATTCTGTTATTACTAATTTTGTAACTGAAGATTTAGGCTCACAATTTACTTCCAATGCTACCTAAAGGGAACTGCAAATTTGCACATACTGATTGTTTAGAACAGTAAGTTCTAAATATGCCAATACATAAATGATATCATATTAGCCAACTTCACACAGAGCTTATATGGTGATGATAATGTATAGTTCAACTAAAAGCAACATGCTTCAAATGTGAGCAAGTAAAAGGCTTTCTTGTGCTTGGACACACTTTTGGGCCATTTAATCCCCTTGAACAATACATACATACATATATATATATAGAATTGTACACATTTTTATGTACATATGCATATAACATAACATACATATTCTGAGCCTCAAAGCAATTTTATTTTTGAAAGGGAAAGTATGTTTTGTCTGTTGTCAGAACAGATGGAAATTGCAAAAATGTCAACACAAAAAAGCAAACTTTGGTCTAAAATACACAGAACAGTTACTGAAAATTCAAATCTTGGCACAATTTGCAATAAGAATTCTATTTAAATTATTGCAGCGCAGGGGCGCTAAAATTGATGTATGGGCCACTAACATCTAAAATGCATATAGCAAGTACAGTTCTCTTCAGTAACAGAATCTGAATGCCTACATAAAAATGCACATAATGTATACAGACTTATTCTCATATTTACATCTTTATTTTTTAAATAGTATTGTTTTAGGTTAAAATGACTTATTATCCAGAGATACAACAGAACATTACAGCCCTCTGTATTAAGTACCATACAGATATGCATGGGAAGGCCTGCAGCCCCCATAAAGGGTGTCTTGAAACAAACAGAAGAGAATGGAGGGCAATAGAAGTCTGAAATAAAAATAAAATGACTGTAAGAAACCATTCATGAGCTAGCACCATGCCAACAATCATCCAGCTGGCAGTGTTTCCTGGAGCTCACTCATGATATGGCACAGAATAAACAAAAAGTAACTGAAAGGTGGTTCTTGGGCCGCGAGAAAAGCAACTATAATAGTTGTCTTTTCACTCTACCACCAAAAATGACTTTGAGTTCTCTGTCAGTCCTCCTCCCCTGCACAGCTGGAGGGCAGCTGTTCCCTCCTGACACCGCGATGTGGGATCTGGTTGATTAAATAACCTTGCTTGATTTAATAACACACAGTATGGCACGAATTTTGTATTCCAGAGAAACAAATAAAGGGATCAAGTTCCCACTAACGTAACTCTTAACTAGTATTAAATCTAGATCATAATCTTCCGCCACAGTCCTGCACTGGAGGCATGACTTACCCTGCTTAATAAGATAAAAACAGCCTTATCCCATGCAGACCATCAAATAATTCTATGCAATATTCTCCAAAATCTGTGGGGTCTACAAAACACGCCACAAATTCTAGTTGGGTAGACTAAATTAATCCTACCTATACAATATCCTATCCTATATCTAACAGTTAGCCATTACAGAGGACAGATGAAATCACAGATCTTCCTGCTCTCCACTTGTTTGGAGTAATAAACAAGCAGCATTTTACCCTCTGCCATGGGAATTTCAGTTAGCCATCTTGACAGACACACAAAATATGAGAACCTCCAAGTCCCTCTTCCTCCCTGCATGCCCAGAGCAAGGCCGTGTAATTATATTGTCAAAATATGGCCCATAATGTTTAGGCTGCATTTTTAGACAGCCATAGCTGTTGCATTAAACAATTATAATCTTTTGCAGTATGGCAACTACTTCATAAGCAGTACCAAAGTTAGAGCAATAAAGCAGTAGTGACATTCAGATTAGATTTGCTTCCTGACTACATTAAGCCTAATTATATTCTTTTTTAATACCCCACACCATTCAAAGGACACATAATGACTATCATGAACATATTTTGTGTCTCATGAATGAGCTTTTCCAGTAATGAGGGCTTGACTTACATATCTAAAACATGCACATTAGAACAGAAAAGCGTATCTTTAATGAAAAAAGCATATATATGCATAAATATATAAAAAGCATATCCATATAAAATGAAAAGGCATATTATACACACACCTACACACAGTCATTAAACAGAGAATAGATGGAAAAATTTGCACTTCATTTTCTTTGAACTGCCTCTACTCAACTTGGTACAGGGTTAGCTCTGCGTCTCCTCATGCTGTGTGGCTCCCTCACAACTGTCACACATGTAGAACTTGCGAGTGTAAACCATGCTCTGACTTGCTCTCCTCAAACCTCACCTCACTTTGACAGTTCAAACTTTGTGGTAGATAGGATTAATTTTGATACCGGTAATGCACCAAAGTGTTTACTGGGCCAGTAATCAGAAAATTTAGTCTACCTTTTCTTCATAAGATTCTAATTCATCTTGTAGTTGAAACAGATGATTTGGCAGCACAGAGGTGGAAGAGAATTCACAGAATCACTAAGGCTGGAAAGGACCTTCAAGATCATCAAGTCCAACCATTAATCCAGCACCACCATGTCCCCTAAACCATGTCCTGAAGTGTCACATCCACACGTTTTTTGAACACTTCCAGAGATGGCAACTCCACCACCTCCCAATTCCTAAAGCCCACGAAGGGGATGCACATTGTTTCTCTGCCAGAGAAATTATGAACGCTTGCTGCTTACTGTATGGTAGAAATTATGGGCCAGGCAGTGGATGCTCCCCTATATTGATTCAGAAGAAATGTTAGTGGAGATGCAAGCAGTGTAAGCATTCCTTAATTTGAATGTGGAATAAATCCCATAAATAGATGCTTTGTCATGAGATGACTAAGGGAGAGAGCTAACTTCTTGCCCCACAGTTAGCTGAATTTGAGATGCAGGAAACGTACATCTCTACGTTGCACTAGGTGTGCAGCAGCAATCTCAGAAACACGGTGCTGCCTCCATTCACATTCACATTACACTGAACACTTGGGAAGCTCTTGCTGGAGGGACCTGAAGCTCCCTTCATTTGAAAGCTTATTATTATCAGTAGAAACTAATAGGTAAGCTTCCTTCTCACAACAGAAGAAGAAAATTTAAATTGACATGAGTGAAATTATTTGTTAGATGTCTCAGTGTGCATGCTAGTGTGCAAGAGAGAGGAAGCACAGAAGTGATATCTTAATAATATTAAACCTTAGGATTTATTTCTTCTCATCACTAAATCTCAAAGTACTCCATGGACACAGGTAATGTGATGTAATACAGGTTCTGTGATAGGCTTTAAATCAGAAAACAAATCACTGCCAGAATCTGGAGTCAAACTAAACATAGATAACATCAGAAATTTGTTTACATGGACATCTCAGACACTGCTTTAAACTCTCAACGATATGCTCTGTTTATTACACTGCAGTTGTCAAACTTGTAGATATAATGCTAGCCTATGCTTTTACCAGATCTTCTGGTTAGCCTATGGGTCATATTTTCCACAACTGCAATTCAGCATGATTTTTGCATCGGAAGAACTGTATAAAGCATATGCAGAAAGTCAACATCTTATATAGACACATTATTATACTTCCTTTTACAAAGCTGCATTAGCCTCATGCCTGCTGATAAGTAACAAGTTGATGGCACAGTGCATAAAGGCAGAACCAGTCTTCCCAGTCACCTTCGTCCCCTCCCAGTCTAATTATACATTGTACGTATTCATGCAGCTTTACGTATCTGCTGGTGAAAATCTGGCTGCAGTAGCAGAAACGACTTGACACCTCCTCTGTTATAAAAAAGTCTGTTCCAATTTTTATGGCAGTATCAATCACAGTTAACAACAGTAGTCTGCTGTAAAATGGCTGTTCTAGTTACACCACTTACATTAGAATTTATTTGTGAAAGTCCTTCATACAAAAAAAAACCAAAGAAAAATCCAATTTAGTATTAGCTGTTAATGTGTGATTATTTTTATTTGTCTTTAGGAAATGTCAAGTAGCAGTCAGCGCACAGTATCAAGCAGCACCAGGGAAGCTGAGTGCAATGCAATGATCTCCAAAGAAAGTCAAATGGAAGCCTCTCAAACACATGAGGTAACTATATCAATTAATAATTATGTCATTGGACAATTATACCGAGGCTGATAGATATCTGCTTTGCTTCTTCCTCCTTTACCAGCAAGATCTGGATGTTCTGCTGATAGCCTCCCTCATTAGGCAGCGCATAATAATTTTCCAAGGTGTTTCATTAAGTGTTTTTAATTTATTATTGTTTTAACATGGTAATTCATTAGGTTTCCATTCATACTTTTCTTTGATGTAACATTTTAAATACTGTTGCAGAAGTATGGAGAACTCTTACATATTGCACTAAATCCCGTAGTAAAGTGAAGGTTTTGTGCACAGGTTTCTCATCACGAGGAAGTTACTCTTGAGACAAAAATGGCATCTACGTTCATTCAGCACATTGATGAACCAGGTAAGAAATGGCATGAGAATAAAGGCTCACAAATGAACAATGGCAAATGTCTTTACTCACACAAATATACCGCTCTTAGCATACAAACATGAAAACACATATTTCTCCGAATTCTCAGCAAAGCACATTTACTGACCTCAGTGGGACTTAAGAAATTAGTTTAGAATGGGTACGGAGAGATGGCTTTTGCATAAGGAGGTGGTTTTAAATATGCGCTCAGCTGCTCAAAAGAATTGGGGACTTGAAGAATTGTCTAAAAACACAGGCAAACACAAGCCCATGTATATACAAAATTGTGGATGAGAAAGGTTCAACTGATAGCTGAACAGCCCTGCAGAATATGACCACAATGTTAAGACACTGCTGCTGTTGCAGTTTACTCCTGGCATTAGAAGTCACGCATTATATTCTCCCACAGACCCCAGTCAACCTTTAGCCCTGCCACACCTCTCAGGTATGGCAAAACAGTAGGTGATAGTGTGTCCCTCAACAACTATTCTGTCATTCTCTCTGTGGATTTCTATTCATGATCAAGTGACTCCTGAGACTTCTGCAATGCTAAGTACAATACTTTTAATGTAATAATGTTTTACAATGCACTGAAAAGTCAATTTGATAAAATGCAGGGTGGAGGAAAAACGATCTTTTTTTATTCCTCTTCCCATTGCAGTAATCAATGCAGCTCAGAACGAAGAGCTCCCAAAGACTGTAACACAGATTTTAAAACAACAGATTGAAAGGACAGCTCAGGAAAAGGCTGTTCACTCTGACAGAGAGACTGCAGCACCTGCAAAAGAAGTAAAGGTCTGTGCTTTTAATAAGAGGCATCTTTATGCAAATTAGAAGTGGTGAAGTTAAGACATTGGTCCATTATGCAGTCTGAATTTCTATTTTGACTAACTGTGCTTAAAAATGTATCCTATTACAGTGGTGGAAATATACGGAATTAGGTCCACATAATGTAATATGAACTACATTAGAAGGCTCAACAAGTACTTACAGTATGTGACAAACAATTAAAAGTAAACTTTTATAAAAACTTTTGCGTTCCTGCCCCCCTCTGCTGAATACAGTCTCCTCTTTTCTCGTTTTAAACCTGTAAATATGTATAATTTCTGTCACCACAGATTCTCAGAAGCACAGAAAATGTCACTTTCAGAAGAAATCAAAATGATCGTAAACCACAGCCTGGTTTAGGCTATACATGCATAATGTAAAGTTTGCATTTGTTGTGGCAAAAACTCCAAGACCACTCAATCATCATTTTGCATTTTGTATGAATTCCACATTTCTTTTCAGATATATTCAATGGTGCAAGTAGCACAGCTCTTAGTTCAAAAGATTGGTTTTATGCATTCTAAGCAATAGCTGATGGAATGTGTCTTTCCAGTTCTTATTATAATGCTATTGCTTAGATCCTTGCAGAACTAGCTTTTGTGAAAAACAGAAAAATTGTTTTCTATGTTATTGTACTTTAAAAAAAACCCAACCACTTTTGTTCCCTAAAGATGGAAAATACATACCAGGAAATTACATTGCCTTCAACAGTTAGTTCATCTACTGCTACTACTTCAGCAAGCAGACTACAGGAAACTTCTACACCAAGAAAAAAGCAGGACAGAACTGCTACTTCTGCAATTATTTGCTCCAGATCCCATGAATATGGAAGCACAGAAAAGTTTTCCACTACTTATGCAAAAGCTCCATTGGAACTGACAGCAACTTCCCAGGCCACTGAATCATCCAACTTGCTGACCAAGTCCACTGTCTGTGCAGATTTGTATCCAAAGCAAAGCAATTCATGTGAACCAAGACATCTATACAAACCTTTCCACACACAATTAAGAAAACACTTAGAGAACCATTACCTGATTGAGATGTCTAATATTTTATCTGGTGAATCTGAAACACAGCATATGATCAGCAGGCTAGATACAGATTTGCCTTCATCATTCAGATGTTCACAAGACCAGAAAAACAATGCTTAGACTGGCGTGAAATCTGGAGAGGAGAGGTCCTCTCTATAAGATGAGAACCAGCCTTTCTTTGCAATTCAGGATGACCCTCCAGACCCAGACAAAGCTAGAAGCATTGCAGACCAGGAAACCATTGCAGGTGGAAATATTAAACACATAGCCTAGGTGTTTCAGACCTTGCCTCTTGATGCACTGCATGCACATGCTCCAGGCTCTGCAGGAACTACGGACGAGGCTCTTGTACTAGTTAAAGGAGGTGTTTGCACAGTCACATGGATGTTTGAAATTCAGCCACTGGACTCTAGGAATAAAATTTATCATGATGAGGAACAAACAACAGATAAAGGTCACATCTGAGAAGTTTCTAGTGGTGTTGTAAAGACTCTGGAGGCACATGCTGGAAGCACAGAACCCGGATAAACTTGGATAGCTTTACCCAGTGGATGTCCTTAACTTGTTGCAGCTGAGGTCTGAGGTGAAAGAGCTTAAAGGAAGCATTAAGAGAAGCATAAAGCATTTTGAACGTCAGCCATTTTCTGTTTTCAGAGACAACTTTGGTCAAAGACTGGAGAATGAAACTGTCCATCGAGAAGACACTGAAAAGAAGCATGTCAGAATAGCACACTGGACGTTGGAAACTCACCCTTTACCTGTGACCAACAAACACCTGGTGGAAATTAAAGTGGTATGTGGAATCTCAGTGGAGGAAAACATGAGCGGTGCTGTGCACAAGGCAAAACAGTTGAAACACAGCCTTGGTACACAGAAGGTTCAGAGGAATTAGGTCCAGCTGAAACATTGCCACAAAAATCAAACAAGCAAGATCAAGGTCCCACACAAGACGCAGCAGCCCCTGTAACACCACAGCAAAGCACACTTTCTGATTCCAAATTTGATGGCAATGATAAGCAAGTAGTACACAAACATGACATAGAAATTCAAATAGATCTGCGTGAAGACCAGAAGGCTGAGAAGCTGAAGACACAGGAACTGTTGTGAAAGCCTCTAGCTATTATCTCTTCCACCATTATGAGGATTAACACTACAAGAGTTATCCTGAAGAATTATATAGACTAAAATAAAAAGATACTAAAATAAAAATAGATATTAAAATTAAAATAGCCTAACTGTCGTATTTGAGAAATATTAACATGCTAGAAAAAGTGCACAGAATCCACCTGACTTCTCATGCTTAAAATTAACACACCATCTCTTTAACTGAGATAAAAAAATAGCTCTAGAGATAAAATAATGGTCATATATTTGGGCCCATTTGGTTTTAGTTTATTAAAGCACAAGATGTGACCTAAGACAAAGTGAACTATGTTTCAGTAAGTTTGCTGTTTGAGTAAAATTACTAAAACAGTTTACAAATTAACATGCAATTTTAAAAATTCTTCTGCTATTTCCTGCTGGGCCTTAGTCTGAATTATGACAGCAAATCCATACACCTGATGTCAGAGCCCACGTTTCACATCACTAAGGAGTGGACCCACTCAGTGTCCCTCAAAAAGCCAAGCCTGTTATTTCACAGAATCATTAAGGTTGGAAGGGACCTTTGAGATCACCAAGTCCAACCATTAACCCAACACCACCATGTCCCCTAAACCATGTCCCAAAGCACCTCATCCACACATTTTTTGAACACAATGTATTTGTTCGTATTGAAGTAAACTTCTAAAATATATGAAGTATGTGACTATATACATGAATATTTGTATATCAATATGAAGTAAACATTGAAAATAAAGCATGCCTTCTTTCTCATGGTACATGTGTTACTTAAAAATGATAAAATAGTATTAAATTGCAAAATTATGCATTTGAAACTTAGAAAATATTACATATGCTATTACACGATGAACATCAATGTTCTCCTTTTGTGCATCTAGTTTGGGCACTGAATATGAATGGGATCCTGT
Organism: Phaethon aethereus; assembly: GCF_964289735.1. Taxonomy (NCBI): domain Eukaryota; kingdom Metazoa; phylum Chordata; class Aves; order Phaethontiformes; family Phaethontidae; genus Phaethon; species Phaethon aethereus. The sequence goes on from NC_138580.1 coordinate 21,649,533, forward strand.
AGGAAAATGAGATGTTACCATAGCTTTAACCATCTGAAATACATGAACAGAATGCTGATGCTTGCACAGCAATGAAAATGGCAGAACAAAGCTAAAGCTCCTGTACCTGCAGAACTCCTAAGCAGAAAGCTCTGCTCTGGGTTTCCCAACTCTGTGCATCAAGAGAACAGTGCTACCTCTGTTCATGCTAGGAGCAAAATTAAACATGAATAGCCCGTGAACCTGTAAAATGAGGCACAGTCTGGCCATGGTCCAACAAAATACTTAATGTGGTAGGTTGGCCCTGGCTGGCAGCTACATCCACACTCAGTTGCTCACTCATTCGTTCACTCCCCCACAGCGGGAAGGGAGAAAGAATAAGAGCAGCAAAAAGCAAGAAAACCTGTGGGTGGAGGTAGAGACAGTTTAATAGGTGAAGCAAAGCTGGGGCGCGAGCAAAGCAAAATAAGGGATTGATTCACTACTTCCCATCAACAGGCAGATGTTTAGCCAGTTCCTGGAAAGCAAGGCCTCAACATGCACAACAGTTCCTTGGGAAGACAAACACCATAGCTCTGAATGTGCTCTCTTCTCCTCCTTTACCTCAGCAATAAAGCTGAGCATGATGTCATGGTATGGAACATCTCTCTGGTCAGCTGAGGTCAGCTGTCTTGGTTGTGTCCTCTCTCTACTTCTTGCATATCCCCAAACTACTCGCTTGAGGCAGGGAGGGGGTCAGAGTGGCAGGAAGAAAAGGCCTTGACGCTGTGCAAGCACTATTCAGCAATGGCTAAAACCTTGGTATGTTACCAACACTTTAACCACAAATCCAAAACACAGCACCCTATGAGTGGCTATGAAGAAAATCAGCTGCATCCCAGACAGATTCAGTGTGCTTAAGCATGCTAAAAGTGAGTAGAAAAAAATGTTACCCATAGAATACTGAATTCTGTATATGGTAAAGCCTCTGGATTTCATTTTGGATCTCTTCTGTCTGGTAAATAGTGATGATCTCAAACAATAGACAAGCCTTTCCCCCACTGATTTTGCAGGACCGTTCACATGTGGAGGACTGACCTGCCAGACTTCCACCCAGCCATTCTCTCATTCCCTCTCCCCAACAAGACAGGGAAAGAAAATAGAATGAAAAAGCTCATGGGACAAGATAAAGACAGGGACATCACCTATCAGTTTATTTTGCCTGGGAAAGTGACTTGACTTGGGGAAAAGTAATTTAATTGATTGCCAATTAAAATAGATTTAGATGATGAGAAACAAACACTAAAACACCTGTCCTCCTGCCCCCGTTTTCCCAGGCTGAACTTTACTCCTTCACTCCTGACTCTTCTATCTCCTCCCCCTGCCCTCAGCAGCACAGAGGGGATGGGGAGTGGGGCGCTGGGGCCAGTCCATACCAGCTCCTCTCTGCTGCTCCTTCCTCCTCACACATTTCACCTGCTCCATCGTGGGCTCTCCACAGGCTGTAGCTCGTTCTGGGAATACCCATCTGCTGCAGCATGGTCCTGTCCACAGGCTGCCTTGTGGATATCTGCTCCGGTGTGGTCCTCTCCACAGGCTGCAGGACAATAGCTGCTCCCCTGGTCTCCTTGGCAGGCTGCAGGGGAATCTCGGCAGCGGCACCTCCTCCCCTCCTTCTTCTCCAACCTTGGTGTTCGCAGGGTTGTTTCTCACACTTTTTTCCCCTCAGTCCTCACTGCATGTGCACCATTTTGCCCCTTCTTGAATACGTTTTCCCAGAGGCACCACCCGTGTGGCTGAGGGGCTCAGCTGTGCCCTGGGGTGGGTCTGCTGAAGCCAGCTAGAACCGGCTGCATCCAGCCCGGGGCAGCCCTGGCCGCTCCTCACAGAGATTGCCGCTGCAGCCCCCCAGCCACCAAAACCTTGCCACTGACAGCCAGTACATGATTAATTTTCATGAACATGACTATTGGCTCCACTAGTTAGTCCTGAAAGTTACTTTGGGATAAACTTCCCCTAGATTCCCTCTTTATCGTTGCTTTTCTCTTCTCTTGACTGTTGCTTTCTGAGCACAACACTCGCTATTGACTATCCAACTAAATGATCCAGCGAGACAGTTTTCCAGGAGACATGCCACCTTTTTTCCGCCCTGCCAATTACCTTATGCCGTTCCGCACCACAAAGCTTGTGCCTCTCCTCTCCTCCCTCTTCACATTCAGAATACTTGCGTACCTAAGAATGTTAAGGCGAGTCCTTATGTGGGGCTCACACGGCCAGCCACAAGCAGTCCGTGCCTAGCGAGGCGGGAGGCATGTCGGGAGCGCTGCGCTCCACGCCTGCCCGGCCTCTTTGTCAGCCCGTTTGGAGACTGAGTTGAGGCTACATTTGAGGCTTTCTATTTCATGACCAACAATCCTTTGGGGGATTTTTTTGTTTGTTTTTACTGGTAGTTTATTATTTTTGCAAGTTCTGCATTATTTTGAAGATATTTAATTTCTCTTTCAGCATTTTTCACGGCTGTCATTATGGGCACTAGAGATATGTGGCAACTAAAGCTGTACTTATAAAATCTACATCACTTTCTGTCTTGATTTTTGAATTGCTATAAAATCAATACCAGCAGGCAAACCAAAAACAGACAAAATGCTGAAAGGGCACAAATTTTTTGCTGATGTCAAGGGGCATTACTACTGTCAATGCAGATATATTTATACAAGCAATTATTTGGTCTACCTTACTTGTATTTGTCTGCTAGTATGGTTTTCATAGCAATTCAGAAATCAAGATGGAAGAGTAGCATGCATTTTTCCAAGCCCAACAGAATGCCCATTATTTCCTTCTGCCCTTTTCTGGTATGAAATAAACCTTTTATTCACGCTTTATACTTTACAGAGAACTAGTTTCCTTTATAATTAATTATACTTCATTAAAAAAAAAGATTTTATATAGTTAGCTAATATAATTGTAGCTAACAGTCTTAAAAATGAACTGAAGGAAGTATCGTGTCTGAAAATGATTATGTCCATAGAATATATGGACAGTATGAGTGTACAAGTGTGCAGGTTACCACAGAAATGGAACTCCTTGATACTCCTTGATGTGCTGTTTGACATGATTAAGCAAAACTTCCTCATCAGAATTTCAAACATCTGCCTCATGTTTATTGATCTCTAAATCCCACTGAAGATTCAAAGATTACATATACTTTATACCCAATTCAATTATACTAGTAAACCTTTTATCATCCTATCTCATTTCACAAAATAAGTAGTTATTACAAATAAATGGGAAATACTGTACCTGGTGTATTGAAGTGAATAGTCTTTTTAAATGTATGGATTCCTGAAAAGGGAAGGGTGAATAGTTTTTCACTTTCAAAGTATTGTTGTTAGTTGCAAAAATGAACCCCTAAAATCAACAGCTGAGATACCAGTTAATAGATAAAGAAAACACAATTAGATCAACAAAACATATGGACTGATACAGTTAAAAATAAACCATAATATGTGGCTTTAACTAACTTGTAACTTTTTAACATGTGGCTCTAGAAACTGCAGATTGAGGAAAATGAAACATGCAGACTCTGTCAACAGAGAGTTTACCCAATGGAATGCCTAGTTGCCGACAAGCAGAATTTTCATAAATTATGTTTCCGATGTCACCACTGTGGCACTCAGTTAAGGTAAGAAGTAACTGCATGTTCACTCAGAGAACTCTGCATTTGAATGTAAACACAGCCGGTGAAATTATTTTCAAGTGGGCTATTCAGCCCGTAGGTTGTTGGGTTGACAGGGAAGTAACCTGGCTTCCCCTTTTCTACTCTGCTATTGACATCTGCACTGGGATGTGGAACAAATCTTTTAATTCTCTAAAGAACTGCTTCATCCCAGTACCTTCCAAATTCTTCTGCATGTTACTTCCTATTGACTGTTCCAGACCTTCAGGAGAGCTCATAAACAGGAAGCAGAAGACACAGAAACTTGGATGGAATTTAAGATATCTGAACACAGACCAAATTTTCTCACTTTTCCTCATCCATAAAATGAATGATGATGGCTCTCTGCATTAGCAAACTACTCTTGTAACCTTTTTATGAAACACAGTATTTATTGGTCTATCAGACTGCAAAGGCTAACAGTTCTGATTTTAACACCTTTGAGGTTAGTTACACACATTTTCTTTATTTCATTTAGGAGCAGAATCCAAATAAACACAAATATCTATAATTTGCACAAAGGCTAAAGAAAATTGGCACTGTATTTTCTCCACCTGTTTTGTAGCAAAATAGAGGCTTCAGTCTTTAATATCATGAAGAAAAAGATCCCAACAACCCTGAAATTCTGTAATTCCTGAAGTTTATGTTCTTTCTTAAATCACAAAGCATGACAACTCTTCTTCATTTTAACTTTGAAACCGTATGGGAATTTGCAATTAAAGGTTTTAGATATTTTGTGTGTCTCTGTGTGTGTGGTCAGAATTGGACAGTACAGTGAATTTGCTTTCTTTTTGCTCCTCCTTTCTTTATATACACTGTCATGGAGGGGTACTTGAAATACCAAGTAAAGTATAAAATTCACGGTAGATTTATGATATGTAAAAGTATAAAACAAACTTTCTTCTCTTTGGCAGCTTGGGAAATTATGCATCTCTCCATGGAAAAATATACTGTAAAACCCATTTTAAGCAACTTTTCAAATCAAAAGGAAATTATGATGAAGGTTTTGGACACAAGCAGCATAAAGAATTATGGAATTCTAAAGATCAATGCATCTCCATTGGCAATACTCATGCTGAAGAAACAAATCCCGTTAATAGTATACCTGTTGATCCTAAACCAATTACAGAAATTGATCAAGACTTGTACTTAGGTACTGAAGGTATTAATCCTGATATTTTTGATAATAATTTGAAAAAATCCACAGAAAGAGGTAAGTTAAAGATGGCATGGCCACCTTCAACAGATGATGCAACACCTAAGAAAACATTTTCTATTGAAGAAGTGGCTAAAGTAAATAAGCCAAAGTGGCCCCCAGAAGGTTTTGCTCAAGAGGGTTCTAGTTTACATGCAAACAACCCTCTGGGCAATAAAAAGGATCCTCAGAAAAAACATGCTGTGAGAGAGCAAAATAAAAATGACACTGCGAATGCACAACAAAACCAACACTCATCCTTTAGCCCTCTGTCTGAAAAAGAAGCTACGAATATCTGTAAACCAAGAAAAAATGAAGCAGGCAATAACAGAAAAGATGAGGAAAGCAAAAAGGATATTAATGAAGGTGATAATGTGATTGTGCATAGTACTGGGAAAGAGCAAGAGAAAAAAAATAATGAAACTGGTGATTCAGAAGTTGTACAGGTTACTAACATCGATGATGTAACAATACAAAAGAATCACAAAGAATTCAGCTTGAATAATAACAACAACAATAACGCCACTTTTTCACATCCAAACATTTGTAGGCAGGAAACAACTCTCTCAGCTACATCTAAGCCAATGACAGCATTAAGCCATGCAATTTGCACTGTATCGCAGCATGCCTTTGCAAAGCCAGAAAATCAGTCTGGAAATGAAGAAATATTTGAGATGTATGAATCTCATGAGAGCTATTCTAATGATACTGTAACTGTTTCATGGGATGAACAAAACTCAGAAGATGAAGATGCTGTTGCCTCTAATAGTCTTGCTCAATTTAATAAAGATGCCACTTGTCAGAAGTCTCATACTAATAGCGCATTAGCTTTAAAGGAGGCAACTAATACAACATTCCCTGTTGATATTGAGTTGGTATGCATTGGAGAAGAATCAAAATATGACAAAATTCTAAATACTATTTTATCTGGCACTCTGAAAACATCTTTTCTTAAAAAAGACAACCTGGTTTTAAATTGTGGTCTAATAGAGTCTGTAGACATAACTAAAAACTCCTGCAGCCCATATTCAGAGGAACATGCGAATAATGATACAGAACGGAATGGTATTAATGTCTGTCAAGAAAGTGAAATAATCAAAGTGTCAAAGAATGACATGAACACAAGCTTAGACTTACTAAGATATACAGCTGTTCCATCATTCCAAGGCAAGAAGGTCAAGTCCAAACAGCTCACTGTAGAAGAACAAATTAAGAGAGAGAGATTCTATCATGAAAATTAATAAAACAGCTAAGTGATCAGCTATACCTGTCACTCATTATAAAGTATGTCGTAAATAGGTATTTCTTCAGTCCAGTTATTTTATAGTCCTTCTTGAAGAATTTAATATCCAGAGATTTAATATCCAGATCCAATGAAAATTTGTATTATATACTGTCAATTACTCAGACTTTATTTACTTAGTTTATATTTAAGGCAATGAAGATCCATAAAATAGATTTTTTTTCAGTCTGTAATTAAAACAACTTACCTCTCTATGTTCCTGAACATTGCAAGAAACATTTTACTACTACTGTCCTGCAGAAACATAGTAATTCAATTTTACTATTTATCATTTGTAACAAATTAAGATGTGAAGCACCTGGTGTGCACAAAAGAAGAAAAAATATTTCCATAGTTTTTTTCTTATGTATTGTTGTTATTGTAACTGAGCTGTTGCTCCATGACATATTATGTACATTTGTTATGTTAGCTCATACCAGAAGATTTGGGTTTCAGTTGGGGTTTTTTGTTGTCTTTTTTTTTTTGGCAATATCATGCAGTAGTTAGCTTGAAATGGACTCATTATTGAATAGTAACCACAACTGGTTGGTGAATAGTACTGGTTTGCTATACTCCTAGAGCTGCTACTACAGCATTATATTGCATTACAGAAAAAAAAAGCAGCGTGTAAATTTTAACACAGGATAAAAACAAACATCCTAGGCAGAACTGCAACAAGACTTGAGAACAACTAGACTAGTGGTTGTTTCAGTAACTAATTCAAAGTCATTTTAACTGAAGCAGCTTTCCAGTTTCATATTTAAACCTGTACAAACTTACGCAGATTTAGCTCTTTTTTCCCTTAACATGTTTATGGATTAACATTTGCTCTCTTAACACTATTCCAGCTTGCATGAAACAGCAACATATCATTTAACTGTTGACAATGCATAATAAAAAAGCACTGTATAAAAAAGTATTTTGTCAAGTTTTTTAAATATTAATTTATACATATGATTGTCCTTAAACAGTTTGTTAAATTCTTTATGCAATAATTACTCTAAACTAATGTGTTTGCCAGAGTGAAAGGAAATGATAATTAAAATACAGTTTTCAAAATAATTTCTGAAGTATCTGACACAGGTGTTTGGAGTAATTTACAGGAAAGGTAGATTGATATTAAAACATTTAACAAATTATTGTGCAGCGTTTTAGAACAAAATATCTGCTGCACTACAACTCAATACCCAAAGGCATGGGATTGTGGGTAAGTGGGGTAACCACATGTGACTCTTCTTCTATACCTACACAGAAACAACTATGAAGTATACACAGATGAGAAAAGCTATACTATACATAGTATTTCTTCCACAAGAATACTTCAAGAGACTGAAGCTTCCTTTTTATGCATCATGCTTCACTCCTCCGAAGTATTCTCATTAAATGAAGAAATATAGAAAAGAACCCTTAAAATGAATGTTCGCAGACGAATAATTAGCCTTCACGCAAGGCACTCAGATACCACTGTATGTGATAACTTTGTTAGAAAGCATTAGCCTACAGGCCATTGTGAACATTTTAAAATTATTTTGGCAAGATCTTTCTCTCTTCTTCCTCTCCCTCCCCCCATTTGGTGGTAACCATGATAAATTATTTTTAAAAAAACAGGAGATTAGTAAATAGATCTAAATAACTTTCTTTGCTTTTCTGAGTAGATAACCCAACTAAAAATAACATCACCCAAATTCCTGCTAAGACAACAAACAACAAAAATATCAGGAAATGCAAGCCTGAAGAAAATGGAATGGAATTTGTCTAAAATATTTAGAGCTCTACATGGATTAAACTTTCAGTGTCTCCCCCATTCTCCAAAATTGCTTATTAGGTATATGATCAGTTTTGACTGTAGTAGTTAGGAATGATCTTGAGGGTGAAACGGTGGGTGTTTGTTTATGTGCACATACATAGGTGTGATCATATGCAAGTTAGTGATCCAAGTGAAAAGCTAATATGGTTGCAACATTTGTACCTGAAGTATAGTCCTGTGCCAATTTTCATTCTCCTGCATATTCTGATGAATCTAAACTTGTATCCTACAATTTAAAGGAGTGACAAATATCAGTTACGATAATAAAAACTCATTTACACCAAGAAATTAATGCATCTGGAAATATCCTTACAAAATACAGACCTTTTTGCTTCCCCTAAACAAAATAACACCATCAAAAATGAGCAACAGAAAAATTGTGTTCCCTTTGGCCAGATAGAGACGACTGAAATAAAGGCTTTGATGAAATAGTAGAAAAAAGCAGGACTACAGGGAAATTTTTATTCCCAGGAAGAATAATATGTAAAGTCAACATACATAAATGACATACTGTATGGGGCAAATCTCCTCCATCAGGATTCCATGATCAGGATTCTGCTTAGCATGGGACAGACACAGAAGTGCAGAGCCTTCCTCTAGTGTATTCATTAGCTTTGTGTTCTCTTCTCTCAGTGGGTGGCCTTCTTTCTTCTTCCAGTAGTGAGGATGAATGTTAAGGAAAAATTAAATTATACTGCATAATTATTTATTTGAAACAAAAGCCAGGTGTCCCATTATACTGTCTTGAAGTTCTTGCACAAATCAGAAGGATGACACCCTGTAAACCTGTTCAAGAAAATTACTAGCCATGGGTAATAAAAAATTGCATAAGAATGTAAATTATCTGAAAAAACTGAAGTAGAAGAGCTCTTCAGAACTGCAGCCAAAAGCTTACAACAGGAATAATCAGAGACAAGATAAGGCTGGAACTCACCGAGATGCATGTTTGTCTTACTCCCTTTTCCATAGAAGGCAAAAGAGATGGGAGACTGTGTACACCTGAGTCACCCTGGTGTATACGCACATTACCACTACAGAAGTCAACACTCAGGAAAGAATGCGTATAGCAGCTGAAAGTGAGATTGGAGTAAAAGCTGTAGCTAGAAAGTAGTAACCTTACAGGTTTTCTTTAAATGAAATGCTAAATGAATAGCAGCTCCTTAGCTGCCAAAAAGCCTCATGCATTTTGGTGAAACCACATGTCTTTCCTGCAGCCAAGGAGTTGGTCTTTATGGTTTGAAGAGAACTAGCATCCATTAGAGCTCTAGGCTTTCTAAGTTTCAGTACCCGAGTTTAAATAACCGGTCATCAGTTTGTAGAAGTCCCATTCTGTGAGGAGAGGCTTGATGGCTCCTGAGAGGAATTATGGTACCAAAACCCCCATTCTCAGCAGGATAGCTTCCTCTGGCTACTCCTAGGTTTCACCCCTTAGCTCACGGACAGGGTATCTAGCAATGCCTAGGAACGGGACCTTACGGCCATGGAGGGCAGAGGTGATGCACTTCAGCACAGCTGTAGCCAAGCACCACACAACACCAAAACTGCACTGACAAGTAGCAGTGAAACGAAACTTCTCTGCATCATTATTTAGTACAGGAAAATTAGTATTTAGGCTGAGAAGTCTATTTTCACGAGGTATTATTAGCTAGTGAAGATGTTCTACTGCTTTTAGAACACAGCAGGGTTCATGTATTCTTCTATACTCAAAAGCATCAATTAGAGACATTAAAGAGCCTGATTTAATGTCTTGTTAGAAAGACATTAAATTTAGAAGCTCCTTAGCTTCTGAATTGCTGTGCCAGCACCGGACTTTAGAGGACTTTGCAGTCCCTTTGCAACCTCATTAACATAACTAGCACAAAGACTTACTTAGAGCTACTTAAATTGTTTTTATAAATGCAGCATATCAACTGATCCCTTTGGAGTCTTTGTAAAAGAGTCAGGGGCATCCTCAAAACTATAGAGGAACCTAAACAACACTTTCACTATACTGCTGAAGAGGACTCCTAGATGAAGGACTTGCTGAAAGCAAATGCTTGATTACTGCAAAAAGTGCACTTACCTTGTCTGCCTTCTGTTAAGCATTTATCTCCTTCATACATCTTAATAGGCATACCTACATTAATATCTCAAAAGCCATAGTGCTCAGCACGGACATTAAAACCATGCTAAGGATCTGCCTTATTCTAACACAGAACATTTCTTGCAATATCCCTCCCATAAATAATTATAGTTCAGGCCTTATTTTCAAAGTGCAGGATAATTATCAGAATTACTTATATAAGATTTGGGTCACTTCAGTCAAGTACACCTCCAACTGTTAAGTATAATTGCAAAAACATTAACTACCGTGGGTACACTCACAAAAACAGGAAAACATGAAGTCAAAAAGAGACAGATTAAAACCTTTGTCTCTTTTTCACACTTTGATCCATTAAGAGGCACCTAAGTTAAAAACTTTGGGTGAACTTTACTGACTTTCACAAGCAGCATTTCACCTTGTATGTGGGTTACATTTGATGATTTTGACATGAAAAGCATTTTTAAACGTTTAAAGAGAACTGTGTTAAAATGGGCTTAGGAACATAATCAGACTGACCTTACTGTTGGGCTTTCTAAAACATTAAATGACAATTTAACCATGAAAGATCTGAAATTTCAGTATAGTCCTTAAACAAAAAATAAGGCAGCTGCGTACTGCTTCAGGAAAAGAGGTGAAAAATTCAGTCTTACCTCTCCATGGATATATTTCTTATACCTTCCTCATCTCCCCTCTCTTAAGGTAGGGTGTGGGAGAGAGTAAGAGAGAATAGTCTTCACATGTATTATGAATGTGTTTTTCATTAACTGAGTACATCACAATTTTATTAAAAAAAAGACATGAAAAATCTACTACACATTTGCAGCAGGTGATTTTCAAAATGTCATAATCTGGTTAAATAAAAAACCCCTCCGAGAAAAACCTCAAAGGGACACCTATGTGACAACAGATAATTTCAAACCCACTTTACCTTTTGGCTGTCGACACTAACCATCACTATCAGTATCCATTTAAAATTACTTTTAGACTGATGTAATGGTAGTGTGGCAGACGCTGACAAGGAATAATGTTCTATCACAACAGGTACCTATGAAAGAGCCACTCCTTCACCACAGAAACTGCATATTCCAAACTGAAAAGAAGGCTGCTTTTCCAGTTACCCTTATTGTAGAAAAAAAATTGACTAAATACTTCCCTTCATGATAAAATCAGTCATCTAGCAACAAAAAAGGAAGATGACTTTTCAGTACAAAAGGTGAAATAATTAAAAACTTATGAGTGAATGGATGTATAGCTGTACCATGAGGGGATGGAACGGTAAAGAAAGTATTTCAATATACTGTTTGGTAAATTACATTACATCACCTTAATTGTAATACTGGTGCACATACTATAACAAAAAGAGTAACTAATCTATAAGAAATAGTCTCTTACCACTTAGAATATGCTTCCATTTTCTCCCTGTGATCACAGTTAAGATCTCTACAGGATATTAGGTAAAAAGGAAGCAATAGAAAGCTATGAATTCAGCATGTATAGCTGGACACAAAAAGTAATTTTGCAGTTCCAATCTTAAGAGGTTTTGTACAGCTTCTCATAAAGCATTATTAGAGTGGAAATAGCACGTACACAGTGTCATGTACAGTTTAGAGTCTCTTTTTTTTAATTGTCTAAGTTGCTGTTCTAATTTGTTGGGACAGTACTCTTGTATTGAAGGCTACAGATTGAGTCTTGGTGGCTTTGACTAAGGAGACTATTTTGCCAAACTGAGCAGTGTTTTTCATGTGCCTGGAGAGAAGGTAATGAAAAGTAGCTTTAACAGGCTCTGGCAGCTATCCATGCCAACAGCATGCCATAAAACAGAAACAGCATGGACTCAGCTTCTTGGGACAGAATGTGAAGCCTAAATAATTTTCTTCAAAACAAAGTATTATGTTAACAACGAAGAATACCTTTATATGTTCCTGGAGACATCATGATATGAACATTTGGCTAATAATATATGGCAAACTCTATTTGAAAATACTAATGTTATAAGCCAACATACTGCAGAGTGCTCCATTATCTTAATTTTTTTTGTTGTTAATGAAAGTATATGTGCACTATAGACAGAAAGACAGGAAAATGAGGAAAAAAATGAATAGGGATAATTTACCATATTTGTGAAAGCCTGTGTAAGAAAACTCAGCTTTATAAAATTCTTCCAAATAGCTTCCAACAAATTTGGTGAGGCTGGGATTAGGTCTCCAGACATTTATGTTTTGTGATGACATTTCAACACTACTGCAGCACTCCAGAAAACAAACCATTTTCTTTAACTAGCTACAAATTTCATCATTGCCTCCGAGAGACAGAGATGACATAGTAATAAAGAGCATTATGTTCCTGTGCTCTGGCTATTTCCATTTGATAAAGTAGATTGTTATGGTCAAATGCTGTGGAGGGAAGGCGAAAAGAGCCATGAAGACAGTCTGTATTTTCCAGTCCTCTGCCAGCCCCAGAACCGAGGAAAAACATACATTTCTTTCTACGGTTACTCTTAAATTCTGCACCAAATTTATCCAAAGTGAAGGACTTAATCAACACCATCTCCCAAATATCTAAGATAAATAATATATGAATCAAAACAAATTCCTTAAGTGTATATGACCCCGATCAAAATCTATTTTTTAATTTCTATAGTAACTACTATAAAGACTAACCTTAGTTAGTTTTTGTTTTCTTAGGGAAAATTTTCTGTGATAAATTCATGTCTGTCCAGTAAACTTCTTGTACCATACTAAGCAGCTGCTGTTTCACTGGGGATGTTCAATGTCATCAAACTATTACTGTATCTTGACAAAGGGACATTCAGTAACATGGATCCTTGTCTGCATTTGTTTGCAGGTGAAGTTCAGGTGCTAACGTTACCCCTGTTAAGACACTAACCGGTGTCAGTCTGGAACTTGCTCCATCTAGAAACTTAAAAACAGGAAGGCAGAAAATAGAATTAACCATGGGGAACTTTGTTGACACTGACTGTGTTGTGCTTGTACAGTGTCCTGTCTAGAAAAGGCCTTCTGAACTGATAAACAACCTGCATGTGAATGGAAGAAACCTTCAGTCAGTGCCAGAGTGGAATGAGCATGATCCTCTTTAGTAGTTTCAAATTAACATTCATTGAGAACTTGCTAGGCATGCTTTTTTTCAAATGAAGACTCAGCTACATAGAAAAGGCAGCTAGTGGATGAAACTCTGCATCTCCTGTACACTATACTGAGTTTGTTCCACTTGTATGTACATGTATTACTATATCTACTAATATCTACTGTATTATTGATTCATTATTATGTGACCATAAATTTTTTTAATTAATAATAATTCACAGGGTCATGAAAGAAGGTCAAATGGACTACCTTAATTTTACCATTTGCTAACATCCGAGTGCTTGATTTTGAAACTTTAATGTTCCTTTAATATATTTGCTGAAGACATACATACATTCGTATGTGCCAAACACAATTATGATGGCTGAGTTCTGAAAATTCAAAATCTGGATCCACTGGAAAGAGTAATTCTTTCCCTGATTCAATGCTTGGAATGATAACAAAATTACAATTTTGAAGGGTTTTCTAGAATGATTCTTCTTTAACATACATTAAATGCTTTGGTCAAACAGAAAAAATACAGCAATAACTGCCTGGGATGACTTCTGTAAATGACACACTCCTACTCAAGTAATATTAGCCTGCTAAGCTGTGATACTAAAAACCTATGTTTTATTCTATCCCATACAGTCAATGTATGTGTCTTAATTGTAGGAAGAGTTAATACAATTCTAGTAATAGTTTTGCATACTTGCCATTTAAAAAAAGCTGTTTTCAATTGCTTATAATTCTGTCTAATGTTCTCTATTTGGGTTGAAGCTTTCTGCACATTGGAAATGACAGACAGACTGATTTCTTTTTAAAGCTTTATCAGAAAGGCTTCCTCCATTTCCAGGAAAAACATCTGGTAGGAGTATAGAATTTTGCCCATGCTATAAAATATCTTTCAGCTGAATAAACTTAAATCGATTTAGTGCCTTAATTTTGACACGGTTCTATTTTGACTATATTTGCAATATTATTTTCGATTTCAGCATCTCACATTATTTTTTTTATGGTACAGATCATGTCCTGGTGATATATAGCCAGGAGAATGTATTTATTAGGACTTCTTTCTGAATTGCTGCAGCAGCTAGAAGATACATAGGAGATTGTAATCAATAAGGCCTGAGGTCGTATTTTTAATAATTCAGTAAATCAAAATATTAAATAATTGTGTAAATAAATAATAAAGCAGGATTCATCCCTTCTATGCTCTGAATAAGGTAAAAGTCCTAAGAAAAACACCATGCAATCACAAAATTAAAGACTATATCAGACAGCTTTTGAGCTCAGGCATTATCACTTTCAAACTAGATGTTCTTTTAATGTAATATATGAATATCATATGTCTGTATGTGTATAAATATTCATATATACATAAGTAGAACCACAAGCAATCAGCAAATTACTGTAATACCCGCTGTGAACTAGCAAGCTCACTACCACTAAATTGCTTCATAATGTGGTGGCTTCACTTTTTCCCCCTCATTCTTTCTATACATATACTCCATTTTTTCTTCTATCATTCCACTACTTGCATTATAAGCTCTTTGGGGCTGAGACTATGGACAACTTTTTCTTCCAGATAATAAGCAAAAGCACACGGCCAAATATTCCTAATGTAGTTCTTCTGTCTTTACTTTGAATAAATTTTGGCAGCAACGTCCTCAGCCCCTTCCAAGTGGCATCTTTATCTACATGGATGCCATTGCAGAAACAGAAAAGTGAGTAATTTTTCTTAAGATGCTCTTCAATGAAAATAAGGGTGACAGAACCAGGCCATTGTGTCAATCATAAAATAGTACCAGTGATGACAATTCCAACCTTTGCAGTGCTACTACCAGGGGACGCGAATCCTAAATTCTGGTACATGTGTCCTTTGAGAAAATGGAATTTAATGCCAAGTCACATCTCTCTACTGGTCATATCCCCTTGTTGGTAAGCAAATCAGTTGACATCTTTATCAGATGACACAGAATCAAGCTCTCTGGTTTATGAAGAGCAATTGCGAAATCATCCTGCAAGAGCCTTAAAAAGAAAATTGCATGCGAAATTATAATATAAGTGAAAACATTAATCATGATTAAACAGAACCACATTGATTTTTGCCAGCTGGATTCAGCCACTGACTGTGATGTGAAGCCTATTCTCTCCTGGTTAACCCAGTTTAGAGCTGGATTTAATAATTAATTTCTTAAGTAATTGTGCAAATGTTTGTCAAAACAGATGCTCCACCACAAAATTACATATGGGGTGCGGGACAATAAAATCTCTAATATTTTAAAAACAAAGATAAAAATACCTTAACTGACTGCACCAATGGAGAAAAAAAATATGTTCTTTCTATGTTCTGGTCATTCATGCAAAGCAGAATTGCCTGGATCTGAAAAAATGCTCCACCACCCATCCCTTCCTCAGCACAAAAAGCATGTCTTACATCACTGTTCAAGGCACTTGCAAAGAAATATATATTTACAGAGTCTTTAAGTACTTCTAAATATATTCATTATGTTCACAGTGACATTGCTATGAAGGACACTATATAAAAGGAAGCTGCGCTTGCAACCGATCACTTCAGATAAACATCTTGAAGGACTCACCCAGTACACAAAGGAAGTTGCCTTTGCTTTGTTTATGGGGAGATTAGCTCTCCCCAGCTGACTTAATACATGGTAGATAAAATAACAAAATTAAATACTTCATGCAGTGTGAAATTGTATCACAATGTACTTCCAGAAGAGATCATGTGAGCAAACTCTTTGGGGCAAGAACCTTGTTTCCTTACTTGTCTGTATAGCACCTAGCACATAACTGTGATTTGCATCTCACAACATACATCTACATAATATTAACAAATGGGTTACCAAATGAGTCTGAATGGAAAATTGTAATGATTTAAAAATAAATAATCAGATATTCCTCCCACAGATCTGTAAAGGCAGTGCCGCATATATGCATCAGTTAAATATTCAAACCCTACCAAAAGGTAGGCGTGAAGTAATGCTTATTTCTAAAAAGGTTATTTTACAGTTTCATGTGAAAGATCTGCTGATACACTATCCTTACAGAAAGGCTCAATTAATACATTGTTTGCCTTCTAGCACTAATGGCCAATACTGCAGGGGCAGCTGACCGAAGGGATATTCCATGCCACATGACATCATGCTCAGCAATAAAAGCTGGGGAAAAGGAGGGGCTGGAGGGACATCTGTGGTTACAAAGTTTGTCTGCCAAAGCAATCACTGGGTGTACTGAGGTCCTGCTTCCCAGGAAGTGGCTGGACATGACCTGCTGATGGAAAGTAGTGCATCGGTTCCCTCTTTTACTTTGCTTACATGCATGGGCTTTGCTTTTCCTATTAAATTGCCTTTATCTCAACCTTCAAGCTTGTCCAACCTATTTTCTTTCCTTGTCCTTTTGAGGAAGGGGGAGGAGAGAGCAACTGAGTGGGCATCTGACAGCCAGCCAAGGTCAACCCACCACAGCAGAGAATATCCACACTATTTTATAATTCAGAGGTTTTGTCAGGCTATCACCATCCTGGAAATGGTTTTGTGTTTTTCGGTACTCCTCCTGGACATCAAACCCATACTACAGTTATTTCTCTTTGCAAGTTGGTCTGGGATAGACTCACCTATTTAATGCCCATACAGTTATTTCCTAGTAGCTGGTAATGATGCAATTTATGTCTATAGGTAGAGCTTTCATCTGAAAAAAAGGGGGGGTAGGGCATTAAGAGGCAAAGATGACAAATGAATCAGTGGAGAAAAGACTAGATGAAGCACAGAAAATCTGAAGATTTGATGTTTAGTATAATCAGTCTCCGGATGGATGCACAGTTAATACCAAACATAATACTAAGACTCTACTTACTGCTACCTACATTAGCAAAATATCAACTCCCTGTGAGGTAATTCTCTTCAAAACCAGTAAATTTCTTATGTATAAAAAGATAGCAGAGAGACAAAAAAGTAAAATGCCTACACGCAGTCATGAACAGAACAGAACACCTTGTACCTAGGAGCCCAAACCACTTTCTTTAATTGGGGAGCCAGCAGGGGCCATGAAGGCTTTCTGGATGGAGATAGAGTAATTTTTCAGAGCATATACATTTTTAGTAAAAAGCAGAACCTCTCCTAAAACCTGAGGTTAAAGGCCAAAGGATATACAGCAACTGTGTTTCTTTTTTTTGGAGTTTAATTTCAGCGTAGTTCCTACTGTCTGCCAAGGTCCCCAATACCAGCACTTAGACCACAGTTCACACCTTGCTGGCAGTCTTAACAGCTAAAACAATGACTTAGTAGGTGTGATTCCTGCCTTCTTCTGTCACCCCTAGAAGCTTGTTGACCCAGGACAGAATGGACTCCTGCTGACAGAGCTCTATGGGGATCATATTTCCTATACTTGTTTCTGCTGTGAATAGGAGTAGTTCAGCTCCCCTACGTCCTGTTAGTACTTTTCAATAGTACTGTATTGTTTTTCAGAAAGAACTGTCAAACTCTTCTGCCTCATGAGACTGAAGGCTAAATTAGAGTTTTGTGAGCTAAACCAATCTATGCAATTTTACTGGGATACACAAAAACCTCAGTTTACCAAGGTACTAAGAGCTCTGCTAAATTTTAGAAAATGTTATGTGTACTGTAAAGCACGTCAATGAACAGGCCAGTATTTCAGGCGTGCTACTTTCTCTTTCTTACATGTTTTCTGCTTGTAATTATTTGGTGCTTCTATGCCAGTAACAAGTCTCCCTCTGTGAAGTTTGGTCTCATGAACAGGGTATTTAGCTGTTGTGTGGTATATTGTCTTTCTATTTGGAACAAACTCTATTTAGAGATCTTCAGCACTCTTGAAAAATGTGTTAAAATATATTACTTTTTTTTTTTTTGTAGTTAAGCTGCAGACTTATCCTTACAAGTAATGATTTAGTTACTTTACACACTGAGCTGTGTACATGCTTGCGAAAAGCTGCTGTTGAAGCTTAAAGGCTACACTTTTAACATGAAAATACTGTTCAGAAAGGATATCTGAATTTCTGTTTACATTTTTAGATAAAAGTTTAAAGTATTAAAAACAGTGAAATTTATGTTCTCGTTACTGTGAAAGAGCTTCACTTACAAGGATTATTTTTCATTTTTCTTCCTTCTTTGAGGGAGTTATGAAGTTATAACTGTGCAATCCTTTAGTTAGATCTGCAACATAAGTAAAACTGTCAACAGTAAATAAAGTATGTTTGTTGGGTATTTTTTTTCCAAGATAAAGATATGTCTGACATCAAATGTTAAAAAAAACACCCTGCTTTAATGAAAAAGTAAAAAAATCTCATACCTTTTGATAACTATAAAATACTACTGTTAACACTGTACTTTCTCAAGGCTTGAGATGGCTCCTGAACTAATAAAATCAATTTGCTAGAAGAAAGACATCTCTGACAGAGTTATTGCACAGAGTGTCTAAACCCATAAACATTTAAAACATTTCTTGTTACTTCCTTCCAAACAAAAGTGGTTGTCTTAAGTGTTCACACTGGACACAGTAAACACAAATGTATCACTGCCACCAAAAGAAAAAGATAAACAGTTGAAGAGCAGGAGGAAAAGAAATTTACCACCGTAGTGGATCAGTCTCACCAGAATACAATTTGCATTAAAAGGTTGCAATTAGAGGAAAGGGCATGACTTTCAGGTTGTTAAACAATAGTAGCAGTTCTGAACTCAGCCCAGATGAGGGTACCCACATCTGGTACAACTGAACAAGGAATTCTGCCCATGAATAATATCCAGTTTTAGTATTAACAATAAATTCCTTCATTAAGACCTAACAAACATTTGCTTATGACCAGATTAACTCGAGAGGTTATTTCCTCTTAGAAGCATTTCTAAAAAAGCATGAAATATGATGGTAAGCCATTAGGAATTAATAAAGGTCCATACCCTTTTCAATCAGCAGATAAAGCACAAAACTGGGTAAAGGGGCTTTTCTTGACAAGCAAATGCCAAAACAGTGGATGAAGACCAACAACACTGAAAAGAATCCAGCAGTGAAACAACTTTCTGAAATGTTTTCAAGTATTACTCACCTGTCTTTTTAGAGAAAGGAACTGGAAAAATGGGAAGAGACCATTATTGTTAGTATAATTGGAATCTTAAGAGTCTAATAATCAGTTACAGACAAAAAGTGATAGTAATGCAGTTCAAGTTGTTGTTGTACCTCTCTCCTGCTGTTACATCCACCCTTCCACTGCTCTTCTGCATCCCCTGACCAGTTTCATTCTAGGTTAGGAGTGGGACTGGGTGACAAAAGTGACTTGTGAGTGTTTGGAGGCCTTGGCCAGGAGAAGTATGATGTTCATGGTTATGATTTCTTCTTCCTCCTCTAGGCTCCACTTGAGGTCATATGCATCTTTACTAACACGCTTTTCTACATTTCTCTTTCTTCACTGGTCTGCAACTTCAATTCTACACCTGAATTCACTGTGTATGTTACCTTTTAGATATGTTAAGATACTATTTCTTTGTTAACCTCAAAACCAGTTTTTCTATCTCCAGCCCTGCTTTTCTTTAACTGACCATGGGTAAGCTGTTTATAGCCATGAAGTCTCCAGTACCAAGCCTGCGCTCCTTGCCTTTATCACCCTATGCCAATACTCCTCTATAGTGCATCCTTGGTCTTCGTTTCTCTAGGGCCTCTACTACCCTACCAGGCCTGTATACCTCTACACTACATCACTGCAGTTAGGGTGCAAAAGACCTCATTCTACATAGAATAACAGCACTACAAAACTAGGGTTGTATCCAATAAACAAAAGTTAGCCAGAGACACCTGGTCCACCTGCAGAATTGCTGCGAACCGCTGAACCCAGTAAAAGGCAGGTCAGGCACAGCAGGTGTGATAAGCCTCAGTTCTGTGGCCTTGCAAACTGGGTACAATCCTCATAGCCAGTCATGGCGACAGAGGGTATAAGAGGGTCCCACGCGGCGGGGGGCAGGCACAGCCACACCGCGGCGGCCGTTAAGGACGCGGTCTCCTGCCCGCCGCGGCGACGCCAAGGTCGGCGGCAGCGGGGTGTTGCCGGCGAATGTGCTCTCAGCCCAGTGGGACTCCGCCGGAAAAAATTATCATTCTCTCCTTTTTTTTTTTTTTTTTTTTTTTTTTTTTTAAACAAAGCGCCTCAACGTGAAGTTTGATGCTCCTGAGCGCCCAGTGGAAGGGTGACACACGCTTCCCACCTGAAAGGCCGGCCCTCAGCCCCGCTCCCGTTTTCCAGAGCAGCTGGAGAAGGGCGACACCGCCCCGCCGCACGCGTTGCTACTGCCGCGGCTAAAGCGAGTCCCGGAGAGGCCGAGGCCCTGCCCCGGCCCGGCACCGCGATCCGCACGGGCGCGCCCCAACGCTTCACACTCGCGCCGACCCCTGCTGCCCGGCGCCGCTCCCCCCTCCCGGAAACAGCGCTGCCGCAGGGGCGAGCTCCCATTGGTTCCTGTCCGTCACACCGTCCCGCCTCCTTAGTGCTGCGTGAGCGGTGATTTGCTACTGGCAGTTGTCAGTCGGAGAGGGCGAGCCCCGCCGGTGCCCGGGCTGCGCTCTCGTGAGGCGGGCGCTGCTGCCGGGCGCCGCGGAGGCTGGTGCGGCTGCGGGCGGAGCAGTGATGCCGGCTGCGGGGCGGCGTACGGCAGCGGGAGCCCGGCACGGAGGGGCGTGCGCCCAGGCGGGCGAGGGCGGCGAGCGCTGCCGGTAAGGTCCGGCCGCGGGGAAGGCGGATGATAGCCTCCGCGCGCGTCCGTTACGCCGTATGCTGAAGGGCCGGCGGCAGCGCCGGGCAGCGGTACCGGCGCGGGCGGAGTGGCGGGCAGGCAGGATTCCTGGGGCGGGCGGCACTGCTGGGCAGCGGTGGGCCGCGTCGGGCAAGGGTCGCCCGCCGCCTCTTGCCGTGCCCTTCGGCGCGGTGGTCCCGGCTGTGCGCCGCCCCGGTCCCCAGGCGGGACTGGTGGTGCGGTGGGAACTTCGGTGCCGTCGCCCGGTTGGCGGTGCCACGGCGGGGGGGCGACACTAGCCCGCCAGTCGGGTCTGGCGGAGGGGCTGCGGTGCTGCCCTGTGCGCTCCCCCGTCGCCTCGGGAGGGCTAGGGCGGGCGGGCGGGGGGGGGGCGCGGCCGGAGCGCGAGGTGGCGGGGCGCGCTGAACGGTACCGCCGGTGGTCCCGGCGCAGCCGGTGAGGGGCTGCCGAGGAGGCAGCCTAGCCCGGTTTCCGCAGAGGGAGCTGAGGCGGGCGGCGCGCGGGACTGCCCCGCGGCCCGGCTCGCGTGGGGTGGGCGGCCGCTGCCCTGCTCGCGGAGCTGGCGCGCGGGCGGGGGCAGCGGTAACGGCGGGCGCGGACGTGCGCGCGGCCCTGGCCCGGCGGTCAGGCGGGGGCGCTTGGGGGTGCGCAGCCCGGCGGGGGTGTCTGGGCGCGGCGGTTCCAACTTCGCGTGAAGGAAGGGTTTCAGTCGAACGCGGTCCCGGACGGTCAGCTGGGCGATCGACATGCGGGTGAGACGAACGAAGGTGGTGGTGGTGTTGCGGCCGCGGGCCGTATCTTAAAGTTGTTAAAACAGTTCAAAGAAAAGTTACTTTAAAGTAGGTGTAAAGGTGACGGTTGATATGTGACCGCTGGCTGTTGAGACGGAGGAATCCCAAAGACAAAAACCCGTTTATCCCTGTGCATTCTTTTTCATTGTTCTTCAGCCTGCTCTACTTTTAGTGATAGAAGATGATGTTGGAAGTCTTTGAAGAGTTGTCAAATCTTGTTAATTTAGAAAAAACAGATTTTAGATGCTCCTGATAGACATTAATGTAAAAAAAAATTAAGAATCTTGATTACATAACATTTTAAGGAATCGTTAGGATGCTACCTGACTTGGCCATGATGGGCCTGATCCTTCAGTCATGGAAGGAAAGAGGAGTTTTGACACTGGCTCAGTAAGAAGCAAGATAGCATCTGCAATGAACAGCTGAAGAGGAAATAGTTTCTGTTGTCCTTTGATTATTTTGCATGTGGATGGGTTGGGTATTTTAAACATTAAGAAACATAGTCTGCAGAAAACATACAGTATCTAATTTTATTTGGTCTTTCATTCTTTAGTAGATGTAAGCTTCCTTCCCTGCTTTCTAGGAGTGTAGATTTAGTTTGATTTGGTTCTCTCTTTCTTGATACAGAGCATTCTGAGACATTAGCTCAGTTATAAGGACACATTCAATCACATGATGCATAACAGCCTTTCAGAATTTTTACAAACCATGTGATAGATGGCAAGGATGAATAACCAGTGTAAGCCCTGCTGTTAGAAATACATGCTCTGCTTTGGAGAGCTAAAGTCCAGTTTCACAGCTGAGGGGAAGGCACTAGTAAGTGTAAAACAGCTGAGGTGTGGAATTTATAACTGATACAGGTTAGTATTGGTCCCTCCCTGCATATTTAGCCACTAAATATTGTTTTTGACAGAACATAAATTGCTAATGAAATTTCAGTGTCTTGTACATCACTGATTCTGGATAGATCCAGCAAAATGTCATATTGGCAAACCAGTTTTTCAGAAACCTGATTTAGTTAACTTGAATCAGTGTCTTCAGAGTATTTTAGGTTAATGTAGAGAGCAATCCTGAGCCAAGTATGTTGCCCGCAGCCATGACGCAATGTCTGAGATGCGCTCAGTTGTGCTAGTCTGTCTCATACCTCACCTGTGTTTTCCTTGCATGTTTTCATGGGAAAGAAAACTCCAGATTTTTGTGGTGGTATTGTAGCAGAGACCAGTAGAATTTTTGCCAAGATTACAGGCTGAAAACACAAAGCTGCTTTTTTTTCCCCCGTGTGAGTGGCACCAAATTTTAATCTAAAAGTCTAGCTTATGAATGGGTAAACTGTAGAACCTTCAGCACATGAGTAGTCTTTATTCGTGATGCTCATTTCACTGGGATTGTTCTCAGGAGGACGTGCATGCAGGAGAATGTATGCCACTGTGTTTTCTATATAGCCTATCTTTTACTTAACTACTTTTTTTCCCCTCAGAGTTCTTGGGAAACCTTTCCTAAAAGATCAAAATATTACAGTTGAATATCTTAAGAAGGGTGCTTGATTCAGTGTTGACTTCTCTTCTTTGTCGGTTAATAAGTAATGAACTTTTTTGGAGCAGGGATCGTCCCACAACTAAAGCAAAAATAAATGTATTCACTATTTACTTGTTAAAAAATATTTGTTAGCTATAGACTTACTAATATTCATAATTATTATCATTGTATAATGTTCACTAGTTAAAGCTAGAGGAGAATGCAGAAGTTTTGGAGATTGTTAGCTTGCTTTTCATAGTTTTCTTCTATATAAAAGAAAATGAGTCCATCTGTATGCCTCCCAACTAAAAAGATGCTCACTAAAATAACAAAAAAAAATCTTGGATTTTCCTAAGCTGCTTTTGTAGTAATAATTTTTACAGGGAAGTATTGCTATATGCAATATAATAAGAAATCTAGAACTGAAGCAGTCAGTGCTGTCATGTTCTCCAGCCTGCTGCCTATTTAGTTGCTTAGATAAAGATGGATACTAAAATATTATTGATGTAATTTGAGTAGTAGGAAAATTATTTCTTTTGATACAGGTCGGGAAAAAATGTCACACTTTTTTAGAAAGAAGTACATATGTACATTTAGTTGAACTACTGAAGAGTTGCAGAAGATCATAGAAAAGATGAATGAATGGCGTATCTCCTTCTAGTTGTACTAGATCATGCAAACGGCACACTGATCTTTCTGGAAAAGCTAATGCTGGTTTTGAACTGCAGTTAAAATCCTGACTCGTAGCTGTTAGTACTGTCTTCAGCAAACACAGTGACTGTAAACGCTGATGTGTGGAAGCTCGGCAGAATTCTAGGTAAACAGAAGTATAAAATGCCTCTGCATCCAAGTCTTCCCTTTGTCACTTGCTCACAGACTTCAGATATTTCCAAATGGTGATAGTATCTGCTGCTGCCTAACACTACCATAGGCATATGTGAATGACCAAGACTGCTCCTCTTCAGCTCCTGTGAATGCTTTCCAAGGAAGTTAACAAAAGATACTCTTAAACAGGACATGGGAATTCAGCTCTCCATACTGAGGACATGGCTCTTCAACAAAGTAACAGAGGGAGAGATGTGAAGGTGGGCGAGTTGTTCTGTGACTGATGGGCAGGCAGGTGCAAGTTTCAGCAGAGCTGTGCAGACTGCTGATGTGTTGGTGGCTGAGATCAGCTTTCTAGAGTTCATGCAGGAGAAAGGAAGGATGTGAGAGTCTCTCCGAGCTTTGGTCCTGCTTGTGGGTAGTATTAATACAGAGATGAATCAAGGTGTGATAATGAATTACAAATGTCATTTATGAGCACATCCCTTTTCTTGTATCGCTACATAAAATGTAAAATTATTAGGTATTTTGCAGGTGTAGTGGGGGGCGAACACTCTTTTTTAACCCTCCTGCATTCTGATTTTTGTAGCTCTCAATTTAACCTCCCAAATTATTGGGAGTAATGTAAATATTTGCAATAGTTACTAATTAAAACTGTACTTTATTATTCCCTTAAAAATGAAAATGTATAATTTAGTGCATATATAAATGTATAATTTAAAGTATAACATAATGTATCACTACATATATTTATGAAATACATAACTATGTATTCTTTCCTTCTGAATAACAAGAAGTTATCAAATACTGGAGAGGGAGCTAATGGTAAGAGTGAAGTGAGTGAAAAATATGCTATACAATTAAAACCATGTGAGAATTCTGTTGAGCTGTATTTGTTCATTTCTATGGAGTGTTGACAGCATACCTGCTCCCTTTGCATAAGTTGTTCTGTATAATCAGCAGCCTCAAAATATTTCGGTTATAATAGGCCTATTGCATGTATAAATACTTTCTGTAGAAGAGAGTAGGGCAGAAAATACCCTACAGGTACTGGCTTTTCCACTTAGTTTTTTAAGACGGCCACCTGAGTACCAGTAAGCTTTAGCTCTTACTGTCTTTTGAGACGCACTGTAGTAAAAATGTGAATGACTTACATGCCTAACCTTGCCTCCGTTTGAGCTGTTCTGCAGCTCTGCTGTTTGAGGGGCTGATGTTTGTTTCTTTTGTCCCTCAGCAGGTGGCTACATTTTCACTGAAATAGCTGATCCTGCTGTGGAACAACATCTGTTGCTTTGTGGGGGTCACACTGGCTGGAGTAATTCAAATATTTCCTCCTCGGTCTGACCCTTATTTTTGTTTAAAGATATAGTACTAATTTATTGCTTAACATAGGATATTACATGTTAAATTTTATCCTGAAGGTCTGCTGTTATTAAAATCTGACCTGTACCTTTCACAGCAGATAAGAAGCAGGGGTGTAACCTTTTTTTTCTGTGGGTTTTTTTTTTTAGAGCTTAACAGAAGGTATTAGAGAAAACTGAAGTTAAGAATATCAGAAAAGCTCTATTGGGTCTTCACTGGTATGAAGACCAGTGGGCTTTCATACTCAGGGTTCGGTCTCCAACAGTGATGTTGAGGGATGCTATTTAGGGGCTGTACACAAACCTAGCCACTTTATATATCTGTTCCCTTGTATTCTTCTTGTGTATTTTTGTAGTTCTAGTTTTCATATTAGGGATGGTGGTATATATCTGTTCAGTGCTGTTAGAGCCCGTCTGTGGACCTGTCAACCAAGAACTTGCCTTTTTCAAACTTGCTGATGCTTGCTACCTTCACAATCTCCTGTGATGGTAAGTTCCAGAAGCTCACTACTAGCTTTGTAAACAAGCACTCTAATCTTTTATAAACGAATGTCTTACTAGCTTTGTTAAATGTCCCTTAGTTCTATTACTGGAGATTTAGCAAGCAGAAGTTTTACATTAGTTTATTTACCACCTGTATGGTTTGATTGATCATATCTTGCTTCAGCCTTCTCTCCAACTGAAGAGCCTCTTTTGTCCCCTTTTCTAAGGCAGGTACTCTATCCTTTTAATATTTTGTTTGCCCTTCCCTAACTAGAGTCCGTCCTTGAGATGCAGAGACCCGAACTTCACTCACGACTTGAGATGTGGGTGGACCACAGCTGTGTAAATGTGCTCTGTGTTGTTCTCAGTGCCTCTCCTCACGATGACCAATGTTTTACTAGGTTTTTTTGGTTGCTGTTGAACATAAAACTGTTAGTTACAGGGATCTGTCAATAATGACTCCTTCTCAGAGTCATTTGTCAGTATGGTGCATATGTGATTTAGATTACTTTTCATTAGATGCATCAGCTTACATGTATCTACACTAAAGCTCATTTGTCATCTTTTTGTCCACTCCTGAGTTTTGCAAGAGCATTCTGGGGTTCTTTGCCATTAGCATGGCATTAGTTCTGTGCTTGAAGGCAACTTCTTGTCTTTGTCCTAATTTTGCCAACAATATTATTCCTTATGAGTTTTTTCACGTGTATGTCTGATGTCTGAGAGGGATAAAAGTGTTGTGGCAAATCAGTCAAGGTGTTCGTAAATCTTTAAAATGGCTTGTATGCAACACAGGTTTTTCTTTTTTTTTTTTTTTTTTTAATTTCCTTCAAACCTCAGCAAACATGAGCTCAGAAGAATAACAGGTTAAGATTGTGTCCAGAAACCCAGACCAGATAAAAAAAAGAAAACTTTGAAAGATGCCATTCATAACACTTAATCCAACTGCACTGAAAAGGAAATGAGAATGTTGGTATTTGATCCACACTGATTGCTGTTAAAATTATGCTTAATTAAAAGCAAAGAAGCTTTTAAAAATATCGGAGTGCAAAGTGATGTTTACTCAAATAACGTTAATGCTTTACTAGCTTCTCTACAGATTCAGTACCCAACAGTCTTAACTCCAATACTATCTAATTAATCACCACCTATTTGTGAAGTACATTTCATAGTAACATGAAAATAATAAGGAAAGCTTTCCCCATCCTTCCAGTTTCATTAGAGGTTAGGTGGAAGTCCACCATATAGAAAGGATCTCTTCACGTTCCTTGTTCAGAAACAGGCTAATCATTTGATATTCAGAGCATGTCACTTAAAAGAGCTGCTGCATTGCAAACAGCATTGAGAGTGAGGTTTAAAGAAACATTAGAAATGTATTATTAGTGTGCTGCATTATTACTTGGTGTGATTTAGTAATAAACGTGGTTTCACAGCAGCATAAGTGATTCCAGCTGCTGTCTGTGATGATACTGTCTTCCCTTTCCCAGTCACAAAGCCTCTATCCTTCCTAATGCTTTGCAGAACCGTTTTAGCGTGTTAGTCTGGCAGAAGATGACAACTCCTCCACTGGGTAAAAAAAAAAAAAAAAAAACAAAAAAACAACCAAACAAGAAAACAGAAAAACACTTTCTGCCAGCTTGAATCTGCTTCACAGAGGACCTTATAAAGGCTGATGCAAGGGAGGACATAGAACTATGAAGGTAAATGCAAGAGGAGAGCAAGATGGTTGACAGGCAGCAATGAAATTGCCTTATGTGCTTGTCAAACCACAGCCTGAAGCACTGTTCTGTTTCTTGATTTATTGTTGTTAAAGTACTTGGCAGAAGTACAGGACTATTTTAGTAGTCAACCTATTGCTTTTTTAATTTAAATATTTAGATTAAAGAATTATCTTTTACATCCTTTGCAGGAAGGCCTCAGCTGTTCTACTATCCATTGATGAGGTCATCTGCTGTGTGAGTCTGGCTGTCTAAAAGACTGTGATACCAACTGTAGTTATTTGCAGCAATAGCATTCTTTCATTTTGTTTTCTACCATAGCATAGTTCCCCAAAACAGCTTTTTCAAATTAGCACGTATTCAAGTATGTAACAAATATAATATTTCTACTATTTGAATTTAGTAATGGATGGTTTAAAGTCATCTTCCTGATCTATTTAATGGGCGCTGCTTGCCAGAATCTAGCAGTTGTTTGCCACAGGAAAAGATTTTGGTGTATCCCTTTTGCGTGGTATGCTTGAAGCTCCCCTAGTGCTACTTCATGACAAACATGTCCTTGTGTATAGTAGCTGCAAAGTTACGGTTAGCTTTGTGTTGGCTGATGCAGGTCAAGATTAGTTTTATGTGAAATAGTGAGTTCATAATAGCCTGTGAGCATGTCATGGATGGACATGAACACTGTTAGGGTATAGTCTACATAGTCTTCCCCCCCACCTAGTACTTATAGGCCACAGTGGTGGCAATTGATGAATCTGTGCTGAATACATTTAGCAGCAAGTTAGCAGTGCCACTTGCACTGCTTATCTGCCTTAAACAGACTATCATCATAAATGGTGGAACTTGTCTTCCATTGTTTAATTATGACAATATCTTCTTGTGTTAAGATGTATGCAATCATTCATCTAACATTTTGATAAGATACTTCAGAATCATCAGACAAATTTTAATACATTCTTCCCTAGAAAAAATACTTCCATGTAGGTAGGATGGTACATGTAAAGGAAGCCACACTGCTGTGGGCATCCACAAAATATTCTAAACCAGTTAATTTCTTCTATGTACATTTTCTAAGAAGACACTTTAAATCTCAAGAAATAAGTTGGTCTGTTAGACAGCTAGTAAGTGGCATTAGTACATTTGTGGCATTGTACTGTAAAGTTTTGTTATAAAAGTTTATTTAAAGCTTTCAGAATTTGCAAGGTTTTTCCATGTAGAAAAATAATACATATTGCTTGAATTTCAGAGTTTGTAGTAAACCCACTAGTTTTTCTTTTTGCCAAGCTTTAGAGTATGCTAAGCATTTGTTAAAAGGCCTCAGAAAATGCATCTTAATGTAATCATAAAAACAAATTCTGCTATATGTAGTTTGCTACTGCATTTGTTTAAACTAGGAAGTAACATAGCACTGCTAAAAGTTGGCTGAAAAATTCAAATGTATGAGCATAGCTGATCATACATTTCATCACATGAATTAAGCTTCAAATGAAAGTTTCTCACCAAGTTAGGGGCTGCTAAGTCAGGTTGAGTCTGCTGTCTCAAGTCTGCATATACTTTCTTCGGATTCAGCTCTATCCTGTCAGTTTGTTAAAGAGCACATTACTACTTCTGCTCTGTAATACCTAGTACACAAATATTTTGGTATGTTGCAGCTCAAGTGAAAGAATGTTTTGCAATCTCTGAAGAGACTGGTCTATTTGCTGAAAATTTTCATGTGCAGCTTTCAGATTACTGTATAAAGTCAAACACTTCCATTGATAAGTCAGGGGTTGAAATAGACTGTAAAAGCCTGGAATAGAATTTGAGCATCTGATGTGCTACTGATGTTGCAAGTTGGATCATATTAAACATTTCACATGGAAAATATACTGCTACTGGGATAAAACTGTTTTATCTGTATATTCTGTCTAGTTTTTGAAATTAGAACTCAATGGGAGTAGAATTCAAGACATTATGTCCTCATTACAAGTGAGGAGGAGACACTGAAATGCCGCATTATGGGTATCTTACTCTGAATAGTTCTCTGGAGAAAATACATCATCTTGATAGGGTGAGTATGAACAAAAGAAGTGTGCATAGAGGCATGAAACAGAAAAAACTAGTTAAACTAAGAACTAACTTCTAGAAGTTCTATACTGTTTATTCAGCAATATCCTCACTTAAAAGGGAAATGAACTACTATTGTTACTGGTGCAAATTCTAAACGTAAACAGACAACTCTGAAAAGTTCCAAACTACGATGTTTGCTGTGAATTGTTTTTCATTTGTAGAGAAAGAAGTAGTAATTCTTCCTCTCTAAGATTTGGTATTAATACCACCTGAAGTCTTCTGCAAAGTGAATTTGGTACTGCACCTCACATTGTAAAATTGTTCTTTATCATCTCACACAGTTAGACAGTGCTCTAATCTTGGGAATGGTCATGACAAAAGTAGATGGCAAGAGAATTTGCTAGTAAAAACAAAAAGCTTACTTGCAGCTTTTTGGAGGAGAAAGTCATGCCGTAGCACCAGCTGTCCATGTTCAGGCATTTGTCATTTCAGTTTTCTGAAACAAAATTCATTAATTCTTTCTAAAAAGTAAAGCACACTGCAAAATGACTCAGTAAAAATTGCACAGAAAACAACTAAGTAGGTCATAAGTACTACGTTTTTCTCTGAAGATGTTACACTTGTACTAGGCATCAGACTGTGCATCAAGTCATAGTAAAATGTGTAAACGAATGTGGATGATGCAGCAGAAGCAGTGGATCATGTAATAAGGAGACCATCACAGTAGGCTTCTGCTAGGTTTTGTTTGCCCTGCAAGAACTTCTTGGAACAAAGACACCCCACCTGGAGGTACAAAACTTCCCTGAGCCTCCGCCTAGTGATGCATTTCATCTCTGGCTTTTGACTGAGGTGCCTGATGGCTGCTAGCTGGGTTACTGTACATCGTTCTGGCTGGCTGTCATGGGATCACAGGTCCACTTAGAGGTAGGCACCAAGGCATAGGATTTTGAGCCTGGGCCAGACTGTACCCATTTTATATAATTTTAAACTATATGGAAGCCAGGTATTGGTTAATATGTCACAGCTGAGGTCGCCTGGAAATAATCTCCTTCATGAGCTGAAAACTCTGAGAAGGGAAAATTTCTTTATAGCCCAGTAAAAGTAAGCAACGTACAAGTGCAAACAGAATTTGCCTTTCATAAAATATGTCCCTATTTTCTGTGTGGTCACTTAGCCAAGTTACTGCATGCTTTCATCTCACTCTTAGATATTTGAGGTGATTGCCCTATAGTGAGACTTCTGACATGAGCAAACAGGTCAGTTACGTCTAAGTCCTGTGCACTTTGTACAGTTGTCAGTGAAATGAACAGTCAGACCTGTTGTAATTTCTGTATTACACCTTTTGGGCTCAGGTGGCTTTGACTTTGTATGTTACCTGGTATTTTAGAACTAACTTGGAGCCTGTACTATCCAGAATTATTGTTAATGCAATTCTTTCTAGCAAGATACCAAAAAGCGTTCTGCACTTTTTTTCCAACTTTTATAGATTTACCCAAACTTTTTTAAAATGTTTTGCCCATCTTTTGAACTCTTATAAATGTTTATGTTATTGGGCCAATATGGCCTATAAGCAAGGTTACACTTGCACAATGTGCACTTGTTTGAAAGTAATTTTTAATCACGGTTTTAACAACATGGCTTCAAGCAGCTATATTAAAAATTTTATGTCTACTTTTTAAAGGTGTTTTGTAATTCTCCTTAAGACGTAGCATGTGTGCGGAGATAGAAAGAAGTATCTACTATCCTGTATCCTGTTGAAACATCCTCTGAATAGAAAGTACAGTGATTAATACCAGAAATCAGTTTTAGTATTAGTTACATTACAAATATTTTTAGTACTGCTTGTTTTTTTACAGTCTTTGAGACTGAGTTATCTGTGGAACAAGTTAAGTTTCTACACGGTGCAGCGGAGACATGCTGTCAGTTTTGGCTCCTGGATTCCCCCTTGCTCTGAATGCCAGAGCAGATTTGCTTAGGCCAGAGGCCATCAAGAGCAACAGTCCTGGCTGGATGTGGTGGATCAGTTTCCAAGTCGCATTCTGGCCACTGCATGCTGTAACTAATTGGTCCCAACCGCCAGAGAGCAGCCGGGAGAGCCAGATGAGATCTGCTGGGTCTGAAAGTGCTCTCAGACGGACATATTTGTATCTGGTGGCACTTGTACTTGCTTGGATGGATGAAACTCAACGGTACTACAGTTTGGTCCCCTAGGAGCCTTAGCCAGGTGGCATGAGCCAAATCTGCGTTGGTGCTGAGGACAGTACAGCAGCAAGTAGCTGTTAACTGGCTTTGCAACAGCTTGCTTCTTGCAGAGTGGAAACTTCACCTGGCCTAGCATTTCCACAGTGATGATAAAAGTGCTTATCAGAACTTTAGTTTCCTCCTTTCTCAATTCAAAAGCTTTCTAAATATGCAGTATGTACAATATTCATTTATGCATGCTTAAATTGTTAATCCATTAGGCTGTCTTGTGTACTACCTGTGAATTGCGTAATTGCTTTGGTTTTGTACGTTATTCTTATGTGCCAGGATTTCATAACTCACTGGATGACGTTTCTGCCTGATTTACCAAGAAGGGCATAGTATTAATAAAGTCATCTCCTCTTTGTTATCTGATGGACTATTTCCATGAAGAAGAAGGAACTAATTTGTTTTGCTTTTTTCAGTGTTGAAAAATAAAATCATGTTAGGCTTTTGAAGATGATGACCGCATCTTTAATATGTAAAACACTACAAACTGTTGTAGCCTTAGTTTTTTTTGCTGTATAGTAGCTAGATAAGAATATAGTTACAATACGAGATTATCTCATGGGATATTAAAATTTATATGGTGGTTTTTCTCTGTCTAGAAAGACAAAGAGTTATAGTCTTCGAACAGTTGTGATAGGTGGTATTATGAAAGACAATTAAAAGAACCATGCAGATGACGTGGAGTTTAGAAAATCTGTAATGAACTCCAGAGTGGTTGAATTGAGGACTTAAAACTGGAAAAAAACCACTTTTTTTTTTTCAAACTAGTAAAACTTAGGTTAGACATTTTTCAATGAGATGCAGTGACATGCTTGAAGACAAATAGATTTTCTAACTGTATAAGTAATATAACAACACATTATAGTGAAAATTCAGGAGGTGTTCCCTATGAAGCATAGCAGTAATATTTCATGTATAACAAATACAGAAGTGATGAAATTGCTTTACAAGGAAACGTTGGTACGACAGTAGCAAGGACTATTACAAGCTAATACTGCCTTTATCTGAAGATGTATTGTTTTGTAGTAATGAAATATTGTAATAACCTTGCACACCTCTAGAGAGGAACCTCAACTGTAGCTTTCTGGAGTTGCTCTTCAGACAGTGTTGTTATTCTGCATAAATAATTTTTATACAAAGAACAGTTACAATAAACAGAACCATAAGAATGAAATGACCATATTCAGTGTTAACAAATACATAAAAGGCAGGCTAGTACACAAGTATGTAGATAGAAATAAAACTTTAAAAAAGTAAAAATACTTGATTGCCAAATGAGTTTCACTTTAAGGTCCTTATCAAAAGCCCACTAGACTAACTAAAAGTGATCTCTAAGACCTCAGATAATTTCAGTCAAACTTGAGTCCTCTCCCCTCTTCCGTAAGAGTGAAAAGCCAGGACTTCCCTAAATTCCAGTGAATCCAGTTTTCAGGATTTAGGTAATTAATACACCTTCAGTGCATGTAACAGCTTTCTCTTGAACAGAGTGTTACAAAGATTTATAGTTTCCTTTTCCCCCAAAACTGCAGCCTGTGGCTTCATCAGGATACTTACTACCTGTACTATTTAATAATGTTTGTGTTATCAGGGCTTAGGAGGACTTTGCTTTTGTAGTATTTGTTTACTGTCAGGAACACCTTGCTCAATTTTTGTACTATTTGTTCTGGAAATACTGAGATACAAAGCAGTGAAAACTCTGTGAGTTTGGACTAGAAATTTAAGTTGGCAGCGTAGTTAATATTAAAGTTGACATGCATTTCAAGGTTTTAAAGGAGGTTTGAATTTTCAGAGGAAAGGGAACTTTGTTACTTAGCTCGCTCAATAATTTTTTTTCTGACAATGGCACCTTCCAAGCAAAATGGCAATAGTCTCTTCTCCATTTAAGGTTTCAGACATTTAACTTTCATTGGTATTAATGGGAGTTTTGAATGTATATCTAAGCAAAAGCACAATTTGATATTCAAGAAAGTAAAAGAGAGAGATTATGGCAAAGATCAGATGAATAGTATTTTTCTCAACCTATGTTAAAATTTTTCTGGCTTTATATAGGGCGTAAAACTGACGCTTATTGGTATCTTCGTATTCACACCTTGAAAGATTTTTTTTTTTTGCCCCCTCATTTGCACAAGATCTTGTATAATGCACTTGGCTTTTTGAACCAGTTAAACCTTCCATCTTTTTCAGGCTGCTTTTATTTCTTTTATTTAAAAAAGGCAAAGAAAATCAAACAAAAAATTATATGCTCTGTTTTACAAGAATAGTTTGAGGGGAGAGCATTTCTAGGAAGCTTGCACTTTTTTTTTTTAAGTATAAACTATGAAAAACTATTTTTCAGTTTTTCTTCTTCTAATCCAGCTGGATTTTCATACACAGGAAGACATGCCATATGCATATGGTGCTTTGTTCCTTTCAAATATACAATTCTTTCATCATTTGGGGAGTAAGTATAATCCAGTTATTTCTTGTTGTGAGGAAATACTGAACTGTACAAAAAGGTATTACCTAGAAATTTTTGTGCCTGTTATAAGCTTTCCCTCTCTTGCTATATTATACCTTGTGTATTGGTATGAAAATTGTTCTTTTGATTAGGTCATTAAGATACATACAGAAGACGTGACCTTGCAGACCTAAAGTACATAAAGCTCACAGAAAAGTCAATAGGATGTTTGTTCATGAAATGAGAATCTCACTGAACTAAAGACTGTACTAATAAAACTTTGTATCAAGCTTGAGTTCATAATACCATACCAGGTACACCATATTTAACTCTCTCATGGAAATGCAGTTTGAACTCTAATGTTTACGCAATACAGAAGTCCTATGAATACATAGCTCTAATGGAAATGCCATTTTTTGGTGCCAGGTAGTTACCAAGCGACACTGAAGATGGTTGCTTTGGTTCAAGAATTTGTCATGTCGTTTAGCAGTGTTCTAGCTAGGATGCATTTCAATGGCATTTTATTAAATGTGCCGATTTCTGTACAGTGTTCGACATCTTGTGGCAGTGACATACGACTCCTTAGAAAACATGTCTGCTTCATGAAGTCAGATCGTCTCCAGGACTGTGTTTTAGGGTCATGTCAAAATTTGGCACGTACTTGTTCGTGAATTTCATTTGCACTTTTTTTCAGGGTCGGTTTCACTGAGGGTTATCAAGGAAGATGCTTAAAGCATAGCCACATGCAACACATGCAGTGCTTTTTATCAGAGGGGCATCGGTCAACAGAGGTGTTGTTTATTGTCTTTTCCTGTTCTACTGAAAAGACAGATTTCATTCCCTCTAGAGCTCACTAACAGTTGCAAAGATAGATAGGATTTCCTAAAGGGAAAGGATAAGCCTGCTCTGCTTTTGCTATTTGCCGTTTGAATTGGTGGTGTCTGTGGTTAGCTAACAGGTGCTGTTTTCTCTTCTGTCCTGGAACTGCTGTCTCTTTGACCATCCACAAGGCTGCATGCCAGTGGAAGATGATGTAGATTCTAAATTCTTAAACCTTTATATGGTTTCTCTTTTGAATTGATAAAACTGCATGCATATACTTGTTTTATACCATTTGCAACTGAAGCACATATGTTTCACAGCACGATAGAAGGGTTATGGGAGAACTGGTTAGGCATGATTAGTAATTTTGGAAGCATGAGGGCTATGTGCCTTTTAGGAAATAATGTTGCGTAAGAGGTGTTTTTGAAAGTGTGCAGTAGGGGTTTTTGAGTTGAATTTGGTAGTGGTGACAAGTGTTGACATCTGTAAAACATGAGCTCATCTCTTTATCCACAAAACAAACACAGCACAAGCAGCAGCAACTTAAGCTAATCTCCTCTGTGCCAATGCTTTTTATTTGTCTTTTATAATTTAGTATCAATGCCCAGTGAGCAAATTTATACACAGGCTTTATTTTTTGCTTAGTTACTGCCTTCATTTAAAGGTTTTTCAGCGTTGATTTTAAATTGCCAACAAGTTTGACAGTAGCAGTGATTTTATTTTATATGTGGACAAAATATGCTGTAAACTACTCTAAATGAACACAACCACACTGAAACTCTGCTCTCTCTGTTTGTGGAACAAAGATACCCAAATTACTCCTGCATTAGAAGGAATACAATCACAATAGCATGAAGCTCCTTATATGTTAATTGACTCAGTTGAGAAAATAGGACTGTGTAAGAATAGTGTAACACCTAAATTAAGTTGTCTACCTCTTCACTAAACCCAGAGTCAATCAAGTGACTTGAAAGGATCTTGTAATTTTTATGTTGAAGTGGAAAACAACAGTTCTGGTGGCAGGACTGCATGTAAAATCTTAATTGAGATTTCTTCAGTGTCCATTGCTTTCTTGTATACCAGGATTATATAAAGCCAACGAGAGAGAAAATGCATTAATGAATGTTATTTGGAACAAAAGTTTCTCTAATGTTCCTCAAAATATTTGCTGGTCAGAAAAAAGAATTGGAGAGAATGGAGCTGCAATCTAACGAAGAAGACAGAAGTTAGTTTTGGAACATTCTCTATCCTTTTGGAAAAGTCAGAAATTCACCATACACATCATTAAAAGAGGATATTGTGATTTGTAGGGTTTGTGGGGTTTTGTTGGGGTCTTTTTGTTTGGTTGGTTTGATTTATTTTTTTTTTTACTGTCCAGATTAAGTTACTTGTTCTAAATGTTCACTAATGTCATTTCAGCCACACACAAAAAATCAGTGATGTATTCACTTGCTTTACTCACATTGTGAACCCTGTACTCCGGTTCAAACAAAAAACCACACCACCACCTCTTGGCAGTTAATGGTATGCAGTGCTTTACACGTATATACCATCTTTTAGCCAGGGATTTCTTTTTTTTTTATTTAAAAGTTCAAAACTAGTGCAGTTATATACAAATGTAAAATGGTTCTGTAAAAGTTGCTCCTTGAACATCTAGAATGTAATAGATTCTGTATGTACCACTGTAGCATGAACTCAGTATAATTCTGTTTGGCAGCAATAGAACTGTCTTTTAAAGCTCAAGAGGTTGTCTCAAATATAACGTATATCTTGCATATTTTATGTATATGGATATATCTTACAATATTATTATTATACTGTTAAAAAAGATAAACTTTAGACATGACTCAAGACAGACACCAAAATCTGATCATTGCCGATGTTAAACTGTGGTGGTATAGTTATCACTGGTGAGTTACCAGTGAGAGAACTCATACAATTTCACCATTTGACCATGCTGGAAGATAAGATAAAAGAGGGTGACTTTACAAAACCGTTACAGAGACCCTGTCTCATCATCACATGTCCTTGAGTTTTGAGATGCTAAGAGATTCAATCACTAGGAAATATGCTTTGCATAATGTAAGATCAGCACTGTGTTATACTTTGGCTATCCTTATCTGCAGTGACTACCACCATGTTAAGTACAACAGTCTAATAAAGATAATCTAATCATGGAACTTAAATCTAATCAACCGTAGAGTTAGACCCATAGTACAAAGATCCCTAAAGTTAGCTTGATATTTTACGTTGTGAAGCCAGATGAATGATCCAGTTTCAAACAAATTGGTACCAGGAGGTATCAAAGATGCATTGTCTGTTACAGTCTTCCACTGTTCAGCAATTCCCTCATCATTTTTTTGGTAATGGTTTTGATTCACCAATAAGGGCCCTTACACAGCAGTGCAACAACAATTCCAAACTAGCCACTGCCTGAATGTGCTAACCTAACCAGCCTGGATAACATCAGACTTGAAGGCTTGACTATTTATATAGGGAAGCTACTGTCTGCTGTCACACCCTTTCCCCTGGCAGAGGAAAAAACTTCCTAAATTTTGATGCTGTTTATTGAAGGTTCTGTTCATGTGTGCAGTATTAATTAGCTGTTATTATTCAGTTAGTTCCTTTAAAATATTTTTGATGGTGTGTTAAATGAATACCAGTCTCACAACAGCCACATCTTCTTATTGACTAGGTGTGATGTAAGCATGAGGCTAGTGTTTTTAAACAAGAACTAGTAATTTCTGGCTTTCCCCAGATATTACCTAAGTTCATTTAAATAGATTTGGGGTAACATAAGAAGCAATAGTTTACTTAAAAGATTCTAGTCCTTTGAAAATTTGCAATCCCATCCAGTATGTGAATGAAGTTCAAGCAAAAGACTGTCTTTCTGGTGATCTACAGAATAAATCCAGTGTCTCCACTCTTGCTAGCATGCTAGGAGTTTCATTTCCCATATAAAATGGATTTCTAGCTCATGACATGATTATAATTCTTGTATAAATGGTTAGTTTTTATTGGGAAGATACTTCTCAGTTTGGAAAAACTTTTTTTTTCCTTGGTGCTAAAATTATTGAGGTGGGGGGGGGGGTTCCAAAAGAGAATTTTCAGTATTAGAACCCAAGCTAGGCAAAGGACTAAAAATGTATCTTAAGGACCATTAGTCAAAATAATTTGAGCTGACAGTAGCCAAGACTGTTTTATATATAAAGTTCATAAAATAGCAAATTGGTTTCTTTAGCTAGGAAAAATACCTAAAGGGGTACATTTTTGCTGCAGTTGCTAGGGAGCAGCTTATACTATATCTGTGGGATATAATGGGAATCATGTGTGAAATGCACTACGCTGATAATTTATCTCAAACTGGTTAGAGCTGAATATTACATTCACAGAGCACAGCACATTGCACAAAATAAGAAGGTAAGATGGATGCTGTTAGTAATGTTAGGTGACAGAGCCACTGTGGTATACAAGGTACAGTACACATGTCAGTAGGCTGTCAAGAGCATGTCAGTCTTACATGATTCATAGGTGGGGCTATGGTTAGGTGAGCAGAAAATTAATAAACTAACTAGATGGGAGGAATGAACAGACCAAATGAGAGGAAAACCTGTATTTTGATCTGTTTGACAGATCTGGGAATGGTCAAGGTCCTGAGAATCCCAGGTCATGTATTTTTTTAAAAGACAAGCTCATTCACTGGGAGACTGTGTTGCCAGTAGCATGTTGTTTAACAAAATGCAAATGGGTGAATCATAGTGGGATCTGACTGAAGCTACTCCAAAGTGAAGTTGCCACTGCATTTGGAAAAACAGTTGCTTAGCTATTAAATGTCAACATCTTCAATATAGAAACCTTTATAATTACTTGGTTGTAGAACTTCATTATTTTCTTTCAGAATTTGTCAGACTGGAATTGTTTTTGTTGAAAACACAGCCTTAACTGTTTGGTATTATTAAAACTTTAAATGTAGTACATAAATTATACAACCATAACACTGATTTCTTATTTTTGTAGTATTAAGCATTAAAGAATTATCCAAATATTGCTAAAGGTTTCTGCTTTAATATCATATTTAAAATTTCACAGCTTTTTTTTTTCTTCTTGAATCAATATAATGATACTGTCTTGAAGCTCAAATTAATTGCTTCACACCTTTGAGCACTGGTGCAAGTTCTCCTCTCATACTGTGCACAGAGATCGAGTGTGTTTTCCTCAGCAATTACTGCATTTGTTCAAAGTGAATTAGAAAATCAAAAATGTTCGGAACTCTCTTTAATTGGATGATTAAAGAACCCAGCAAGTAGTGTGATGTTCAGATGAGAATGGAGGGTATTTCTTAGCATTTTTAGGCCATGCTAGAATTCAGATAGAACACTGGTTGTGCTGCACAGTTAAACTACCACAAAAGGGTTTGCAGACTCTTAAAATTGGTTAAAAACTATAAACATATGCCATACAAGATTGCATCTTTCCAGGCTCAGCCACCTTACCTTGAAGGATGCTTTCAATAAGCAATCTTACTGTAAGCTGTCTAAAAAAGCATGACGTTACTTGTAACAGCAATTTGAAACGCACTGGACTTGGCCTTCACAAAACTTGATGAGCAGATTCTTCACTAATACATACTATGAAAATGCAGCTGAAGTTAATGAAGTTATGACTGTCTACACTAGCCAAAGACTTCCCCCCCCCCAATTTCATATTTCTGCTTTTGCAGATTACTAACTTCTCCAACCTTTTCTAAATGTTAGAGTGTTTTTCTCCTTTACTCAACCTTTAGGTATTTGACTCTTCCTTCTAGCCTTCTTCCAACAGTTTAACTTCTGTAATTTTTTCATAAAGGTCCAACATTTGTTTCCCAAAGAGATCTCTTGGTATTGAAGCAACATCTCAAATTGATTCCAAGGGCTCTGTTTCACTGTTCAGGCCTTCTGCGATGCCGCCTTTTGAATAGATTTGTTCCATGCACATTGTACTGAGAAACAGTTACTCAATTTCAGAAATGCTTCTTACTAAATAAAATGCAGAAGCCTTCTGTAACTTTTTATATTTTTCTCTTATTCCCATCTTCCTTAATTGATTTCTATGTGGCTTATATTATCATAAGTTTTAATTATTGTTATATACATTTACATGTTTTTCATTTAGCTGTTTGTGTTTGCTTTTATGAATGAAGCATGTAAAACTAATAATTCAAAACAAAAAAAGACTAGACATTGTAATTCCTGTTGTAGATAATTCTCTACTATCCTACTTTCATTCTGCTTTACTTTTGAAATAGCGTAATAACATTTCCAGTATTAATAGAAAGAAGAATGTTTTATAAAAAAACCAGTCTAACATCTAGAAACTCTTTTTTAGTCTGTCTCTTAAAATATGAAATACATTATTTCTCTTCCTCCTTTTCTGTCAGTCAGTTGAACTGTTCAGACCTGGACAATGAGCATGGGAAACACCAAGGCAGAGGCAAACACTTCTGTTTTCCTTGGTACAGTGAAAACCTCTATATGTTTTTAAAAATATCTAGTGTTGAAAAATCTTCCTAAGATAATTCCTTTCAGTTGAAATGGTTGGTACTTACTGGAAGATTGTTGTTTTATTATCAGTAATCATCCTAATACTTATACAAACAGTTTCTTAAAATCCTTGAAAAGTCTGTATAAAAGCTAGCTAGGACTAGGAGATTTTTACTATGCATTTTTCCTAAGGTGTTAGAGCTGCTGGAGCAGTAAGAAGTAGTTTATTTTGTGGCTTGGCATTCTTCAAATCTTCCTTCCTGCCCTGGATAATGCCTATTTTATTTAAAAGAGCAGATCAGAAGAGAAGTTTTGTGTGTCTGCTGCAACCTTTTTGTATTAGATTTATGGTGTGCTCTCCAGCTACCTTAACTCTGTGGAAAGGGTTACAATTTGGTTTTACGAACCTCAAGCAGAAGATTTGATGCCAAGTACTGGATCCAGATATCCAGCATCTTAAGGGAAGAAAGGGTGAAAATTGGAAAATAAATCTAGAACTGGATTATGAATGTTTAAATGGCATTGGTATTTAGAACGGGCAAAACCCATCCCATCTGGATCTTTTAGCCATTTAAATCAAAATCTGTGTGTTTTTGCTCAAGTCCAGCTCCAATTTCTTAGCATCTTTTTGTGAAACTGTACAAAATTTTGTTATCTCATCTCTTGTTTAAAAAAAAGTTTGAATATGCAAATGCCAGGTGAGTTGTCACATGTTCCCAAAGATCATACCCAGTCTTTTATAATTTTTTTTTTTTGAGGATTTTTATACCTG
This sequence comes from Phaethon aethereus, assembly GCF_964289735.1. Lineage (NCBI taxonomy): Eukaryota > Metazoa > Chordata > Aves > Phaethontiformes > Phaethontidae > Phaethon > Phaethon aethereus. Next base: position 21,690,967 of record NC_138580.1, read on the forward strand.
TGAAGGAAGATGTGATTTTTAGGTAAATATCTCTTCATGAGGAGCATTTATATCAGATTGTAGTCAGTTGATACTGTGATGGAGTTAGTCCTGGTAGTTATAGTCACACAAGTCTGCTACAGCACCATAGTTTCTGAGATAGCCATATAATTGCTAAATAGAACATTTTTCAGAGCACCACATTTCACTTTAGAGCCACTCATTATTATTGGTAGTATTATATATAATAGTATTACATATCTTGTTACTATGGTGTTCTTCCCTACATGTATGTAACTTAGATGCCTTTCCGTGAGGCAGTTTAAATGTAAAAAAGGACGACAGCCCTTTCTCCAAAGCTCTTAAAGTTTGCCCTTAATGATTCAATCCACATTAGATATATGAATTACAGGGTGTCTCTGAACTTTTTTAATTTTTGCTGTCAAGAAAAAACATGTTTAAAGCAAGGGGAGGACCTTCTAGTAAGCTGTATTTTTACAGACCTTAGTTTCATATATAATGGTCTTGTTGACAATTCACTGATTTTTCTCTCTCTCTTGGTCAACTGAGAATTCAGGGTTTCATCACAGATACAAACTTTGTAAAGTCAACATGATTAGTCATGTCTTGCAGACTGTCTGCAAATTGTCTTTGCACTGCCAGTATTTTTTTCATTTTCAAATACAGCTTCAAGTTGATTGAGAAGAAATATTCTAAAACATTACCAATGGAAAAAGGATATAACAAATAAGTACATTAGCAGTGTCCCGTTTTATACAGTAGCTAGCTATTAAATTCATATTTGCTTGTGCTAGTAAAGAGTATTTATATTTTGTGGAGAGTGAAAAGGCTTATTTATTTCTCAGACTTCCTTGTGTGAGTCTGAGGTTGCGGGGAGGGAAAGTTTTTTGGGGGGGGGGTGTTTTTCTGTTGTGTTTTTCTTTTTTTTTTTTTTTTTTTTTTTACGGAATAGACTTTGCACAAGATCAGGACTTTCAAGCCCTACAGAGGAAAAGAAGATAGTAATAGTAGTATGTTCTGTTGCTTGTACTTGTGCTGTACTGTTGCAAAGTAGGCTTTGGCACTACTACCGAGCTGTTAAAACTCGGATATTTACAGGTGGCAAAATGAACATCTCTGAAATCTCTTATTTCCAGAGTGGAGGCATTCATATGCAAATCCTGAGCCCTGTAGGGGAAATGTTCAGGAATTTGAGGTGTGACATAGGGAAATACTGGAATACTGCTTCTGCTCCTTTAGTCCTTATAAATATCTACAAATATGTAGCCTGTTTGGCTGCAAGGATAAATTGAACAAACTTGGGCTCATAAAAATTGGATCGCCAGTAATAGTCCTGTAAGGAATACAGTCAAGAGTTGCCTTAGTGTGATTCTGCCACTGGCATAACTCCTGTGTCTGAGCAAGGGCTGGCATTCAGTTAGTTTGGTTGGTTTACACCATATACATAAAATTCTTGGATATCCAGAGAGAGCAATTCTGTGACTAGTAGAGTAATTCAAAACTGTAATTTCAAGGTTAAATTCTGGCTCCTTGTCTTTAATGCCATATATTCTATATTCCTAATGCTACATTCTTCCTGATAAACCTACAAAGTTTGCAATCAGAGTATATTCTTAGTGCAGACAGCAGCTAAATTGCAAACTATCACACCAGTTTGTATGAGTGTACTGGTGGACAGTATTCAAAATATAAAAATAAAATAAAAATTGCACACGTTTGGCTTTGAGTGTGCTTGGTGGGGTAAGGTTATGAAACTTTTTAGAAGCACTGGCATTCAAGCTGACAGTACATTTCATCATTCATCATTGGCATCAAGTTGAAAACAAAATAAATCTTCAAGTGCTCATTTTATTTTTGTAATATGCTCATAATCAGGATGTAATCTCTTTTCTCATGGGCTAACCACACATACAAAATTACTTGCTTTGTCAGTATTTTATTAAAGACATCTTTCTTATCCCAATATGTTTAAAATGTTTTTATTAGGTGATAAAGTTCTCATCATTTCTGTATGATTTAAGTATGTGAAGTGTCAAAACTTAAGTATTGCAACTGAAGCAGGATATGAGGAATTCTGATAATGCCAGTTATTAAGAAAAAGTTTTTCAGAATAAAATAGTTTTGCCTTTTTTCTTTTCCTCTCCCCAAAGTTGCTTCTAAGGAAAGTGAAAGAACAAGAAAGGGATTTCTGGAATTTAAAGAAACAGAAATAACAGCTTAATTAGAATGAATGAAAAATTCATGCTAGGTCTCTCACAACTGCTGTTGAAGTACCTTTCCCTCAAATATAATAATAAAATTCCTATTTTTATCTTCCAGTCATATTGCAAGATAATGGACTTCTGTATTTTAAGTCTTTAGCCATATGAAGCTGTACAAATCCTAGACAATCTAGGGAAGGAACCTGCAGTACCAAAAATCCATACATTTAAATACATAAGAGACCTATAAAAAAGGAATTAAATATTAGTCCTTGAAGGGATTCTTGTAGCCATAGTGGATAGCTAGCTTTATTCTCTTTGAAAGATAAAGATTAAATACAAACAAAATTTGTAACAGGGAAGAATAATTTGAAAACATGTATTGTCCATTGATGAGTTAAGTTTATGCGGAGAGACCCCTAATTAGTGAAAGTGGTACAATCAGTGTTAATTGGAAGAACTGTGATGCAATTAGAGTTTACTCTTCAAACAAGCTTTCTCCTTCCCAGTCATGCATTTGTTCCTCTCTCCTGTTTGGAATAGTTTGGGGTGCACTAAACCCGGGTAACACCTGCATGTTTGCAAAAGGCTGAAGGAACTATGGGCTGCTCAGAGACGTAGGCTGCGGGAGGGAGGATTCTCTGCTGTTCTGTGTTGCAGCCATGGGCTAGGGCTAGAAAGTGTTCGAAGCGGACAGCACCGTAGCTCCTCAAGGATGTAGCCTAAGGCAGTATACCTGTACATTGTAATTTCTGTAGCATATGTGTTTAGATATACATTGAACAGCTTGGCCTTGCTGTCCAGAAGTGATCCAGAGATTCTGAACAGCAGTGAATCATCTTATTCTGCCATTGCACCCTTAATTTTCACTGCAGTGTCTACCCCAGCATTTCCACCCAACTTCGTGATGGCTATAAATTGGTTGTGCAAGTTGTAAGACAAAGAAAAGGATCTATAGGAATGAAACAAAATAGAAACTCCAGTGAATCACAGCCAAGGTCCAACAATTCTGCTCCTAGTAAAGATTCCACTATTGCTGCTCCGCAAGCAAATATTAAATTTCAAAAATTAGTTTTGACTCTTCAAAATCCCTTGGTCCCTCTTTTCTGACAGAAAAGGTGCTTCAACAGTGTAGTTTAAGTTAGATAATCCTATTGTGCAAGAAAGACCAAGTGTTATTGTCGCTAGACATCTTTGTCAGGTTTGTGGGTGGTTTCATATTACATTACTGGAGCCAAAATCAGCAATATAACAGAATGCAGAATATTACTTAGAATTAAATTTTTGGTATAGTTGAACATAACGTAAAAAAGGCTTCTATCATAGTATGTCTAAAACGTGGTGTATTTAACATCATATCATTCTAACTTTTGAATACTAGCAATTCAGTGGTTAACATACTGGATCTTGAGATGTACGCTGAAAACTGCTTTCCATCAAGGGTTCCTAGGGAATCACCTATGAACTTCTTACAGCCCACAGTATTTTTGCATGTGACTGGCAAAAGGTCTTTGTCCTGACTAGACCCAGCTGCTGAGGGTGGCTGTAGCAGCTACAGGTTGTCTCCGACTCTGTGAGAATCAAGGCGAGGTTGGCTAAAGCAGGTAGCTGCAGTCCAGTCAATGAAGAAGGATTTAAGCTGAATTGTGTTAAAGCACTTGTGTATTAGTATCAGTCTACCCAGGGAGTTACCACATATTCCTCCCTACCCACATATTAGCTACTCTTTTTAGAGCCACAGACCTATGTAAGAAAATCTTTCAGTGACAATTATATAGTAAGTCTGAGCAGAGACTGTCCAATGAGCAAACTTTCTGCAGCTTGCTCTATTGTGGCATCAAGTTTTGAATTATGGTTGACTCCAGTTACCAGCTGTTAAGGACAGTCAGTCAAGACATGAATTAAGTGTTGTTGCTCAGTTCTCTTTAATGCAACTCTTTAAATGTAAATAAAGTTGCAGGAGTTGCACTGCAAGCCAGTCTTGTTAAGATAGTGCCCTTTGGTTCAATGTTCCTCTGGGAATGAAAGTGAGAACTCTGGGGGTTTTTTTAACTGATGAAGGTACCTAAATCAGTAACAATTACTGTCCTCTTGATTTAACAGTTGTTTTTAAAAGGAAAGTAAGAAGGCCCACTCAGCAACTACACCATTTGTTATTCTTGCAAGATTCTGGAGATGCTGAACAGGCATCACATCCTCCATGTGAGTTATGCTTGTTTAGTGCAGGCTTGGTTTTGTTGTGGATTTTTTTAGCTGCCAACTCATTTTGAGGAAGCTTGTGATCAGCATTTCCTTGATGATAAATGAAGCAGGTAAACAAATAGACAGAGCTCTTTCTTTGTCTGCTTTTCTGAAGTATGGGACCAGTCAGATTGATAGCATGCACAAAACAGCACAGTCATTTGCACTTTCCTACTCTCCTGCTACTGTGTTTGGTATCATAATATATGGGGTCAAGGTGGAACACCAAAATTAATCATTCAAGACCTTGATGAATAGGAAAGCAGGGGTTTTTTTGCCTGTTTTCTAAATAGAATGTGATGCAGTAAAAAGATCTTTCAATAGTGCTGTATGGGGAATCCCTTCTATGCCTGCATTAGAGAACCAGAAAGGTAAATGACAGAGTTCCTGCTTCCCTTTCCTAGTACAGAAGATTGGCACAGTATGTTGATTAAAATGGTGAGAGCTTGTAGTCAAAATAGAGGACTCTAAAGCCACAAACTTGTCATATGCTGTATGCTTTGTGTCCACGTGTCTGGCTGGTGGACAGCCTGCAGACCACCAACATGCATGAATTTAATGTTCTAATATTTTTTTGGCTACACCTGACAGGCAGATAGTAGCCTTCTTAGAAGGTGATTTGTCTCAAACATTACAAGGAGTTTCTGTGGTCTAATCTGGTATGATCTAGACATTCAAAACTTAATAGAATGACTGTACTAAATATATATTCTATAGTCTTCATGAACCTGTTTGGATTCAGAGCCTCCTGAAATTAAAAAAAAAAGAAGTATATCTAATAAAGATACTCCCCTCTGTTAATAGCAATTTAATTTCACATTGTTTTTCACCAAAATCAGTGGTCCTCCAGATAATTACTTCTCATTTAAATTCTGAATCACAGTTAATACCAATTAAAGTTAGGATTACTGTTCTACCATTTGCAGTCTTTGTTACATGTCGGATGACAGAAAAGACTGTTATAAAATACTGGTATTTTACAGGATTCCTTGGCTGTTCTCCTAATCTTGTATCAACTGAAGTGCAAAACTCCAGGGGGCAGTTGGGCTTCTGACCCTTTGAGAAGGGCATCATCCTTTGACAGACCAAGCTGTTCCAAACCACAAATCAAGAAACAGGGTTAATAGGTGTGAAAAGCAGTTGCCTGCAGACCATGGCCAGCAAGAAAAAGGGTAAGGCAAGATTCGGACAAGCAGTAAGGCAGAGAAGGGAAGAAATGAGGAAACTGTAATGCAGCTGCTATTTGTTTACTAGTAACACTGCCTAAAACTAACTTCCTGTATAGAAAGCTGAAGGAATTAGTCTTTAGATTATTTTGGAAACCTCAGGGGAAAAAAAAAAAACAACCACCACCTTTGGAAAAGCTATTGCTTTCTACCTCTCCATTTAACATGTGAATTATTTTAATGTAATTCTTTTTATTAATCCTGAACACTGGAGTACTTTGTTTAGCACACACATCTTCATACGGAGGAGATGAAATTGCAGTTGACACATGGATAAATGTCTAAATGATGGTGTATGATGATAGGCATTCAGAGACTGTGTAGTATGTCCAAACCACTTTTTTGTACAGCATGCTAAGAGCCTAGTAGACACAAACTGTGATGATGATTGGTACCTATAGGGGATAGAGTAATGCAGGCACCAAATAATAAGAATGATCCTGTTCAAGCCAAAGGAATACCTAGCCTGACTAATTCTAAGGGAAAAAAAAAGTTTCTACCATTTTCTGTAATTTTGTTCTTCATATGTATTTCCTGGTATATCAGTCAGCTTTCTTTTAATTGAAGCCAGCTGGCAGGTGACACTGCAGTTTATCAACCACGAGTAAATAAAATGTTATGCTCCAGAAAAATTCAATTCCCAAAGCCCAGCCCTAAAAATCAATAAAACTTCTCCTCCAGCTAAAGCATTTCTTACAAACATTAAATTTTTAAATACAGCATTTTTCCTCACCTTTGTTAAAAACACAGGTAAAACTAAAACCAAATTAAAATTAAAATCTATGGAAATTGTGGGCCTAGAAACTACAAATCTGTTTCTAATTTTCATAGACATTAAACTAGTTTTCCATTGGGGTTAACAAATAAACTGATTTAAAATTAGTAAGGATGCAGAAGTTTATTATAGGAGTCCTTAAACACTAAAACCATATTTTGCATTTTGAATCGTTGTAGTAAAACCTTATTCTCACTTTCTGAAGCTCCTGGTCCCACATAAAACCTCACAAGGCCAGTTACTCTGTTGTATAGGATTTTTCTACTTCGTTAAGGTATATCACAATACACCTAATAATGTCATCTTTGTCAGTGCACAGCTGTGGTTTAGTTTGTAATATCAAACTATAAAGAACTAATAAAGTCCAAGTTAATCTTCATTAGCATTTACATCCTTTCCTTTAAATATTTTGATGCAATCTCATTCAGGAGATGGCAGAGAAGGAGGATGAGCAGTCCAGTCATGGAGGCCAAGGTGTCTTCGTGCAAAGAATCTGAAGTCCACATTAGCGGCCAGACAGTGCAAATGGCTTTTCCACCTCCTTCCAGCATCTGGTCTTGTTCTGAAATATTTTCTTAATACGCTCAGTTTAGTTACCCAAATACTTACCTGGAACAAATTGAAACACGATTCTGCTATCTTAAAGCAGAGAAAAATTTAATTGGTCTCTGAAGAACCTAAACTTTTGAATCTCAAAGAGGTTCCTACAGCTTGCTGTTGGTGCAAACTGAAGCATTCAGCCCTTCATGGAATCAGTGGAATCTGATCACTTTATTGTATAAACATCCTTAAAAAGATTCTGGGACCTTAACTGACTGATGCTGTATGGTTAATTGTCCACTTTCTCTGTATTCTGTATACAGAGTAAATTGTATTACTTTCTAATCCCATCCTCCTCTTCAGAGAAGCCTCTGCAGATCTCTGAGGAAATATCTATTCAGACCCTATTGCTTCAACCCTCCTCTGAGAGATGAATCTCAAATGTAATCAAAGTATTACAAAAAATAGAAAAATATCCACATGGAATGTGTCGTGGTTTAGCCCCAGCCAGCAACTAAGCACCACGCAGCTGCTCACTCACTCCCCCTCCCACAGTGGGACGGGGAAGAGAATTAGGAAAAAAACTCGTGGGTTGAGATAAACACAGTTTAATAAAGAGAGAAAGAAACAACAATAACAACAACAATAATACCAACAAAGGAATGTACAAGAACAAGTGATGCCCAATACAGCAATTGCTCACCACCTGGCGATCGATAGCTCGTCCCTGAGCAGCGATTTCCACTCCCCGGCCAACTCCAGTTTATGTACTGGGCATGACGTCGTATGGTAGGGAATATCTCTTTGGCCAGCCTGGGTCAGCTGTCCTGGTTGCGTCCCCTCCCAGCTCCCCGTGCACCCCCAGCCTTCTTGCTAGCCAGCCAGCACAAGAAGCTGGACTGACCTTGACTACTTAGCAACAACCCAAAACATCAGCACATTATCAACAGTTTCTCATCCCAAATCCAAAACACAGTCTCACACTAGCTTCTGTGAAGAAAACCAGCTCTATCCTGGCTGAAACCAGGACAAATGCTAACAAATTGGTATGTTGGAGAGCTCAGGTTCACTAACACATGTTTTTGCTAAAAAAAAATTATGTAATATAGGAAGGAAAAAGTGTATTTTGTTCATGATTATGCAAATAAAAACATGCTTGAATTTCAGAGGTTCTGTTTGGGTTTTGTTGTTTTTTTTTTTTTAAATTGGGCTGCTTGAGTGCTCATAGGTTTCTGGATGGGAATAATACTAGTACTCCTAATACTTTAAGAGTTTATGGGGAACATTTTCAATGGGAAAGAATTATCATCCCCCTAGCTTGAAGATAAATCACATAGATAAATTTACTTGATCAAAAATGAGATATAAAAATATCTCCAAGAGAAGATTAAATTCAAAGAACTCAGCATAAGATAAGACCCAGAAGTAATCTCAGATCTATGTGTTAGAATTGAGCCCATTAACTAAATTAAAAAATTTGGAGTAACATTCATGTATTTTTGACAGTTACATTTTCTTAGCCTACAGCTGAACATCAAGAAGGACATTATATTCTGATACATTTCTAAATAGCGTTAACAAGGAGATAACTGCTAAAAATTCTGGACAGTGTGTGGAACAGGCTCTTTGTGGGTTTGCTTTGTATCAGTGCTCTCTGTATGCTATAGATGAAAAATTGTTTTCACTAAAGGAAATAAAGATATATAAGGAAGAGCCTGGAAGTCAAGATAACTTTTTTCCCAGTTTTTTTTGCTTGTCTGGCAGTAGGATTTATTTTTCTCTACTGAGTAAGACCTTGCAGGCACTGGGAATAAAGTACAGCATTTTTTGTGGTCTCACTCAGAAAACCAGTTTCAGTGTGCTGAGAGAGTCCATCGCTGGCCCTTTTTTCTGCTCAAGCTGAAGCTTACTGGGTTTTGGCGTGCTCACCTGCTAGCATGTGGCAAGCCTCCCTAAAGCCTGGGACTGAATGACTGTCCCTGCCTCACATGGCAGCAGAAGTGATTCCTGTCTCATACACACCTGCAAATTACCAGTCTGTGTTCAGAATATTTTCTATAAATAGTTGCTTTTTCTTTCAAAGCTGTTTTTTTCATTGAAGGTCTTTGACTTTTGTTCATGGTAGGTAATTGTTATGGCAAATGAACTTGCTGTTAGGAACAGATAATGTTCCAGCACCTCTGGAAAAAATACCATGAGACACCGTGGTGCATTTGGATACATTCAGGGCACCAAGTTGAGGCTCTATCTGATTCTAGCTGTCTCCCGAGGATAAAGATTTCCTAGTTCTTTAGCTTTTTTAAAAATTATTTGCCTACATTGGAAAAAGGAAAAGCTACCTAGAAAACATACACAGCTTTCTGTTTTGAAAGCCTATGGAAAAAATGAAATGAAGTTGTTTTGCTTTGTCATCTGGATGATAAAACAAATACTGTAATATATTTCTAAAAATCATACTTCATTTTTTACCAAATGATAATACTGATGCACAAAAATGAGGAAAGCTGTATTAGCATGCTCTCCCCGATACTACATTTGCTTTATTCTATTGTAATTCCCATGTTAACAATAAGCAGAAAAATCAAGACCTTTCTACCATTAGAAAATCTACAGCATCTTCTAACAAGACCTTTTTTTTCCCCTCACTCAGCTGAGAGGGAGTCAGTCTGTGATGAGGCTCATAGTTTTTACATTTCCTAAAAAAGTGCGTATGGAAGGTTCAACTTACTGAGCTTGAAACCATGTGTGACCATAAATATTGCCACAGCAACCTTCCTAACATTATTTGTGGGTGGAACAGGGACAGCCAACACCTATTATGTCATCTGCCTTCTCGCCCCACCCCAGCCTGCTGAGATTGGGAGTTGGAAACTCAGACTCCAGCATTCAGCCACATTCTTACAATGAGGTGCGAGAATCCTGACTAAAGCCAGCACAAACAGCGAAAAAAGGGGGAATTTGTAACACCAATGAGAGAGATGGTATTGACAGTCTGACATGATAAATCCTTGTTTGCAGTGGCAATAACTTGCAGTTAGCAGGTAAGGTCAGACAGAGGATGTCTCCTATCCAGGTCATCTTCAGCTACAAAAAAAAACATTGCTACTTCATCCCTGGGCAATCAGCCTTGTCATCCACACGTGCCTTTACCATTTTTCCCTGTTACAAACCTGACCTTTTTATTCTTGAAGCCTATATGCTAACTATACAGATGTGTATCCTGTGCAAAAAAGGTTAAGGGAGGAAATGTAAGCTTCCGTTACCTAAACAAACATTTAAATACCTAAACAAAGCAGCCAGATACTTACATTGTTCCATAAGGTATTCTGGTGAGCAAATACCTTATTCTTGGCTGTATTCATAGCTGTTTTGCCGAGGAAGGTTCTACATTAAGATCTAAAAGACTTGTATATCACCCTCCAATATTTATTCTTGGTTTTACCTTTGTGCTATTCATGAATTATCCCATCTATGATCTGCAGGTATTCATGCAAGGATGTACCCGAGGTCACTGATCCCCAGGGGAAAGTCAGGCTGTATTACACTGAGAAGGGAAGAAGACTCTTTCTGTTACATATCCCCCAAGGGCAATCCCTCTCCGAAGAGGCATAGAAGAGGCTCATGGATTTTCTTGGCATTAATTTCTAACAAGGATGTGAAGTTTTGATGCTCCTTTTCAGCCTTGAGTTGGCTAGCTAACAGCATGGTGCTGTTTGAACCCTCTCCAAAATCACTTGAGGTGATCCACTCTAGATCTGTAGCAAAATGTCATGGGTATGTAACAACCCAACTCTCTATATTAATTACATAAAAGTGGCACTTTTTTTACTCCACTCTTTATCAAAACTATGCCCTGATATTCATATTGGAAAAAAACATTTTTACACCTTTGAATTCCAATTATACTCTTCAGAGTGAAGCATGGCAGAAGTTTAATTCAGTATCGCCTTTTTGTCTCCCTGAAAGCATCAGTGAGCATGCAGAGTATGCAGGGAGATGATGCAAGTTCTTACTGTACCTTTAATCTATGAAAAAACCCCTTTTTTTATTAATTACAATGTATGTGAAAGAATGAGCTTCAGTGGACTGATTGGTTGAGGTGCTCTAACCATACACCTCAAATGAAAGCAGAGGTTTTAGGTATAGGAGTAAGAAAAGAATGTATTTAATATGTTCTTTTTCAAAATAACTTCATATCCATTCATTTTATGGGAACTAATCTAACTACACACTTTTGGTATGTATTCAGTTTCTGCACTAATCTAGGATTGTGAGTTTTTTGTCAAAGGATCCCTGCTGTACCTTTGTCAAGCAGAGTTATAATAAAATGCCTGAGTAGAATGTAGGAGACACTAAGGAAGAAATCAAGCCATACCCCCAAAAAATTGCATATTATAATAACTATAGAACATACTGCACAATGAAACAAAAGGAAAGCTCAGTGATTTTCCAGTGCACTCTCCTGGCACTCAACCCTTATCTGTATCTACCTGCTATAGTAGTGAATTAAATTCATTTTCAGTTTTCATTGTTTGTTGTGCTCTCTCTCCTTCTACTTAACATGTTCATTGTTGTCAAATTGACTTCCATCAGGCTGTGAAGAATTTTGGTGGAAAAGCTAGCATATGTTCAGGCTTCTAATCTTTTAAAATAGGGAACAGATTACTAGAAAGACTAGGAAAATTATTAAATATAAATTGACATAGCTGGAAATGGAACCTCTAAGCTCATTCTGAGTTACGTCTTATTATCAATTGAATTTTGCATAACATAAATCAAAACATATGGAAATAAAATTACAAAATAAAAAATAAATTCTTCTATTTTCCAACTTTTCTTTAATAAATGTTTTATTCTTAGTAGAGAAACAGAGCATCTTCCCATCATAATTATAAACAAAAAGCAATAAAAATGAGTTTGAGATTTAATGAGCATCCTGGTAAAGGAGGCTGGAGCCAGAGGGGTGGAGGGCAGGAAGGTACACAGGAGGGTGACAACTCCAGGGAATTAAACGTGTGTGTGTTTACATGCACATAGTCTGAAGGGAGGACAGAGGTGAAACAAGAAAAGGGTGGCAAAAGATTATTAAAAGATTGGTGGAAAACAAGTGTCTAGAAAATAGAATTAAGAATAACTCAGCAAGGAGGTTAAGAATGAAACTTGGAGGTGCTGGAATGTGTTTCCTAAGCGGGCTGCTGCTACTCTGCAGGCAAGAGCTGTGTGAGTGTCGTGAGAAGGTGGGAGTGAGACCAAGGAGGAAACAAAGTAGAAGTGGACAGACAGCCCACAGAAGTGGGTTATTTCTGAAAAGGACAAAAGTCAGGTTTGCAAGCTGAATCAGCATTATCGATTATCTAAATATATATTCTTAAAGCTCCCAGGAACATGACGTTGAACTTTTAACTTTCCTGTTGTATCAATGTAAGCAATAACTCAAACTTTTAAGTGTTTATTTTATAGTCAACATTTCAGCTAAGCCAAGTGGACTCCACAGACATGTAAGCAATTCAGTTAGCTTTCACAATACAAACATTTTATACTTGCATACTATTATTAATCACTGTTTAGGGTCTTGACACTATTCATAGTAGACTTATGCTTCTGGATAGTAGTTGTTAGCTAGAACTGATGCAAGCACTGACAACATATTCTGTCCTTTTTAGGCTTTGTTTCTTTAGTAATGGTGTAATACTACTTGCTAAGGATGAAGTCTATAGCACGTTTGCCAGAGAAATAATTTGAAATGGCTACTCAAGCCTTTTGATGGCTTGCTTTACACCACAACATAAAAACACAATCTATTATTTTGTTAGGCAGACTAAATAACTGCAATTCAGTAATTCAGAAGCTGAGCACAGGCTGATGTAGGACGTTCAGCACGTGTGCCGCAAAGCATCCCTGCGCAAGGAGTGCAGTGCAGGGCTCCAAGTTATCACCCGTCCCGGCTGCCTTGTGCTACCGCTGCTGTATCGCTGCCAAACCTGGGCTGGCTCTGTGCCTTTCACTTCTCATTCCAGGGCTGGACTACTATTTGCATCAGGATTGTATGAAACCCATAGAAATACTGAGGTATACAGAATCTAAAGATCTCACAACAGTGTATTGAAACACATGATTGTATCACTAAATCCTTATCTGTGATTTTGAAGACGTACAGAACCCCTGTGCTTCTGTATGCATCAGGAGAACCTGTAGAGCTAAATTTAAATAATCTGACAATATGCAACATTTGTAGAATTGCAGCTGGCTTTTCATATTCTCCAAATATATATATTATTCATATATATATTTGTATTCTCCAAATATAAACTATTTTATGAGCTAAAAGTCCTGAGATGGAGCTGTTGAGGGTAATTGTGGAAATACAGCTTTCTCCAGTAGTAATATGCTTTTGGAATCAGATTTTTAATCCATTTTGTTATGAAGAAGATAACCTACTATTTAAAGAGAACTGTACAGTTTCTCAGGTTTCCGTAATTATACCTTTATCTTGCCAGTTCACTGTGGAAAGCATCATAATAGAAAATGAGAAAATATTTTAAGGGTGATCAAAGTCTTTTTATCCAGAAAAATCATTGGTAGTCCTCTGCTATTGTTCTAAAATATCTGTCAAGGCATACAGAAAAACACTTTCGTAACTTGTCATTTTAATTTTATTACAATGAGGATAACACTTCTTTCATACTCACATACAATTATTACCTTAAGACAACACTAAGGTCATGAAAGAAAGAAACACAACCATAGCAAATGTGGGTATCCTAGTAGCAGTGTTTTCCTCTATTATTCACTGAGGTATCTGATTCAAAGGCAACGTGCAGTGTTAAGACCGTGCATTTTCTGAACTTGGAGTTCAGAAGGATTTCCAAAGACTTCCTGGTCAAAATGTGGCTTTTTGCAATGAAAGCTGCAAAGTTGCCTACTCATCGCAAGGGTACTAAAGCCACAGAGGCAGATGACTTTGGATCAGTGATACGCTTTTTGTATATGTCCTGGTTTCAGCTGGGATAGAGTTCATTTTCTTCCTAATAGCTAGTACAGTGCTGTGTTTTGGATTTAAGATGAGAATAATGTTGATAACGCACTGATGGTGTTGGTTGTTGCTAGGCACTTGTTGGGCTTACGCTACGTCAAGGACTTTCAGCTTCCGCCGCTCTGCCAGCGGGGAGGTGCACAAGAAGCTGGGAGGGGGCACAGCCAGGACAGCTGACCCAGACTGGCCAAAGAGACATTCCCCGCCATATAACAGCTCAGTATAGAGCTCAGTATAGAAACGAATTGGCTGGGGGGTGGGAATCGCTGCTCAAGGATAGGCTATTGATCACTGGGTGGTGAGCAATCGTTGCACTGTGCATCACTTGTTTTTGTATATCACTTTATCAGTAATATTATTATTTTTTCTTCCTTTGCTGCCCTATTAAACTGTTTTTATCTCAACCCACAAGGTTTTTTTTTCTGATTTTCTCCCCCATCCTACCTCAGAGGGGAGTGAGGGGGAAGGCAAGCAAATGGCTGCGTGGTGCTCAGTTGCTGGCTGGCGTGAAACCACGACAGTATATTATTATTTTAGCTATAAAGCTGAGCAGGAGGAAAATCACAACCTGTCAGTGCCAACATATAACCAAATTATGCAGGCACATTTGAAAAGAATTAATTAAAAACCTGAACACATGACAAAGGAGATTTGATAAGTTTGTCTTCTTTTAACAAGTTCACTTCTGAGAACAATCTAACTTCTTGAGGCAACCTACTCCCAATTAAGACCCTTACCTAAGGTCTATTAAAATAATGAAAAAAGACTCCCTTTGAGCTGGATGATTGTTCAATTAAGTCTTTGTCTGCCTAATGGCAGATGCCTCACCTTTCAATGCTGACCTTTGTATGCGAGTCTCATTCTGGGATCAGCATGGGCTGGCCAGCGGCGAGAAACACAACAGAAAAAAGATAACTGGAATGTGATTCAAAGCAAAGCTTTTGCCTTCCTTTGCAATAGTTAGTGTTTAGAGTTTTAAGAAGCAGGTGCAAAAAATCAGTTTCGGTAACAAGACTTTCCTGTAACTCTGTTATGCTTTTGTGATGCAAAGTGATCTTGTAATTCACAGATCATAGGAAATGCTACACCATACAGCAGACTACTAAGAGAGTGACCAGTCACTGATGAGTTCTTTTTATATCGGTGTTTTGACAGCAGAACAGTCTTGTTGAGTCTACTAACACCTTAAACCATAGCGAAAGGCAATCAAGTCAGAGAACTCTAATTCTCATCATAGGAAACAGCATATGGTACCTAACAGATGAAGATACCCATTCAGTGAAGTCAGGTACCACCGAGACAAGAGAAGAATCTACTACACGTTGTATAAGCTACTGCTTATATTATGCATAAATTATAAAGCAAGCCCTTTGTCAAAAGTCTATTATAGTATTCACAAAAAAACCCCTTAATAGTACAGAAGATTTAGATTATTTCATTTATCTCTTTAAAAATCAAAATATTTATCATACTGAACTTTCTTGAAGTCAACAAATTTGGTGTAAAGATAGTTATTTAAAGAGAGATAATATTTTATCTCTGCCACTAGTAGCAGTATATATGAAAAAGCCAATCAATTCTGTCATGGACCAGGATGGTGGTTAAGACATGGAAAACATCTCTCCTGGCAGGTTCGCTATTCATTTCTGAGACCTGGCTGGTACAATATTGAGCACTTAAATTTATGGAAGATGGTAGTCTGAAAAGAAAAAGCATTATGCTTTCATCCACAGACCCCCCCTTCTGAATTTTTTCACAGCTCATTT
This sequence comes from Phaethon aethereus, assembly GCF_964289735.1. NCBI lineage: Eukaryota > Metazoa > Chordata > Aves > Phaethontiformes > Phaethontidae > Phaethon > Phaethon aethereus. Next base: position 21,706,749 of record NC_138580.1, read on the forward strand.
GTACAATATTTTTATTTTTTAGTAAACAATTTATTTCAGAAGGTTTTCTTATAAATGCTTGGTTATACATGGATAGCCATTCATTCTTCATGCTTGTAAAAATAAGATGAAGTTTACCTAGAAGCCTTTTGCATCCATTACAAGACTAGGTACTTTTGGTTTTCCTTTGTATTTGATGGGTAATTTAATCTACAAATGGAAAGCGTATTTTGCCTGCATATTGTTTGTACCAAAGGCTGACATTTTACTAAAGTTTTTTGGCACTGAAACTTGGAAGTCCACTGTTGGCAAGAAAACACTCTCCTGCCTACTGAAAGAACGGTAGAAACCTGCATTTTTTAAATGGCACTTAACAGATGAAACAGGTAGACTCCTTCCATAACCCTACATTTATTCGTTTTTCTATATTGCAGTTGCCTTTAAAATGCTAGAGTTGTATGAAATTGGTCATACAGCCCCTACTGGATACAAGCTTCGTTGTTGGCTACTTCCTTTTTAACTCAATGTATAAACAAACACACACAATTGCAGAAATCCCAGAACTGTTTAATGGCATGTTCCATAGCCTGTGTCCAGAACTTTTATTCGTTTTACTAGCTGTAGTGAAAACTAACATACATGTGTTTTTCTGTAGTTTAGCAAACCTATACAGAAGATAAATGCTCAAAGACAACAAACGCATTTCTGTACACACATTTCTTGCAAATGCAAGGATGCCATGTCATATTTCAAAACTGGTCAGCTATGGTGCCACAGAGAAATAGCTTGGTACTAAGAACTGTACAGTATTTGCATCTCCATTTAACCTTGAGTGTCTTTCTGGATGCTGAGCACCAAAAAATCAAAGCTAGTTTGTTTAAATGCTTTCATATTATTCTGTGTACCCACCTTATGGGACTCACTGCAGGATTTGGGGAAAAAAAAAATCTGTGTGATTTCAAGCTGAAATCTCATTGGAATTAAAGTGATTTGAATAATGGCCAAGATTTTAAAAAAGACCTAGGAGATCTCTTATTTCTCCTGCCTGAGAAAGGCAGAACTGACATGTTCTAGAAGCATTAATTAGTTAGTCTAATAAAGGTTTTATAAAAATTTACAAATAAATGACTCTATATTATTTTGTGTGAAACATTCTTTGTTATACCCTGTTACGCTTGCTTGTTAAAAGACCACCTACAGAAGGGTTTTACTGCTCGGGCATATTTCTGCATGAAATACAGAAAATCTGCAGTCACTTTGCAGTTTTGGCACAGGCCTCTTTTTGGTGCCGTACAGCTCACGTGCTGGCTTAGGAGCAAAGGGACTTGCACTCTTGGCAGTCCAGAAGGGCAAGTCCTGAGAAGAGTTAAATTAGAGGGAATCTAGAAAGCTGTAACTCACTATGCTTTGGGTGAAAATAAAAGCTATTGGGGAAAGAAGACTTTCAGGGACATACGTTTAAGACAAATTTTGAGGAATACTTTACTCTTTGGAGTTTTAAATGAACAGTAAATTTAGCTGGACCAATATACTGACTCCATTTGATTGATTTTTTTCTAAAAGAAAACTTTGAAATGTCCCAATGTGGTACAGGAGAGCTCCTAATGTGGTACAGGAGAGCTTGTACTCAATACAAAGTGTTCTAATCTCTGGGCAAAATTTGTAGCAATAAAGATGGGATGTGTAGATGGTCCACATTTAAGTTTTCTAAAAACAGGTGTGAAGTCCCCATCTTATCCATTCTGGATTTGAGATTTGTGGATTCTTCAGAAAGTGGAGGGAGAGAAATGGAAGGAAAAAATAAAAGACAAAAAAAAGACAACTAAATTAGCTGTTTTACAGAGGTTACTAAAATGTTGTATATAATTATCTGTAACTAGATAGAGAAATGTGCCGGTGGAGATGCAACATGAAGTTACTTCAGACAGCAGTTCTTCTCTATCAGAACAGGCTGTGGCTCAATTATGTAAAATCAGAATAATATGAAAGCATATTTTAAATTTTTATATTTTAAGGTTATAAATCAGCCCTTAAAATTTATTGAGGTACTATCTGTATTTCTGCACAGCACTGATCACTGTGGGAGAAAATGTTTTGAAGAAACTTATAAGAACTGGATTTTTTTTTTTTTTTAATTCTATGCTAATTCTGTCCAATTATATTTCAAGTAGGGGGTGCACAGGACCATTGCCATTTAGTATAGTGATCCGGTCAAGACCTAGATGTTCAGCCATGGCTAAGGAAGGCGTCAAAGCATCTAAGGTGAGACAATGGCTTAGCAGCCTGTTAGCAATTTCTGTAGATGTTTTACGATTGGTAAGAGGGGTCTTGTCAAGCTTACTTTCCCCCTCAGCATTACATCATGTCTCTGACTTAAAAAGACTGATGACATGTCTAATTCTGGACTTGACAAGGCTGATCAGGACAGCCTGCAGACATTTTGACTGAATTCACTTTTTAGAGAAAGTGTGGGAAAACTTGTTTGTTCTATAAAAAACATTGTCTTAGCAATGCACCACATAGATTTACAATGTCTTTTTCTTCTAGTAGCTTGGCATATTGATCTTTGGTCACTGCACTGTACAGCAGCCCATCATCAATGAACTGCTAAACTGGGATTTCTCTTTTAGAACAAGTTTACAGTGAAATTCTAGCTCATTAATGTGAGTTTCCCCATTGATTTCTGTAGCACCTGGACTTTTTATGGTGTGAAAAAGTTTTACAGACTAGAATAGCTGCATGTTAATTACTTTGTGATACCTACACTTTTATAGAAACAGAATGTGTAATTTATTTAATTTTTTGGATGATTGAGGGCATTTTCTGATGAGGAAGACATGAATAAGTAGATAATCTGAATAAAATCAAGTAAGTGCACAAGACAAGAAATACATGTCTGTCTGATGATAAGGTTATAAAAGATTATTTTAAGCATGTAACCTACACATATGGAATGTTTTGGGTTTTTGTAAAACACGTAGAACACATTTTTCCATAGTGACCATACAGAGCTTTCAGTAACCTGAAGTCAACCCCCATTTAAAGGTGAATCATGTTGTTTCTCAAAATAAACACAACAAAATGTAGAAAGTGACTGTGAGTCTTTGTGTTTAAGAAATACAGGTGTGAAGATGATGTAGACAAATTTTTTTATACCTAACACAAATAGCAAATATTTCCAATGCAGGTGAGGGAAAAGAAAATGTTAAAGGCTAAAAACAGGAGTATTCACTGTGAAGTTACATGTAGTACAAGCAAATCAGAAGGCCTTTCAGAGTTTGACATCAGTCTTATAAAACAAATGTTGTTCCTGTAAAGCCCATGTCAATCTAAAGAAAGAACATTTGTCTATAAAGTGCTTCTCAGTTGCACCGAGACAGACAATAAGTAGTGCAGTATCATTTGCAAAGATAAACCTATTTTCCAAAGAAAGTCACAGATGTCTACATTTCGAAATTGCCTTTGATGGAAACTTTTGGAAAAGTTAATGTTCATTGTGTGCTAGCTGTCTCATTTTAGAACTGGAGGGGTTTGCACATCCAAGTTTGCTAAACACTGTACAACATAATACTATTTATAGTGTTACCAGTAAGGGAAAAAAGATTTTCTGAAGCATTAAGATCAAGTCAACACTCCATTATCTGCAATGAAAATAGACTGGAAGAAGCTCTCTTTCCCAGACTGAGGAAGAATGTAATTCCACTGCTTCTGGAGCTTTGTGTGCCACCTGTGACCGGCCCTGCCAGAACTGCACAATGTGCATGCTACGCAAACACATGGAGCCAGTTCAGGTGCTACATCTGGGTCTGCCTGACCCAGTAAGACATTTTGGAACCTGAAGTGGTGGCAGGGCATGGCAGGCATGCTCAAACTGGCTTCACTTCAGCACATTACCAAACAAGTCATCTCGTATTTGGCTCCTCCAGAAGCCACATTCTAGCATCACTCCAGAGCTGGGATCATCTTGCTGGACCTGAGCTGGCCTGGTCAATGACAATTTTTTTTCTTCGCCTGTGGTGTCCATAACCCAGGCACTTACATACAAAACCAGGCTGCACACAATGCATGGACAATTCTTACTTACAGAAATTCTTAGCAAGTGACTTCAGGGATATTGTCTAAAGTAAGTATTTAATTCCTGTGAAATAAAGAGGAGCTTATTAATTCATCACTGAAGTAAGCTTCAGAACTTGCAAAAAGAAAAAAGTCCTGTTCTACATGAATAGGAAGGGGAACTATGCCAGGAAGCAATGCCTGAAAATAACCACTGGCAACTGTCACACGTCTGAGTAGCTGGAATCTTGTCTCAAAGAAGGTTTAGCTCCCTTATGCCAATGTGTTAGCCTTAAGTGACAAGCAGAACAGGCCTAGGAAGTAAGGCATAATACTTTTCTCCAGCCGTTTTCAATGAGGCATGTGAAAAAGAAAACATTACAAAAACTAAACATATAGATGGCACCAAAAAATTGTTAAGTCAAGTCTAATTCTATTTTTGCTAGCTTTATCATTTACTGGCATCACAAGGCACACAGAGATAATATTGCCTGTCTTTTTGTACATTAGAATATTTTTAATTACTATGTCATTAAAAATTGTGGTAGGAAAAGGAGAATTTGTCTTCAGTTGACCTTGCGTTTTGATCCCTTTAGTTTCAGCTAAACCTAAGTTGGGAGGAGTACCGTGAGAAGCATGGCAGCAAACATGACTACAGACCTCAAATTTCAGGGAAAGAAACATTCTGGTAAAGGAGAAAGATAGCAGCTAGGATCACCACTGAGTGAAAAGATGCAGTATGAATTTAACTGTATTGCCAGGGAGTCCATGCAGGGTTACAAAAGAAAATCCAGAATATAGTAGGGCTTATAAGATTTGCAGGTTGCAGAACTGCTTTGTTTTCTATCAGAAATAGCATATTCTTAGTTTACATCTGTTTGTTGTGCATGTCTGCTTCCTCCAGTCACTACAGTGATGGGGACTTAATCTATCTGTAATGAATCAGGAGATACTACCAGAAGATAGTGGAGAAAAGGAAGAGGGGAAAAATTGTTTCTTAAATGACATCCTTGTTAGATGGATATAAACTGGCTACATCACAATCTAGATTAGGCTAGACTAGCACTGATGTCTTCCAAAAATAAACTTCTTAAATAGACAAATTTTAATTTTGCTGTACTTAGACACATTAAATAGCCATTTGCCTCGACTTCTGCAGGTATTCCTCATTATCAGTAATTACTCAGGAACTCAGAACTGCCCTTGTAAGGCAGTTCCACCTTCTCCTGATTTGAGTAGTGTATTTTTCAAACATCATCATTATTTTGGATTTTTTCTTCTAATCTTTTTACTATGTCACGATCTGTTACAGCAGCTGCATATTTTTTGTGAAGTAGATAGGACACTGAGTCTGTATTTAGGAGCATGCACCTGTGAAAACCCAGTGTCCCCTGCTGAGCATGAAGCCAGTGAGCAGCATCGCACCTCCGGAACCAGTGCTATTACACCCTGCAACCCTGGGGCGTTTTATTCTTGAAACCAACTGGTATCAGCTGTAGGAGGGACATTAGAAATAACGGTAAGCAATAATGAAATATTCACAAATGTTCAGCAGAATGGGCATGCGCCAAAGTGCTTCCAGTTTTAGAAGCATTAAGGTAATCCAACATGAGGTTTGACTCTGCAGTTCTTACTAAATAAAGACTATAGATGCTTTTCCTTAAAAGTTATAGGATTCATGTTGAATATCTCAGAAGAATAGACACACAGAATGATCTGAAAAAGTAAAAGAATTAAATGGCTGATGCCAATATGCAGCTTTCAGTAAGAAGCACAGATGTAATAATATCAGTAAAATACACATGCTAAAGAAATGCTTAACGTTTAACAGATTATGGTAGAATAAATTTGTGCAAAGCCTACTGGGAAGGCAGCAGTAATACCACTGATTTAGGATGTACTGGACATATTTTTGCAGCAAGTACCCATAAGGGAGACAATAATTAATCTATTTGTTGTGTAAATAAGGTGATGGGAAGTGAATTGATTGCTATTTCTTCATAAAATTATGACTTGTTTGAGAAGATAGCCATTTGGGCTTTGATGTACCATTTAAAACTACTTTTTGCTGACAAGTAATAGCTTGTGATAGAGTTAGAAGGATTTACTTTTTAGAAACATAAGAAATTAAAACCAACCAGCCTCTCCCTGCCCTTCTTTTAACTTGAAATAAGAGGTGTGTAACAGACTTCACCAGCAGTTTACAGTCTTAACCACTTTCTCAACGACCTTGATCAGCAAGTAGGTACAGTTATGGCTGTACATGCTAGCCATATGCATGGAGAATGAGTTACCCTTATGCAGAAACCTGTCTCTTCTATTTTTTATAAATATATAAGCAATGTGTATATATAAAAAGTATGTATTTCCAAAGATAAATCCATAAAAAAATATATACAATTATATACATTTGTATATATTACTAATAGTAGTTAACTTTTAAGCAGCTCAGGAAATCAGCTTGACTCTACGGCACCTCATGATATGCCAACCTGCTTTTAATAATAGAAAAAAAAATGCAGATTTCTACTCACACGTACAAATGCAGAGGACTTCACTGCATCTGGAAGCATTCAAGTGACTACCGTGAGAGCTGGTTGCAAGTGTGTCAAATGAATACCATGTAACAAGGGGGCTAGTGCTGCTTCAGGCACCTATGGAGCACATGCAGTGCCAAGTCTGGAACTTTTTGATAGCTGCTGTTTTTTCATAGAAACTATCTATTCACATGAATAATCAGTTTCCTTAGTGATGTTCCTTTTTTTAGTAAGAACTCATCAGAAGAAAGGTCCTTTTTGTTTTAGCTGCTTTTTCAAATAGTTTCACATTAGTTCATGACTCCACACAGACTTATTTCATCTGCAGGATGACAAAAAGCTTTCTTGATAACATGAATTTAATTTTCTGTTAATGAGAACTCTTGAGATTTCTAACATGAGCAGTGAATTTACAAAAATGGTTTCTTTTTTTTTTTAAGATTCATTTCATTATATACTACTAAATTAGGTCAGGCGTGAAAGTTTCAGGCTCATATTGCTAGAAAGAACATAATTGTTATCATTCACTAGTAAGAATTTATTTTAATAACATTCAGGTTAAATCTCTTAAGTATCCCTGTTTGCTTCTATTTAAAACTACTGTAGTATAAATTAAATACTGGTCCTGTGTTTCAGTTAAAGCTAAAGGTAAGTCCTATGTGACTGAACTATGCTAGATGTGTTTTAAAGAAAAGTTGCACTAGTATTTTATAGAGCTATTAATAAATTTATTAAAAAATCAATGAGATTTATGCTGCTTCTTAATATTATTGATTTTTTAGTGGAAACAGTAGGTCATATTAAGCACAATACATTTTCTAGTTTCATTACTGAAAATGACCTTTTTCTGTCTTTAAATAGCAAATGCTCTAAAAAGAGAAGGAAAAAGATATTTTTCCAAAATGTTACTTTCCTGTCACAGTTTTAATTTTCATTTAGAGTCCTGAAGAGTTGATATGGTGTATCTAGCCATAATTTCTCTCATACTATTATTGCACATACCTTGCAAAAACTCTTCAACAAACTTATTTTTCTATAAAAGAAAAGATGAAAGTCCCATCTTTATTAGCCCATTATGCTATGAAGATTTCAGTGCAGATGAACTGTATATAGCAGCTTTGTGATCATAATCACTGATCGTGCTAAACACAAAAATTATGTTTAAAAAAGCCCAACCCTAATTTGTAATATGTAATCAGTGTTAGATTGATTTTTCCTCTGGTGGAGTAATATTTAGAATAGGTTTTACAGATTTCATTGACCAGCTGGCATTTTCTTTGCCATCCACAGGGGTTTTTCCTCTGTCTTCAAGTGTAACAGAAGTGATTTTAATTAGTGTTTCATTAGTATTAGTAATTTAATCTTTATGAGATAATTGCAGGATGGCTCTTAAGATGACTGATAATTCAGGTGTAAAACTGGTACCATCAGAGCAGAGATCGTTTGACTCTGAGCTATCAAATTCCTCCACGGAGAAGTAAGAGACTACTAGAAACATCAAGGTTTTTCCACTCTGAGAAAATTATGGGAAATAATTGCCCTCTTTAGGTAATTTCTGTTTCACATAACTTTTTAAACTCTAGATTAATTTAAGCTGTTTGTTATTTCAGGAGGCAGAAGACTTGGTGATGAGGAAAGGCACGTGAAAGGGAAACTTAAGCAACAAAAGGCAAAGGTCAGGTAGATCGAATTGTTAGACTTATTAAGAAAGAATGATAAAATTCCCTTATGCAGGTCTTTCCTCTCAAATAAATTCTTCCTTCAGTTTGATTTTCTGGTGGTGCAGTACTGATACTAGGCTAGACTCTAGACTAGAGACCAGTGGCATCAGGAAATCCAGTAGTAAGTCTAGAAGGTTACTGAGTTACAGTGTTCTACTTACGAATATTTGGAGAATATATGTCTGATGTTTACTAGCTAAAATCCTATGTATCAACTCTCAGAGCAAAAGCTGCAGCATCATTCAAGGCTAGTAGGTGGTACTAGATTTTGTAAAATCCAGTCGTAAAACTTGAAATTTTAGTGCCAGAGATTCACGTTGCTGTTCTTTAGGTCTGTCCTTGTACTCATCAAAGAAAGAACAGTCTAGCAAATGCTAATACAAAGCAGCAAACCTCTTACTACAGCTTTCAACTCATTAAAGGTTTTCCCAGTTGGCAGTATGGGAATAAAAGCTCTTATAAATGGTTGGGGGGGGTGGGTGGGGGGAGGAGAAATAAAAGGAGAAAATAGTTACATGAATTAATGAAGAGTAGGTGACATTCATCAATTCTAAAATAGTTGCCATGCTGAATAAATTTATTTAAGAAAACATGCTCTCTTCCAAGAGATAGGAGGATCAGAATATAACATAGAACCAGTAAAACAGCTATTGAAATAACATAACTAAGGAAATGCTTGAGAAATTTTAATATTCAATATGTTGTCAACATTTTGTGCTCATTTTGAGATGCAAACATAAATCCTTAATGAAGTTCCTGAACTTCTGAGAATTCATTTTGTAAAGGCATGAACATAGTTCCTTGAAATCTGAAAAAAAACTGAGGTAGAGAGAAGATGAAAGCAGCAGCATCAATCTTTCTTCTAAATTTTAAACCTGAACAATTTCATACTACCTGCCATTGTCCATACATTTGCACCAGCTGGTGGCATTGTTCAGACTTGTACTATGATTCAGACACAAAGCACACGCAAAAACTGTTTATATCAAAGAGATTGATCCTTCTCTTGTAGTTTCCTACTAAGAAACTAGGGGATAGATGGCATATGTAATCAGTTACCCCTGTGTTATGCCAGGGGTGTCAGCTCAACAATTGATGATTTTTTTCTGTGCTGAATTAGAACAGTGTTATTTCCACAGGTGTCTGCTGCTTATATAAAGACAGAAAGTGCTGGTAACTGGAACTTTTAAATTCACATTTACAAGAAAGTTACCTAGACTGCTTGGTTGGGAACTTCTTTATGTCTTTGTTCCCTAATCTCTTGTATTAGTTACTGATCATATTTCTACTCATTCTTCTTTAATAGTTATGAACTCCTAATAGTCCAGTCTGTGGACTTCACATCAGTAGGCAAGAATATTTGTCATTTTGGCTCCTTCTTTTTGTTGTAGTCTTTTTTTTTTTTTTTTTTTTTATTTTTGTCCATTAAGGACTTACCAGAAAATGCTTTATATGTGTTCAGGTCAGCAAGAAAAAAAGAATGTTCCTCATTTGAATAGTTTTGGCTGAATGATGAGTGACACACCATAGAAAGATTAGAAGCAGTCTACATGCTATTCCATAATTATTAAGGTGGAGCTGAAGTTCTGTGTTTATAAGTTGTAACTACCTGAATTAAATGATATTAATTATATTTTAATTTAAGAAACGTGTAAGAGTTGAAAAAAAATCACTTGTATGCTGCAAAAATAGGTCCAGCAGTGATTAGTGTAACACCGTGTTTGTGCATGGATAAATAATTCATTATTCAATGAAATAAGTGGTCAGAATGAATATTCATAGATATTCTGTCACATGCAAATTAAGTAAATATAAATAGATCCTTGGAGTAATGTTACCAAAATGGCTGTGTTTTATAGCGTCTATGCAAGAAGATAAATTTAAAAGAGCAAGGTGAGGTCAAGCTGTGACAAAGGCAATCAAAATCTCCAAGAGGGCAAATGAATTGGGATTTGAACATTCTCACATCTTGACAAGAAGAAAAGATTTTGTTTACCTTTTGTTGGCATTTCTTTAAAGATCTCACAGTTGCCTGAAAATGTCGTTGTTAATAGTACATAAATATGATGGTGACAATAATGCTAACTTGGATCAACACACCAACAGTTTAGGGTAGTATGTGAGGAGTTCAGGTGCCTCAGAGTTGGTTGATTACAAAAATATCACTTGTTCAAATGTCAGAAGGAAGTCACGTTATGAGAAATGTGATTTTTTCTTTTGTCCCTTAATGCAATTATATTAATAGAAAGATTATGTATGTACACAGTTTTTATAGTTTGCTTCTCAAGATCCTATTTAATTTGTTTGGAAAGATCTATATACAACTGAAAATGAATGACATAAGACACATTACCAAACAGGCAGCCATTACTTCTGACTTGATAGAACAATTGGGGAAGGGGGGAATCTGACATTATTTTGTTCTGGTTTTTCTTTTTTCCTATTTTGACATTAATACTAATTTAATATACAATCCTCAGTATTCCGTAGTTATTCCAAATATAACATCTGTGAAAACCCCACAAGGACAGGACACACAAGATTTCATATTCCAGATCTTTTTAAACCAAAGCCTGAGCAGGTTTTAGAGCAAAATGAAATGTGGTACCTTCTGCAAACTGCATGAGAAGTAAGGATGGGGAGGGTAAAGCCTCTTGCTTTCTTTAGTATCTCCTTTTTATGACATATTTCTCACTCTGTAACAAGCATTTACATTTTGAGAAACCAGAATTCCAGTCATTTTCTATAAACACATACTGGTAGGGAGGTGTGAACTCCTTTGACATCATTCTGATCTTATTTGAATGTCAGTGGTAAAAAGTTCACTGCTAGTGTTCTGAATCCTTTAAGGAAAATAAAAGTCAAAGAGAAGCACCAGACAGAAGAGTTCAAAAGGGGAAAAAAGAGGGAGTGAGAATGAGGGGAAGCCATAGAGAGCTCTCAAGTAAAGCATGGTCAATGGGAAGAATCAAGAGAAAATGAGGAGGTAACAAGCTGGTAATGACTGATGTTCTCAATTTCAATGAAATGTGGATACCTGCCATATAGGTCATCCTTCTGTCTATCGATATAGGTCACCTCCTGTGCTGGTCTACCTTCCCTGTGAGTAGGATAGAGAAGTTTTTGCCTCCCCAGGAAGTAGGAAAGTTTTCTATTAAAGAGAATCTTTAAATAGCTTATTTTTTATTTGTTTTAATTTTTTATATATTTTATATATGTGTGCATAGATATATATTATATGTATATAGAATCATAGAACATTTAGGTTGGAAAAGACCCTTAAGGTCATCAAGTCCAACTGTTAACCTAACACTGCCAAGTCCACCACTAAACCATGTCCCTAAGCGCCATGTCTACACATCTTTTTAAATACCTCCAGGGCACCACCTCCCTGGGCAGCCTGTGGCAATGCTCGACAACCCTTTTGGTGAAGAAATTTTTCCTAATAGCCAGTCTAAACCTCCTCTGGCACAACTTGAGGCCATTTCCTCTCCTCCTACCACTTGTTAATTGGGAAAAGAGACTGACACCCACCTACTACACCTCCTTTGAGGTAATTGTAGAGAGTGATAAGGTCTGCCCTGAGCCTCCTTTTTTCCAGACTAAACAGCCCCAATTCCCTCAACTCATAAGACTTGCATATATATGTATACATATATATATATTATATATATGTGTATGTAATGTATTTCGCATGGATATATGCATATATATGCATATATATGCATCTGTGTGTTTGTGTATATATATTTTCTTAGATATTCTTAGTTTTATTAACTTATGCCCTTTTAGAATGCTGAGTTGTTGCCTAGAACTATTGCCCTGTTTCAGGGCCTATTTTTTATGACAATGTTCGGATAACAAATAACAGGTAGCACTTTGTATGTATGTATCTGGCGGTTTTAAGGTAATATAGAGCTAAAGAAAAGTTTGTAAACTTCATTCTGAAAACAATGCAAATGCAAGTCTAAAACATTGCTGGAATTCACATACCGATTTTTATACTATTTTATGTTATAATACATTAGTATATTTAGTGTGATCATTATTTATATTATGTTCTTTATGATTCATATGTTTGTATAGTAGTAATTTCTAATAATACAGAGGTGATACATTTCATAAGCTTGAAAGAGACCATGATTTCTGCAAACTAACAAAATAATATCAATTTAAAAGAAATAGTCTATTACGTGTTATTTTATTTAATAACAATGAGTGGACCCCTATGGTGGGTAAATCACTTTTCTACATACATTTCCAAGGTAGCATGTAGCTCTGAGAGTGCCTGCTGAGTGTAACACTGCCAGCTCCTTGTTATCAAAATTATTTCTTCAGGTAAATTAAGTAGGGAAGTGAAAAAACTACTTGCACTTCTATGTCCTCTGTTTGGCACTTAAGTGTAACAATTCTGTTTACCATGGATTTTATGACTCCACCTAATAATCAGCAAAACTGAATTCTGGAACAGATGTAAGTCAGGCTGAAAGAAGAGATCTTCCAAAGAGTTGAGCTCCTCTAGTTGTTGGATGTGCACTCAACTGTTTAAATCTACACTAGAGGCTAATTGGCTAACTGGAAACTACAAAAAAAACCCCATCGTTTCTCAAAGGCTTTTAGTCCAGAGAGTCATAATGCTTGATGGAGTGGTAAACGAGTGTCAGGGCATTAGGGTGATCTTATACTTTCCGTATTTCAAAGGGGAGTGAAGTTCTTTGCTTGACTGGAGAGACACAAGACCCCTCAAGCTGAAAAAGGATGTCTCAGTAGAGACAAATTTGAGAACTTCAGCTGTGTCATTTGAACTGACTGAAACACTGTCTTGTTTTAGATTCATTTAAAGACACTAAACATTAACCTACAACGCCCCCCAAAAGAAAGCAGTGCTGTACTCACAATAACTATGGAGGGTTAAATCGTGTTGAAGTCAGCTGACTTACTATTCAAGTGGGAGACAGTAATGTTATTTTTTTCAACGTTTCCTCTAAAGTACGTGAACCAATCCATCCCTCATCTAATTTCTTAAATTATTTTAGAGCTTGAGAATAGCATTTTAATTCCATTCCTCATTAACCTAATTTAGTTAATCAAATAATACAATATTACTATGACTGATACTGAAACAATATGAAAGCATTTAGCATCAAATATCACTTCATTAAAAGCAAGATCTAATTTTTTGTACTCCTGTGTATCACAGTAAGCAACAAAAATACTAGAGAATCAGTAACAACAGAAGGTATTGATTCAGGTTTCACATTTTCTTTTAGCATGTGACAAATGCTACTGCATTATATAATAGCAGAAGACAAGAGGAAAAGCAAGTGTAGTTTCTGCATATTTCAATCTGCCAGTCTAAAATAAAATGTTTTCAGAAAAAGCTATTTTTAGAAAACAAACAGCATTAGACGAAGTGGCTTAATACAGAAGCCTCAAGCTGACATTCACCAGCCTCTGTCAGAAGGAAGGGTAATTCTACCTTTCACTGCTTACTGTTGAAATTTTGCAGCGCCATCCAATGGCTACATCTACCATTAGAGCTTGTAGTACTTCTCAGACTCCAAAAATGCTTTAGTAATCTTTGCATCTAACTCTTTAGAATTTCTAGACCTAGGTGAGTTTTGCCTTTTGGGAAATTGGGCCCTGTAATTACGTTGTTTTCATGTGAGAGTTATTCTTGGAATCCAAATATCCCCCTCCTCTGTCTTGTCTAATGCTGTACATGACCCATACTCACTCTCTTCAGAGGCCTTCCTGTGGATTGTTTTTGGGTCTGCCTTTACACTAATGACAATTACTTTTGTGTCACTCGTTTATTCTAGAACAGAGCCTAAAAATGAAAGGTTCCTATCTATGTAGAGACTCATCAGGACTCTGATGATAAACAGCAGTTTCTTTCATTTTCATTACACTAGCACATAAAGCTTTTGAGGGTGACAATGGAAAGATAGATTTGGCTAGCAGGTTGGTTAGAGAAAGAGGAACCCTACGATACATAGAGTAGTGATTTTGTCAAATGTATAAAAAGTAGAGCTATGCATGTAGCAGTGAACATGAGATAATGATAAACATTCTTATCAGGATGTAAATTTATTTAATTAAAAGATAGTAATTTGAAGTCACTGGAAAAGCTGGTGGAGTGTAGTAGCCGTGAAGACTTTTTTCCTGTTCCTTAACTGAGACAGCAGTGGCTGGACATAATACACCACCATATATGCCAGCTAGGTACAAGAGTGTTGCTAACTCTGGAAAATTGCTTGTTCTGTAGCAAAAAAGCTAGACGATAACCTATGTAGTGTGGTATAAAATTAGTTGCTTGAAAAATGAAAACTGGTTTGAGAACTCTGATACACAGATTTCCAGATAGCCAGTGAAGAAAAAACTCACGGTAGTTGCCCAGATGTCTTGATTTAAACTTGGCTCATCTGGCAAAACTGTTACTGGTGTCAGTGTGTCACGATTTCACTCAATAAATGCATAACAAGAGTATTATTAGGAAACACGCTGGAGCATTTTGGAACAGAACAGCTCAATGAGACCATAGTGAGAAGAATAACCTCAGGTAGAAGAGTTGTTAATAGTTGCAAGTAAATTCTTCCTGGCCAGTCTAAAGTCTGAAATATTTGCCTGTCTCATTCATCTCGGTAGAGGCATAGGACATAAAATCTACTATTTTTTGACATTTTGCTAACAGTCAAGTATTAGATAATGTACATGAAGATCTAAACAATAAATGCTGGCTTTTGATACTGAGTAGTAGGGGGCTGAGGTTTTCTTCACAAAAATAATTGTCAAAAAAATATAAAAGGCAAAAATAGAATCAGTCAATTCCTTTTTGACAGAAAAAGAGAGTAGTCAAATTACATTTTCTGAAAGTAATTCACGATAAACTGCTACTTAGAACACTAACATGCCAGTTAAATAGAAACGATTACTGTAATCCCTTATATTAACTGGGTGACTACATGTTTTGTAATAAACATAAGATTTAAAACTAGTGAGAATGCCAAAAGAATCTTTGTCAGTATAATGAGAACTCATGCTCAGAATCCATAAAGGTTTTCTTTAGTTAAGTGGTAATTTTCTGAAAATATCCACATTTTATAGCATGTGTATGTCAGAGTGTCCTGACAAATCTTAATTTTTCATGTAATTATACCTTATTTCATTTAGCACAGGGATGCTTTGTCTGTGGAATGAAAAAGAATGAACAAATGTCACTGTAGAAAGCCTGCAATCTTAAGATTCACCTGCAGAAATACTGACAGCTTTGCTACTAGTCTACTTTCAACATCTTCCATCCAAAAAAAAAGACTGAAATTTATTTCCCGTATGGAAATACTCCATGATGCTAGTTTTAAAAACAAGACCAAAATCCCAAAACATCTACCTTTTAAGCTCTGTCTTTATAACTATATGCCTTTCTCTGCTTCTTTTACTAGTCGTTACTGTACTTTTACATCTCAAGGAATTATCCAAAGTCTTAATTTCTACCACCCTGAGTTTTAACTGTTACTTTAACCATTGCACCAGTCCCAATTCTAAACCCAAATTTTGGTGTTCTTTTAAAATAATCAAAGTTCAGTGGATTTTCATGTTTAGATACATTTAACAGGAGACACCAAAAATGGCTCTGATTTAGGCTACAATTTCGTGACAGGGTCAGTGCATGTGAATTGTGCGTCAGGTTTGTCTAAGTACCAAAGTTGTCCACAGTCATGCATTGCTTGAATATGTATCACAAGGCAGTTTGATACAAGATGGCTTTTCGATGGCAGAGGCGGCTATTCAAGAGCAAATGACAGTAATTTGTTCTGAATGGTGCTGAAGTCCGCACGTTGCGGGTACGTATCACAGCCTCAGCATTAGACTCAGGGGGGTACTGGATTCACTGGTGTCCCTGCTAGGCTGACATCTAAAATGTTTCTCTGCCCTACTGTCTACTAATATAGATCCTTAAGTGCTTGAGTATTTTTCAGAAGGAACATGAGAATGCTTAATATCCTGGAGTTCAGGGGAATCGCATGGAAGCAACCAAGTTCTAACTCTTGCTTCGGATTATATTTAGCTATTAATGCAAAGTCCACCAGCTCCCACAGGTCTTTTTCAGAATACTAACACTACAGTACGCTGGTAAGAATCTGATATTCTGGCAGATAGAAAATACACATTTCAAGCCTCCTCAAGAGCGGGCAGGGAGCTAAATCCTAAATTTAGACCTGTTTTTTCTAAGTCCTCCTTTAATGGCTCTAATAATTGGATTAATTGATATGAAGCTTCTCAGGTTTGTTTTGAAAGAGTACGGTATCTGGTTTAGACCCGGTTCAGGGGGAATGCTCAGCACTCTGAATCCTCAGTGGAAATGGGTACTTTTCTTCAGCCCAGAATGAAGTATCAACATGTCTAAGACAGGACGGACTTAGGCCTCCATTTCTATTCTGTGAGTGCAAGTGGCTACCTACAGACTGGTTACTGTAGCAATCATTTCTAAGCCTCTTGCAATCCCTGGGGATACCATATAAAAAACTCGCTACCCATTTCAGGACTGTGATTTCCACTAGGGATCAGGGAACTAATGAATATACGCTCCCTGCAATTTACTCTGTTTTAATAATACCCAAAAAAGTCTGTATTTCATTTCTCTGTATTTTTCAAAGGATATTTGTCTTGCCAGATTTTCCTCTTGTCTGTTCAACACCTTGTAATGTCCATTATGTGAAATTGCTAAGTACAAAACTAGAAATATTTCTTGTAGAAATTTAGTAGGGCTGAGCAAATACTTCACAAAAGCGAGTAATTTAATAACTTTTAATCTCTTTGCTCACAGTTGTCTATAAATATATTACTTTCCTCAAAATATAGTTTTTATTAATTTTTTCTGCTGAGATACAGCTATACAATGTAGTATAAGATGTAACTAAAGTATACTTACATTGATTTATCTGCTTGACATTACTCTGACTATACAGAGCTAAATTAAAAAAGCAGGTATTAGGACAAGTAATCTGGAAACAAATCAGCCGTCAGAGGTGGGAAAATGTTTTATGACTTTGTGATCTTAAGAAAATAACAACCGGGCAGGTAGAAGGAAAATATCAAGAATTGGAATTCATTTTAGTGAACATCTACTTAAGGACTGACTAGCCAGCGTGCAGATACTTGAGTTATCAGGGCAAAAAATAGTACGTGCAAACAGAGCCGTCCTAATCACACAGAGGTTGCATAGCGATGCGGGATTCACGTAAGCACAAGGAAAGAAATGTCCTAGAGCAACCTACAAGATCTGTCTCTTGTGGGAACTAGGCAACACGGAAGCTCTAGCTCCAGTACGTAGGCTGGACAATACAGCGTATCTTGGCATATAGAGGGAAGGTTAAAAGTACTATTGCAAGACTCATATGCACTTAAAGGAGATTGCACTCAAAGGAAGCAGAACAGTACAGTGAGAATAGGGTGCCTCACAAATTATGAATGTCAGCTGGATCACAGACTGTAAATTTTCCTGGAGAGAGAAACTTGAAAGGTAAAGAGATCACAAGTGCAGCTTGTCTCTGAACTATGACAGAAGTTACGTTTAGAACTAGAAATAGATCCGAATTTACCTTTGAATATTATTTAGGTGACAAAGGTGATGAATGAATAGCAGCATGAAGATGCACCCCCATCTCAGAATTTTATATTGATAGTTTCTAAATCTAGGAATGTTTTTCTCTAACATGAACAGAGTGCCTGTGCATATTGCCTGTATGCTACAGACAAATGTAACTGAGAGGCAAAAGAGAGTGGGTTTTTAACCCCTACAGGTTGTATTATTTGTTAAACGCAATAGGAATTTAAATTATTTTCTGACTAATAAATGTATACTGACTGCATTAGGAGAATGTATCTGTCTTGGGAGCTAGAGGAAGAACATACAGATTGTAATGACATCATAGTGAATGTAAAGGCATAATGTTTTGAGACTTATTGTATGTGGATGGGAGTTCGGTATAGTTAAGAATAATTCTGTATTTTTGACCTTTCTTTGAAATAGAGAAATGTTTATTAGATGTGAAATTCATTATGGTCTCCAGTGAGACACAGCTATTCATTTTTAAACTGATTAATTTAGGTTAGTATTGAGGAAAGACTTCACAGGACTGAATACAGAGGTATCATCAGCGAGTATACAGTTTTATAAGCAGGTATCACCTGCCTAACTAAGCATTTATAGGTAGCCGTTTTGTCAACCTCTTCTATATACAAAATAACAATTAAGTGGAAAATATAAAAATGAAATTAGAAGAGAACATGTTATGTGAAGTCATTCTCTGGGTAGCAAGTGTAAATCAAATTGGGTGCACCTTCACTGAGAAGAGGTGGAGTACTCTTCTCATGTTTATGTGTTACATGCTCTTAACTTTGCTGATTAATGAAGAACTAGTCCTCTTCTGTACTCAGTCTCAGCTGTAAATCTCAAAGGATTAATGTGCACATCTAATGGCCACTATTGCCAACATAACTGACTTGTTATGCCTAATAATATCTATAGTTCTGTAGCACTATTACCTTTATTAACTGCATTTAGCGAATGATACTGAAGCCCCACAAAGGTGAGTCCTGAGAGAGCTTTTCTAAAGCAGAAAAACGAAATAAAATGTCTTATTGGCTGTTCTGGTAGAATGTTTTAAAATGATAAAGCAAGAATTTTTTGCAGTTTTCTGTATGGTCTTTCTAGCAAAGTGGTATGTGCAAAATATAATAAATTAAAAATCTTAGTTTATAATTGTTTAAATGTATAGACAAAATTTAAGAATAACAGATAATGTGTTTATAATACAAAACTCAGGAGCAGCTTCAGTGTTTAGAAAAATTATAAAAATTATTAACTCTGTAAAATTATTACTTCATTTACACTATCTCTCTTGGAGCATCTAGAATCCAACCAGATGCCTTGAATTAATTTGAGTAGGCAGGAGTGATAAACTTTCAAAGCTCAGCTACTACAAGGTCAGCAATCACAAATTGCTGTACCTGAAGATCTTACCCTTTGCTTTTATGGATAATTTTATCTTTGGCTAAAGGTCAAAATTAGCCCATTCAATAAGCAATTTAAAATTAAAAGCTGTAATAATGGTTCAATAAAGTTCTGTCATTCTGCTGCATAAAGTGATTAAAAATATGTAATTATATGATTAACACATGAAGACCAGTAAGTGGAAAATGTAAAGGAGTCTGAAAATACCCCATGCCATTGTCAGAGTAGTGTATATAAGTACATTTTTAACACAGATTTACTGATAGTTGTAAATTTTGGTCTGTGTTTGTTTTTAAACATTATTTTTCATGGAACTTACCTGAGAAGTCTTAACTGTGACTTAATGCAATACTTGTTCTCAAGCAATAAGATCGTTTTTAAAAATAAATATAATTTAAAAATATCTTTTCATGCATGTTGAACTCAGTTTCTGAATGGAACAGAGATCTATCCAGAAATCCAATAGAATAATCTACTCTACAGGGTTTACTTATATTGTATTGGTTTATACCATATAATTGTCTAAACACTACTGTTACAAGGTATGGATATAACAGTATTGGCTCAAATGATACTTTTAAAGATAAACTTATTCATAATGGCCTACACTAGGAAAGCTAAAATGAAATTTTACAAAAGCAAATTTTGTGCAGTAAGGAGAATTTTTTAGTATAAATAAGGATCTCTGCCTTATTGCTAATCACACTCAATGGATAAAGTACAAACTAATTTCTGAATGGATAGAACATAAAAAATCTGCCAGATTTGTTCATGTATACCTTTTCACAAGTGGGAAAGTCAAGAATAGGAATCAGAAATTACAGTGACATAAATCTATCCAGATTTATTGAGGATTGTGTAGAGGCTTTACTTGAGTTTGAACTCACATTTATTTCATGACCCAACACGTATAGGTTTTATGTTAGCCCAAGTTTTCCAGGGAAAGCTTAGTCCTTACTGTGAGGCTCTGTGCAGGCAACGACCCATGTGTTGAGAATCAAACACTGCAACTTGGTTATAAAGTACAACTGCACTTGGAGAGATAAGATCAGGAAGACTTCTTTAGCTTGGCTGCACTTTTACATATTCTGCCTTACTGAGATTGTTGAATGAACTGAATTTATTCCATATTTAATATGGAATGTAATTTCCTGTGAAAGTCAAACCAGAAGACAAAACTCCAGGAACCTGGACAACGTAAAGTATTTATACAAAGAATATATTACTAGAAGTGAAGATGAACTAAAAGAACAATCCCAGGGGTAGAGGAGTAGGAGGGAGAAGAAAGAAGAGTTGAGCTGTTTTATTAAAAAATAGCAATCAAGGATTACAAGTAATCATTAATGTTTTAAAAGATCAGCTGAACAGTTTCCTAAAGACAGAGATTTAGAGACAGTGAATTTCTCTGAAGATCCTTCATTATTACAAATGCTTTTTAAAGAAAATTTAATACATGCATGAAAAAAAAAATCCCGAGTTACCCTTTGTATTCTTCATTTAATGAAAAGTTATTTTCAAATCTTCCACCCAAGAAAAGGAATTACAACTCCTGCTGTACACCTAAGATTGCTTCAAGCCCAAAGTGCCCAAATCTCCAGATTTTCTCTTTGGAATCCATTTATTCAATTGCTCAGATGCACCATACTGCTGCATACTCTGTATAATATAAGCTTCAGTACAAGTTGATAAGGTGACAGTGGTTCAGCCTCAAAAGAAATCTTTGAGTTTCAGCTTGCTGTGCCTTTTCACTTAGCCTAAATCCCTTGATATGCTCTTACCTGGGATGCTACAGAGAAGCACAACAGCGTACTTACTAGGAGGGCTGAGGACACCGCATTTGAGGCATCTGCAGCTTTCTCTAGCCCAGAGACTTTAGGAAGAAAACTCTGTGTTCCCTATAGCAGGCTGGAACATGAACAAGAAGGACAGCAATACGTAAAAGGAACCTTTGTAACACCGACAATATACACAGTAAAAGCATTCAAAAGCGTGATATGGGTTAAAAGAAAGTATTGCATGTAGGAAGCTGTGGCAAAGAAACAAACCTATCAGGCCTAAACAATGACTCCTGCCAACTTTTTTCTTGCATTCATATATTCACTTCTATTCGGGTTTCTTTATGGTGCCCTTTACTGATGGTTGAGTGCTTGGAATAAGCCCTGCCAGCACATTCAAATCTGTGAGGGAGCAACACTGAGTCTCTGTCAGAAATCCTGCTTCTTCAATACCCTAGGCAGGCCACGAGCGAGTCTGATAGCTGCCCACGCAGCATGGGTACAGATTAATGACTACCTGGTCCAATTTCTGGCCATTCTAACACAGCCCTGGGCAGCTGCTGGATGCCATCCAGTCAGCAGTTTTCCAGTCCAGGAAGCTGTGGGTAGCTATGAAGAAGGACAAATCACAGCTCTCTGTCTTCGGCTGGTGCAATAACAGCCCATGGTCAAAAATGAGTCAAAGATAAAAGAAACCCAGGGATTTGGCAATGCTACTTACTCTGGTGTCTCACATCTCTGCTGTCTGTAAGGGCACTTGGCTAAACTTGCTGTATGTTCTTGGGATCATAGCATGGTATTTTATTCATGTTAATGAGCCAAGATTATGCTGTGTACAGATCTGCACCAAAAAATTTAAAACTGGTGTCTCTTAAGTAATATTATTCCAGCTACTAATTTAGTATCTGTTTCATTGAAATAACCTGCCCAAATTCTTAACTGATGATGCATAACAGATCCAACCCATTTGTTATGACTGATGACATCAGTGTTGTCTTAATAGTAAAAAACATCAGCAATTAGATGTGAACCCCTGTCCTACTTGCATTTTGTGGGAGGTTATTTAAAGCTAAGAAGCTTCCTAGAAGCCATGCTAAGGCACATAGGGGGCAGGGAGGTGATTCGAGACAGCCAGCATGGCTTCACCAAGGGCAAGTGCTGCCTGACCAACCTAGTGGCCTTCTGTGATGGAGTGACCACATCAGTGGACAAGGGAAGAGCCACGGTTGTTGTCTGTCTGGACTTCTGTAAGGCCTTTGACGTGATCCCCCCACAACACCCTTCTCTCTAAATTGGAGAGAGATGGATTTGTTGGGTGGACTGTTGGGTGGAGGAGGAATTGCTTGGATGGTCGCATCCAGAGGGTAGCGGTCAATGGCTCAACGTGCAGATGGAGTTCAGTGATGAGTGGTGTCCCCCAGGGGTCCGTACTGGGACCAGTACTGGTTAACATCTTCATCCATGACGTAGCAGGATCAAGTGCATCCTCAGCAAGTTTGCAGACAAGACCAAGCTGAGTGCTGCGGTTGTCATGCCTGAGGGATGGGATGCCATCCAGAGGGACCTGAATAAGCTCAAGAAGTGGGCCCCTGTGAACCTCATGAGGTTCACCAAGGCCAAGTGCAGGGTCCTGCACCTGGGTCAGGGCAACCCCTGATATCAGCACAGACTGGAGGATGAAGGGATAGAGAGCAGCCCTGCCGAGAAGGACTTGGGGGTACTGATGGATGAAAGCTGGACATGAGCCAGCAATTTGTGCTCACAGCCCAGAAGGCCAACTGTATCCTGGGTTGCATCCAAAGCAGCGTGGCCAGCAGGTTGAGGCAGGTGATTCTGCCCCTCTACTCTGCTATGATGAGCCCCCAGCTGGAGAGCCCAGCTCCAGGGCCCTGAGCACAGGAAAGACATGAACCTGTTGGAGAGGGTGCAGAGGATAGGCCACAAAAATGATCAGGGGGGTGGAACACCTCTCCTGTGAGGACAGGCTGAGAGAGTTGGGGTTGTTCAGCCTGGAGAAGAGGAGACCTTATTGCAGCCTGCCAGCACTTAAAGGGGGCTTGTAAGAAAGATGGGGACAGACTTTTTAGCAGGGCCTGTAGCAATGGGACAAGGGGTAATGGTTCTAAATTAAGAGGGCAGATATAGACTAGATGTAAGGAAGGAATTTTTCACAATGCGGGTGGTAAAACACTGGCACAGGTTGCCCAGAGAGGTAGTAGATGCCTCATCCCTAGAAACATTCAAGGTCAGGTTGGACGGGGCTCTGAGCAACCTGCTCTGGGGGAAGATATCCCTGCTTATTGCAGGGGGGTTGGACTAGATGACCTTTAATGGTCACTTCCAACACAAACTATTCTGTGAATCTATGATTCTATGATTTTAAACTCAAGGCTTCAGTGGGAAAAGAAAAAACCCTCCCGAAGTAATATGAAGATGGATGCAACCTGTACAGTTCTGCAGAGTCTTTTCTTTTAATCTTTATCACTGTGCTGTCAGAATATATTTAATATAATGTAAATTGTGATCTAAAGAGAATTAGATTAGTTGCATATGCAGTGAAAGACTTCAGTGTTTTGGAATAGTGGAGTCTTCATCTCGTAGAATTAAGTTGTTGGCCCAGCATACCATTAGCTTCAGATTATTAATGCAAATTTAAGTACGTCAGCACAGTATTTAATAGAACGGGGCCTAGCCCTCTTCAGAATTCCTGCGACATTGATGAAGAAAGCTGTCAAACAGAAAGAGCCTGGTAGTCACTGGTAATGTTTGTTACTTATCGACTGTTGGATTGAGCAAAGTTGGCTTTAGAGAGAAGCAAGGTAGGGGTCAGCTGTCCCAACAATTCCTGGCATACATCAGAATGGTAAACAAATAGCTTTATTTACCCAAGCTAATGGGCATGCACGCATAGTTTCCTATGCCCTCACATAGGCAGAGGAGAGTCCATAGGTACAAGGGGAGAGGCTTAAGCTCCTCCATCCATTTCCATGCTCCTGCTAAGGGACATTCACGTTCCCACTGCAATGGTGTGGCTCATCTGAAGAACCGGGAGGAAGGCACTGTTGCACAGAGCGTATCAGTAATGTCAGCACTGTGACAGGGCAACAGAGGGTTGGGATTAATGGAAAGTGGATGGTTTAAGATTTACAGTCTTCTGTCTAATTCTTCACCTTAATCCTTACTATTTTGTTGCCCACTTAATAGGATAGCTTTGGGTGTGAGGAAGAAATCTGCAGAAATGACATAAACTCTAGTTTTGACCTGTGCCAAATACAGCCATATGGCATAACTTTGGCAGAGATGATTTCTAAATCTGAAAATTACTAGAGTGCTAAAACAACAAAATAAAAGATGAAAAGACTTACAGCTGCTGTATATCAGATTCAAAGTGTATATTTGAAACATGACAGTAACAAATACGAAAACATCAGTTGCACAAAACTGAGTTACCAGATCAATGCAACTCAAAACTGAGAATCAGACATGACAGACGTAGGGACACACATTTCTCGTGGCCAAAGGAATAATTTCTAGAATAGAGAAATAGAATATAAAGTAGTCATATGACATACCAAGGATCTATGATCTCTAGAAGCATATTTTTCCTATATGCCTGTTTATCTGAGGTGGTAGTTCAAGATCAGTGTGGTTGATTGGCTAGAATCAGAACGGGGTTTGGCAATTACAAATACCGGAAATAAAACAGCTGAGAAATTTGTACATATACATTCTTTAGTCACTCAGGGCAGCACATCCAATACCAAATAAAATTGGCCCCAAGGCCATGCATCAGTCTAGAGATAAAGGTGTTTGTGGTTTTCATGAATACAAAGTCACAGCATTTTGAGTCAGTTGTCTACCACTAAATGTAGCTTGATGGAACCCAGTAATATGTCACCCACAACTCGCTGAGTGCTTGTCTAATCTTGCTGACAATTAAAACTTACTCAATAATATGACTACTTATCAAATTAACTTCACTAACAGAGGAAGTGAAATACAATAAAGCAGTTAGTTTGCTCTGACTGCTACAAACAATGCTGAACACTTCAGTTTTGATTCATGCCTATCTTGTAAACAGTTGTTTGCTTTTTTTATTTATTCAGATTGGGGAGTAGCCTCATTTCACATAGATGCTCAATTTGCTGTTATTTTTTTTCAGTTGTACATCCAGAGATCAAAACTCTGTCTCAAACTGTACTGTGCTGTTGCTCTGTGTGATAACATTTGAACAAAGTTTTCTGAGGCAAACATATACAGCCAGGACCCAAGAGTGAAAAGATGATGGAAAAAGGCAGCGGCAACCTCACACTGACCCCAGCACTGATAAATCTGATCTTGAAGATCAATACTAAGAAAAAGAACTATAAAGAATATAGACACATCTCCAAACATCATTCCAGATAATTCTTGGAAGGAAGACCATAACAGAAAGTCTCCAGAAAAAATGTTTGGGTCCTGCCTTGCTTCAGGAGGCAGGACACAAGGAGAGCAGAACCTCTGAAGGAAGGAGCAGCCTGGTATCCTATATTAGCACTGGAGGCTTGTTGTGTCACTTCACACAGAATCACACAGAATCATTAAGGTTGGAAAAGACCTAAGATCATCAAGTCCAACCACCGACCCAACACCACCATGCCCACTAAACCATGTCATGAAGTGCCACGTCCACACATTTTTTGAATGCTTTCAGTGGTGGTGACTCCACCACCTCCCTGGGCAGCCTATTCTAATGTTTGACCACTCTCTCAGTAAAGAATTTTTTCCTGGTATCTAGTCTAAACCTCCCCTGGTACAACTTGAGGCCATTTCCTCTCATTCTATCACTAGTTACTTGGGAAAAGAGACCAACACCCACCTGACCACCACCCCCTTTCAGGTAGTTGCAGAGAGCGATGAGGTCTCCTCTCAGCCTCCTCTTCCCCAGACTAAACAACCCCAGTTCCCTCAGCTGCTCCTCATAAGACTTGTGCTCCAGACCCCTCACCAGCTTCGTTGCCCTTCTTTGGACACGCTCCAGCACCTCAACATCCTTCTTGTAGTGAGGGGCCCAAAACTGAACACAGGATTCAAGGTGCAGCCTCACCAGTGGCACGGTCACTTCCCTACTCCTGCTGGTCACACTATTTCTGATACAGGCCAGGACGCTGTTGGCCTTCTTGGCCACCTGTGCACACTGATGGCTCATATTCAGCCGGCTGTCAACCAGCACCCCCAGGTCCTTCTCAACCAGGCAGCTCTCCAGCCACTCCTCCCCAAGCCTGTAGCGTTGCATGGTGGTGTTGTGGCGGAGTGCAGGACCCGAAGTACCTGACATTCCAAAAGAAGTAAAAAATACCATAACTATTTAATTATTAGCAACTGAAAAGAAGAACTTTAGTCCCCTAAGACTCTATGGTAATACTTGCAGTCATTTAAATATAAACTGTTTAGCAAATGTGATATCTGGAGTATGCTCTGTTAGAAGACACCTTGTAAGCTTTGGGTTAACTTTGTGTACTCCCTTTCTCCTACATGACGCTGCAAGACTCAGTAAAAGCAGAAGGTTTGCTCAGAATATGTGAGGAACCCAGTAGCAGAACAATTTTTGTACACAAAGAAGCCTTGGACTCCAAAGTCAGTTTTGATGACACATTTTGGAGAGCAGTCCTATAATCACAGTTTGACAGATACAGCCAGAACACACTCTCTGAAGAGGACATAAGCCCTCTGCTAATCAGTCACTTGCAGGAGCATTCAGCAGCACATGGGAAAAGAGGAGATAGAAGATACTCCATCTGTAATTGTTGTTCTTTGAGATAATGTGTTTAGAATGGATTCCAGAATCTGCTCCCCAGTTCATTAGGATGTAGACAGTAAGGGAAACCCAGAAGATTTTGTCTTTCCAGCCTTCTGTATCTTTACACAGAAGCAGAAACTGGCACAGGGCACTATTGTGTGCCTAGGTTGCTGTCCTGCGGTCTCCAAGCTTGCCCAGAGGATGGACAGAGGTCCTGTATGGTAGAAATCATATTGGCAGCAAGATTGTCAATGACTATGGCTTTTCTAATGTAAATGGTGATAAAACATACAGAGCACGTGGCAACATATTTTCACAAGGGAAATGGGATACTAGAAATCATCTGCAATAGCTAAGGCAAACACAGCCTCTATAAATTTACCATTAGGAGAAGACAATGATGCACCTGCAAACTTCATTCTGTATTTGACCAGTTATTACTGAAGGAACCGAACTATACAGAAAAACTGTGAATGGGTTTCAGATTTTATTTGCTTTGCCAGAAACATCCTGAATAGCAAAGACCTGATGCAGCAAATATCCTCTGAAGGGTGGTGGAAGAATAGACTTAGTGATGTTTGCATGATAGCTTGATATTAAAATAGAGAAGAACAATAGCCACACTTTGAACAAAAAATTCTTTTAGTATGCCAAGTGTGACTAAGCCCATATTTAGTGCTAAAACGTTTGTTTTCTTATAGGTGTCTATGAATAAATGAGGTACAACTTTCAGAAAACAATGACAATGTTAAACTCTTCTAAGGAAATTACTGACTCTATCATACATTGAATTATTTATATTTCCTTTTTTTAAAAATTAACTTCAAGTGGAAGGAGATTAAAACTGCAGTTACAATATTTCTGTGACCATAAAGGTGGTGTGTTAGCATGAAGCAAACTGCATGTTAAATCTGATCAAATCTGGGGGCAAGGCCACTCCAGGCAGAGCTAAAATGGAAAGCCACAAGGATATTTTGTGGACAACAGTAATCCCAGATCATGCCTGTCTGTTCAAAGTTACATGTGAACGCTTACAGGTACAAGGTGTATGAAAAAGTATCTTTTTGAAAACACATTCGTGTCTCTGATCTTTCAAGATGATAAACGCGCTGCTTTCAGTTTCAATAGGAGATTTTAGAGAAAAGAAGAAAAAGGAGGAGTATGAGCTCACAGGGAAGTATTTTAAGTGAATGGACATTCCAATATGATTTTTTTAAAAAAATGTTAATTTTTCATTTTATGGCTATTTTCTTTCCAGAAAGGTTTATGGCATTTCATACATATAAAGGCTGTGAAGGGTAGGCATTACTTGGGAAACATTTATAGATGGAACTGTTTTTAATAGGCAGCAAATTATTGCAGTATGTTAGGCAAAGGTTCTCAAATTTATATGCAAGTGCACAGACACAGAAGAACTTACAAAAACAAATTAAGGTACTGTAACACAATTTAACTTTTCTAGGTAGATTGGATGTGTAACCTCCCCTATATTTATGGTCAGAATAATGGATTTATTGCGGGTTTGTTGTAGAATCTCCGTCTTTCACAGTCTTCTCATTTTGCTAGACATCTCAAAACATTAGCATTGGTAGCAAAAAACAGATCAGTAAATCGGCTTTACAGAGCAAAGACAGAAGTACCAGAGGAAGATAAACTCAGCGATAAACTCTACTACTCCTCAGTTTTTCTAGATATTACAGAAATGGTTTTTTGTGCCATTGATGGACATTCTTGTTACTATGCAAGCTACTGAAAATGACTGTAATCATTGTGCCATTGTATAAAGGTAGGGAATATATTTTTCTTTGATGAATGGAAAGCAAAAGTTAGAGGTAAACTAGTTTTTTTCACAGGTTATTATTGACAAAGATGGAGAAACAACAGGTCTTAGCCCAAGAAAACTAATATTTTAGGTTTGGAAGATGAATGATAAGACAAGGAATCCCAAAGCTCTTCACACAGGAAGTGAGAATATTGCCTACTCTCAAAACATTCTTCTTCTATGGATTTCACTGAAAGCTCCTCTTAAATCATGATTAAAATGACCAGAATGCAATACTTCCAGGAAAACAGTGAGAACAATCCTAGACATGTTATCAAAATATTGTAAAAAGACAAAGAGCAAAAATGAGTTAGAGGCACTGTTCTATCCTAAGCAATGTGTTTATAGAGAAAAATATTCATTATGTCAAAATGAAATACAGTAATATTTTTTTAAATATAAATATATGCATAAATGTATTAGCAAACAGAGTCTTGTAAACATTAACTGAAGAAGTGTACCCGTTTTCTGTCACACTGGAAAGAGCCCTCTTCATTTCTATAATATAGAACACTACATACTTGTAATTTGAAATCATATCAAATTGTTTCAATAATAGAAACTGCACACGTATCAAAACCAGAAGTAGTATCATTAAAGTTACACATATTCTGAACAGAAATTTGCATTTCTGAGCATGAAAACCTGTGCAAAAGGACATAGAGGTTCCTATGGAAGTGTTAGCTGTGGGTTACTTTTCTCCCCATTTCTCTTGAGAGCGAGGCCACTAGCTAGAGGTGTGAAGCAGGCCCTGCCTCTTCCTGCTTATGTAGCACTTGGGGTTTTTTCTTTTGCGATGTTTTAACTTGACATTTCGATCCAAGTAAATCACACCGAGAACAGAGGTGAGGCTTTTTTCACATGCCCGTTATTTTGCACAAATGCTTGAGTGTTTTTAAATGACACTACATTCTATGAGAGCTTTACTTTTTTTCCAAATTGCTTTATTCCATTTCTGTAGCAAGAGGAAGTATTCAAGCCTGTGTGGATAAACGTAGGTCAAAGTCTCATATGATGTCATATATTCTCTGGGCAGCCGCAGCTGAGCACATTTCATAACCTGGTTTTAGGTTTGAGTATGAAGAATCGTAGACAGTCTCAAGGCTACATAATTCACCTAAGCCCCAAACAACTGCATTCACTAATTAAGATGTTGTGAATTGTTATGTCCTTTTAAGCCTGTTCTCACCATCCTGACCTCTGGCTTGTTAGGGTTCAGCTTAAGCCTGTCTTCCTTCCTCTCTCTATATGCATTCTAGCTAGATATTATGCAAATTAAGATACAGCCGGCCATCTGTGTCTGGATGTCAGGTCTACATCTCCTCATGTAAAAGCTTACCAGCACGCAGCAACTCAGAACATCGGTGTACGTTTCTGCTGGTTGTGTTTGTCTGCATTTGTCTCTTCCTCTTTTCTTTGGGGTGACGGGTCTTAAGTTTTCTGCTATAAATTTTTCTACAATTTCCATGCTATTTCAGGGCTTTTTTCCCCTCTGCCCCCATGCCAACAGCCATTAACTTTCATTGGGAAATCCATGAAGAAATTCTTGTAGGACATGTTAGGAATCTATCCAAGCTGAAGAACACAACTTCATGAAAAAGGATACAACAATTAATTTTTCTGTGCTTCAGAACAGTCAATAATTTGGAACTGAATCAACTGTCTAATTGATAAAAACAGCACGTATTCCAGTATTAAATTAGAAACATCTTACTTACAAATAACGTGAGCTAATATTATGCTTAAGACACTAGTTTGGGAAATCCTTTAGTCACTCCCATGAATTTTAATACATGGTTCTTGTTAATGCAGTTTCTGTAAATGATTTTGACAACGGGTACTGAAAAGAGTAGAATTACTAATTAATTTCAAAACATGTATGAGAAAATCCTGAAATTTTTTTAATTGTAGGAGTTCTAGCATGAGTACATTATTGATGAATAATGTATAAATAGTGAAAAAAAGTTATGGTAGGGAATGTGTATTTAATTTTGTCCTTAATGAAAAATTTACATGATTTTGAATGTTTTTCTCCCTTGGAACCTGAGTACTTGTATGGAATTTTAATCTTTGTTATGGTGAAAAAGAACCCATGCCTTCTATGTAATATTTAAATTAATTTTTAACTGAATATGATAAGAAAGCATGATGTAGCTTTACTTTTACTGACCCTGTTGCAACTGGAGTAACTCCATGAAGTGAACTGCATGATTCTAGCATGACTGATAGCAGAATCTGGCACTTGTGCTTCTGTGAACACTAATGTAATGAACTATTTCAATGCACACAAGAATTAAAAAAATACTATTAATAAAATAAAAATATCATTAATCAAAGTTATTAAGATTCATGATATGGGCTTGACTTACACATGTATCTAGAAAATAATACTATAAAATGTAAATAATTAACTAAAATGCTCAAATATTTCACAAGGTTAAAATACCATGGCAATACCATTCCTTAATATTCCTTATTTCTCCTGGTCCTTTCACCCTTTTAGTTACCTAGATATTAATCCTTTGTTCTGACTACAGATTGGGTTTTGGTTCCAAAGACCAGAACTAGTGTGGTGCTGCCGCTCCTAAGTTACACTGCTTTACCACCAGATTTAGTGTTATCGTTGTTCTTCCTCCAAGGGAAGTGCATCATAGACTGTGCAAGCCTTAGACAAGAACCCCTGTGGTATGGATGATTTAATGTCAGCATTCCAAGAGAGCTAAGAAAACATACTATCTTTGTTCAAAATGCTTATATTATAACTACATAAATGTTCCATAAGCCAACAGATACAAATTATACCAAATATACTGCATGTTTCAAAGTTTCCATTGCCAAGAATACATTTTGAACTGGCCAAGTGGGTTTCTTTTTATTTCTGAAAACACAAATAATTGGAAAAGTTGCATCCAGCTCTTTTGAAAGCATACAGCTACAAATCAAAAACTGTTCTACTTATGATTATTTGCTTAAACTAATGCACTACATATTGTCATCACTTTCTTCAAGCCCTACAGAAAATTCAGGCTCTATCAAGGATTAGTTATTGTTAGGAAGGAAATGAGTAGATACAGGTACTGGGTGTTTTATTCTTACCCATGTTTGTTTGGGTTTTTTTTAAATATGTACACTTTAAAAACAGACTAATATCAAAAGCAATGCGCAGCATACTGCTCACAGGACTGGCATGACCTCTGGAGAGCTCTAGAAATCAATTCATTTCAACCTCCAGCAGCTACTTAGCTAACAAATATTCAGTATTTCAGGTCAGGATTTCTAGTAAACTGCAATTGATGGAGTTCTTATAATCTGTCTATGAACTGTTTAAGTGCACAAAAAAAACAAAGCATCAAAAGGAGTACAGAAATCAGAAGGGATAGTGGAAAATAACAACAAACTGAGAAGAAAAGAATACAATCAGTCATGGGCAAAAAAGCATTAAAGTAATCACCTGGGGAGTAGTCCCAAAGTAAATCCATAATATGTATTGTTGTGGGTTAATCTCTGTTGTAAATTACTAGTGTAAGTTATAGAGTATAATGCCACTACTAAAAGCTAAAATAACAAATACAGCCCATTAAAAATACTACTGTAGCAGCCATTGAGACAAAGATACCAACAACGTATGTCAACATCTTTTTTTTAACTACTGACTTACTACATTCTGTAAGCGTCTATGTTTTAAATCCACCAGATGATTGTTTCATCTGTTTCTGTTATCTAGTAACTATTTTAAAAGGCCTTATAAATATTCAGAGCATTTAGAAAATGCTAGAGTAAATTGCTAGAGTAAATTATATTTTAAAAGTAAATAACACATAAATCTGACTATTTTGTTAATGTGGGTGTTTTAATGTAACTATAAGCAACTGATTTCATATGCACAGCATATATCCAATGTAATTTGCAGAAATGCTGAGCTTCTGTCATTCTTTGGTAAAATTTATCTTTTCTAAGGTGCAGGTGCTTGTGAACACAGCCTACGTAACTTGATAAGAGTACTCCAGTAGACATAAGCATAAGTGAGACACCAATAAGCCTCTTGGTTTTGTTCCTTTTTTAGCCAACTCCTAACCCTGCTGCTCTTGTTCACCCTGTGCTCCAATATTCCTTTGCAGAACTCCTGCCGCTGGCCCTTTCCCATATTACAGATATATAACAGGGTGGCGTTTCTTAACCCCTCTAGAAATGGAGACAACATTTGCAAGACTGGTAAATGACTAAATAACACAACAAAAAAAGGAGAGTAATACTATTAATATTTAGAAAAGTTGCAAATCTTGGCTGTGGCACACAAAATTCCAGTTTTCTCATAACCTGACCACTTAGAGATGAGAGATA
This sequence comes from Phaethon aethereus, assembly GCF_964289735.1. NCBI lineage: Eukaryota > Metazoa > Chordata > Aves > Phaethontiformes > Phaethontidae > Phaethon > Phaethon aethereus. Next base: position 21,739,773 of record NC_138580.1, read on the forward strand.
AAATCTGAAGCAATAGCAGCATCCTATTATTCATGGGAGGCCATTTGCTGCTTGTGCAGAGCTTATGTCTATTAACTCTACAATTTCACTTAAAATCAGTTCCTTAAAAGTTTGAGTCCATCTTTTATTATGATGCTGCAGCAGCAAGAACAGGTCAGAAAACACTCTGAATTCTGACATTACTGAAATGAGAATTGTCCTAATAAATAATATATCAAAACCTGATGACTGGATGAAAGAGAAAACTTGAAAACATGCTGTGCAGAGTTTAAAATACCATGAGCTTGTACTTGGAACACAATTATTATCATTTTTTTATGATCCTGTGATGGGAATTTGTAGAAAGTGCAGCCATTCACTGAAGTGTGGGTCCTCACTTGCCAAGTAGTCCAACATGGAGATACTTCACAGAATCTAAGGTTGGAAAAGACGTTAAGATCATCAAGTCCAACTGTTAACCCAACGCCGCCATGCACCTTTCCTACTTTATTAAGGAAGAGTAAATTCTAATAGGTGGCTTATTCTGTCTTCATATCAAATTAATTTCAAGGACTAGTCACAGTAGTGTGCTGTAATCATCTGATTCAAACTAGATTTAAGCTATTGCTATAGGGACAGAAAATGTCTGGGCAGATACAAGTAAGTATATCTCTGATGATCAAAATCATTATGATTTTGTTGAGGCTTCCTGATATACTACAGATGAGCTGCTTCTCCCCTTAGCTGAGCTAAACTCTGTTGAAGGAAACGTCAGATTTTGAAGAGGTAGCTGAGAATACAGTTCAATACTGCATTGTCTTGGCGAAGCCATGATCCATCATTGTAAAGACAGATTTACTCAGTTCCTTTACCATACTACTAAGTAAATAAGAGTACCATAATATTAAGACTGTGGTGAGGTTTCTTGCTATAGTAAAGTCTCCTAGAAAGTATAAGTCCAGTGGTGAAACACAACACTTCTGCCAGTTCAGTACTTGAAATAAGCATCAGAAGTATAAACAGCCCTTACACAATTCATAACTTGTTCTAAAATTACCCACTCTAATTTACTTAATCATGATAAAGAGAGATCATGTTAGTTACAGCGTGAAATTGAAAAACATCATAAAAGGAAAACTATCAAGTAATAACTTAAAAAAACTACTTATATTTGCATGTAATTCAGGAGCCTTCATTTTTTATAGAAATTATTAGTTAGGGGAAAAAAAATCTTGTTCTAATTTTTGCTTCCTGGAGGCAACAGGAGAAAACCAGCTTCTATCAGCTGACAGCCTGATGTGAGCAGCCATAAAGGCGACCTGGTTAGAAAGTCATGAGACAGGCTGACTGTCATCTCTTCTACAATGTAATTTTAAAAAACATTCCTGAAGTTTCTTTTTGGTACAGTTACTTGCATATCCTCAATGCTAGAGAAAAATAAATAAGAATTCTAAAGAAATTGTCCTTGTCTCAAGTAAAGATGTTTTCTGTCCTCTCAATACAGACTATGAGCCTGTGAGTGCCGGTCTAGCTTAACTGTGCGTTAAGCAACATCTTAATCATTTGGGTTCTCAACAGAACTGATAAAAGGTTTTTGTCAAAATGTTTTTTTCAGGAAGAAAAGGAGGAAAAAATAATCATCATTATCAAAATCTATCAGACAATAAATACTTGCAACATACTGTTTATAGAAACAAACTGATGCTTCTTGAAATTTCTGTTTAGGATTTAACAACTTCAGATAAAAATATGTCCTGGTTTGACATTTTAAAAAGGACAAACAAAATACTGCATATTTTTTGTTTTGAACAAGCTTTTTTGAATGTAATTTGTAAATTAAATAAGTCAAAGAGGGTCAAAAATCCTTTTGACTTTACTGATAGAAAATGCTTTGATTAAACCCAATGATTTTGATAGACATAAGGATTCATTCCATTAAAAATTTCACAGTGCTTTGTTTTCCATTTTGGACCTGAAAAACTGATGTAGGAGAATTTCTAATGAAACCGAAAATCTGGTTCCTCTTCATTTAAAATGTAGCTCAGTGTTAAATGTAGTTAAGTTGCAGTTCAAACTAGAATTAATTACTGGCTTTATCAGCTAAATATGATACGTTTGTATTGATACTTTAGACAAGAAGTATCTGAATACGTATTAAACCTCCTGTTCCTGCAATCTGGGGATGAATCAGTAGGAGGACTGAACAAAGAAATATAGTACAGTCAGTCTTCACATGACAGAACAAATGGAAATTCTTATCTCTACGAGAATACTATGCAACATAAATCACAAGAAAGAAAATAAATATGAAAGACCAAAGAAAAGAGAAGCAGCACACTGAGCTACAACTGAAGAAATGAAAGGGAACAGAGCACTACGTATCACACCAGTATAATGGCGGAAAGCAAATTATGCAAAGAATCTGCAGAAAGATTCAAAACATTGGGATATACCAACAGGTTTGACTTTACTACAGAAGCAAAACCTCAGAATTTGTTCATACCATTTAAGGAAGTTTCAAGCATTCGGTAACACATCGCGTGTAGCCATTGGAAGAACATAGAAGTTACTGTAGTTTGTAATTTTAAAAATCCCCCAAATCTATGGGAATTATGAGCTGATTGTCTGTGGAAACTTAAAAACATCAATGTTTTATATTCCTCCCTAGTGAATTTGAGGTTCTTTAGAAGGCAGTAATCTGATAGCAGTATGCTGTTTATACACTGAATGCACCATCATGCTCTACCAGCACGCCTAAAATCTTGAGCTGGAAGAATCAATTTTGATGCAAATGAGGGTAGTTCCGTTTCCCTGAATACTGAAGTCCTTGTTGAATCTGCTGAGACTGACAACATGATTGCCATCTGTCCAGCTAGGAATGTGGCAAAGATAAGCAATGCAGTCAAAAAAACCCCTATTAGCTGCCTAGCTGCTCTTCTCTTCTCAATGCACTCGGAGTCTAATTATCAGGAGTTGAGATGCTCTCCATTTCAGCCAGTACAGTCATCTTTCGAAGCGCACAATGTTGCCTGCATTTCATTTCGTTTATTAGAATGAGTATGAGGAAATTTTTTCAGATGAGGTTACCGAAACGTTCAGTATCAGACATGTTCTGCCGCGAGTGAAAGCAGTAAGAGGCTGAGCACATATGGTAATGCCACGGAGCCAACAGTGCCTGTGAAGCACCTGCCCCAAACGTGCAGCGAGGCACAATCCCTACTTAGGGATTTTGTGACCTTACAAAAATGTTAGAGATTCTCAGCTTTCTTCAGTGCATTGAACTTCAACACTGGCTCTTACAACACAGTGGGTATCTGGTAGCTTTCACCACGTGTTGGATGCAGGCAGTTGATGATGTCAGTCAGAAATACTGTAAGTCTGCTGTGTCACGTGAGTGAGAAGGGCTAGCATCGTTAGAAGTGTGCCTTTTAGCAGGGCAGTGGTTGGAGCAGTATCTGTTGCTGCAAAGTTGAACCAGCCTCTTTCAGTCTGGAAGCTGCTGAGGTTGACAGATCACAGATAAAACCGCTGACTCAGGCATATGGGATCCTGGTGCAGGTCTCGAGCTGTGCTACAAAAGCGTGGTATTCGTAACTTACTGCAGAAGGTGTGATACGGGAAGGAAAGGGGAGTCTTGTGCTCAGTCTGTGAGATTTCATACACAAGTCTCAAGAAAAGAGCAATAACCACTATTTTCTTGTAGTTGATTTTTTTGATTCTTTCTATTTTTAATTTTTGGGGGGTTTTTTTCCCCCCTTCAACCTTTAAAATTTTTTTTTCCCCATAAGACTTGTCCAATTCTCTGCTATTTAACTTGCCCACAGGTTTTGAAAACAATAGGGATGGTGAGACAAAACAGAAGGATGCAATTACCATCTAGTAAATCTCTTTGCTGTCCAATAAAAATAGAATACAACAAAGTTGGAACTCAGAACAATAAAAAGCCTCTTAACTAAAAAGTTAGTATTTGGAATTTAGTTGCTTTAGTGATTTTTTTTTCCTAATAGAAAAACACGCCAAGATGCAAGAAATCTTGTAAAAGATAATGCTCTGCCAAGGCCTGTTAAAATGGATTCAGTGCATTATAGAAAGGTATGGTTTGTTCCCAGAAACAGCTGATTTTCCTGGCTAGGTTTAAAAGATAATGGCTTTAACTTTCACCAGTGGGAAGATATTTTAGAAAAATTTTTGGCCTGTTTCAGTTTTGCAGTGGCTCAAGTTAGTATTCGTGCAGACCTGCAGCCCTTAAAGCAGTAGCATGCATTAAAAACTGGGTAAAGACCAACACATAAGTTAATGTAACAACGTAGAAGAGCAAACTGATAAGGAGAGCACATAAGAAGAGAACCCAGCATATACCACCGCTAATATGCCTGAAGGGTAAATTGCAGTACAGCAAGAGCAGGCAGCTACTGTTGATAGGCATCATTTCAGCTTGAGAAGACAGTGTTGAATTAATAAGGACGTCAAACAGAAGCATACTTGCCCATCGAAAGCATGAAGACAGACAACGCATATCTAGCAAAACTAAACAGTTGCCTCGCCAAAAATACATTCTGAACAAAAGACAATGATTATTCTCACTACTGCAGGTAAACAGACAAAAAGAAAAACTGTGAAAAAACAGACAAGATAGCTACAGCAAATACTTGCAACTGAAGAGTAAGGAAGTAAGTGCCTGGATAACAAGATTAAAATGACCTGTTCCTAGCCTTTAACTTTCTAATCTGATTCACTATAAAGCTACATTTCACAGTTCCAATTTGATTTTTAGTTGCAAGCATTTTGCCTATTTGAGAATACAGAGTAAAATAAAAAGACTACAAAGAACACCTTCAATTTCATCTGATATTGTATCAAGCTCCTAAGTTTTTTCCTACATTCATCAACGCTAGATGGGGAATAAAAATATTGTCTATGCATGCTCTGTGGAATTTAAGCTACCAAATGTGCTGGGGGGGGAAAAAAAGTTCATTCTCTTCCTTGCTATGTTATTTGTTTTGTAATCTTGCAAACTCCTCTAGTAGCATCCTTATCAGCATTAACTGCATACTGTACTGTCCGCTCCCAAGAAAGAATACTGAGGTAAGGCTTTCAACAGGTATTAAACTGTGCTTCCACAGGAATCGGGAAAGCCACGGCAAGATGACTTAAATACCTGAAATTACTACCACAGACTCAAATTCTTGGCCAGTTTCATGGCAGCCTCTCTCAGTAGAAAATGTTGGTTCTCAGTTTGCCTGCCTTTCATATAGGGACAGCAAATGTTATGGCCCTTTTTAAGCCCTGTACTTGACTTATATTACCAAAATCCTAGTGTACACACAAACCTATCATTCCTAATGTTCAGTTTGTCCAAGTCAGACACCCGAATTAGAATTCTGACTGTTTGGTGGAGCATCTATCATATGCTTTTCTCATTCTGTGTATTTGCCAAAAGTTTTTTCCATACTTTTTTACTTCTTGTAAGGCAAGATATATGGAATTTAAGTAATAATTGTGATATAAGAGCCAAGTTCAGGCTTGCACTGTGGTTATAATTGTGTAGCTGTGTGTCAGGGCCATGCCTGCGTGCCCACCCAGCACAGTCATGAAATTCCAGCATTGGTCCAGGAACTTCCCAGCTAGTCTCTGTAGAGATGAGCCCAGTGAAAGACAAGGGGATTTACTGAAGATCTGACTGTCTTCACAGCAAAGCACTTAATTGTTGCAGGAGGTCAACAGGTGGGAATTTCAGACTGTCCTGGAGACTCCCCAAAGCAGCCTCTGCTCTGCATAAGGCATTTGATAGGCACTGTATTAATGCTTAAGCTTGTTAATTAACACCCTGGATAGAGACTCTGTCAGTCCAAAGGAGTCCCCAAAACAATTTCTGCAGCATTTTCCTGCAGCTGCAGGAACGGTAACACAAGACAGTCTTTTGTATGCAAGTTATTAGGAGATGATATGTATATAGTTTAAGGAGACTGACAGAAACATATCATGCATAGGCTGGAATGGTCACCTAGGACCCACAACAAATTAGCTTTTGTCTGTTAATAAATATGTGGTGAGTGTCTGTGCAAACCTAGTGTATGTGCTGAGATAGACAGCTCTTAGCCAGTTTTACTGGTTTGGGGAGGCATTTTCATTTCTCAACCTGTACTCCTTTAGCGTGCAACTGTGTTCTGCTCAGCAGCTGCTTCTAATGGTAGGATTCACTGTCAAGTGACAAAGCTGAAGAAATTCTAAGCCTAGAACTTATAATATTTGTAAAGTATATTTTTGTACTGTTTATATCAGGAAAAAGAGATGTGGTTTTTATTTTATTTTAAGAGAAAATTCAGAGTAGATTTTGGGAGTCTTTGACAAAAAGCAAATTAAAAAAGAACATCTATCAAAGCAATTATTTGCCAAGTTTGGGAAAGGAGATGAAGCGAGTTGCTGGAAATATTTTTCTAGCAGTGTTAGTGCGCACGTTTCACAGTTGCACTTTCACATTTGATTTTCATTTCTTATTGTACATTAAATTTCTTATTCCTCTCATTGAACCATGATAAAAGGATAGCTTTTCTAACTAATCTTCCTTTACTTTTAAATATAAGTTTGTTGAGTTCTTAGCAAAATACAATCTTAATTCAAACATCATAGTTATCCTTCCAGGAAATATTTGACGGTACTGATAATTCTGTGCTGCAAATTACTGTATTTTTAAGTTAAGGTATGTGGACCTATTATCAGTTATCTGTGACAAAGTGATTCCCTGTGAGACAAATGGCATATTTGACAGAGCAAGGGAGTTTAAATTGCTGTGTCTTACTGGAGGTGTAAAATCACAAGGAGCGGTGCTTTCAAGTGGATTCTTTGGCACACGCATATAGTATTTCAAAAAGTATTATCCTTAGAATTCCTTATTCAAAAAGTATGCATAAAAATAAGCTATTTGACTGTTTGTAACAAAAATAATATAACCACATTATTTTCTTTGAATTATTGTTTACTCACCAAAAAGGATGAAATATTTTTGAAATGCTACAAAGCACTATATGGATACTCATTATTTATCTATGAATAGTCATTCCATCAGGAGTCATTTCAATTTAGAATCTTACTTGAAAGACTTTCTACTTCTTCTGTCTACATTTTGAAGTGATGTCCTTTCCTATCACTTGATTTTGTAAAAACAGTTGTAGCATTTGGTTTTAGTTCACACAAAAACTTCGTCACTCATTAAAATTGAGTCTTTTGTTTTCAATGTATCATAGAAAAAAATTGAATAGTTGAAATAAAATTATACCAGTTCAAATGTTAAGGTAGGAAAAAATAAATTTCATTTACAAGAGAGTACTTCAAGTCTCTCTGCCTTTGCTATCATCAATGTAGAATTGATTTAGTACTGTCCAGCAGTAACGGAAAGAAGAGATTAGGTACTCCTCCCCTTCCTATCTAGATGTGTATATATATAGTATAATTTTGATTAACTGAGTTTAGAGAGAGCTGGAACTTTTTAGCATCCCCAAGAATCAACACTGCAAACCAAAGCTTTTTTTAGTACTTCCTTATATCAGAATAATTGCATAAATCACTTAGGCATCAAATTTGAAAATAGTTCAGAAGTGTCTCATATTTTTAATGTAGAAGGTACCACACGAGTCAGCTACAGATATTACATAAACAAAAAACGGCCTTTGGCAGGATGACTTATAGACCAAATTAAAGATATTCTGGGACTTGAACATAAAATAGAATTTCAGAAACTGAAGATCTACAGTTTGTATTGTTTGTGCAGCTGTTAACAGCACTGAATCATAAGTTCATTAGAACTTCAGGATGAATTGTCTGATATATGGTAGACTGAAAAAACAATGAAAGATCGTAAATAAAATTACTTTCAACAACCGTGGTTACTGAAGGATCTTAAATAAAATAGATTCATAGAATAGTTTGGGTTCGAAGGGACTTTTTACAGTCATCTAGTCCAAGTCCCCTGCAATGAGCAGGGACGTCTTCAACTAGAGCAGGTTGCTGAGAGCCCCGTCCAACCTGACTTTGAATGTTTCCAGGGATGGGCCATCTACTACCTCTCTGGACAACCTGTGTATTTTACCACCCTCCTTGTGAAAAATTCCTTCCTTACATCTAGTCTACATCTGCCCTCTTTTAGTTTAAAACCATTACACCTTTTCCTATTGCTAGAGGCCCTGCTAAAAATCTGTCCCCATCTTTCTTATAAGCCCCCTTTAAGTACAGGAAGGCTGCAGTAAGGTCTCCCCAGAGCCTTCTCTTCTCCAGGCTGAACAACCCCAACTCTCTCAGCCTGTCCTCACAGGAGAGGTGTTCCACCCCCCAGATGGTTTTTGTGGCCTATCCTCTGCACCCTCTCCAACAGGTCCATGTCTTTCCTGTGCTGAGGGCTCCAGAGCTGAATGCAGGACTCCAGCTGGGGGCTCACCAGAGCAGAGGGGCAGAATCACCTGCCTCAACCTGCTGGCCACGCTGCTTTGGATGCAACCCAGGATACAGTTGGCCTTCTGGGCTGTGAGCACAAATTGCTGGCTCATGTCCAGCTTTCATCCATCAGTACCCCCAAGTCCTTCTCGGCAGGGCTGCTCTCTATCCCTTCATCCTCCAGTCTGTGCTGATATCAGGGGTTGCCCTGACCCAGGTGCAGGACCCTGCACTTGGCCTTGGTGAACCTCATGAGGTTCACAGGGGCCCACTTCTTGAGCTTATTCAGGTCCCTCTGGATGGCATCCCATCCCTCAGGCATGACAACCGCAGCACTCAGCTTGGTCTTGTCTGCAAACTTGCTGAGGATGCACTTGATCCTGCTACGTCATGGATGAAGATGTTAACCAGTACTGGTCCCAGTACGGACCCCTGGGGGACACCACTCATCACTGAACTCCATCTGCACGTTGAGCCATTGACCGCTACCCTCTGGATGCGACCATCCAAGCAATTCCTCCTCCACCCAACAGTCCACCCAACAAATCCATCTCTCTCCAATTTAGAGAGAAGGGTGTTGTGGGGGGATCACGTCAAAGGCCTTACAGAAGTCCAGACAGACAACAACCGTGGCTCTTCCCTTGTCCACTGATGTGGTCACTCCATCACAGAAGGCCACTAGGTTGGTCAGGCAGCACTTGCCCTTGGTGAAGCCATGCTGGCTGTCTCGAATCACCTCCCTGCCCCCTATGTGCCTTAGCATGGCTTCTAGGAGGGTATGTTCCATGATCTTCCCAGGCACAGAAGTGAGGCTGACAGGTTCCCAGGGTCCTCATTTCTTCCCTTTATTAAAAATGGGGCAATGTTTCCCTTTCTCCAGTCTCCAGGGATTTCATGTGACTTCCAGGACCTTTCAAATATCATGGAGAGTGGCTTGGCAACTACATCAGCCAATTCCCTCAGTACTCTGTTACCAGTTTGCCCGTCTTGCTCATCAAGGGGGGTACACTTTCTTTGGCCTTCCTTTTCTGGCTGACATACCTGTAGAAGCCCTTCTCATTACTCTTTGCATCCCTTGCCAAGTTCAGCTCCAGCAGCACCCTGGCCTTCCTGACCCCCTCCCTACACAACCAGGCAGCATCCCTATACTCTTCCCAGGATACCTGTCCCTACTTCCACTGACTGTGCATTTCCTTCTTGCCCTTTAGTTTGACCTGCAGGTCTCAACTCATCCATGCTGGTCTCTTGCCTTCCTTTCCTGATTTCTTACACCTGGGGATTGAAATAATATGACTTCACAGTTTGTGAATAATTTGTACCAGTGAGTTTCAGGTGGCAGGACCATAGCATTCTTATAGAAATATAGGGACAAAGCAGCAACTCTGGATATACTCTTTTTTCTTCTAGGCTTTGAAGAAGCAGTCTGGTTTTATTAGTTGCAATAGAGGTATTCAGGTTTTGGTTACCTTATTGCTGCAGACTGTGCTGATGTGGCCACAGTGCATCCCACAACTTAGTGCTTCTCCCTCTCTTTCCTCATAGACACCACAGATCTGTGCTTTGTCAAAGGAGGAAATAGCTGGCTATTAGAGTAAAGCAAGCTGTCACCACAACCATTCTCTATCTCCTTCTGCATAAAACTATTGTCATAGATGGAAATGTCCTTATGAGCCGTGATACACTACGGAGTCAGGGAACAAAGACACAGGCACAGGGCAGAGTGTAGAACAGGAATGATACACAGCATGTTCCCATTGAAATAAATGCTATGCTTTAAGTATTGCAAGCTAATGTTGTGTAACTTTTTCACTGGGTTTTTCCTGAGCTGCAGAAACCTTGTTCAGACTTATAGACAGAATAAAAAGAGACGTAGTCCAAGCAAGCAGGGCATAAGACATAGTTTAGGATCTCTGCAAGAATGTCTTTGATTTCTTTCTGATTCTCCAAAATCTACAACCTCCATGTGCCAGCACAGAAAGATGACACCACATGGTTAATTGATACAAGTGAAATGTCACAAAGGGATCTTTCCTTTGCGAAATCTTCCCTTGACAGAGAAACAAGAGCACTGGCTCCCTATTTTGATCTGTGTTTCTCCAAGTAATTATGCTTGTATCGTTTTAGGATTCTGAATTACCTGAAGGTGTCCTCTAAATCTTAATTTCCTTTTACTGGTATGATAGGATATATTTTGAAACAATATGATTAAAGATACGGGATTTCTTAAGACAAGCTGAAATAGCTTTGAAGATCATAAACAGAATTCCAGGAGGTAAAAGCTACATGGAAATTATTGAGTCAGATTAAGATGCAGAATTTGAGATGGCTTTAATTATTTCTGGTAGGAGGATGACAAATATAAGGGCAGAGATGAGTAAGAGTTCAGGGATCTATATTCTGCATGGCTTCTGGAAATTATTGCCATGGAATAAAACCAAATTTTTAAGCAGCAGCTACTTCAGAATTCAAATGCCATTTTTTTTCCACTCAAAGATGAATAACTTCAGGGAACTTTATCTTGAGCCTGATGTTTAGGTATACTAAGTACTCCCTCACTTCATCTTGGGAAAATCAGTTACATAATGTTCAGGAATCTGTAATCTAGCTCTAATGTTGGGGTTTTTTTTTTTTCATTTCACAGGATTTTGCTTGCATTTGTCATGTTAAAACATTTTATGTTATAAATATTTAAAGGATCATTTGGAGGTGACACAACTAAGGTAGATAATGACTGATGAGATTAGACTCTGACTAAATTTTTAGATACATGCTAAGAGAAACACCAGGAAGCCTCTTATTTCAGGTGAAGTGCTGGTAACCTCAGGCAGATACAGAGTCATAGACATCTATTTTAGGCATATTCCAATACAGTTCTTCATGCAAGGCGAGTCTTATCCTCATTAAAGAAATCTTTTTGTCATTGTTTCACCTGCATGCTGACATTATAATTAAAAAACTTTTTCATGAGAATTTCTTAATTCCCCACTATTAACAATAAACAATAGTTGCTTCCTTTTGCCAGGGGGGTTCTTAGATGGTAACAAGTACTACCGTACAGAAGAGATATGAGCTAACTCAAGCTGATGAAATCTAAGTTATTAAGAAATGAAAATTTCAAAACCATTCAGGAAGCATTATCATATAAAATACTTAGATCGACTTACTATCTTTAAAGTTTTAACAGACAATTTTTACTGAGTTTTTTTGTCCTCTAAACATTTAATGTTTTTGGTAAAATTCATTTCACATCATGGAAAAACAATTATGCCTTTGCAATTAATGGCTTGAAACATTTTAATTTCACTGAGGCTTAGGAGTCAGGAAAAAGTGCACAGAGGAGAAATATTTTGGGGAAAACAGTTGGAACTGACAAAGGCAGCAAGGGATAGAGAGCTGGAATTGAGAATATGAGACCCAATTATCAGTAGTTTTTAAAAGATGTCTTCTGCTTGGGCTTTGTAGCTAAAGATAGGGGCTGGCCTATTGCACAAGATGCGTTCTGCAGTTGACACATGACTCTTATCTACCTCGCTGCCCCTGCAAGACGGAAAGGATTTTGGTGCTGGTCTACAATTTGCTAAAGTCTCCATATAAACCTAAGTATTATCATTAAACAACCTAGACAGTTATGAAGTGCACACACATTAAAGGAGTCACAGAGAGAGAAATATTCAGAGTCTGTTTATGAAAGATTCTTGCAGAATTTTAAAACTAGAATTTGGAGAGATTTTTTTCAATACAGATTTGGAACACAGTCACAATTTGGGCTCTTACAGCTTCTTAGACAACAAAGTTGTCTTATCATAGAAACTACAAGGTTGTGGAAATGTTGTTTCACAACCAAACCTATTAATATTTTACTCCAAATTACATCACATGTTGGAAAGTAGAAATCACCTTTATTGCATCATGTGACAATAGTTAGAAAAGACCTACATGCCCTCTGCCAACAAATAAGAAACAGCCTTATGTCTGAATAGGAACATCATTAAAACTAGGAAAGCAACCCAATTTCTGCTTTACTGTCCAAAATCCCACTTGGTTTCCTCTGGCAGCAACACATCATGCACTACTACCCAAGAGATGCCTCTCCAGATACCAACAGGGAGCAATTCACAGTGTTAATGAAGAATACTTTAGGCCACAGAAGAAACATCATTTAAAGCTCGCGCTGCAAAAGTAAAGGGAAAGAAACTGGAGAAGGTCTAGAAGATATGTAAGTTGGTGCTGCATTTCTGTTTCTCCATAGGCACTGTTATATCTTCCAGTTTGCAAGGGAAGTCTAAATAGGAAAAACATGTTGGAAAAGAAGTTGCTAGAGACAGTGGATTTGCTGCACTGGACAAGCTGCAGCCTTTCTTCTTGTAATTGCAGTCACAGTTCACTGTTCTGGTTTCCCTTTTTACTGAGATTGGTTTTGGTCATTACACAATGCTCCATCGTAAAACCTCTAGTTGGTTGGTGGTGCACTGGTGCCAAGGTTTGATAACTTATTTTAAAACTCTGGCTTATTTGGCTGTGTACTAGTAGCAGGATTTGATAACTCATTTCAAAGTGGCATGAAAGAGTACCATCTGGCCATTAGCATTTCCAAGGCAAGTATTGTGCATTAAGCCCAGGAAAGGCTGCAGGTCACCAATGTGCTCTACTTTTGACAAATCTTCATGGGCTGTTTTTCTGAAATTGGGTTTGTACTTTTATTTCCTCCTGTGGAAGCCTACTTATTTTTCATTGATTTCCATTAAAGTAAGAAGAGCACTGATCCAGAAACAGTTCATGAATTGCATTATCCAGTTTAATTAGAGTGAACAGAAAGTTTCTCCACAGACAGAAGAGTCAGCGTTCAGCCTAAAATGCAACTTCAGACAGTAATGGCTGAGCTAGCAATGAACCAAAGTCACAGCCAGTTCCAATTACTCCTTCCACTCATTACGTAGTACATTAAGAATGATGCTACAGCATGTTCTCTGTTTTAATATTTAGTAATATATAGTAAATATGTCTGTTTAAATTTCTCTCTCAATTCTAAACAATCTCAGAATCATCCAATAACAACTTCTTCTGAATTTTTGATGTTTAACTCAAATTCTTGTTTTGATTTTTCTATTTGTCTTAAAAATATTTTGATATCACGTCAATTAAACATTTGTAGCAACAAAGAGCTGATAAGCTGTACACACTGTTGTTACCTTGCTGCTGCAATAATTTTATGGACAGGATGTGAAATCTTAAAAGTTCACTGATAAACCTGCACTTGGGAGAACATAAAGATATGCACCAGCTGAGAACTGTTTCCAGGGGAAAGGAGCATGTAGAAGCTTTCCCAGACCAAGTAAGCTTAAATTCTGTGATTGTAGCATGATGATACCCAAATACTTGCAAGAGATGAAATGGTATCAGGTGGAGGCAGATGCCATACAAGCAGTTCTCAGATGCTGTCAATAAATACCTTGTGTCTCATTCTCAGGACGGACACATGTTCAGGGAGGACAAGGTTTGCTAGAATCAGGCCATTCTGGGAAATGTCATAGCTCAGTTTCACCATAGTGATATTACATTGTCATAAAATTCAAAATAAAAATATTAAGAGATGGAAAATACCTTACAGAACTCATCCTTTGGCTTGAAATGGTGGGAAAACTACTGTATGTTTAGACAGTATGAGGGTATGTGGCCAAGCTAACAGTTAGGTCTCCAGAGCTATCCCAAATGTGTTACTAACTTTTTTTACTTCTTTGGCTTAAAGGACAACTTAGCCTCAACGGATCACACCTAGAGTACTAGGTCACATACTACACTAACTGATGAATTACAACTAGCATTTACTAACCTTCGGCTTTTTACACATAATGCCTACGGAACCCGTAAGTCATACTATGGATTCACTGCTAAGGTCTGTATCTTACCTTTGATAAAATGGAATTTTTGCTTCACAGAAAGGAATGAAATATCAAAAAGTCAACATGTACTTTCCACTGGATCTGATCAAGAAATGCCTGGCAGCGGCACACAGAAACTAGATGCTTCTCCACAGAAGAGAAAGAATTTCTGACAGTTCCTCAACACAGAGGACTAAAACAAACATAGTTGCAACTTTGGTACACTATCTTAGCTAGCTACGAATACCTCATTTTTGTCAATACATATTTATACTGTGGCCACTTCGAGCTTTAGAGTATGCTTGTTTGAGTTGTCTCTTCCACCTGAAAATTGAGCTGGAAACCTTTCTAGTCATTAATCACATATGACAAGCACATCAAAAGTACCGAGAGCGCTACATCACACACTGCAAGTAAAGATAAAAGAAATATGCAGGATTCTGTGGGTTAGTACTGACCTGAAATGTAGTTTCAACAGACATTGCTACAGCATTTTAGAGCTGAAAACTACTTTACCAGTGAATGTAGTTTTTCTCCCTACAGGATAATGTCACGGTAGCATTGAGGCACAACAGAAACATTACCATGCAGATACTCAAATTTTGAGTTGTTTTGTTATAAAAGGTTTACTGTTGAGGCCGTGTCTACAAGGTGCTTAAAAGTAGGCTTGCAGCTTGCGTAAACATATCCATGCAACTCATCAGTTCACTATGGCATAGGCAGTAGTTTAGGCAAGGCCACAGAGTTCAGTGTGAGCTGACCACCTGCATTGTGGGCTCCCACACAGATTGTGCATCCCACAAGTTCTTTTCTGCAACAGATGCACAGTCAGTGTTTGAGTTGTCAAACATAAAGGTACTCCAGCTACAATCACAGTACACAGGACAGGAGAGATCATGGGCAGGATAAAAATGGAGTAGCTAGTGAGTAGATTGCTTTACATTATTTTCATTCTTAAATAGTAAGCATGTAATTTTAAGACAACATTGGCACAGCTTAAAAGCCTAGACTCAAATCCAGTACAGTGGGCTTTTTTTTTTTCACCAATCTGACCAGTGTAGTTAGTGACAACAGACAAATAACATCGCTCTGCGTGAAGAGAATCCATGGCTGGAAGGGAGGCAGCACAAACCAACTCATCCACAGCAAGCTACATTTCTCCCATTGAAACGCAATGTTGGTGCCTCTGTCCTATTCCAGGACAATATACTGCAGGCAAAACTAGTTGACGCATCTGCTGATGTGCTACCTCCAGCATATGTGGTCCAGGACCAGGAGAGGAGCTGCCCAGCAAATACATTACATGCTACCACCATGCCCAAGGAGCGCGAAACTCGAGCGGGAGGTGGAAGAGTGAGCCGGTACTAAATGAATGAGACCTAGCAGGCATGTGAAATCAAATCAAATTAAAATGAAGAAGAATGGATGGATTAAAAACAAAGTTGATAGAGAGATAGTTTTTCTTAGTGTATAGTCTGTGTAGAAATAAAAAAATCATAGGAGCATAAGGTATTTATTATTTCATTTTAGAAGACCATTCTTGTCTCTTCAAGAATTTACAGCAACTCCTCACAGTTTCTTTGTAAAAACCCCACCTTTTTACCTTTTCAAATGCAAGTTGCTTACATGCATAATATACAGTATGTGCTTAGTATTCATGTAGGGTTTTTGCTGGTGAGAATTTTTTCTTTTACTTTGATAACGCTTTCTTAATTTGGAAATAAAAATAGCTTTAAATCTTTTCAAACAGCAAAAACAGTTCACTTACATGATTGTTCTCCCTGTGATTCATATAATATACGTGGAGAATCTGCTGTGGGGGAAAACTATTCTCTCTTTTCCTTTGTGCACTGTAATGTATCTGTTTGCAATGCAGCAATAATTTAAAACTCCTAAATGTTGCTAATGAAATCCCCTGTTATTACAGTTCTGGGAAAGAGATATTGAAATACATATTTTCTGAAATGTATGGCCTTGGGAAATGTTAAAAAGGTGGCACTGAATTCTTTGAGTTAGGAGAAGCAGTATTGAAGAATATTACGCATGAATTCTGCATGTGGAAATGACATGTTGTTGCACAATGCCTTTTGCTCTCTGCCACATAACAGTTTTCAAGGATTTGTGTGTTTTCAGTAAGCATTTAAGTTTGTGAGTAACTAAGTCTCTAGAGAGAGATTTTTGTTTGAATGTGTACAGGAAGATGGAAAAAAGAGAGCAACTGCTCCCGTGGATTACTCTTGACAATGTCATTAGGTAATTGTCTGAAGTCCAGGTAAAATTACTTTTTTTACCCCGATGGTCCCATGTGTTACAAGAATTAGGTATTCTTGTAGAATTCAGCACATAGTTGAATGGAAATCAGATCTACTGTTGGATCTAGCATTGTACATGGGCCTAAACCTAGTATTTTTCTCAGCTCTGCTATTTTCTGTACTCCATCATCAGTGGTTCCTCATCTGAGGCACTAAAGGCTGTCTCTGCCCCTACATTGTGCATAGATAAGTACCTCCTCTCAAAGGAAGTGACATGGACTGATATTGTGATGGCATTCCTTGGGGAAAAAAAAACTTTGCAATTCACTAGCTATATATAAGTAATTTTATAAATTGCTTATATTAATTTTGCTCCAAAATGTTTTCTCAGGGATGTCTGAATGTATTTCCACTTAATAATATTTCTACTTAATAATAATTTGATTTAGTTTTCTACCAGAAAATCTTGGTACAATGAGACATACTAAAAAGCACAGCTGTATGTTCCTTTTTTACATATAACCTTTTTGTGTTAAAGAATACACTTTTGAATTCTTCGTTAGTTTAGCATCTTAAAAAATTTAAAAAGAAAATAAGCAGTTATGACATTATAGTTCGAGTATGCACAGTGTTGTAAGAATCTTTTCTTAGAAAAATACTACAAGTTTTATAAGAGAATCTGAGGATACAGAAAGAAAACTCGATAGTGAAACAATGGAAGTCCATTTGCCAGATTCCTCTGTGAATTGCAAATATACTGCACATATAGCAGAATTGGCCATTGCAAATTCCCATGTCTTTGAAAAATCATTGTAACAGCAGTTATTAAAAACATCTCTGAAATACTGTCTTGAAAAGATGAAGACCAAAGTTTATGCCCCTGAAATATATAGAATGAAGAGTAGATAGATTAGGTATCTCTAATTGTGCTGTCGCTGCAGGGTTGCAGCTGGTAGGCCTGGAAATGAACCTGAAAAACTCTTTTCTTTTTTCACCCAAAATATCCACCATTTGAAAGCCAGTATAGAATAATTGATGATCCAATAGTTCTCCCACTTCTAGTATAATTGTTTTACAAGCTGAAACACACCGTGTAATCGTCACACATCCTCAGGATTGTCTCACAAAACTACCATAATAACAGACTGTTTCATTCTGAACAGAATATTCAATAATATCTTCTCTTTACCAGACTTCCAAATCAGTTGTCTAAACATCAGCTGATAAAAAAGATTCTGAGTGGGAAAATGCCTGACAGAATTTTAAAGTCTGTTCATTGCCAGTGAGAAACCCATAGTGTCTCATTCACCAGTAATGGACACTGGACCTAGATAAGAAAGAATTAACTCATCTGAAACTAGTCAAGGATAGAGATCGAATTTGTTCTTACATTAATTCTACTATACACATTCCATATGGCAAGTATAATGGAAAATAAAGGAAAAATAAGATTAGTTTGTGTAAGGTCTCCTAAATATAGAAAAGAGATAAATGCTGTTTTACCGAATTGTTAAAGACACTGATAGAAGATGATGATTAACCAATGCAGTGTCCCGAGAGCAATATAAAGTAGCTTAATCATCCGAAGCCCATGCAAGCCATGGTAGCCTCTAGTTAGCCTTAGAGTCTTTATACCTTATCCCTAAGGTATAAACATAATTTGAATTTCAAAAAAGAGCTTAACAGAACATAGTTCTTTCTTTTCTGTTAAATAAGTATTTGGACCATAAAGAAATCAACTTCGCCTTTCTAAATTTCTGTGTAATCATCCAGTCTGAGCTAGTAGCCTAAAATTGGGTACATGTGAATGTTCCCCACTAGCTCCAGAGAAGGCAATGGTAAAGCTCCCACCAAGTGCTGTGTCCTTGGTCACAAGACACTGAGTACTTCAAAATTCTCATGCAAACAGATAATCTCTACTAAATGAGAAAGCTTTTATGCTATGCTCTATTACATGTATATGCTCGCCATTCCATGAGGATATAACTCCATATCATATCAGTGACATCAATGTAGCTAATTTATACCATCTAGGAATCTGACACGAAAAATAGCTACCAAATTGTTTCACAATGTAGTATTCATAGAGATGAAAAGCAAACCTAAGAGGAAAAAAACCACACCATAACTCAAACCATTACATGTGTATAGAAAAGCAGCATTTGTTTTCATTATTTTTCTTTTATTTCTGGATTTTAAAAATTACAAACCTCAGTTTTTCCTCTCATAATTGTTAATAAAATGTATTGCTGTAAGACTGAGGAGCTGAAGTTTAGTGAGGAATAATAGACTACATTAAATCTAATTGATCTTAGGCAGCCATCAGGGAAATTCATAACAATGAGAAATGACCTTAAAAATATTGAGTTCTTGCATTATATTTGTAGGATGGGTGAATGTTCTCTCTCAACTTCCCCTCCCCAGCACTCTTTACTTTTAAAAAAAAAAAATCTAACTTCTGCATTGCTGAGAAGATTACATTCCTCATGTGGAAATGAAAAAGAGCCAGTTGATTAAAAAAACAGATTTAGTTGTTTGTAAGTCTAGCATGGATGATTTGCTTAATTTTCATGGCTTCAAAAATTACTGGTTTTGTAAGTTTTATAGTAGTAAAGGTACTGAACTCATGAGTGAGTAAGCTTCTTGAGCCAAAATACTTGTCTTGCAACTTCTGTTCCTCAAAATCAAACTCAAAAAAAGAGAAAAAAATCTAGTCTCAACTGAACAAAAAGTTCCACTACTATGCTGCTATTGAAACAAAATTGCTAAAAAAAAAAATATTCCACATTTTTATGCTTGTCTATTAGACTTCAATTCCTCCATCAAATCAATTAAGCTTGGGTAGAAACCCGGAGGGCTTTTGATCTTCTAAGTACTAACTAGAGTGTCTTCTTAGTGAAAGTCATACGTGAAGAAGTTACTTAGCTGTTGAAGCTTCTGAATATGTAGGATAAAGGACCGGGCAGCTTAACAGTATAGAAGAGATGCTAAAAAGATAATTTGATACTAAAGGCAGTGTTAGCAATTTTCAGGGTGGTTTTTTTTTTTGGGGGGGGGGGTGGGGAGAGGTAGGGCAGAAGAATTCTGATAGGGAAGCACTTGAGCATCACAAAGATTAGAACATCACCTATACAAATGACTGTTACTTGCTTTAGAGGTTGTTGGGGTTTTTTGGTTTTGTTTTTTTTTCTTAGTGTTTTTAACTAGACTCAGTTCAGCCAGACAGCTCCTCAGCACGTGTTTTGGATTCTGCTTTTCTGGAGAGCCTTACCATAACTTTCTCACAGGCATTTATTTCATTTTTTCTTTTTTCCACTTTTTAAAGCTGAACTGCTTTAAAAGTTACAGGTTACACTGTCTTAAATATGCCTTGGTTTTATACTTGTGGGTTTGGGGGTGGCAGGGTCAGGGGAAAATACAAACGACTAGGAAAGTTTACAAGTTTTTCTTGGAAGATTTGTGAAAATCTTTGTGTTTCATCCTAATACTATTTTTCTGATTGACTAAACTGACATCTTGGCAAAAATTAAAAAAAACATTTCCCCATTGAGCTTTAGTTCTAGCTTAAAAGCACACTCCTCTTATAAGGCACTCTGGATCAAAGCTGGTCAATCAGCCACATATCTATGGTCTATGAAACCTTGGAATTCACAATATTCTCTATATTAGACTAATATTTGCCCCATTTTCTAGAACAATGCCAGAGCCAGACTGATGATGTTACCTTGTTGATTGACCCTGCTTCTTTTGTTGTAGTTGTGCTATTCCTTACATTATCTTTAGAAATCAAAAGCAGACATATTTATAAAGCTTATTTAAGACATACGCCTCCATAGCTGATTCTTTTCATACCTGTAATTTAGAAAAGATTACTTCTTTTCCCTTTGTAAAAAAAGGAAATGTAATTGCCATATATTCTCAAGAGCCCAAATTGAGTTCTTCCATGGGATTTTATGCTTCCTTCAAATTGCACTTTTTTTAAAGAAGGAAAGGAAGGTGGAAGATCAAACAAGCTAGTTTGGATTTTATTAATAAGCCCCCAAGCCCCACATTCTTAGCACACAGATGAAAATGAATTGTTTATACAATACTTCTAAAAGCAATACAAGAAACTTGCATTTCTTTCTAGAAATAGAGTGATTGGGGAACTGATATAAATTTTCTAAGAATGATACATTAAGTTAGATTCATTTATGTAATGTCATTGAAAAGCTTCACATTAGAAGACACAAATCTTTGACTAAAATCAAGGTAAAAATATGACAGTTAAGCAGAAAATAGGCATGATTTGTTTTCTATTTCCTGTTTAGATACTTACATACATTGCAAGTCTCTCATTCTTCCTTCTAGTAGCTGGGAATCACAGAGTCGGGAATGTATTTCTTACCATTGGACAAATTAAGGAAGTCCCATGGTCTCCATTTTATAGAATAGGGAGAAGCCCAGAAGCCATGCAAGGAACCTGAGCTTCCCCGAGTCCTAGTCGCTGGCCTAACTCTGTTATAATCCAGACCTGATGGCTGACCATGTCTTTTTGAGATAACTCTTTTTTAAAATATATGTAACCTACTTATTCAGTGCTATTTGGTGACATGAAACCACTGTGTTTCTGCTTATTACTTTCACTGATACCAGTTATCTTCCAAATAAGGTAGAACTTTTAAAATTAATTTTAATGTGATCTGAATGTGTGTGTTCTTAAAAACAGTTCTGCTAAAAAATAATTATTGATCAGATTACTTCCGTGTGTCAATTGTGATCACAAGAGTTTCCTGAGAGAAGAATATCTTAAATAAATTGAGTGGGTATGACTTCAGTTTGAAATCTACTTCTTCACAGCCTTTTTGCTTTTCAGAACAGAACCGGGTTTTGTGGACTCTGAAGTGTGCCTGAAGGCTTCGTTTGAACTCTTAGCTCTTCTGCCCATTGCACTGATTTGCTCTTTCCTATCCTGCACCATCATAAAATAACTCACATTTCCCACTCACCACAATAAAGATCAGGCGCATTATAGTGCGACAAGTTTTACTGCCAGCTAGGCCAGCGCCTCTGTCAGGAGCAGGGCTGGAGGCAAGAGAGCAGCAGAAGTAAAAGAGTGTAAGATTATTCATATGCTGCGGTTCTCACTCAAACCACATATGCCAAAGAGAAAGTGTCTGATTCAGTTTTCTGAGCCTTTCTACCTTGTTAATTTGGTCAGCAAACAACTTAATGATCCTGATAAACTTGCTTTCAAACTCCTGTCGGGTCTGCGCTGCTCACAGGAGGAGCAGGCAGAGAGAAGAAACAAAGCACTGCTCTTTCCTTCCTTCACACTCTCCAAACTCTCTCTTTGCACCTTCAGTTCCCCTCCTGTAGCTTTCCCGATGGTATTCCTCTGTTGATCTCTTTCTGTGTAGAACACTTCAAAACATGATTTCTCACATGTAAGCAGGGAGGGGGGATTCTTTGCATAAGGAGAATAAAATCGGAGAGAGAGATATCTTGAAAGTAAGTTTAGGACATAACGTGGAAGTTTGGAGGATATATCACGTAGGATATACAAGGACCAGAGCTACCAAGCAAGAGGGAGCCTGAGGTTCATATTACCATTACAAAGTTCATCCAACTCAAAAATATATACCATAGATGGCAGCAAACTGCTGATGCAGGCACAGATAACTTCTTACAAGCTCCTTGTTCTCATTTTACATACTTGTTTATACACAGCCCATTTGGCCTTCATCAGCAGAGGCATCTGAGATTTGTAATGTGAAGGTTCACGGATGCATGAATATTTGAGCTTTTATTATTTTATCCAAACAGGTTTGTTCTACTTTAATCACAACATAACCAGCTTTCAAAATATGATATGTCTTCAGAAAGGACAGTGAAGGGGTAAAATAGATTCTAAAAAAATCTTATTAATTGTATGCAAAATGAGAAACAATTCATATAGAGCAGCACATGAGGGTAGCCATAAAGGGGAAAAAAAATCATATAATTATATAAGGCACAGAGATTTAACTATTTGGAATTCCCACGAACAAGCAACTAAATTAGTAATAGTTACCGGTATTTCTCAAATACTTGGTAATAATTAATATAAGATGATAGAAGACATTTCAAAATAAAAAGGAATCAAGAAAGGACTTTTTAAAAAAGTACGTCAGAAGTATAAGTCAGTATAATAAGCTACAAATCAAGAAATAGGACCCTCTTAATTTAACAGTCATTTTTCATCTACTTAAAAAAAGGCAGAAATATCAAATGATACATTTCAGATATTTTGCAGCTAACAACCGATCTGCCGATTATATGAACAATACTCACGGAAAAAGAAAATATAGTCTGTTGCACTACACAGTAATTAGCAGATTAATTAAATACAAGAAGAACTGTATTAAAAATCATGCCTAACAAGAAATTTCCCATCTCAAGCGGCCAACTAGTATGATCAGTTTTCACATCAAACTACAGTATTTCTGGAGCACAGATTAGCATCAGCATGGACTCAATAATGTGATGGTGAAAAGAGGCACAGAATCAGTCCTCCTTTTTATACAAAGGATTATGAAAAGAATAAAAACCCATGGAAATTGAAAGCATGTTTAATTGTTCAATTGAGTTAAAAGAGGTTAAAAGGACTAAAAATAAGTATTTTTTTTCAATCAACTAAGCATCAGATGTTATTTATTCTTTCATCTGGAAACTGGAGACCAGCTGGTTGGACGTCAGCTATTGGAAAAATCATTGTGTGAAAGTTAAAATGCCCACTGGAAAAGCATAGTTCAATTAAGCATAGTCTGCACAGATCAGTCAGAGGTCATACTTTACCGACATGCAGGAGTACTGTGAAGATGTTATTGCCATGACTGACGAAAAGGAATTCAGTAGATTTATGATATCCTGATTTGACAAAGCCCTGCCCTCAGAAATTAATGTCTATAGGACAGTGTTAGGACGTAGAGGGTAAATGAGACTGCTAGCTAAAAATAAGTAGTGGAAAAAATGCATTTGAAACTTGTTTTTTTCAAGTTGTTTTAGGCCTAAACTGAACTCCTAGTACATTCATATTATTTGGTCTGGAACAAGAATACTGATTCTTTCCTTTTAAATTGCAACTGAATTTCAAGGTGATCATATCATCTAGATGAATCAGTAGATGACAATCAAAGTTTAGCCTATACAAAAGGAAACCCATATAAAGGGTATAGCATGCATACATCTTGCATAGTAGTGCCATTCAGAAATGAGAAGGTGTAACAAATCCCTGAGAAATACCCTTCTCTCTATTGCTAAGGACAAGGCAGAAGTATCTCATACTATCCAAACTATGAAACAATGCAAATGTGGGCTTGGTTCTGTTATTTAAGATGCTTAATAGGAACCAGCTGGGCATGACATGAAAATAATATTGCTTTGTCCCATGCCAAAACCTTTAGATCTTTACCAAGTCTTTGTTTGAACAACCTCAGTGGTAACTGGTGTATACCTACATTCAGCAGCTTTTTGGAATGCCTGCCTGGAAGATACAGCAGTGTAAAACTATTTTTCATTAATTCTATCAGTGCCTCCTATGGCACAAAATTTCCCTTACAAATATTAAGCTACCCGATACAAATTAAAAGAGCAGATCTAGTACAGAATATTAAGAGTTTTTGATGTCACAGGGAAGGTATTATCTTCTATGAAATGCAGCAAATTTTCAGAGTAATTGCTGAAGAGCTCTGTCAGATCCATATTAAAAGTTCTTTTAAGATTTCCCTGTAACTGAAACTTGTGTTACCACTGAAGTATTTAAGTTACATAAAAAAGAATATTGATTTTTTTCCTAGATGAGATTTGAGGCAGTATAAAGTAATCAGAATTATGAAAAAGACTGCCAAAGATGAAGTCAAACTGGGACAGAGAATCATAAATTATGAGTGCAAGAGATAAGCTTGAAACTAGGATAAGGGCTAACTAAAGGTTGCATAAAACACAGACAGCCACAGTGATGGGACAGTACCACAAGATTCTTAAAGGAAATTAAAACTTTCATTTGTTTTTTCTGAACTTTTATTTTCCCTTGATGTAGCTTGAAGGGAAATTTTTTGCCTACCTTTTTGAAAAGCATTTTCTAGAAGGGAGACAGTCTGCCTCTTCTGGTTCATTTCTTAAAAGATGCTATGGTCCTTGGAGCTTTCAGCCCCACTGTAGCTACTGTACATGCAGAGGGATCCTTCCCCAGTAAACTCCAGACCCTAACATGCTTTACTCCACCTCACAGCATGTAATGCGTAAACACTAGTCAGTACCCTGAACCCTATCCATCTCTGAAAACTGAAATTTCCAGATGGCAAAGAGACTGATCTGACTTGGTTAGTGAGAGTGTTGTAGAAGCTAAAGGAACTAGAGCAGAGTGACACCCCTAGCCGATTCTTTCTGAGCAATGGGAAAGGTGTAGTTCAGGTATGGGCAAGCACGCCAGCCCATTATCATTTTAACCAAGCCATTTTTATGCAAAGGTTTTAAAACAGAACCAAGTTACCATGGAAACTGATTGAAGCAGAGACTTACTGTAAATTCTTTTCTAGACAAGGATAACAGGACTGGCAGGTGGGCTGTAAAAGGAAAATGACTGCAATATAGAGTCAGGCATGATGGTCTGTTTTCTCTTCCTAAAAGTGTCTTTTATAGCTCTGCTTTATCTCTACCATTTTCTACAGTGATATATTGAACATATTTTAAAAGAAGCTCCCACCCAAATGAACCTTTTATTTTGTCATAATCCTATTTGCAAGGAAATGTACGTGCTCCGGAGAAAAGAGCTGAAGGGCAGGGCACTCCACTTATTTTCCCAAATTATTATGTCTTGCCAGAATCATCAGGGGGGAAGAGCCATGACTCAGGAAACGCATTTGCATAAAGTGCCCTTTGCTGCCGATGTTTATATTTTGCTCCTGAAATATGCTCTAGGTACATTCACACCATAGCACAGCTCTCCCTGTACAATATGAAAGAAGGTAACAAGGGAATAAAGTGGTTTTAGTGAAGAAATACCTCTTTTCCCTTTCTCAAAAATTTTGTAAATATACCTATTTGCTGCAATCCTATTCAAAGGCAAAATGATTTGGCTCTGTAAATATCTTTCTTAGTCTGATGGATGATGTGAAGAATAACAGAGATTAGAGTACACAGGCCCCAAAATATGGTGCCAGAGTTTTTTAAGAAGGAAGAATGGCAGAGAATGAACAACAACAGAGCCTGTACCTTTTCCATTTGGAATAGTTAGCTGTCAGCACTGGAAAACATTTCAGCATATGAATACACAATATCTTTTTTAATCTGTGCCAGATGTTTTTACCTGCTGTGCTTAATTTCAGAATCTTGTGTTATCATTAGAGAAAAATAGTTCTCTTTTCCAATATAACTTTCTACCAAAAGGAACGTGGGGGAAGGGGGATATTGTTACTTGAATACATCCTGATACATTTCTAGCCTGAAGTTTTTGCTTCTTGGTTCCAGCTCCCAGCTAGAACCATGTGTGTACGTGCCCTCCTGACATAAGCCATAAAGCAATTTTCCTCCAGATTTTAACAGGTTTGCTGTCACCAACAGTCGTAGTTGGTCCCAGTGCACTAGAATCACAATTGATAGTCACCTTTTCCAGCATGTTTGCCTTACAGCTAAAAGTAATGGCAACAGCTGGTTGTGTTGTCAGAAGTAAATCTATTTCTCACCTTCAGTCTCTGCCTGCCTCAGCACTGTGGGGGCGGGGACATGACAGATGGTTCCTGCTAACTAATCACAGAAAATATGGTATTTGGTGTATGGCATAAATTTCCAGGCAAACAGGAATGCTTTTCATTTCATATCCTCTCTGTGAAAAGTTGGACATCTTTAATAAAATGTGGCATGCTCTAAGGAAACACATATTACATGTTAAAGTATACGAAGCTGCAACTAATTGCAGAACTCTGCCATAAACGATGCCTAAGCTAACTGTTACTTGTCATAAGTGAATTCTGATGACTGTGTTTATTCTATGCAAAGCTTTTTGGCAGTGAGACAAAGGGAAACACGGAGCCAAATTCTGCTATTTTTAGGCTAGGTTCATCTTTGATGCAGGGTTCTGTCCACCGTCGTGTATTTCTGTGCCTCTGAGCCGCAGGCGGCCGCCAGCCCAGGCTCAGTGGCAAGCAGGCTTCTGCAGGGGCTTGTGCAGTCCTTGAGAGGGAACACTCAAGGACTCCGTGCATGAAAGGGTAGAACCAGTTCCATCATTTAAAAGAAGCCATTTTAAGTATTTCTATGCTTTTTGTCTTTATTCTGACATAAATCCTATTGGAAAAGGGCCAACAAATGCTGCTGTTGTCCTTCTCAAGAAAATAAGTTCCCCATGAATGCAGAAATTATTTGAAAGATATGCTTTTAATTTTAGAAAAGATGTCCCAAAAGTCTACAGTTTAATTCAATTAAAGTTCCTTGGCACCAGTATATGTTCTCAAATTTTAATTATGTTTCATACCTGCTTGTATGACAAAAATATGCCATTTCAAATAATCACGATCAAATTCCCCATACTGATGTTTATAACTATCTTGGACTTAATTAAGGAAGACAGAGGATTAGAAATGAGAATGTTCATAAGCTAAGTTCATAAAACAGGACAATACAATTTTAATTTACAAACTCTTGCCTAAAGGCATGATTGTTCAAAAGCAAAGGTGGGGAGAAGAGTCATAAGAGATAGAGGAGGGATTCTTAGGAATTGGGGAAAAGCCAGGAAATAAGTTCTGGCAAAAAAAACCACACCACCAAAGACAGAAAAGAAAACAGACTACCCTCCTTTAAATTGCAATTTAGAAAATTGCCTTTTACAATATAAGGACAATCCTTGCAAGCCTGATCAGAATTCTCTGAAAATCACTGAACCCTGCAGAGGTGTCTCGGATAGGCACCTTGTTGTAAACTTCAGTATCAGGCCTAAAAGAAAACAGATAAATGCTGAAACTAAACTAGTCTGCGGCACTTCTAAATATGACTGGTCGCTCTGAAGGCGTTGCTTGGGCTTCCAAAGGACAACTTGCAAATATTAGTAGTTTCTCTTTCTCATAAGCCCACATGTTTTGTGTTATTTCTATGTGTTCATGTTGCCACAGTTTTTTCAGAAAAAAAAAATAATTGTATAAATAGATTTTGTCCATGGAATTAAGTGGTTAGATATATAAAAATATGGCAGTATTCACATGTGCAAACTTACTACATTAGAACTTGACCCCAAGACTCTGGTTATTCTAGCTCTGTTTTCTTGGAAGACAGAACAAAAAGAATTTTAAAAAAGTCTTTCTTTTACCCATATGTAACTCACAGGTATTTGTCAATGCAGGATTATCAATATACAGTCCACGCTGGTTTCGTGTGGGACAAGGAAGCAAGCAAACACTGGAGAATGGCAGTAGATATGATGCGGATAAGCAAGAAAGAAAAACCAAGGAGGAAAAGACAGAGCAGTTTCTAAAAAAATCAGGTAAGGAATTCAGATGATTCTATATAAAGTGTAAATTGCACAAAGAATCGTATCCAACAGTTTATGCTTATCTTGCCCTTCCTGGTATTTCTGAGAATTACTGCTATATATGTCTATGGACTTATGTACACCCTCCCCCTGCCCCCCCCCCCCCCCCCCTTGCACCCACTCACACAGTGAATTTCCTTTTTAGTAAAATTGCCATTACCCTCAGTGAAAATATTTACTACGCTCGTATTTGACATTTCTTTTAATAAAATTGATTTTCTGTATTTCATTTTATTTTGCTTAAATAAAACATTACTATTTCCTACAGAAAACCAAACAAGCAGTATTTTTACAAAGCACTAAGAGAGTCGTGGTATGTCTGTTACTGTTCTTTCTCAACAAATCAGTTTGAAGTTCTCAAACGTTACATTATCCTATCCTAGTACTGATCTCTGGGTGTTACATGCGCACTGCAGAAAAGCAACGTGTGTTATGGCGTACCTCTCCCTTCTTACACTGGTGACAGGTAGGAAGTTCATTTAGAGCTTGAGCACACTTCTATTTCTTAAGCTGGACTAGAGAGCTGTAAAAATATATTTACCAAGGAGCAAAGCTGGAGGAATGGTGAGCAACAATTGCTCCTTCGTTCCTCTGCTTCCCTGCTTTGGAGAAAAGTTGCTGTAGTGATGCTGTAGGACCATCAATGTGGTGGAGACTGTACATTCTCTACAGCTTAAAACAAGTTGGAAAGCTAATCTAACTGCATGTTACATGATGCAATGGTTCATGACAGAAACATTCTCTTAACTTCTTAGATATACTTACTTTCAGAATAGATTAAAATTACATTTTTGCCCCAAGCGTAAGATGGAAAGAAGTACTCATAACTAAACATTATATATCCATCATTTGCTTATCTATCTGCTTAATCCTTACCTCTCCCTTCCACTTGCAAAACTAAAGCTGATGTGAGATGCTGGTATACCAACACATGTCAACTATTCAGGAATGGTTACTTACAGGGTTTCGCACTCCTGAGTAACATCATCAGCTTATCACACCCATTTAGTGTATCCACAAAATAGAATTCCCTTTAGAGTTTGGCCTTGTATGAGAAGTGCTTTAACCCTTCTACAAAATGGCTATGTTATGCTTATGCTTATCTTTCATAGAACAGTATCGAATGCTTCCAGACAGCATGTTTCAGATTACTGACTTCAAACCTGTGGAAATTCACTATTGAAATGACGCATTCTGTGAATTCCCAGGAGCTCTACAGAAATTAAAAACAAACAAAAATCCCCAGTCAAGCCTCCCAAACTACATAAAACTCATTGTTACTGTTACATCACATCAATTATATGT
Organism: Phaethon aethereus; assembly: GCF_964289735.1. Classification (NCBI taxonomy): domain Eukaryota; kingdom Metazoa; phylum Chordata; class Aves; order Phaethontiformes; family Phaethontidae; genus Phaethon; species Phaethon aethereus. The sequence goes on from NC_138580.1 coordinate 21,769,157, forward strand.
TGCACAGTTCATGATAGTGCAATATTTTATTCATGCTACCTTTTTGCAGTTTGGTAAGATTACCACACATTGAGACATTCTGCCTATGCCTTTGTATGTTGTCCATTCTTGTAAAATGACTGCTGCTGCATTTACGTTAAAAAGGCTCCGAGTATCAGCAAGGATGCCTCTGATGGGACAAGCAGCGTAACAGCCAGAGTTTCTCTAGGACATGCAATATTCATCAGTTACAAACTTGGGAATGTCATATTGTAAAGCTACATGATAAAAGACACTGTGTTGTGTTACAGTTGATTCCATTTGCCATATGGCATGTTACTATTTTGTATTACCTTGGGGAGCACGCTAAAAGTGAAAGGAGAACAGAACACACTCAAGGTATATAGAATAATAAGCACAAATTGTATAGTTCTTAGTTATAGCAATAAGGTCTGTAACTGAAATGGAGGTGGAACTAAACAGGAGAGTCAAATGTGTGCTACACTGCTCTCCAACTACTGAAAAATAATAAACTCCTATCAGGAATATTTAAGCAGGAGGAAATTGCCAGCCACCTTATGTAAAAGCCTACAGACAGCCACAAAGCAGCTTGACTCAAAAGGCAGCAAACGCTATGTGGAATGCTACATATATTACCATAATATGGTTTTACATCAAAAATACAGTTTTACATGGGGGAGGCTGGAGAAAACGTTAAATCAGTAATCTCTAAAAATGAGAGTCCATATGCACAGCTATAATAAGATCATGGAATGAATGATTAGCCATAGGATGAGAGGAAATGTCCTCAAGTTGCACCAAGGGAGGTTTAAATTGGATATTAGGAAAAATGTCTTTACTGAAAGAGTGGTCAAACATTGGAACAGGCTGCCCAGGGAAGTGGTGGAGTCACCATCACTGGAGGTGTTCAAAAACATGTGGACATGGCACTTCAGGACATGGTTTAGTGGGCATGATGGTGTTGGGTTGACAGTTGGACGTAGTGCTCTTAGAGGTCTTTTCCAACCTAATTTATTCTATAAGAGCAATAAAAGGAAGCAGTATTTTCTGAAAATAATTAAAGTAAAAGAATCCTAAATTAATGTGTCAATTTGATATCAAGATAAGTGAGCTGTTCACAGGGCCTAAGAAATCCCAAAACAAACAACATCTCCAAGTTTAAATAGGCTTTATTTAGACAAAATACCAGTATTAATAAACAGATTGTTATTAACGTGGCCAAAACTTAGCCAAGATTTCAGGGAAGTAGGTGCAATTAAAAATACTTTGTATTTCATGTGGCAGTATTTGCATGCAAATTCAATTTTTCCCATGCGAGTAAATCAGCTTCATGCCTCTCACCCTGCCATTAATCACAGAATCACTAGGTTGGAAAGGACCTTCAAGATCATCAAGTCCAACCATTAATCCAGCACCACCATGTCCCCTAAACCATGTCCTGAAGCGCCACATCCACACGTTTTTTGAACACTTCCAGAGATGGCGACTCCACCACCTCCCTGGGCAGCCTGTTCCAATGCCTGACCACCCTCTCGGTGAAGAAATTTTTCCTAATATCTAGTCTAAACCTCCCCTGGTGTAACTTGAGGCCATTTCCTCTCGTTCTATCACTAGTTACTTGGGAGAAGAGACCAACACCCTCGTCGCCACAACCCCCTTTCAGGTAGTTGTAGAGAGCGATGAGGTCTCCCCTCAGCCTCCTCTTCCCCAGACTAAACAACCCCAGTTCCCTCAGCCGCTCCTCATAAGACTTGTGCTCCAGACCCCTCACCAGCTTCGTTCACCTTCTCTGGACACACTCCAGCACCTCAACATCCTTCTTGTAGTGAGGGGCCCAAAACTGAACACAGGATTCAAGGTGCGGCCTCACCAGTGCCGAGTACAGGGGCACAATCACTTCCCTACTCCTGCTGGCCACTCTATTCCTGATACAGGCCAGGACGCTGTTGGCCTCCTTGGCCACCTGGGCACACTGCCGGCTCATGTTCAGCCGGCTGTCAACCAGCACATCCAGGTCCCTTTCTGCCGGGCAGCTCTCTAGCCACTCCTCCCCAAGCCTGTAGCGTTGCATGGGGTTGTTGTGGCCGAAGTGCAGGACCCAGCACTTGGCCTTATTAAACCTCATATAGTTGACCTCTGCCCATCGATCCAGCCTGTCCAGATCCCTCTGCAGAACCCTCCTACCCTCCAGCACATCAACACTCCCACCCAACTTGGTGTCATCTGCAAACTTACTGAGGGAGCACTCGATTCCCGCATCCAGATCATCTATAAAGATACTGAACAAGACCGGCCCCAGAACCGAGCCCTGGGGAACACCGCTTGTGACCAGCCACCAGCCGGATTTAACGCCATTCAGCACAACTCTCTGGGCTCAGCCATCCAGCCAGTTCCTCACCCAGCGAAGAGTAAACCTGTCTAATGCCATCTCTTTGGAGGTCTAGCAAAATGAAACCAAGGTCAGACTGTTCTCTGTGAGATATTATACAGTCAGCACTTAAATGACAGATTTTGTGACACCAAATAATGGAAATGTAGAGGCTTGCTGGTTTTTGGAATAGTTCAACTCTAAACACCACAGTCCATTAGATGAAGCATTGCAAGATTGTTACAGGAACAGAATATTTTAAAATTATTCATGCTAATTGTGCAATACTTCAGATGACATCTTCAAAGCTATCATCCATTCAAGTGTTCAGTTTGAGTAGCCAAAAAGTAGAAGACCGTTCCCTTTAAGCCAGACCTTTAACAGGAATAAATCAGAGCAATTGTAGTAACTCTAATATTTCCTATTATGGGTTATGCATTTTGCTTTCCTGTTACCTTTTACTGGTTATTAGGAAGATAACTCTTCTTTTTTTTTTTTTTTTTTGAGGCCATCCAAGTGACTCAATGTCATTTAAAGATAATACAACCTTACAGTAAAATGAATGTATGGCCCCTGTAAGCTTTGCACTCACTCCTTCCACTCACTCCCAAACCCCACTGGGTACAGTCTCAAGGTTGCATGCTGCGCTGCTTTACATTTGGAACTGCTTGCAGTCCAGCGATGGCAGGAGGGGCTGAACTGCATCCATTTCCATTTCTCAACTAACGTTAACACCAGCTCATGAGACATTTTCCACTGTATTATCAAAATCCGTGACATTTTCACCCATTTCAGTCTGAATGCCACTCATGCTTATTCCACACATAATCTTCTGTTCCAGCCATAAAAAAGGCTGATGCAAAGATGACTGATGTCACTAAATGAGGGTTATTATTCAATGACAGATAAGAAGAGGGAGGGAGTGGAAAAGCCAGTTCTCGCTGTTGTACTCAAGGGTGTTTTTCCCTTTTAGGTTGGCAGGAATCCTGAATATGTGTTAATGGACAGCTCAGGTTTAAAAACTCCATGTTATAATCATACTTGCTGAATTAGCAAACATTTGTCTAATATTTTCTTTAAAGGAAAGCTATGTATTATAATAAGAGGGAGTAATATTTGTATATTTTTCACCTTCTAAGAACACATTCAGTTCCATACTAATGAAAAATAACCTATGTTTGACAGAATTAGTGTTTACCTTACCCTAATAAATTGAGAATTTACAACTACATTTTAAGTACTTTGATTTCTGTTATTCTGATAAATTCTGTTACCCTGACAACAAGCACAAATGAATGTGTTATTTCATGATAAATTTTCAGTGCAGCAGTTTTAAATTGGTAATGGAAAAATAAATTTCTTTTTAAATGTTTAATAATTTCTTCAGAAAAAGGTATTTAAAATATGAGAAACAGAATATTAGTATGAATTCTTCAACCTAAAATCTTATAGTAACATGGTAATTATTACTTCTGTTATTTTTTAATGAATTTACAAACTATTCAAGTTTCACATTGAACAACTTGGGAAAACATCAAGAAAATAATAAATGGAAGAGTTTAGTAGTTGAAGTCAAGGAAAGAGTCATGTTCCAAAGTTTTCTCATGACAGACAACATTTTTTTTCTGCTAGTTCTATTCATTTATGCAGTTAATTTTTTTGATTAATTGATCATGACAGTATTATAGTATAATATTGATTATATTAGATGTGTACTCTTTCAAAGTCTTCCAACTAGTTTAAGAAAATGCAGATAGGACAAAAATTTGCTATGCTTCAGAGGAAGAACTTTCAATTACATTTAGCAGGAAAATCACAAGTAAAGTATTTGCATCTAACCACAGCTTTTAAATAACCAAGAAGTCATGGTGACAACGTCTGAAGAAAATTTCAGAGAGGACAGGATCTTAAAGACATGACCTATTTAAGTAGTACATTGTGCATTATAAAACCCTACTGTCAGCTACCCACTCCGGTTTTAGTGAAAATGTAATATTAAAAAATTTGGAACACTGGCTATATAAACTGGTTAGTATGGTCAACTTCCAACTTTCACTTCCAGAGGTACTGATATAGGCAATTTTATGAATACGGTTCTACTTGAAAACATGAAAAACAAGCAACTGCGCTGTGCTTTGTAGGTGCCCAGAACCTAGCTAAATACAATTTGTCTATTTTAGGGCTTCTTTTGAGATGCATTCAACTGTCAATTCTCATATGCTTCTTCCAAAAAGATACTCTGCTGGATATTTACAGTATATTATGAACAGATGTTCATTCCTGCTCTGCTGATTCATTTTAGAGGACTTGTATTTTTGATGATTATGAAGAGTGGAAACAAAATATTTACAATATTATTTGTAATATCAGGAATTTTCAGGAATATAGTAAGCAGATCCTGTTTTGCAAGCAAGGCTTTTTAACTGCAATGCCCTACATTGCACGTTTGGCCAATCCAGTTGCTAGTAAAGTACTGAACGGTTTCCTTTCCTTTTGTTCCCAAAAATGTACGTGGTTTTGATATACTGTGTAGGTTCCAAAAAAAAGAAAACAATTATTTGAAGCAAATGACAGAATCTGAAAAATGAACAAGATGAAAAATATAGAGCAACGTGTTCCAAGTGAGTTCATTTTGTCTGAATGTTCAGGTACCACAATGAAGGCCCTGCCACCCTTATTTACACCTTCATCTCCAAGAACACTTCATATCCTGCTCAAGCCTACATGCTAAAAGTAACATTAAGTGCTTTCCTGGAACAGACTAGTGAACTGCATGCTCATATGATCTCTATAATTTCTTATTTTTAAAGCCATGTGACGGCAACAATATCATGGCAGCAACAAATTATGTTACAAATTGTACATAACTGCATAGAAATAAACCTGCAAGGTATCTAAGTCTAAATCAAAATGGAGTAAAGTGGGAGAGCTTTTTTTAAACTGGAAAATATAAGACTGAATATTGTGCTTAGAATGAAAAGAGCCTTTTGTAATTCCTTGATAAGCCCACCAAAGGACCATCTGATTTCTATACAGTGAGTAAAAACATAAGAGGTATAAATTCCTTTTTGCTGTTTAGAATATTATTGATTTTTTTTTTTGACATCACAGATGACAGTACACGTGATTAATGGCTGCTGATAATTGGAGTTTCATTCCAGTGCTTATTGCTTGTCAGTAACAATTAATAGCTCCACAAAAAACCCATTCATTTCACAATATTAAAGAATAATGGCTTGTGGGAATTATGCTAAACTAGAACATTCAATTAGATTTTGAATTTTATAGTATATTGAATAACAGTTTATGGTTTTATAATAGCAGTGATAGTTTATTGTTGTATGGTAATCACTCTAATTACATGTATGTTTATCTGGAGAATTACAATTTTTTTAGTCATCATATTAAAAATAGTTGATTGCATGTTACCATTTCTTTAAAAGTATAGAGAGTTTTGGTCTGTATCAGTAAAGATAATTTCAAATGTCAGTTACATAGGTTTTGTCCCAGTATTTGATAGGCAAGATGACAACGATTAAGGGATGCAAAAAAAGTTTGAGTTCCTCCGTATCAGGCAATAGGTGATATGGCATGTGGCACTGCCACACAGTTGCAAGTATATCTACAAGGCTGTGCTGTAGATATAAGGCAGTAACTGTTTCACCTGTGCATTTCCAGAACCGAAGGAAGAGAGGAGGGAAAATCTTCAATAAAGGGAGAGATAGTGATTTGGGAGAGTCACTGAGAAGCATCCTCATCTTTGGTCTTTTCTCCAGTAAATAATTTCCTAGAGTCATAAGGAAAAAAACAACGAAAAAACAAAAAACAACAGAAAGGAAGGAGGAATCAAGGACTGGCCTTGAACAGAAGGAAGGAGGAGCACACAGGGGAGAGAGAAAGGGCTGTGTAAGATAAAGAAAGATAAAGTTGAAAACACACGTCTGAATCAGGACAAAATAGTGCATAGAGTTTGATGTGAGAGACTGGAAAGTGTACAGTTCTCTTCCATAACAACATGAAACTTAATAAAGAAAATTTTTAAGTTTCTTAACTGAGAAACCATCAGACTCTGAAGTTTACCATGCTTATATTTTCAAGATTTATCTTATAAGTACACTAATAAAAATTCGGGCCCCCAGGAAGTCAGTGCATTTCTAACACTGACATCTATATTGTCAGGATCTGAGGCACAGATCATCCAATAAAGTTCAACAAAGTGGAAAAGGGAACAATGCGGAGAAAGAGCTTTATAAAGTTAACTTCTTAATTAGCAAAGCACATAATGATTTCACTTGGATAAGTGCTTTTGCCTCAGACTCTCCTTGGCTTCAATTTTTTGATGCAGAGAATACAGTCTCTGTGAGAATACTCTAAATAAATGTTTCTTTGGCTTAATCTTTTATTTCAATATCCTCTTAAAATTTATTGATAGTTTTGATTATTTTTCTATTTTAATCTTACTTACACAAATTATCTAATGAATCTCCAAAATAAAGAAAATCGCAGTAATTCAGCCTTATAATATTATTCCAGACAATGACATTATCCTAGTGTAAAACAAGGTAAGGTAAGAATCTGTCCCAGGAAGCACTGAATTATTTTCGCAAACTAGGTTAAGGAAAAAGTCAACAAATAAGAATGACTGAGAGGATTCTAACGAAATTCCAAATCAAAACTGCAGCCCATTTCACATTCTATTTAAGATAACATTGTCCATCCAGTAATGATCATTTCCAAGCCAATGCCAAACTGTGATTGAAGTCAATGAGAACAGGAACAAGACCTTTCTTATTACTATTTGATTAGTTTGTAAAAGCAGAAAATTACTGCTGGTGATAGGGGAATCTCAAAAGATATACTTGTTCGTTTCTTTGGAAAAATCGTAATGTGGAAGTTCGGGTGATCATACAGAGATATGTAAACCTTTTTGATGTATTTTAATCCTGGCATTCAGACCATCTGTTCAGAAATATTTTTTCCTTACAGTTCCACAATACTACTCTTAGTTATTTGTTGTATATTAGCACCTAACAGCCCTAATTAGTATTAGTCCTACTGTGGCAGGTGCTCTATAGACCATGGTGAAACCAAGTACAGAATAAGATGGGACTAAATACAAAAAATAACTAGCTTTGCGATTCCCAAGGTAAATCTTGGCTAAGTGTAGGTCAGGTGTTATTTTAGACTGAATGTTTTTCTTACAGTTTCTTTTCAATCCCCAGTGTTTATTTTGAAAGTAAAACACCAGGGAAAAAAGTGCCATTGAATAAATTAACAATTATTATGTAAAACATCATCATACAGTATGTATGTCAGGAAACTGATACAAAAGGACAACAGAGTTCAAAAATGCAATTCAGTTATACTCTTTGATCTAAATTAATAAACCATTAATCTTGCTATTGTAGGACATAAATTCAGGCATTGCAACGCCTGTAGATCCAATTCTAATCTCTTATTCGGACAAATAATTTTCACTCCTCAGTAACTTTCAGGTTTGATAATACCAACAAAAAGTGTCCCACAGTATATGTCCCATAACCAGCACTTAATTTATCATTTAGGGGTTACTTGTTTTATGATTGAAGAATTTCTTTTGAAAGAGAAAAATTAAGATTTTTCTTTATTTTCTGAATGCTTAAACATTGAACTTTTATTCCTTTTCCCCAAAATCCATACTCCTCATTCCTTCTATGACATTCTTAATAATTTTTAAACAGCAACGGTAAAATACATTATGCTGCTCAGTGTCTTGAAGCCACAATGATATTCAGCCTTCCCTGGAAGAGAGACCTTTTCATTTCCACTCTGTTTTTAATTCAGTTCAGCTACAGGACAGGAAAATTGAGCAATAAACCATAAGGTCAAGAATAGGCTCTTTTTTTCTATGCATGTAAAGGTAATGTTACTTGAAGTCAGTAAAAGCAGTCGTTACTCGGCACCTGAGAAGACTAGATATTGCTAAGATTCTCCAGCAAAGGATCTCAAGGTCAGTTAAATGTAAGTTAAGAACCTAAGAAACACCTATATCCTCATTTTCTTCAGCACAGTATTATCATTATGAATGTGTGTAGTATTTATAAGCTTCTTAATAAATTCAGTCACTTCTGAATGGTGACCCTCAAAAAATGTATAGCAAGAAAGAGCTCCAAGAACAGAAATGCCAACTTTGAAGTAAGTTTCTCTAATGGGAGAAAGCTTATATTCCATTTGCTTTAGGTTATACAAGCACGTTTCTTAACTCAGTCAATTTTGGGTAATAAACAAAGGGAAATTTCTTATGCTGCCCACACCCTGGCCATAGCCACCTCAGGGCTCTGACTAAACTTATTAAGTGTCTGGCCCAAAAAAGAGCAACATGAATAATGTTTCATTACAGTATTCTTAAGACATGAAGGCAGACTGCGAAATTTACGCTGAACAGTCTTGTTTTGTTCTTGCTGCTTCCCGCATCCTCATGTCCACCTGCACAGAAAGAGGAATGCAGTGGATATGCAGAGTCTGCTCTGGTACCATGGCAGGGTGCCATGTAGGACAGGTACACAAACAAGGACAAGAGGGAACCTTTCCTCCCTGGTAACTGCCCCGCCATAAACAAAAAGTGCATTACTTCTCTTTTACAGAGTGATGAACAACTAGTAGTGCCACTAGACAAACTTAAGCAATTTCTACAGGATAGCTAGGCATGCTGTATGATTGCATAGCATCCTACCTCCAGGTCTCCTGTCCTTCTACCCATCCCATGTCAAAAGGATGGATAGGAACCCATGATTAAGGAATGGTTTGGGCTCTACACCACCTCCCTGAGTCATCCCAGTGCTATATCATATGAGGAAGTTGGCCTCCAAGCACACACGTGCCTATTTCCATACACACACACACTACATAGTCTCTTAGCCACTGGATAGAAATCTAAATGATTTTATTAAATGGTACTTCCTCTAATTTTATGCTTCTTCCAGCCATGCAGTGTATTTGATAATGAACCCAAACAGTAATGAAGGACTTGTATCCTGAGTAAAATCCAGTACTTTAAAGTCAACTGAAATTTTGCCATTGACATAAATGAGGCCAGAATTTCTGCCACAGTCCCAAAACTGTTCCCCCTTAAGAAATGCAGCCCATTTCAGTTGAGGTTTTCTTACCACCCCCCTACTCTTATGCATGATAAACCGGCAATAATAATATTACTAGAGCTTAGTGTCACAGTTATGTGCAGTGTCATTTCAGTTACATTCACTGCAATCATTTGCAGTTAAGAGGCAACCGGTAAAGAAGTTTATCCAGGGTTTTCTGGAAGCATCGTATAACTGCAGATCTCTTCCTTAGCACTGCTTCACAGCTGTGATCTCCACCTGAGCACACCTTGATTTCCAAATTACAATGTCAGTTTGATTTCAGTGTACAGTAATGGGTATTCAGTGATGTGAAAGACACCTTTATAGTTGTGTGACTTTAAAGGCATCTCTTTTAAAGAGACATTATTACTACAACTTGGTGCATTAGAAGGGTACTTTTCATTATGAGTTAAAATTTTCACCTTGAAAATTCAGTTTCTCATGCTCATTTAGAATCAGTATATATGGACTGAAGTTCAGACTGTTTTCTAGCTGTTAACGATAGTAACGTTGTGCATGCGGCGTTGTGATGCGAAACCAGGATGGTACTTCATCCTCCATATTAAATTTGGACTTCTCCCCGCTGCAGTTATGGTATCTAATGTATGTGTTTGGGATGTGGGGAGAATATGGGAAAACCTATGTTAGTGAGTCATCAAAGTTTTAAGTTATTGTTAAATGATTCTATTGTTGGACAGAAGTCTTTTGATTATGATTCTTTAGAGATACTCCATCCTCATCTTCTGACAGTCTTACAACTGTTGTGAGTAGAAGTTACTTTTCCATTGCCATTCTTTTCTCATAGAGTCTCAAATGCTGGATACAGAGCCATTTCAAAGACTTAGATTTTCTGAATATAATAATAATGATGCATAGGAATACTTTCTAATTATAGTTCAGATGTTTTGGGTACAAAAGATTTTTAATAGAGAAGTGTGCTGCAAAATCCACATTGTCAATTCAATTACTGTTTTTAAAATGCAGTATTTTACAAAACACCTTGGGAAACTAGACATTTCCTCTAAGAAAACTCCAGGGGAATGGGAAAACCAGTACATCTGGGCAGAACAGGGAATGTCAGAGCCTCATTAGCTGTCCTTTTTTGGGTGTAAATTCTGGCTTCTGCACACCTGCCGCCTTCTCAAGTATCCAGCAGTTGTAGTGTGACTTTAGTTATTAGATGATTAAAACATTCAACAGCATAAAACTCATCAGAACATGCATGCAAAAACTCAGAGGACGAGACCCAGCTGTTTGCTGCTTTGAAGAATTGGAGGGTTTTGGTTGGTTGGTTAGTTTGGTTTTACTATGAGTAGCACCTGTAAGTATTGAGAACAGCAAAGCCAAGCAGAACACCAGCTATGAGCAGAAAGGAGGAATAGGCCACACAAATACTCTTTTGTGTTAGAAAGAAATTAAGGTTGTCCAAATATGTTTTCTGAACTCAGCCAAATCTTCTGCTGGAAAAGCTTACTAAAGCATTAGCTACTCGATCTTTTCAGGGGATGTTGTGTATTCTAGTGTCTCTGTCCGGAAAACTACTGGTATTATTATGGAGTGAAGTGGGAATAAATTCTCCCAGCATGCTGTACCGTGCTCAGGAAGACTATATTTAACATCAGAGATGAAGAGCATCTTTTACCTTTACCCTAAAAGCTATGGCTTTTTAGAGTTTGGGGATTTTCTGCTTATTTACTAATTGTAAGTGTATGTTATGACTCTAGTGCTGGAGACTTCAATCTGATTAATAGAGGAAATAAAAAACTTAGTGTTTTACTGCTGCTACGTTTACTTTTGCACTTTGTGTCTTCATTCCTGGACTTCATGAGAAGCAGGATTTTTTAGTCGACACTGCTTTTGTTAAAAATTCTTTCTCTTCTACTCCTGCCTTACACACACAAAAAAATAAACTCAAAGAAGAGTTTGGCCACAATTTTCAATAGAAGGCTCATCAGTATTTGCTATAATTTCACAGCAGGAAAGACTACACAATTATACTATGAAGTCTATAACCCCTACAGAGGTCTATATGAGAGCTTCTACATTCACAGTATTGTTACACTTATTAGGTGCAGATTTCAGGCATTTGCCTTCTTGGAATTGTCCTTCTTACCTTCTATAACTTATGTTTAATAAGCAGGCAAAAGCTCCTCCGAGCTTTACTAGCAGGAGATAATTGTTCTATACTCTCTGCAGTTTCCTCTCCAGCACTGTAACATACATCAGTTGCTAATGGTTAATTACTTTGTGCACTTGCAGTTCAGTCTCCTGAGGAGTGAAATTAAATTTTGTGGTTTTAGCCTAGCAGAACATGGACTCCAAACACACACACACTTAAAAGTTCTTCTGAACACTAGTCAAAGCTGTTTCTTGGCACATGGGAGTTGCAGATCTGACTTTTATTCCAGGTGGCACTTCACTTCATATTCACCAATTGCATCAATGGCCAGAACTATTTCTGTGCAGCTAACACTGACAAGCATGCCCTTTCCTCTCAATGAAAGACTTTTTATTCACTCCTGCAAGAGGCTCTACATACCACTATGACTACATGATTCAGTAATTTAAGAAATTACTCATTGTATCTGAATTTTGCTTACATATGCCTGAAACTAACAATCTTGGCAAGAGACAACTAACCACCCTTGGAGCACTGTCAGTGCTAGCAATGTAACACTCGAATTCCTTCATCCTGGAAAGTTAAGGAGTACATTGTCATCCCTTGCGCAGACTTAATTGGATAGTGAGTATTTAAATGTGCGCACTGAAGAGAACAATTTTGTTGTTGCCCATTTTTACCACAAATATTGCTGATCCCAAGGTGCATTGTGTAAATTGTGCCCAGATATCTCGGAAAACATGATAAATAGAACTGTTTGGAAGTATTTCAGTGAAAAGGTTTTCTCAAGTACATCTGTTTTCATGAACTGGAAGTATTTTCCTGCAACATTTTGGATTTTAGGGATTTTCACTAAATGGAAATCAGTTTCATAAGATCCTTTGTCTGGACTCCTGCAGATTGTCCCAAGAGATCCCAAAATTTTTCAGATTTTTTTAAATTCTGAGCAAATATGAAGTTCTGAGAAAAACTGGGATCAGTTCTTGCAAAATGGAAATCCTTTTTTAATAATCTTTTTAAGGCATCTTATTTTCTCTTTTCTTATCTGGTTCCAAATACAACTTAGAGAATGAGCTCTAAGAGGTACTTTCAATTTCGGAAACTGATGGTGGCCACTTACAGCCTTTATAATAAGGCAAGCAACTGCAGTTACATAAGCATACAACAACACCACAAAAAACAAACAAGCAAAAAGACCAAAAGAAGTCATTTTCAGATACAGAACTAGTGTAACTTCAAGAAATTATTTTTGCCAGAGTTTTTGTCTGCTTTAAGTTTACCTGATATGCCTATGTCAGTTACAATTTGTTTCTACTACAGAGCAGGCTTTCTCTTATGATTTGTATGACTATCAGTAATCCTAAAAACCCAGCAGAACAAAAGACTTTTTTTCTCATGCTAGGTAGGGAGCTTAATTAGCATTAATTTAATTCTGAGAGCAACTCTCACTTTGTCTCCCTTATTTCATACAAGAGCTGCTGCTGAGATATTTTGCCATCTTTTTCGTTCCTATAGGACAAATGCACCTTGACCACCTCCTCCTCTCTTTTTCAGTACAAATAATAAATAATTTGTATGAAATATTTATATTGTTCTGAGGTTAAAAAAAAAAAAGAAAAACACTTGCCTATAATTCATTTGAATTTGTCTTGGATGAGGGCTCTTCCTCCTGAATTCACAAGGAGACAAGCTGGCCCAAAACTTATTTCCCTTATAAAAGAAGTAAGCAAATAGCAACCCTCAAATATGTGTGTGTGGGGGCGGAAAGGACTTTTTTTTTTTTCCCCAATTAAGAAGAGGAATGTCTTTGAGGGGAAAGAGACAAGTTCTGAAATATTTTAAGGATTTTTTTAGCCAGCTGTAGTAAAAGACCTGGCTTCTAATATTTTTCTGTTTCTTTGAAGCAAATTTCTTTACCTTCTCTAATGCTAGGTTGCAAATACCAGGAGAAAAACTGCACAGTAGTTTATCAGTGCCTGAAAACACTCGAGTTTGCCATATGCTTCTTCTGTAGACAGTTGCAGTGCTAATTTTCAGCTATGCAACATTTCAGAGTGAACTACACCAATTTACATTACAGTGCTATCTGAGATTACACCCTCAGCTAGTTTTAGTAGAGCTAGGCATCCTAGACAAAGTCTGTGTAAACTTTGGGCTACTGTCTGGCAGCTGAACAAGACAGACAGAATTCCTCTTAAATGTGCATTTCTCAGAATCATCACCTTTAAATCAGTGATTTAAGAATAAGTTTGGCTGCGTTCAGTTCTTTCAGCCTATAAACAACCGAGCTGAGCTTACTCTGCTGACAGATGGGGAGGTTGCACTACAGTTCAACAGAATAACACTTGGTTTTTTGTTGTACAATTCTCCTATCTGCTCTGCCGGGCCTCCCACTTCCTTGGGGGCCTGAACACATTTGAACTGATGCTATATAAAACACCCCATAGAATTAAGTGCTGTCAAACTGGCTGGTTGTCTTTGATTACTTCCTCTTGGAAGCAAGAATTAGAAAAGCAGTGCTTTAATACTAACTTACTACTATCAGATAGACCTGTTTTTTCACAGAATCACAGAATCACTAGGTTGGAAAGGACCTTCAAGATCATCAAGTCCAACCATTAATCCAGCACCACCATGTCCCCTAAACCATGTCCTGAAGTGCCACATCCACACGTTTTTTGAACACTTCCAGAGATGGCAACTCCACCACCTCCCTGGGCAGCCTGTTCCAATGCCTGACCACTCTCTCAGTGAAGAAATTTTTCCTAATATCCAATCTAAACCTCCCCCGGCGCAACTTGAGGCCATTTCCTCTTGTCCTATCACTAGTTACTTGGGAGAAGAGACCAACACCCTCGTCGCCACAACCCCCTTTCAGGTAGTTGTAGAGAGCGATGAGGTCTCCCCTCAGCCTCCTCTTCCCCAGACTAAACAACCCCAGTTCCCTCAGCCGCTCCTCATAAGACTTGTGCTCCAGACCCCTCACCAGCTTCGTTCACCTTCTCTGGACACACTCCAGCACCTCAACATCCTTCTTGTAGTGAGGGGCCCAAAACTGAACGCAGTATTCAAGGTGCAGCCTCACCAGTGCCGAGTACGGGGCACAATCACTTCCCTACTCCTGCTGGCCACACTATTCCTGATACAGGCCAGGACACTGTTGGTCTTCTTGGCCACCTGGGCACACTGCCGGCTCATGTTCAGCTGGCTGTCAACCAGCACCCCCAGGTCCCTTCTCGCTGGGCTGCTCTCCAGCCACTCCTCCCCAAGCCTGTAGTGTTGCATGGGGTTGTTGTGACCGAAGTGCAGGACCCTGCACTTGGCCTTATTAAACCTCATACAGTTGACCTCTGCCCATCGATCCAGCCTGTCCAGATCCCTCTGCAGAGTCCTCCTACCCTCCAGCACATCAACACTCCCACCCAACTTGGTGTCATCTGCAAACTTACTGAGGGAGCACTCGATTCCCTCATCCAGATCATCTATAAAGATATTGAACAAGACTGGTCCCAGAACCGAGCCCTGGGGAACACCACTCGTGACCAGCCGCCAGCCAGACTTAACGCCATTCACCACAACTCTCTGGGCTCGGTCATCCAGCCAGTTCCTCACCCAGCGAAGAGTAAACCTGTCTAAGCCACGAGCCGCCAGTTTCTCCAGGAGAATGCTGTGGGAGACGCTGTCAAAGGCTTTACTAAAGTCCAGGTAGACAACATCCACAGCCTTTCCCTCATCCACTAGGCGGGTCACCTGGTCATAGAAGGAGATCAGGTTGGTCAAGCAGGACCTGCCTTTCACGAACCCATGCTGGCTGGGCCTGATCCCTTGGTTGTCCTGCAGGTGCCCTGTGAGCACTCTCAAGACCAACCGCTCCATAATCTTCCCTGGAACAGAGGTCAGGCTGACAGGCCTGTAGTTCCCAGGATCCTCCTTCCGGCCCTTCTTTTAGACGGGCGTCACATTGGCAAGCCTCCAGTCTTCTGGGACCTCCCCTGTTAACCAGGACTGCTGATAAATGATGGAGAGTGGCTTGGCAAGCTCCTCCGCCAGCTCTCTCAGTACTCTCGGGTGGATCCCATCAGGCCCCATAGACTTGTGGGTGTCCAGGTGGTTTAGCATGTCCTTGACTGCTTCCTCCTGGATTATGAGGAGTACATTGTGCTCTCCATCCCCATCTTCCAGCTCAAGGGGCTGAATACCCTGTGGATACCTGGGCTGGCTATTAAAGACTGAGGCAAAGAAGGCATTAAGTACCTCAGCATTGTCCTCGTCCTTGGAGACAATGTTCCCCGCCATATCCAGTAGGGGATGGAGATTCTCCTTGCCTCTCTTTTTGTTGTTAATATATTTGTAAAAACATTTTTTATTATCCTTTACGACTGTGGCCAGACTGAGCTCTAGCTGGGCTTTTGCGTTTCTAATTTTGTCTCTGCTTGACCTAATGAGATCCTTATACTCTTCATGAGTTGCCTGCCCCTTCTTCCAGAGGTGACAAACTCTCCTCTTTTCCCTGAGTCCCAGCAAAATCTCCCTGTTCAGCCAGGCCGGTTGCCTTCCCTGCCAGCTCTTCTTAAGGCACATGGGAACCGCCTGCTCCTGCGCCTTTAAGATTTCCTTCTTGAAGACTGTCCAGCCTTCCTGGACCCCTTTGTCCTTCAGGACTGTCTCCCAAGGGACTCTCTCAACCAGTGACCTGAACAGGCCAAAGTCTGCCCTCCGGAAGTCCATGACAGCAGTTTTGCTGACCCCTCTCCTTACTTCACTCACAACTGAGAATTCTATCATGTCGTGGTCGCTAAGCCCAAGACGGCCTCCGACCACCACATCTCTCACCAGTCCTTCTCTGTTTGTAAACAGCAGGTCCAGTAAGGCACCTCCCCTGGTGGGCTCACTTACCAGCTGTGTCAGAAAGTTATCCTCCACACACTCCAGAAACCTCCCAGATTGTTTCCTCTCTGCCGTGTTATACTTCCAGCAGATGTCCGGTAGGTTGAAGTCCCCCACAAGAACAAGGGCCAGCAAATGCGAGACCTCCGCCAGTCGCTTTTAGAATGTCTCATCTGTCTCTTCATCCTGGTTGGGTGGTCTGTAACAGACTCCCAGCAGGATATCTGCCTCATTGGCCTTCCCCCTCATCCTTACCCACAAGCACTCTACTTGGTCTTCACAATCTTCGATTTCTATGCAATCAAAACACTCCCTAACATACAGAGCCACCCCACCGCCTCTCCTTCCCTGCCTATCCCTTCGGAAGAGCTTATAGCCATCCATTGCAGCACTCCAGTCATGAGAAGCATCCCACCATGTTTCTGTGATGGCAACTACGTCATAGCTGTCCCATTGCACAATGGCTTCCAGCTCCTCCTGTTTGGTGCCCATGCTGCGTGCATTGGTGTAGATGCACCTGAGCTGGGCTATCAATTTCAACTCTGGCACATTGAACCTACCCCTAGGTTCAACTCTAGTGAGCCCGGTTTTATCCCCTCCCCTCTCCAAATCTAGTTTAAAGCCCTCTCAATGAGGCCTGCCAGCTCATGAGCAAGAATCCTTTTGCCCCTTGGCGTCAGTTGCACTCCATCAGCTGCAAGCAGGCCCGGTGCCGTGTAAACTGCCCTGTGGTCAAAAACCCCAAAATTCTGACGACGGCACCAGCCCCTGAGCCACATGTTGATCAGGTGTGCTTTCCTGTTCCTTTCAGCGTTCTTCCCTGTCACTGAAGGGATTGATGAAAACACTACCTGTGCTCCCGCTCCATTGACCAGTCGCCCCAGTGCTCTCAAGTCCTTTTTGACTGCCTTTGGGCTTCTTAGCGCAACCTCGTCGTTCTTTCATGTTCTTCTGCTGTGGCTACTTTCTAAAGAGCAGTATTCTGAAGTTCTCTGCAATTTATTTCAGCCATTCTGCACGACTAAGACATTTTGTAAAATCAGAGCTTGAATATATATTAAGGTAATGTCATAAATCATGCAGATTTATGATGAAGAAATGGTTAAATGGGATAAAAGATCTGGAAAATGACTGAATTTGCACCAAATTCTAAACTTTTCCACTGTCTCTGATTATTTTTATTAATTAGTATAAGCACACGTCGTATATTTTTTCTTTGACAGGGAAGAAGACAGAGGATATATTGCTTGCATAACCTCCTATTATTTTACACTTAAAATTAGAGTTAGTACTTTTAAATTGTAAGATTTCATTTTCTAGTACTTTTATAAAGATTTAGCTTCCTAAGTACTTCAAGATATTGGCTACAAAAAACTTCATATATTCATACACAAAACAATCACAACTCTGGGCCCCAACTCATGCAGACTTTGTAACCCTCTGAATCTCAGCAAAGTAGCACTCATCTTAAATTTTCAGTGAAAGCAGGTTTTTTGTTTTGTTTAGAGAGTACAATTCCATTGGAAAATGTTTCTGTCTACAAAATACTTTTTAGTATAGAAGTTGTAGCATTTGTGTTGGAAAATCATTCTTTGGTAAGAATGCTTCCTGAGCAAAAAGACATCATCACTTTAAAAGATGACAAATACAGTAACTGTTTTCCATTTGGAAATAAGTAAGCTGACATAAAGTACAAGAGAAATGGGCTTTAGCTGTTTCCCAATATTTTTTTCAAATGAGAAACAGTAACAAAGAGCAATGTGGAATTTTCTAATTGATTCTTAGTGGCAAAAGCTGGTAGACAACCTCTGTGATGAAACTATTCTACAATTCTACTTGGAACGTAATGGAAAAATCTAAAATTTCAAGATACAACAGTGTAATGTCCTATGCTGCTCTTTTATTAAGACAGAAAGGCCGTCTTTAGCAACTTGGTTTGTTGTATTTAACTAATAACTCTATATGGAATTATTGGACCAATAAATTATTTGTTCAATTAAATCAAGTCAAATTACTGAAAGAAAATTCTCAAATGAGGGCTAAACGCTGTGACGTCGAAGAGAAATCAGTTCTCAGTTACTACCTCTGTTATGGTGTTTTGGTGCTATATATATAGGGTTTTGCTGTTTTAAAAAAAAAAATTATTGAAGTAATTTGTTTCATGAATTCCTTATTGTGCTCCTACTTACAAGTTAAATTCTCTGTGAAGGAAATCCAAAATTGTTGTTCATGAGCTCTGCAATAAAACAGGGTTGTTTTTTTTTTTCTATGAGACAACAATTTTGAAGTGAACAGGGCCTTTATAAAGCATATTTTAACACTCCTGTAGATTAATAACATGTTAGGAGAGAAAGACATGTTGAGTTTAGCTCAATTATCCTTCCATCCCAATTATACTGTGACATTAAATCTTGTGACATTTAATAAGAAAGGCCATTTCACCCATGGCTGCCTCAACTGCTGACAATTTATGCAACAGTATTCCCTCCTAAGAAACTATTCTAAAAGAAGGCAGCTTTCTCACATGCTGGTATGTCTAACTGCCCATGTAAATTAAATAAGATGCAGCAAAATATATAAAATTGTTCATCTTACAATTACCTGATGCCTTTGATTACAGAAAGAGGAATTAACCACTGGCATAAATTCTTTTTGTGATTGCAGAAATTTTAATAGACTAAAATAAGAAAGAATCAGGGTAAAAAATAACAAAGTATTTGCATGTAGGTATCTCTCATTTCTTTATAGTGTTTCATATTTGTGAATATGAATTCGTAGGTTTAAGTATCTTCAATTTTTAATCAAAAAACTGCAGTTAAACAAAACTTTTATTGACACACTAAATAAGCCACTGGGTTGTCTTCCTCTAGGCAGAACCGAGTGACAACCTTTAGGACCAGCTCAAGATTCTTTCCAGGACAACAAGTATACACACTCCTTATCACAGATTATAAGCAAAGGAATCTCAGCTAGCTGCTCATCTGGCTCCAAAACTGGCAGACGGATAGCTTGGTCTGTATCTGAAGTAACCAGCCTTGCTGACAGGCAACTGGCTTCAGGATTTGAGCTAGAATCTCCATGCAGCACCATGCAACAACATACAAGCTGGCTCTACAGATGTCTTAAGGATTTTTGCAGCAGGTCCCACTGCGTGGCCATGTAAAACAATGCTCAAACCATTTCAATTAACTTCTACCTCTAAAAGTTACAAGTATATTAAGGCAGGTGTATTTAAGACCATCATTTTCATATTTTCAGATAACTGTTGAGTCACACACTTCAGTAAAGGGCTTGACTTTCAAAAAGAATCTGAGTTCTTAAGACAATTTATTTTACTATATTATGAAATAGAAATAGTAACATGGTAAATAGTAAAATGGTAATATGGCACATCTGGTCTATTCATTAAGTAGGAGAGAGGTTTGAATCAAACATGCAAGCATTGAAGAGCAGGCTGTTTGCTGCAGGTAAAATCTCTGTGAAAGTCACAAAGGCTAAAGGATTGCATCCTGCCCGATTAAAGCTGGGTAAACTAATTCAGGTTCATGCTCATGGTAGAAATTGCATTTTTTTTTCTATGGTTCTATTCTACCCAGCAATAGCTATTTTGCAGTTTTTCTGTGACGTTACAACATCACCTAAAATATAGGAAAATTAGGTAACAAAAAAACAAAATTAAAAACTTAATCTTGTCAATCTTTTCAAAGGATAAGAAAAAAGCAGCCAAATTTTAACTACTCCATACTAAGAAAATCACATGCTTTTACAGATTTATGGGTGGAGAGAACAGTGTGTGCCTTCACGTATATTGGCAAACGTTAATCCAGCTGCTCCAGCTTTAGGGCATGCCACAAACTGCTGTGCAGGATGGATAAATGAATGAATCATTGAGCCATGATCTTCATCCTTCTTTGAAAATCATAGTTATTTTTGGTACCAAGTGTTTGGTTGGTTTTTTTTTGTGGAAAATGCCTATGCAGGAATAAGCACTGTACAAAATCCTCTGAAAATATGCATTATAGAAAACACAGCGCTTTCACTGAAGATGCCCCTGGCAGGGACTTTATGCCAATATGAGATTTCATGCAGCTTTTCATGTAATATCTCTATAAAGAATTCACACCTAATACAGAAGAAGACAAAGTGTTTACATTTGTGACAGAAGTAGATAAAATCCTAGGAAACCACAACCAGCAAAACACACTAACCAAATAAAAATTGGGGGAGGTCGGGTAGGTACGAGGGACCAAAACCAGTTAAACTAAGGTCTGCCTCTTAACTGTGGTAGCTCTAAGGACAAGAGAGAAGAAAAAGAAATATTCCAAAGCCCAAGCCCATTTTTCTCTTTTCCTTTCCATTTCTTAAGGATAAATTTAACATTTATAGGAAAAACTATGTTTTACTACACATAGGGCGCTGAAGCTAAATGCCACCAAAATTTATGTGGCACAGGTCTAATTTCTTTAGAAACCAAATACATAGCTAACACTTGTGAGCATTTTAATGACAGGTTGAATGGATTTGCAAACTTTCCCAGTGTAAAAAAGGTGCAGGGACAGGGCTAGATGTTGGCGCAGAGCAGCCAGCTGCTCGCTTGAAAGTGCGTTGTCTTTGTGTGCGCTGGGTGAAATGGGTGCTGCCTTTGAACACTTGCTCCCCACTTGCAGAACCCTCCTCTCCTGACATTCTGAGCTCTCGTGTCCTTTCAGCAAGGAGGAGCCAGAGTTACCCGCGGTGGTGGCACTCAGGTACCGCCCCTATCTCCCTCTCCTCTTGGGTTTGGCGGCAGAAGCAGAAAGCCCTGCTTCCTGGGACCTTCTCACCATGCTCTATTAGTCCATTTGCCCCTGCACCCCACAGGGGCAGGCTGGGTGTTGAGAATGGAGTCCATAGGAATAGATTTAACTCATGGCATTTCATCGTCTTCTGCTACAGCAGAAAGCTGATTAAAGTTCGTGGGCTCACACTAACAGCTACAGTAACTAAGCCTGACTCACGCTAACTGCTGCAGGGGGAGATACAGCCTGCTTGGGGGCAAGAAGAGGATCTCAGAAACAGGGCAGGCTGCAGCCTGTGTACAAAGGGAGAAGGGGAAGTCATACCAATCAGCCCCCTTTCAGCTTCTCCTGACATGCACTGACCTCTCCCTAAGGCAATTCCCCAAATCTTCACCTTCCTTCCAAGCCTTCCTTTCTCTCCTCACCGACTGCGCCCTGCTCTGCCTGTGCTACAAAATGGACCTTTGCCATTCCAAGCCAACAGCCTCTTTTCCTCCGTTACTGAAGGGCCTCAGATTGGTTTTGGCTATATTTATCCATCGTTCTCTAACCATATGTGTACATTAGAAAGCTATTTTTAGAACTGCATCAACTACAAATGAAGACTAGTTGGGTTGTTTGCGTTTGGTTTTGGTTTTTTTTTTCCCGTGCACTATTGCTCCTTCAGTAATTACACTGGAAGTTAGTGATAATTAAAAAAAAAAAACCACAGACACCTCTTTTACATCACCAACCTTCCTCCTATTCCACAGGAGAACAGGGCATAAGGATTAACTGCTTCTTGTTCACGCATCTAGAGATGCAACAGAATCTCCATTCCAAAAAGGTATATTTTTTTTATCATTTCAATTCAGAAAATAAGCAGAAATAGTTTGGAGCCTTGGCATAGTATATTTGAGTCTCTGCCAGATTAACAGCAACGTTTTTTGAGAAATATCAATGCTAGTGTCAAAGGGCTGCAGTTTGTGGGCTGTTGATGCTATGGCCTTTGAACAAAAGTAGAAAAATATTTTGATTTTTGAATGCATATTGAGCAAATGTTCAATTAAAATGAGAATTCAAGATTTGATTCTACCTTTAGACAAGCCCCTGGGAAATTTACCTACAATTTTTATGGTTGGCAGTTATAGCTCTGATCTCTATTTTGACCTCTAGATATCCAAAACTGGTTCATTAATTATATTCCAGAATTATAACAGAACTCTCCAGATACAACATTTTCTTAAATTCTGCTTTCTTTTCAAAAGTTATTCTTCCACTGTGATCATAAATGCCTTTTACACCAGGATTCTAGAATCATTTGCAAAACTGGAAAATAAAATGTCATTTTTCCTGTTCTGCATGGAAATTAATGTAACAGATTGTTTAATTTGAAAGAGTGCATAAGCACAGTGTTGTTGCATTGCTTCAACTATCCCATGACTAGGAGACAGTAATAAAACTTCCTTGATATTTAACTATCAACAATGCAATTTTTGGAAGAGACAATGATTACCTGTGGATAAAATGAAATTCAATCTCTATCATGCACCAGCCTGCAAATGTAAAATTTATTGTAATTTGTGCTGGAGCTAAACAATGGTACCTTTGAGTTAGGTGCCGTAAAAATTAAAAAAACATTCCATAGTTCTGGCATGCACAGTGTAAAATAAAATTACAGGTCTTGATAAGAAAATAATGGTAATTACTTTGAGTAGCCTTGCATTACTCTTCTGTTCACTTAAACCTAATTATTGATAAATAACTTGAAGTAAGTCTATTGTCTCCTCATTTTAGTTGAATTACATTAATGGACATTATGGGTCTGATTTTGCTGCTTACAAAGTCTATGGCAGCTTCTCAGCTTTTTGTTTAAATTCTAATCCCTAGAAAACTTTCCTCTTGATATCTAGCACAGCGCCTTTTAACATATCCCTGTTATTATCAATCTAATAACATGATGTAAGATGCTCAGAGAGTTAAAACACTATCCTTTGCTATAAATCAACGTACACTGCTGGGACTTCCCCTTATGGGAAGTCACTCACTCACTGAGTTGTGAGTGACCTAATTGTTACAAGTGAGTCAAAGTTTGTAGGCAAAGCGAATGTATTTTATTGGACCAATCGACATAGCGAGGGGGGATTAAAAAAAAAAAAAAAAAAAAAAAAATCAACAAACCCAGGAAATTTTCTATTCCCAAAAGCACATCTATTTTTACCCAGCCATATCAGCTGATTTTAGCAAAATACACTCCCTTCTTCCCACAACCTCATCTTCTTGGATTGTCACAGATAAAACATGACCACTACAAACATTTTCAAGTAGTGATGATGCCATGGTAACATGCATAAATATTATTTTTTGCCTGTATTGAGGCAAGATATATCTACGAGGAGTGTTAAGAGAAAGGACTCTGCAAGAAAAACAGTTCCTGCAAATACTAGTCCCCTGCTCAAGTCCCCCTGCAAAACTTTACAATTTTATATTTTAAAATTTTAGTTCAAGTTACCTCTCCTAAGGTAAGAGAGTTAATACTAAGAAAATAAGATTTTATTCACCATGCAGGAAAACTGGAAATAAGGTACGCTAGGTGCTGTCAAGTGCTTACAAAGAACAAACCAGCTCTGACCCCATTTCAACTATTCTAATCCTAGATTATGAACATAATGCGAGACTTCCCTGTATGAAGGTGATGTGAAGAATACAACGAAATAGGCTTTAAATGGCTTGACTGCTTTATAGCAACTGGGATAACAGAAAGGATACACATTTCGAGTCTTTATTTTAATCGGTAGTTTCCTTTAAGTAGCTTTATTTCCTAGAGAGTAAAATAGACTCCCAAAAGTATTGCAGCACAACTTTCCACAGCCATTTCCTATAGGTTTACTGTCTCCCTTCCTACAGCAGTGGAACTTGCCATGGGCTTACTGTTTGCATAAACATTGAGAAGTGTTTTCTTTTCACATATGAAGGAAGGTGCAAGTGATTCCTTTTCAATAGCCTTCAGCTGTGCAAGCAAACAGTGTCACATGCAGGAGGGCATTTTTGCATGGGACAGGCAGGCAGCTGCAAGTGTTTGGAATCACACTGACTTGATCCGTTGAAAACATGTTCCTTAATTATTATCACTGTTGCTTCATTTGAAGCTTTATCAAATACTTCAAGATAACGTAAACAGAGTTCCGAGGCTATGACAATGCAGAAATAACTGACTATAAACATACATCCCTGATCCTAATGCCTGAAGTTGGGAAATATTTGTAACAAGGTACAGCTAAGTTCCAATTCCACTGCCATTAAAATTGATGGGAATTTTAGCCCTAGCTTCCATGGTAGCGGTTCATAAAAATGTATTTACTGGGAAGGCAGAAGTAATTCATATGTATGACTGCATGAATGCTTATACATATGCATACGGATATTATAGCTTAGTACATTCCTTTTTTTTCAAAGTCAAGGTATTTGGGAAAAAAAACCCAAACTCCATACTTTGACTAATTTTATGTTCTTACATTCTTATGATATATTTTAGTATCATGTCTTCATGTTCCCCATAAGCTTTCTTTTATGTCTAAATACACACCAGTAATAATATCTTCAAGCTCTTCTATTTCTTCTGAGTTAAATTTATATATATACACACATTACAGCCAAGTTTCTGTTAAAAAGCCCCTTATCTTTGCAATAGGATTTGAATTTCCTTACTCTATTTAAATGCCAGCAGTAATTACAATGCAGGACTTCCTCTCATGCAATTTCTTTGGCTTTTTAAAACCAAAAATTAGAAGTTTGATAGCAAATTCAAATGAACATATTACATGGTTTATCTGAAAATGCAGAGTCAGATTCAATTAAACACAATCTCAAAAACTGCCACTGCTTCTGAAGGTGAATCATAGCCCTCCCAGCCGTCATGGATGGGAGAGATGAGAGTCTCAACAGGCATGTACGTCCTTCAGCCCAGGGGGACTGACTCTGCTGAGCTCCTAAATGCCCACATTGTCCAGTCAACATCACTGCAGGTAATTTGTGCAAATGAAGCACAAGGACTCTACAAGAGTTTCTTGTGCTTAATGGCTAGAAGAATCAAAGGAACAGTGAACTGTAAGTTGTATGGGACTTATTAGCTGTATCTGGGAAGCAGGGAGGCAAGAGATGCAGACTAACTACTTCAGTATAAAAATGGTAGTCATAGAGAAGTTCTATACCTTAGAAAAGGATTCATTTTTTGTCTCTACAAAGACAGAATTAACAAATCCAACTCTTAAAATCCAACAGCTCAGTCAGCTAGAAGACCCTGTTAGAATTTGACCAGAACTAAATGAATAAGACTTTACAGAAATGTAGCAATACACTTATAGAAGCTACTTCATAGATCATAAATAAGTCAGTAGTTAATGACATCTTGGCCTCCTTTACATGCTCCAGCAGTGTAAGAAAGACCTTGTACTGACTAAAAATAACTATCTTAGCATTCCTTTGCACTTAGGGTCCTCCAGAAGAAAAACTGAACAGGGTGGCTCTGCAGAATATCTCAAAAATAAACTTTTTTCAGGATGTAACTGTAGTTGTATCTTGGCTTTTCTAACTGGACAGTTAGGAGTCGGGAGCTGGACAACTGATTTATCTCTATAGATCATCTCCATTTGCTCATTTCCAAGAATCCTGCATTAAGCTCAAGATGTATGACTTTTTACATCTCATTCTAAATCAGCCTGCAGCAGGTAAACATTAATGTGAAGTTATGTTCTGAACATTCAGTTTAACAGAGCCACATGGTTATGGAAAATGCATTCTGTCACTTACGGCTGTCTATCCACTGAATGTAGGTCTAACCTACATCTCTGAGTGCCATGCTGAATTTTCCAGCTTTTATTCTAAAATGCATTTCTCCAGACTCAAAAAAGTCTTTCTTCTTCTGTAAAATCTGTTTTCTTTTATCTGAAAACTGATTAAAATATCTAGATTTTAATCTACACATCTAGGGTGTGTGTAGTGAATGGAATGAGGAGAAATTAATTTTGATTGTTCCTATCCTATCTGAGAGGAGGAGATAGAATTAAGAAGCCTTAAGCCACCCAAAAACATAAAGAACCCTGCTTGTGAGCTAGAAGATGGAAAATTAAAAAATTTCAGAGAAAATTTTTCCAACTGTAAAATGTTAAAGTCCCTGAAAGGAGATGTTCTTTTAACGCAAAGTACCTTCTCAATGATAGCTGTAGTGTCAGTTCCATGACTATAATTAATTAGTAGCACAACATATGCTGTTAGGGCAACTAGAAAGGATTTCTGGAAGATATAACACATTCAAAACACCATCTAACTTCACTAAGCTCCAGTTTAATAAAATGCTTGAATAAGATTCAATGCTAGTGCTCTTTCAACAAACAGATTTAACCAGGGAGCTGAGGCTGAAACACGTTATTTATATGGGGGAAGAATATTTACATTCAGAAAGGAAAAACATGGCATGTATCTGATGGAGTAGTTGATAAAAAAAAGTCCAAAAAATCATGTCAAGGTGAAGAGGAAAATTTTGAAAGGCTCTATACAGACAAACTATGAAAAACACTGACATACTGCATATTTAGTGATCCTCAGTGAAGCTGGGCTTTAGGAAGTTTCAGACAAATTAGAAACTGCATTCTACTCTCTCTGACCACATCTGAATTGCAACCTAAAAATCATCTCATTGTTTTTGCAAGCAAAACAGAACTACTGATATGTTGGCTTCATGACTCTTAACCCCTCTGCCCAACGCCCCCCAAACAAACACCTGTATGTCTTTGAACTGGGCAACTCATTAGTTAGATGTCAGCCAAGCTATAGGAAAAAAAATATTTAGTTCTCTCTGCTACCTTAATTTGATCTCACCTCTTTCCCTCAGAGACATCCCTTTAGTCACCATGCAACTGCCTATTTTAAATCAGTGTCTCTCTTTTTTGTCTGTTAATACTCATTCCACTTTGAAGGACTAATTTCATGCCCACTCCATATTCCATTTCCCAGGTCTGATGGTCATCCCCCTGTCTCCTGCCCTCTGCAACTGTGAAAGTATTTCAAACAAAGTGAAATGCTAAAAAAAAAAAGGGTTAAAATTATTTCTCCTGCTCCCTCCCTTCAAAAATCTTATTGCAAGTATTTTTAAAATGCAGTCTGTCATGTCTACAATTTTCTAATAAATACCAGTCTTGCATCAAAAGTTTTGATTTTCTATTTTGTTGGGAATGAAAGCATTTAATCTAAACCAAGTTGTTCTCTTCTTCAGACCTCCACATACAGCTGTGAAAAATTAATTTTTCACATAGCTTTAGTTTTCACATCTTTCATGAGGTGGTTTTTTTAGCTTGCAACACAAAAGGGTGTATCCATTTGTTCTCTGAATTTCAAATACAAGAATGATGCATAAGTTTACCAGGTAAAGAACACAACCCATTCTTTGCTTTGTATCTTTCAATGAAGCAATTTCCAGAGCATGCTATATCCAAGTATTCTGTGGCAAACACAAAACTCTTTGTCTTGCACTAAGAGACCACGGCTTAGGCACATCTTCACCTACAGTAAATGTTAGCATTTCCATTCCTCCCTTCAAAGGGTGTCAAGAATCACATTGTCACAGAATCATCCTTTCCATTATCCCTTTGAAAAAAAAATGAAAAATGATCAAATAGAAAAGTACTGCTGTGAGGTAGCCAAGACTGCTAATGTAAAAAGTGACTTGTACTAGAATGACATAGAAAATGTTCATAACTGGCATTTGAGGAAGGGCAGCGACACTACTACTTCTATCACAGACTAATATGCGCTGTGAAGTGAAATTATGTTCCAATATGATAACCCATGACCCCTAACAAGATATTAAAAAGATGTGTCACAGCTGGTCAGTACCTCAAGCTAGTAGGTACGTAGTACGCCAAGTACCAAATTAGACTGAATGCTGTGTGGAATGCAGGTGTGTTTATATAGCATAGTGCTGTTGCAGTTGGAAAGTAATTGTAGCTGCCTCGGAGACCAGAAGCATTACAGTTGTATCAGTGTGGCCATGCATCCAAGACACCGGTTAAGAAACTTCCTTTCCCCTTTTCTCCCTCCTGCTTAGGCCCATCTGA
Source organism: Phaethon aethereus (assembly GCF_964289735.1). Taxonomy (NCBI): domain Eukaryota; kingdom Metazoa; phylum Chordata; class Aves; order Phaethontiformes; family Phaethontidae; genus Phaethon; species Phaethon aethereus. The sequence continues at coordinate 21,797,518 of NC_138580.1, forward strand.
CCTGAGGTGTAGTAGTGATCTAAGCATGTTACTAAGTGAGGATAATACGCAGAATCAGATGGATGGGTCTTCCACAGGCAGCTTTGGGCTCATTCTGCCTGTGCTCCAAGCTAGCTGGATGTAAGTCTACCTTGCTTAGGCAATATTCTGCTCATGCCGTGCCTCGCTGTATTAGCTTGAGCACAGGCCCTTCAGATTAACATTGACTAGCTCCACTCCCCCCATGATCCAGGAACATCTGTTCAAGAGACTGAAAAGTCATTTGAACACATGGAAATTTTTTTTGCCCTGTATTGAGGAACACTTTGATGTGGCTGTCCCATGAGCCAGCCTTTTTTTGAGCAAATACAAGAGTTACAGGGTAAATTAGCCATGCTTGCACAAGGCTTAGTCCAAGCTACACTGCAACAGGTTGTGCAAGGCACTGCTTCCAACCAACTCCACCATCTTCCCTTGGTATTGTCTTGGGTTTTGTTGCACTGGACTGGGATATTATAATACATTGTTGTACCTCATGAGATGCAAATTTTGCTGTCCTGACTAAAATACTTTGTTAACAATTACAGGCTTTTGTGGCCTTTGTTACCACTTGCTATACAGTACTTTACAATGCATATACAAATGGAGTGCAAACAGCACACTGCAATATCTAAATTTCCCCCATGATATGTAAAGAGGCATACATATGTTGTGTTCTTTTGTGGTGCTACTTTTAAAACATTATTTACTTTAGCTGTCAGGAAGACATTTTAATAGTATTTAAAGTGTAGTATATAAATTCTACATTTATATTCTAAAATGCTGCAGGATAAACAAAATCCAAAATGTTTTATATAAATGAGTTTTTATGATAATATCTAGGATTCCAAAGTTGTACACTTGGCAAAGAAAAAAAAAAATCTATCATCCAGCAACTTTTTTGCGAGCATTTTCTAAATAAATAGTAGCTACATACATGAAAAATAAAGATTTATCACCAAAGTGTTGCATTGCTCTTTTGATACTAACTACTATGCAGCATTTATATTTAATTATAATAGCAAAAGTTGTTTGTGTATTCTGATGTTGAGTTACAAAGACTTAAAAATGTAAGAGAGACACAATAACTTCTAGTTCAATGGAATCAAAAAAGAACAAGGCAAAAAAACAGTATTGGCAGGAGAACAGAGGAAGTACTTACAGAAGAATGTTTTTAGAATAGATATAAAAGAAATAATGGGCACAGGAGATAAGTATGTGTAGTTAGTAGACAGGAAATTTAATTCTAACACGACGTAAGGAGAAGCATTAATGAAGATAGCATTTGTCTAGTTTGGAGAAAAGGAGGCTGAGGGGCAACCTCATTGCTCTCTACAGCTTCCTGGGGAGAGGTGGTGGAGAAGAAGGTGCTGAGCTCTTCTCCCTGGTATCCAGTGATAGGACACGTGGGAATGGTTCAACGCTGTGCCAGGGAAGGTTTAGACCGGACATTAGGAAGTATTTATTTACTAAGAGGGGGGTCAAACACTGGAACAGGCTTCCTGGAGAGGTGATTGATGCCCCAAGCCTTGTCAGTGTTTAAGAGGCATTTGGACAATGCCCTTAACAACATGCCTAACTTTTGGTCAGCCCTGAATTGGTCAGGCAGTTGGACTAAATGATCATTGCAGGTCCCTTCTAACTGAAATAGTCTAATCTAGTCTAGAATGAAAGAAAATAGAAAAATCAAGGAAGCAGGAAGGAGAGAGGACTGAAAAGCAGTGAGAAGGGCAGGAGAGGAAAACTAAGGCAAATACAACTGTTCAAGACATGTATGATGTGGTGAAGGAAGGGAGTTAGAAAAGAGCTTGGTCTTCAAGACGGCAGCGAGGACATAAGTGAGAACCGTAAGGGGAAAAAAAAAAAGTAAACATTATGGAAACTGCCCTGACATGACAGTTCAGGAAAAAAGGACAAGACAGCAGATGTGGAAATAAGAACTGGCAGTGAAGCATGAAGAAGGGAGAATGAAGCTTTGCAATGTGCCGGTTTTGTGATGGTGGTAGGACATAAAGGAAAAACATTGCAGGGAAGATAGCTGGATACTGAACCCAAGTGAGGTATGAATGACTAAGTGTTCGGGAGGCAGATGTCATTGCTCTTCATTGCAACACTGTAACTAATTAAGATGTCAATCTCATGGGATAAGGCAGTATTTTCTAAAGCCAAGCTGGACATGATATCCTGCCAGGGTTGTGTGGATGCTTTGCAATGTACACCACATAGATATAGCTTCCCACACTGCATGCAATCAATATCTTTCATTTACTGAAGCAACTGTTCTTGTAATCCTTGTCACCTTTGATAGTCTCCCCTCTCAAATCTCATATCTCAGTCAATCAGTGTCCTTCAACAAGTCATCTCTTGTTCTGCTACCATAACTGCAATTCACAGAAAAACTGGATTACGCTATAGGTAGCCATGTCTATTTGGACATGCATTTTAATGGATAGTTTGAGTTTAATATTGGGTTAAACTCAGGAACACACTAATTGAATATGAAGTACAAGACAGAAAAGACTGCAAATAAGCCTCACATTCAAACTAGTCTTTGCTTGCTAACAGGTGCAGAGCGGGTTCCCCATTACCATACAAAATTCAAGAATCGGAATTCTTACAGTTTGTTCCTGCCCAGGATAAACAGACCTGCCTCTTGCAAATTTGCTGATTTTGTACATCATCGGCATAATCTCATGGGGATGAATTTGGTAAGCTACAGCTACTTCAATAAAAGAGATCCTTCCCACTAGGAAGACCAAGATGCCCTAAGCCAAGAGGCTCCTCCGCCATTTCCTTTTTCCCTGGTGCTTATACAGGCTTTTCCGTATTTATCCCTTGGTTTAGCAGGAAAAATTACTTTTTCTGTTTGCTCAGGTTATACGCAGGCTTCTGTGCCTCTATATGCTGCACTCATGCTTGTACCCCAGGCAACCTCAACTTCCCAAAACCCTACCTAAATATGGGGGGAGGCCATCAGACACACAGAAGAGCTCATATCATTCTCAGCTTCCAGTGGTCTGTAACCTCACCCATCATCAGGCTGAAGAGAGGGCCACAAAAGATCAGAGAGTGCCTGTCACAGCAGATTTATACAGGCTGCTGGTATTCACTGGCTTTTTCCACCATGCAGTGTAGCTACAGCATTCATACTAGGAATGAGAAGGAACAGCCTTTGAAAAAGAGCCCTAAAAAAAAAAAAAGTATAAATGCAACATTTACCCAGGAAAAGGATTCAAATTTTGGGTCCCTAGTGACATGTGAGGCAGATATAATATCAGCTAGGAAAAAAAGGAGCAAAAGCAAATATGTTCTTAATGATACACAAAATTCTAATTAAAACATCTCAGCAAGCATTGAAATTTATTTGCCACTGATATTGTGACACGCATACTGGATTTAATGTGTAATCAGTGCTAATCCATTCCAAGCCTTGCAATATCAGCAACATTTAAGGCAGACCACAACTAGAATTACAGAAATGATGAGGACAGCTCAGAAAGAGTTTAGAAAGGTCCTCTAAATGTCATTCAAGACAACAAGGAGATTACAAGAAATTCTGTGACTTCAGAAAACTGTCAGTCTCACTTCTTTTCTGTCTTGTTCTCCTCAGGCCTAATTGAGATCTCTGCAGCTGGGTGCAGTATCTATTCTTTTTAACAAAATCTCAATATCGGGGAAATATCTGTCAACACAACTGCTATAATTCTTTAAATCTTAACAATAAAGATTCTTGATTCCTGCCTACAGTCCAGACCAGGACTTGCGTGACTGGAGAAGCCTAATTCAATTGTGCTACTGGAAAGGAGAATGTATATATATTTTAAAGGACTCTCTGACCTTTCTTGTTCCTGTTGCTTCATTTGTTCTTTAAACAGATATACACGTACACATTTTAAGATCTCTTAGGATGAATACATTGTTTAATATGATCATTTGCTTATAATTTAATTGATGCTTTCCTTCTGAAAAGCCAAAACAGAAACATCTACAATCGTCTGTAATGATCCAGCTTGAAATGACCTACAGTTACTCATGTGGCTTTATTTTAAAAAATAAATCTCAGTAGTTTTCTTAAGGATCATGGGACTGGGCTGAGCATCCAGTTAATGATTTTTCAGAGTTTTAAAGGATTTAGTGTCTGCTGGACAAAAACCTGTTTCACAAAGAACATAAGAAGTGACCCTGACTGGAAAATAAATCTCAAGTTGCAATCATGAAAATTATAATTTCTCTCTTTTCTACAGAAAGCTTGCCAAGAAAGTCCAATGAATTTCAGAAATGCATAGGGACACTGTTGTACATGGAAATCTGAATATACAAACTCCTCCATCATCATCTTCCAAAGTATTCTAAAATCCAAGTCAAGTGTATTTTAATGTTGCACCAGTACAGACCTGCTTGCTTCTCTAAAAGGCCACCAAAATGCCACTGAAGTTAAAATGGATGAGTTAACCTTTTGGGAAGTACTCACAGCACCACAATTATTCTGACCTTTGACTGTACAATCCTTTAACTTTGCTAGCTATTCATTTAACGCCCATTTGTATTTTTTAAAATTATTACTACATGATTCAAAACATTTGTTTGCCAATCCATCACTATGACATGTAGCAGTTTGCAGTAAGAAAGTATTTTGGTACAGGCAGTTTTAATTATTTAACCAATAGTAAATAAGGCAAGGACTTAGATGTCAGGGAGGCAAAAACTACAGGAGGGGCAGAAGCCTACAGAGAATTGGCATGAATTATTTTTGCAACCATCTTAATACATAAAGCTGTTTTGATGGATAGATTGGTGTTGAGATGAAAAAACAAACAAAAAAACCAAAACCAACAAACCCTCCCCCCTAAAAAAACTGACGCTCTTCATGGCTCATCCTTCAGCAAGAAGCAGAGAAGAAAGGCTCATCTCCACACCCTTGGAGCCTTCATTTCAGCTGTGAGAGGAGGGGAATGGGCTACTTCCCATTAAATCCTGCAGAGCTAAGGTAGAACAGGGATTCTCACCTTGATTCTGTTCATAACAAAAAGGTACTTACATTGCCTAGCAGTAAAATGTTATCAACAGTCATGTAACAACCACCTATCCCCAAACTCCTTCCAAGTTTGGTGACTGATAAGGCTTACCAGTAACCCATCTCCTCCACGGATAGCAACTAACCTGTTGAACTTGATCAGCAGCCTACTAGTTGAAGCACTAGTGACAATACATTTTGGTCATCAAAGTGACTTCACAGTCCCAAGTGATCTCTTGACCACTTGTGCACGTCCAGAACAGTTTTTCTACATGCTCCCTCTCTTAGTATAGAGGATCTAAGTTTGTAATACCATGTCAGAGGAAAAACATCCAGTCCATACGGTTGAGAGTGTCAGAACACAGATCTGACATGTCCAAATCCTATGTATGAAATGTACTCATAATAGGAGAGGAAACAGACTCTGATGCCTAAAGGAAATATAAAAACCAGATGTGAAATTATCACATGCAGCGAGTAGAAAAGCATGACAGCAGCAATAAAACAAAACTAGTACTTATATTAAGCTCCACTAGCCATGGTAGTACTTATTAACCTATTTTCCTTCTCAGTATCAACCACTGTGTAATCAACATCAGGTCATAGAAGTCACTCAGGTGCACTGATAAAATGAAGGCCAGAAGGCAAAAGCATCCAGAACTCAGCAGTTTGGTTACCTACACTTCTGTTAGCACTTACTTATCAACTGGAAAATTTCTGTCCCATTTGAAACAGCAAAATGGAGAGATGTCAGTTTGAAAAGAATGAAAATTAGGCAACTTAAGCAAAGTCAGACAAAAAAAAGTATCACAAGTTAACTCCTAGATATTGAGTAACTCCCAGCAACTGCAATGCACCAACCCTGACGGCAAGAACAAAACCCATTTTAAAACACGACCCGTGCATGTGGCTCTGTTTAAGAAAGTACAGTATTCAAAATACACCTTTCGGTTAACAACTTTATTATTGTAACCATTTTATAGGAATCTTAGAATAGCTCACAATATCTCTTATAGCAAGCTGCAAGGATAATATTGTAGCATGACTTTCCTATACAAAAGAGGTCTATACATCATTCTAAGTATTTTGCAGCTACTGTATTATTTACTGCAACTGTGATGCCTCTCATTTATCTAACATTCTCAAGATATGTATTAACATAGAAATCTGGGAGTTGACAGTGAGTATCATTTCAGCATTGATGATTCTTTCAGCACACAAGAACTGTGACAAGTCAGTCTTGCACTCAAGCCTTGAGGAGATATTAATGAGTAAAGAAGCAATGAATCTTCCAAGAAGTTCACTAAAAACACACCAACTTATACAAGTGGGAAAAAAAAAAAAATCACAGAAACAAGTTTTAGTAGAAGGGAAAAAGCCATCACTAAAGTTTCTAAAGAGGTGAGGAAAATGACATGTTCGCAGGTTTAAATCACAGAGGAAATAAAGTAAATATAAAAGGAGAACAGCTGACTGCTGCATTCCCAGTGGAAATGCCTTAAATTAAAGCAGAGAGATGCAACAGTGAGATCTTGCAACGCTAACCTTTTGAGATCATGTCTGCATTGTAAAACCATTCGCAAAGGATAACTAAACCCTCATACTCCTGCCTTGTCCTGTGTACAGAGTTCAGAATGAAAGGCTAGATACTGAGACAATCCCTTCGCTGGCTGTTCTCATAGTCTGAACAGCAAGAATCTAGCACAGTCATTTGTGACATGAAGACCTAGACTGGAAAGTGATTATGTTAGAATAAAAAACATTCACAAGGACTTCTATTAGATATGTTACTAAATTAGCAGATTAAATATACAAGGACATAGTTATAACATTAAATATCATATCCCATGAAGTCAAGTCACAGCATTTTACTTTTAATGGAACCTTGAAAATGTGTCAATTATATCCCCATACCTTACTCATCCAGTTGACACCTTGGCTGAATGACGATTATACTTTTCAGGCAGAAACTATAAACCTGGAAATATTCACACCCCAACCTAACAATTGTTTTAAAGAAAAAAGGTCTTGTCAGGTGTGCACTGATGAAAGCAAGTACCACCTGCAGTGGGATACAGGACTGCAGAACGCCACAACCACACTGTCCCATAAAAGTGCATCAAAAAAAGCAAAAAGCAAGAGTGCCACAAATAATTTTTTTTTTTTCCATGAGAATTTGCCCGTTTGTCAAAATCAAGCCATTGTGTAGAGAACCAAATTATTTTGATAAAAATCACAGCAGAATTCAAAAGCAGATCTCCAGTGCAAGCTAAGAGAACCAGCCTTTAAAAGGAAGTCTGCCTGGTTTTCTGTCAGCACATTTATCCACTTAGCCAATAACTTGCTGAAGGCTAAAATGTAGACGCTAGCATAGTCTAAAGCATGCAGGTGTTGCATTTACCATCTCTTCACACAGTTTATCAAGCATAACCCTGAATAACTTAATTCTAACAGTACTGCAATTAAAAATGCCCAAAGTATAGTATTTCCAAAATGAAAGAAGTTCTTCAGTTTTCTTACATCATCCATCAGGCTAGATTTAAGTTGACTTAGGCCATTGGAAACACATTTCCAAAATTAAAATTATCATACCTTCTTACAGTTTCATTGGATACAACAGCTAAATGTTCGTGGTAACACCGGGAGTGGCATCACCATTTCACTTGGCAAGTAACTGATGATTAGGTACCTGGGCCTTATCTACAGAGACATAATAAAGAAAACATAGGTAATTACCAATATCCAGAATGAAGAGATCATATAGTTTTCTGTAACTTTAAAATTCAATATAACTTAACATTTTGATCTTCTATATTGGAAACTTTGGTACTCCTGATCTAAAATGATTTTTACTATTATCCACAAAGGTGGGTAAAGTGTTCAATTTATTCCAAAGCAGGGATGACTGTCTCAAAGCAGGAATTGAAACAGTTCTCTAGCTGCCAAGATCAGTGCCAGAAATACAAGATGTTATCTCAAGATTTTCTGACAAACCACCAACAGACGTGTATTTAACTTTACATCTAATGTTTGATGACTGAGGTGAAAAAGGTGCAAAATTCAGCCACCTTCTCTGTGTGCAGTGTAGGAACATGGTGGTTCAGCAATTAAAAGATCAGCATTCAGGAATTATCGGATAAGAAATGAAAACTTGCCAGATACTCCAGACATCAGTTTCTGTTACCCAGAGCTGCAAAGCTTTTATCTCATTCTGTGTTGCAGTCAAAAGAGGTGATTGCTCCTCCTGCTCACTAACACTGCAGCGGCTCCAGGAATTAGTTAAAAATACATTAAATTGAAGCTTTTTCCTGTACATATATATTTAAATGCAAAGAGTTTGCAGTTGCCAGTTCATACATTCTATGTATATTGCAGAACCTGGCCTTTTAATGAACATTACATGTACTATGTTTTCATGCACCAGCTTTATCCATTAGAAGAAAGGGATTTTGATCACAGTCTGTTGCAACAGATGAAAAATAACTGAACAGTTTTTCAGATATAGAATTCTACAGTGCTAATAACAACATGCATCCTTCCTATTAAACACCAAATTCAACCAGCCCTAAGACCTACTTGCATAACAGCAAGAACAATGTACAATCAGATCTCAAGTAATGCTGCTATTTACTTCTTAAACAGTGTAGAGATATGAAACCCAAACCATTAGAGATGGAACATGTTCATCTAGGAATCGCACATATTCATATCTTAAAAATGAGAAGATATAAAAATAAAAATTACAAGAAAGGAAACCTTTCAAAAAAGCCTTTTGGGGACTGGGATGGAATAAATGCCTCTAGAAGTTGAGAAAAAAAATAGTTCTCAAGGACATGTGGTAAACTATCATTTATCACTCTCTCCAAATGTGTGATAGAGATATATGGTTAGTAACGCTCACATTTTATTCTCGATAGTGTATGAACTCAGGTCTGAAAGTAGTACAGTCATTTGTAAAAACAGCATATGTTCTTGTGATATGTGGGAAGGAATATCCTTTCAAAACTTCATTTTCACTTTATTGGATATAAAACTGAGAGAAAACCCCTAAAATATGCCAGTTGTTGATGAGCACAGACAAATTTATAGACTCTTGCACAAACTTAATATTCTGTAAGTTTTCAAAGGAATGTTATTTTACTTTTTTTTTTCTTTTTTTTTTTTTTAAAGCTCCAATTCCTGGAAGATTTATTCCAGTAAGACGTTTTGGAAATAATTCCTACTGATAAACATCATCATGGAAAAAACAGATTTTTAGTTATATGTGTGCAGTGGTTTTCAAAGCCTTATTTAGGGCCTGGTACCCTGATCAGGATGGTAGATAAGATACTGGAAAAATTATAATCAGGTAGATAGGGTTTTTGCCTCAGTGAGCTTACATTCACTATGTGTGACTCAAATAATAGAATTATTTTACTGTTACGCTTAAAAGTGTGGTTGTGTGTAATAAATACTAATATAGATCGTCCTAATTTCCAAATTATTTCTCAAAAAAATGTATAAACAATGAGAAATCATTACAACACAGACATGTATTCATTGCATTTACAAATAACTAAGCCCAGAAGGCCTAATCAATTTTCCTTATAACACAAAAGTTCTGATTTCCCTGCAAAAGTCTTCAACCCATAAATATCACCATGTTTACTCTGTAGCATTTAAGTAGGATATAACAACCTAGGATGGTTAGGGATCCACCAAGGATCCCTATTAACAAAGGGGTAAGCCAGCAGCAGCATTTACTCCTCCGGCCTGAAAGCCCAACTGCATTTGAAGTAGACTCTCCATCCTTGAAGATAGCCAAAAGCCATCTGGACAGGGTCCTGGGCAACCAGCTCTAGGTGGCCTGCGTGAGCAGCGGGGGTTTGGACCAGATGATCTCCAGGGGTCCCTTCCAACCTCAACCATTCCCCAATTCTGTTAAAATGGGAGCTGTATGCTCATATCGTTAAAGCCCACTGAAACATGCAGCTACACATGCTATTATTACAAGAAATTAATATACCATGCTATGTGGTACTTGGAAAATAAGCACCCAGGCCATGCTCTTCCCATTCATTAGTTGAGACTAGCCTGTCCCAACTACCTAGCCACAGCCTAACCTAGGATGCAGCAAGTACTGGGGATATGGTTACCTTCAGAAACATATAGTCCAGCACAGTCAACCAGCACTTTTATATGCCTGAAGGCAAACATGCCCATTCATTTATATTAGATAAATGCCATTACATATGGTTGCCTTTAGTAGAGCAATATGGTGCTTAGGATTTATGATTTACCAGGTTTTATTACTCCTGTTAGTAGTATCTGTATTTTGAATTCAGAACCTGTCATGTCAAAATAACACAAAACCAGTGAGAAGAAATCACATACCTACTCTGAGTCATTTTAAAGTCAGCACAAGGTCTCTCAACAGTAAGTTTGTGAAAATGATTAGTTATTTACTTCATAATTTAGTTGATAATTTTTGCCTTTTTTACTTGCTAATGAAATGCCTATAAGTGGATCAAAATTTTCCCATATTTATTATTCATTGCAACTATTTGCTGAATAATTCCTGCAAACAGTTCCTCTTTTGTAGCTCACTCCTATTGTGAGTGTTTATTATTCAAAATTTAGTCTGTGAAACGAATTACCTTATCCATATATTAGATTTTGTTTAGTGTTTGCCTGAACATTGTTCTTAGAACCAGTGTGTGTTCTCCAAATACCCTCTTCTCCAGTATAAACTTAAATTGTTCTGTGAACACTCCTTCTGTAAAGTTTATTTGCTAGAATGTTCATAAAAAGTAAACATCATGAAACAACTGAATTTTAAAATCTGTACAAATATTGAGGGATATTTTTTCATTAGGACCAGCTGAGTCTACAAGACAGCACAATCTCAGTTATTGAGCCATTACTCAAATTATCATACATGAAGACCTGATTCTGCTCATCATAGTGAAAACAAGGAACATTGTAGCATCAAAAGTAGATGCATTTTCATTTGCACATTTCTTGTACTCAGTTTTTCTAAGTATTCCAAGCATTGCTTAAAAGCAATATAGCAATCATCCAAGTGCTACATCATTGCAGGGCGACTCTAAAACTGCTAGGGTTTTACTGGGAAGGAGAAGAGTAAAAGGGAAATACACAAAATGAAAGTGCATACATCTCACACCTCTCCTATAACCCTGGAAATTTCACATAACTGACCTCCAAGTGTTTGTAGAGATTCCCCTCACATGCCAAGAATTTAAAGCCTTTTCACTTTGTTTTTCTGGTTTTATTTGATTTCAAATTTTTGAGACTTGGCATACATTTGCTCATGTTTTCAGGCTTCTTTCAGTAACTATTAGGACTCAAAATATTTTTATACTCTCATTTAGCAGCTGGGACTTTAAGGTAAATACCAACTATTGTGAGATACGTAATAAATCTGAGAGACCTGGCATTGTTGAAAGGCACTAGTGTTGCAGAATACCTTTACCAATTTGAGAGAGGTAAAATGTTCGCCTAACTTGACACACCTACCCAGCAACAGACATCAAACTACCGCTTGACACAGTAGCATTAAGAATTGCAACTGAAATAAGATTTAAGTGACACACAAACTCACAAAGGCCTTTCTGCAGAGGGATGAATTTTACACTTACTCACCCGTCAATGGTTATTAATTTCACCTGAACTCAGAGGCACTAATACTATTAATATTAGCAATGATTTGAATCAACATTAAATGACTGCTAGAATTAATAGTTCCACTGGATTCTAATGAAATAATTTAGAATTTGACTCTTTGGGAAACAATTCTAGAAAATGGTACAATGGCAAAACAAGTTGTAAAAATTTTACTCGATTTCCACTAGTGGGTGCTAAGACAACTCAGCCATATCTTTCTTTCAGAGACAGATCTCACATTTTAGTCAGGGAATTGCTACTTACATTCTCTTACTAGTCCGCTTTGATCTTTGTGCTCGTGCTTCTCTTGTGTACAAAATGGGAATGGTGCAATGGGAAGAGTGCTTTAGAATGAAAAAGCATTTGGAGCACAAGACTGATTCAGAATAGTAGAAAAATACAGTGATTAGGATGCATTTTAATCAGAAAAAATATCGGGCGGGAAGGGTTGAATTTTTTTTTCTCGACTTGGCATAAACTCTTTTGAGAGCTTTTTGCATTCCTTTTACAAATTTTACCTGTTCTTTATTAACTCTCCAATTTATTGCCCCCAATAATATGGATAATTATTCCAGGATCATCACTCTTCACAAGTCTCCTAAAGGTTAAGGCTTTTCTCCATCTGGAAATCTATTCACTGTTTACATTTCCAATTATCTCTCCAGAGGTGTATTGCATGTAGGCAATTGCAGGTCTTTCTCCTTCCAGGCTAGGAGCTGAGATTTTTCCCTTTTATTACGCAATGCTTTGGTGTGGATGTGGCACACACAGCACTCCCGTAGGGAAGTGTAATACATTTCATGTCACAGGGCCAGCGACAGTTCAAAACTATATGCTGCCAGCTACATTATAAACCATTCAAAGCATGAGTTGCTGCATTTTCTGAAAATTCAGAACTTTTATTGCAACATCAAGATTGCTTGTCTAACATGGGTGTTTTTAATTCAACTTTAATGTTAGCTCCCAAGTCATAGCAAGATACCACAGCTAGACCTGACCACAGCAAATTAGCTCTAGATTCTACCATTGTTGGTTTTAGTGTTCATACCATATTTTTTTAAGATATTGTGAATGTTAATGAATCCCATAACAAATTTCTGAGCTTCTCTGAAGAGGCACATCACTGATTTCATTATTTAAGCAAGAAAAAGGTTTAGTGAGTGCCTGTGTAAAGTTAAGAAAATTTATGTTAGTACTCTAATGTGGTTACCCTTTAAACTAAAACAAAACCAAACAAAACAAACTTCTAGGACAAATATAGTTGTTTGGTCACAAGATATCAGAATTCGCACCTCCTTCCCAAATACATTGTACACTATGTGTACCTGATGGCCTACTGGTTAGATTTCTTTAGGTGCATTTGCTGTCCACTTCATGTCAACAAGCAGTGGAGATAAAAACCATACGAAAAACTAGATACATACTCTGGGATTCTTCCCTTTGTTCCCATTTGCAGTTCCCTTTTGAAATATAGGAGTCAGCTGTGAATACTAACACTAATATCTTTGAAATAAATTCTAGAGGTCCAGTGAATTGAACCTCCTTGAGATGCATTTTTCTCTGTGTTGCCAGGATAGATTTAGATTGACATGATGAACCTATCAGCAGTCCTTCAAAAACATGCTTGCAAGCCTGCAATAACACTGCCATAGAGACATAGGTAAGCGACACTGATTATAGAAATAGAATTCTACTGAGCTTAGTTCTAATTGCTGGCAAAGTATATATACAGAATGCATGTGCATGCTTCACTGGAAGAAAGAAGACTTATATGTTATTAAGAATCGCAAATGCAATTTGGGATTTTTATCTTACGGGACAGGGTTCTTTTTCTTTGGGTTATCAAAGTACAGAATAATTTTGCAACCAGTTACACATTTTCAATTTTGTAGTCTTCTTTCCTCAGCATTAAAGCAAGCTTCCATGAACTTAACAAAATTTAACAATATCTAAGTAGCTGACACTGCTGCAGGTCTATAATTGTGTGTCACCTTGCAACAACTACATTGTCTAAATGATTTCTTTTTCCTTTTGCCAATCTACTGAATAATGCCAAACACTGCTGATGAAGGATTACTTCTACGCAAATACTTCTTATTAAAATATCATACAGAAAATAAAATCTTATTCTGATGTAGACAAGATTTGTTGAGAGACATTTAATATTAATTTAGAAGATTCTTACTGACAGCTGCTCAGCAAGACAAAATCTCTTCATTTGATTAGAGTCTTGAGGCAGTCTCATGAAGGTTTTGTTATTGAGAAAGAGTCATTAGGGTTCTCCCTATTTTTCACGTTCAGTTATGGGTATATCTAAACGTGCAATGAGGTTTCCTTTTAATTTTTCTAAATATACATATATATTTATTAACAGCATAGTTATATTCATATAAAAGCTGACTAAGGATGAATACAAAACAAAAAGGCAAAGTTTTTTTTAAAATTGAGAAGTTGCATAAAATCGAAAAATAGAAATTTGGAATGATGGACTGAAAGACAGTGTTTGTAAAACAGTTTCTTGAAGGGGCCATTCAGTATGATTTTCTGATTTATTTTCTATACCACTGTCCCACTATACAACAACTACATTATATAGCTGTAATAAACCACAAATTATAATTCTGACATGTAAAGAATAAAGGAAAACCATCCATTCTGCCTAACACTTGAGGTTTCTCCAATCATTGCTTCCTACTGATGTTTAATGTTTAGAACATCCTTTGTACTTATTTAAGGTATTCCCTGCCCCTGGTGACCTACGGGTGAATGAGACTAGAAGATGGCAAAGGCCATATGAGGTACAAATGAACAAAACAAATTTGCCACTCAGATTCCCCAAAATAATTGATTTTTTTTTTTTTTTTTCAGAGTAAGTGTAGGATGCAGCCTTATTCCTGACTCTTGTGGGACACTTTCAAAGATGAATTAGATGATATGTACATTATGGAGATTTCTAAAAAACAAAACACACACAAAACTAGTTTGCTCACTTTCATCTCCTGGATCAGATTTCTCTTCAGTTGGATCACAGTTGACTGCATATCCATATGGTTCCAATGAAAGTGCATTAAAAATTCTTTATTCTGTTCTTGACACCCATTCTCCTGGAGTTTAATTTAGGTTAATGTAATATATTTGGTATATGGTTTTATGTCCCTAAATGTACATATCTTTACTCTAATACACTGTTCATCTGTGAGGGGAAAAAAAAACCCCAAACACAAAAAAATCCAAAACCAGCACGATGCCTTGGCTCTTGGCTCTGCACTTCCAAATTTTCACAAGTGGGCTTCTTGCATCTTGAGTTTTTTTCCAAAACATATGTATTCACAATCTTCACCCTATTCCCAGCAGTCTCTGTAGGTAGCTATCTCTGAGAACAACTTCTAATATAACAGCATTAAAGAAGATGCACATTTGAAAAATCTGCCCTTAAAAGAATGGCAAAAAAAAGTCAATTTACTCAGGAATTACCAGCTTCTACTATCAAACCACATTTTCAGTAAATATGTGCTGAAAATATCACCAGAGAAGAATTCTGAAATGTGTCATTAGATCAGTCCAGCGTAGCTCACTGTGGACCTGGAATACTGTTATAATTTTAAAATAAACAATAGCATGGGCTGCATCGTATAGATCCCAAGCATGTGCATTTTGCAAGTGACAGGAGTAAAAATGCCAATGGGGTTTTAAGGTAAGCTCAAGAACAAAAGATTGTGAGACAGATCTAAAGATTACTTAAATAAGACTACTTCTTTTATGGGCATAAGAGGGAAAATGAAACATAATTTAACATATGTCTTGCTAACGCCTACTTATCTGTGAAATATTAAGCATCAGCATTTTTTTAATTTAAAAAGAAAATCTTGTCACTGCAGTGCACAGGAAAGATGACGTTCAGAGGACAAAAGTCATCTGCGTAGAGAATGCCCTTGACATTTATAAACCCACTTTTCTTTCTTTGAGAAATTGAAAGGAGGCCCAGGTCTTACGCTAAAGGAAGTAGAGTGGAGAACTGAATTTTCTTCTTAGTTCTGCCACTGATTCCTGCATGATCTCGAGCAAATTGCTTCAGTCAAAAGTTTCACAAGCATCTGCTGTGTACTGTGTATTCTTGAGCATTCAGTCTGACACACAAAGGATTAGGTTTGCAGGAGGTTTAAGAATTCATAGCTACAAGTGAAGTGAATTGACTTGCTAGTTTTAAAAACTCCAGCTCTGGACAAATATTAAAAACTAGGTACTTTGAGAAATGAAGTAACGATCATTCCGCATTAGACACCCAAACTGATCTGTGCTTTGAGGATATATTACCGTGTCATAGTACCATGTTGTAAAATGGAGATAATAATAACAACTCATTTCACAAGAGTATTATAAAATGGAGACACTAACGTCTGTGAACTCTGAGATATTGTAGTTTCAATGGAGCCCATCACTCCTATGAGGAAATCAATAGTGTCGTATTCAGAGAAAGATTTGAACGTTGCAGCAGGCAAGGGGGCCAGAAACTGAATGAAGCACATTTTTAAATGACATATTGGAAAACTGCCCATTAAATGAGTACTATCCATCTTGTGACCTGAATGAGGCAGGCAGGGAATGAGCTGGAGAAGAATAGTATGCTCTCACATAATTAAAGGCTGTATCATAATGCAAACCCACATTTCAGCCCAAATACTTTTAAAAGTTTGGCTAAGCTCCTAGCAACTGAATGCAAACTCTTATAATGAGAAGTTCTGGGAAGCTTAAATATGGTCTTGTTTCCTGTGTCACATCTAACATGCACTTACTAGCAAAGTCCTCAGGAAACTAATGAAATGCTTGGCAAACTAACACAAGAACAATTTGGAATAGCATTCCAATGCTGGAAGATCAAATCTTTCTAAAGACTTTGCTTTATGTTGTAAGATCTTTAAGACATAAATTCTCTTGGAAAGGACTGAGTTTCTTAGCTATTTTTATGCAAGACAAGAATTAGGAATGTGATAAAATCTTATTTGGATAGGACCTGTTCATGAATTGAGTCTAGTTATAATCACTCAGATTATGATCTCAGAGTCAGTGCCATTTAATTAGTATTTAAGTACATATACTGTAGCTACATTTAATTACAAGCCCAGATTCCCATCTATTATCTGACAGATGATTGCTACTATTTGGCATTCAAACAGCTTCCAAAAAATAGGAAGTGAAAAACCTAACATGAATAACAATCAGCAGTACAGCATGCTGTTACACAAAACAAGCCTACAATAAATGCTAGATCACACACAAAAAAAATTAGTCACAAAATCATTATCGAAGTACTAAAGCAAAACAAGGCCCCAAACTAAGATTTTCTCTTCTTTCTCCAGTGGTGTTTTGTGTTTTCTCTTTGTTTAGATTCTGATCTTATATTTCAGTCTTAAAGATTGCAGGCTTATGTGGTGGTGCCCATGAGACCCTAATATCACAGATAAATCTAAAGAATCAGAACTTTCAGATATATATTTCTAAGGATAAACCTGAGCACTGCATCCATACTGATGCTGCATACTATATACTGCTATACACTGTACTGTAGGTTGTCAGGCTCCATGATACTATAGTGTTATTCCCTCCATCTGTAAAATTGAAGAATGCCATAGATTCAAGTGGTATCAAAAACAGGGACAGTGATGTTTGCAATTAAAAAGTGATATTGCAGTTGAGTTATTCTTAACAAACATATATTTTTCTGAATTTCAAAAGATGTCTGCCCAGTTCCTCCAAATACTGTTTTGTTTCATCCACACAGGGACCAGTGGGGTTGGGGGGAAGTATGAATACTGCATAGTAAAGCCTGCTAAATTTCTTCTCATTTAAAATTGTACTTGAAGCTAAGTTTCCTAAATACCTTTAAGATATAGTTTGTTAAGTGAAATAATAACTTGAACACATTGTAGTAAAGGTAACCAAAAAGAAAGGCCAACATTCCCAGAGATATGTTGATAATAGGTAATGTTCCTGCATGCCATAGGAATATCACAGAAATATCTTCAAAAGCAACATCCTTAGCTGTCCCACTGCCCCAAAAGATTCTCCCCTCTCTGCCACTACAGTGTTCAGTATGTATATTAAAATTTACCAGCTAGCTTCTAGAAAACAGAACATATAGACACTGGGTTGTTCTTTTCATTCTCTTAGCAGGGAAAGTAATTTTGGTCTTTCTCCTCTATTCATGTGGCTAATTTTCACATAGTGTGTGTAGGATCTTTAGGAAATCTATCATTCTTTCAAATTTGCCTGAATTTACCAGCCAAAAATTATGGTTAAATATTTTTAAGCATGCAATTAAAAGTTAAAGAGAGACAGACAGCATGATTGCATAAGACTCATTTCTTTGAAAAGGTAGATAAAAATTGAAGGCTGAATTCCGCCATTGTGCATAATCATTGGAGAGTAATTTGAGGAAAAAGTATCGGATCAGTTTTATAAGCAACAAAAGAAATTGTGGTAGTGAGACAGACGTACAGGTTGCCAAATGGGAAGGAACAGTTTGGTAGGGAAGGATGTTATATTTTCAAACTTATTAAAATGTAGCACAGAAATAAAGACATTGGCAAGGGTCCTTCTGGCACTTTCTAGTTTCAAAAGCAAGTGTAAAAAGGTAAGTGACAAAGGCATATGAGTATGAAAGCCATATATTGAAATTATATGTTCCAGACAGATTTGAGCTTTTTAATGGGACTAAAGTTACTGCTGCATATATGAAACAATGTGAAAACGATTTATAGGGGCAGAAGGTGGGAAGATTAAACAGAGGTGGACAATTAGTTTAGCTCATGGACTTAAACAACCAAAAGCTAATTTTTTCACATGCAACACTAGTGCTAAAAATCACTGTACGGCTCAGTAATATGAAAATCTTGACTTAGCCTATGTACACAAAAGCCTTTTATTTTCATCCATCTAAATGACTCCCTTTGCTGAC
Source organism: Phaethon aethereus (assembly GCF_964289735.1). Lineage (NCBI taxonomy): Eukaryota > Metazoa > Chordata > Aves > Phaethontiformes > Phaethontidae > Phaethon > Phaethon aethereus. The sequence continues at coordinate 21,816,168 of NC_138580.1, forward strand.
AGGATTACACTCCTGTGTGTTAGAAGTGAATACAACATTGGACTGAGGTGTTCTTTACTGAGGAAATTTCCCCATTCAAGGCTCCTGAGCCAGAATTCTGTGTTTTAATTTAGTTATCCATTGACTGCTTTGTTATTTTACAGACAGAAAAATCAGTGAGCGCTGTTCAATTAAAAGCCCTGCGTCATTTCATTGGTTCTCTGAACAGATCATAACTACAACATAAATAAATGATATTGCTATATGACAACATTCCATAGGATTTTGCCCAACATCCTGGAAAAGGAAATAAAAAAGGATGAATACACAAGAAGTGATCTAGTGCCCCTAAAGATCTGATTGTTACCACTTAAGGGCATGCTGATTTACCTCACTGTTGGGGATTTGTCTGTTGGCTTTTTCTCCATCCTCTCACACAACACCACCTATTTTTAACATTGACGCATTTACATTTTGAAACAACCCAAAGACCCATCTTGTATATCTTTCTAAATGTGAATAAAATTAAACTGAAACGCATCAACTATTTCTGCTGACTCACAAGGTATCTATTCCTTTCCTGACTTCTCCATTACTCTTTACTTGGGTTCATAAATCCTGTAGCTTGTTTGGTGTAAGAGACTGCATTATCACCATAATTTGTGATTCTATTAAAAATCTCACAGTATCTTATGAGGTATTTGTTTTAGATTTTTAGGTCCTTCTGTCCTTTACAAGGTGTTTACAAGGAAGTCTTAATCTCTTCTGCTTGTAAATTAAAACTGCACTTTTAGGTGTTACAGAGCTTAAAGATTGCTTTTTAAAGACCTAAAATTATTAAAAAACTGCATCAATAAGCAACATCAACAGGGAGCATCAGAGACTGACAGACCACTTTACAACAGTAACTTGAGATAAGTGTTAAGTTTAACCTCATACTGAAATTATCATCAAAGTCTCTGTTCAACTTCCCATTTTGTTTAATAGATGGAAGAGCTAGTTAAGATGATCCTAAGTCAAGAACTGAAGAAATCATGGACTGCAAGAGCTTGAAAAATAGGAGTATTGGCAGTAAGAAAACCGAGTGAGCAAAACCCAGAGGGAGATTGTACTGCAAGTAGGAGATCTAGGAGTAAGAGCAGGAATCGGGGGCTAAAGAGCAGAGCTAATGAGAAAGTCACAAGACAAGGATGAGGTACAGTAATATATAATGTAAGTAAAAACAAAAGCAACCTGCTGAGTGTCCTAGAGCAATTAGTACAATTTGCTCCCATACCAGATGGGTAGGTAGCTATCAGTCAACGAGACCAGTCTTCAATCCTGGTAGACCAGTTACTGACAGGTGGCTGGCGGTAGCACAGTCTTTAAAAAAGATGATGCAAATGTCCAGCTGAATTTTATAAACGTAGGACAATTTCTATTCATAAGTATAACATTAACATTTAAAATATATTAGACGCTACTATATGTAATGTATGTAATCAGTGGTCTGATTAGATCATTGAGAGTTTTGAGTTGCCAATGATCTCAGCCTATTGTTGCTTTCAGATTTTTAGCCTTGCCTTCATTTCAGGGACAGATTTTAATGAGAACCACAACTTCCTCCTTATCTGTAGATACATTGCTTGAAATAAGCAGCACTTCATATGTGTGAAAGCAAACGTACGTAGCCGTAGACAGTTTATTTTATATGCCATAGCAGAAAAAAGTATCTGCAAGGCTTGTGTGAACACATCAGCACAGAGGTAGATACAGTGAATGGTGTATTACGCTTCATCAGCAGTTGAAAACTCTGTCAATTGCCAGAAAAGGGGAAGAAGGACCTGGGAAATACAGACAGGCGATAGATATAAAGAGACAGAATTTTAATAGCAAGTATACCAGAAAAAAGTATATGAAATACATTTGATACAGGTGAAAGATGTCACTTTATTGCTTTTTATTTATAGACCTGCACAGATGTGTAGAGTGCTTTGTCATACAAAAATTAAATTGATGCAGATAGCTCAAGGAGTAGAGACGTGAAGTTAGAATTGGTATGAAGAGAGTATTAGAATGAACAAATTATTGGGGAATAGGAACCACTTTGTCCTCTGATCATCACAATAAATATGCAATGAATTATTCTGAAGAAATAGTAAGTATCTTCCTCATGAGTTCTAGGGTGTCATGGTACAATGTAGGGTGCTCAGACAGGAATTAGTGATAAGCAGATAAGCCTTCGGTTTAAAAACAAACAAAAAAGGTGTAAGACTACAAAATACTTAATAGCAAAAGCCACACCAGACACAGACACATCCAAAGAGGAGGTCTGATATCCTAGGCAGAAATTATTTCCTGAATGGAAGTCCTCCCAAAGACCAAGCTTTTCTACAAACTACAGAAAAGTTACAACACAAACAGAATTGCTTGTGAAGTCCAGAAGAAGCATCAGTTAATTTCTGCTCCCAAAATATGCCACAAAGAAACATGGTCTCAAAATACCTCTTTCATATTTGTACACACTTAATTGTTCTGAGTGATGCAAGTTCAGGACTAAGGAAAAATACCTTAAATTATTGTGGGCTGATTCATTTACTTCACTAAGACTTGAATTCTAGAAGAGAAGTGAAAGGGGGAAAGATTCAAAGATACAAGAGCAATTGAAGGCACTGATTGAGAGCTAGCTCAGCTAGCACCAGTTTCTCACATACTGACCAAAAAATGCAAGTGCAGAGTAATAGTTATGATTATCCCCCAGCAAGTGCCATCTGAGGTGCCACCGCCTATGATCATCTTTGTAGGAAGGAAGGAAGTTCTGTGAAAGTTGAAGTAACTGAATCAATCTGATTCATCCTCTGTAAAGTTAATTATAGCACCACTGCTTGTTTACTTTGTTTTTCTGTAAAATGAGCACAAGGCTTGTATGAGGATAACAGATACATATATTGTACTGTACATACAAATTCCCATTCATATGGAATAAGTCACTGTAGCAATGCTTTGAAGTTAATGAACCTTCTCAGTTCATTACAGATAAAAGTACTGCATTTCCACCTTTAATATGAAATGAATGAACTGTTAGTTGTGTAAACAACTTTTGAATTTCATTTCTGCCACTACAGAAATAGCAACAGTGATTTCTTTTCATACATTTGAGATGTATAAAGATAGCCAGCAAACACTAACTCTTCAAGAACTCTCAAAACTGTTTTAAATTATTTTTCTAAATTTTTTTAAATTAAGATTTAAGAACTTTCTTTTTGTAACACATAGCAAAGCTTATTTTTATTTCAAGCACTGTGAAATAGTAGTGGTTTATTACTTAGTACTTGAGAGGAGGATAAGCGTTGTTTACAACTAAATTGTTTTCAATTTTGAAATTCTTTGATTCAGTTTCATAAAGCAGCAAAATTATGTTTATAGATTGGATGCATGAAAGAACTTGCTGGAAAACAGACAACTCGAGAATATTTCTAATGGGAACTGTTTCACCTGAGAGAAAGAATAAAATGCATTTTCCTAAAGGACAAGGAGTTATTTTTACCTGTCTTATGTTTAAGCGCTTTTTTTTTTTTTTTCTTTTAATGAAAATACTATGGTGAAGAATTCATGTTTTGGTTGAACACAGAGCAAACAGCAAGCTAAATTATATACTCAATACAAATCTCATGCAATAATGTTGAAATAAGTGTAAACTGACTATAACTAAAGCAGACGCTTTATGAAGTAAAGTCTCCTCTAAATTCAGTATGTGTAGGCAACATAGAGAAAATGGAAATGCATTAAAAAAGATGAAATTGTAGACTAGACTGGCCAAAAGTTTTAATGAGACTGTAAAATATTATGATAAGCCTCTGTATAAAATATACTCGGCCTCTGTCACTGCAGTATAAAGCAGATAAAAACTTAGCGAGACATCAGGGAACATAATTAGAAGTCAAGCTGGCATGGAATTATGGTGCTCAACAAACACAAGGAGCCAGTTCTGAGCCCCTGGCCTCTGAGGAGAAGTTCTGCTGACTTCAGGGCTAAGGAAAAAGAACTCAGATAATTGTGGGCTGCAGGACTGAACCTTGGTCATTATTTAATCTAAACACAGTAGAGCTTCAGTTTAGTAAGGGTGGCATGAACTTTGCAATGAACATCTATTTAACAAAGAGGTCAAAATGCTGCTGCTTCTACTACTAACCAAAGCAGCAACCAGATGCCCTACTTACCATATATAGCTGTCATTACAAAAGAAATGTATATTTATAGTCGAATTTATGATCCTTACATTGTCATATACAGACAGACACAATACTTTATTAGATGCATTTAGATTAGTTTCAGGTTTGGGTTTTTTTTCCCTAACTCCAAGGACATATTTTAATAGAGGCATTTCACAAGAGGTTTAAGGTTTAGAATTGGGTAAATTCCATTCAGCTTTGCAAGGATAAAATTTGTATAACAAGGCTGCAATTCAAGATCTTCTAGGAATAAAATTTCTCCAGAAATATCTGACATTTCCAACTGGAAATACATTCAGGACAGTCAAAACTTATGATTGAATTCTAGGTTTACAGAAACAGCTATAGAAAGTAAGAATGAGAAAACATTTCATTCCAAAACAAACAAAAGTTTTGAGCATAGCCAGCAGTTTCTAGTTCTTCATCAACAGTTCATCAGCCCTTAACTTAAAGTACAGCAAGTATGATAGTAGTCATAACTGTTCTCTGTTTGCCTAAAAATATTAGTAGCAGTTTACCAAACTACTCTGGCTTGATTAAATGCATGGCAAAAATCAAGCACTGGAATGCCTATTTTCTCTTGCAAGGGCATACAATAACATATGATCCTACACCTTTCCTTTCTACTACTTAACAGTGAAACAGCAAAGCAGAGCTCAAAGTTCTTCCTAGTTACTAATTTGAGCTTTGAAATTAAGCAAAGATATATTCAGTACGATTCAGTAGCAGCCTTTTTGTGCGAGGCCACACACATGAGGTAAAGTGTTATTTACAGACCATTCAATTCATCTGTGGTGGAAAAAAGAATACAATTTTTTTTTTCCTACTACAGTACCTAATATTCTGTAATTAACTTCTACTAGTAGAAGCATTAGGGCTTTCTGTCCACTGGCTAGCATGGTTCTGGTGGGGAGGATGGCTGAAACATACACAGTGCTCACTCCGCAGGCAGTCACACTCAGATTGGGGCACACAAAGTTGAGGTGGGGATTTCTGAACTCCCAGGCCCCCTCATATCCTGGCATATTCTTTTACCAATTATACATGTTATACTATTGTGTTCATAATCCACTCTTTCATTTGTAGTAATTTACATTGTTGAAGTGAAACCAGACTAAAGTAACTCTTTTGAAAGGTTTTTCATTATCTGAAATAATGATACCTTTAAACTTAAGATTCTGATTTCATATACAGAATGGAATCTGCTGTTTGGTTGATCTTAGTAACTGAACTAATCCATCAGACTAATTCATATATATTTGATATACATGGAGAACAAAATACACTTCTTTCAACATGCAGTTTAGATGATGATACCCAATTAATTTGCAAATGATTGGCTGACTGACAAAAATACAGAAAGAAACAATTCCTTGGCAAGACTAATTTCCTATATGGGAATCTCGCTGGATACTCAGCTCTTGACAGATGCTGCAAAAGCAGTGAATATACCAGGCATTTATTCCCATTTGTACTTGTACAGAAGATTGTGACCTTTCTTTTGACATATACACCCCACAGCTGTTTCACAGTCACCTTATATTACTTTAATAAGCTAATACGTACGGACTCTCTCCAAGCAGAACAGTGGAACCAAAACCACAGGGATGATAGCTCAAGGAAGCATTTAAATTATCATAGCACCTTTTGCAGTGCGTAGAAACAAGACCAAACACTTGAGTTTTCACCACTTCAGAGAGATTTCCTCTTTGCTGCAACTTAGATTAGCCTCAGCACTTGGGTAACAGTCTTCAGCACATGATAGCTGAGGACCGACAGGAGATATTTTAACAAAGAGCCCTCTTGTCTGCAGTGCATACACATTCTTTCTCTCTCCACGTCAGGGCAAGAAGCCCCAAACTTAGTGATCAACAAAAGCCTTGTACGAGATTGCTCTCTTTTCTAAAAGCATTCCTCTGAGGAATTAAAAGTGATCAAGCAGTTTGAGAAAGGGCAATCTCAGTCTGGGCTGAATACAAATTAAATATATAAAGAAAATTGCACATGGCTTAGAGTTACTGCTGCTAATTATTGACAGCAGCATGGCCTTTTCCCTTTCCTTGGACCATCTTCTTTTCAAGTCTTATATAGATCAAAATAATTGTACTGCTCTTCCGTACTAGTATAAAGATGTTCCTGACACTACATGCTGCCAGGTTTCAATGGGCTAAAGGGTTATCTATTAGGGCAGACTTACTAGTGACCATCACTTTTAATGAGGATTTAAGAGTGCCTACTTTGTGTGTTGCAAGCTTGTTTGTTTTCAAAAGAATTGTAGCAGTAAATAGTAAATTCCAGTCTGAATTTAATTTCCAAAGCAATTCTATGCTTTCAAAATTATTAAGTTGTAATTCCTTTCCATCTTTAAGCTACAAAAATGAGAAACAGTTCCTCACTGTTTTGACCCTGGTTAAGGTCTTAAACTGTCTCTTTCAGATAAATGGCTTAAGAGAGCTGTGTAGTTTATCTCCTACCTGCTTAAAGGAAACATTATTTCATATCCATTTTATTCCAAACTAAGATTGGAAAAGGAGTGCTTGGTGGGGGACAGGAAGAAGCTCAATGACTATGAAGATATGGAATTTTGTGAGAAGTCCCAGTGAGAAAAAGCATGAGAAAAAACAATTGTATTGATGTTTCTGCAACTCAAATAAAAAAAAAAAAGAAAAAAATGAAAACTAGTATATTTGCAACTGCATAGAGTTGTTCTGAAACCAGATTCAGACTGCTAATGTTTTTTAATTGAAAGAAAACAACCAATGATTTCTGTCCCACTTCAGTTATGAAACCAAACCAAACCACCTTCCTTCCAATTTATCCCACCACACCCCTTCTGAACTATTTGCCCGATTCATAGGCTACCATCTCAATCCAACATTGAACAGGACTTTTTACAGCTGAAGACTGTAACTAGCCATAGCACTCATGATAGCCAGCACTGCAACACTCACCTTGAATGAGATAATATAGGGAAGGTAATCTACAAGCAGCTAAAAATGTTAAAAAAGTCAGGTTTTTCCACATTAAACACTAAGTTGCGTTTAATAGATTGAGGGATAAAGTCTAACCAATCTTTTTTCATTTGAAGACAAAACACCATATTTGATTTATGTTTTGTTACAACAGTAGTGATCCTAACCCCAAAATTAGTATTTTTAATTAGAAAATTATTTTGAAAAAATTAAGAAAATTGTGACTTTTCAATTCAAACCATTCATAGGAAAATTCAAAAGAAACTGGAATAAAATCTGACAGAAAGCCAAATCCAAGATATCTGAGTTACAAAGGTGATTTCTATTTGTATTCTACAATTTTGAAAGTCCACTAATTGCAAGACATTCTAAAATAAATGTAAATTGTCTGGATGGGCACCATCCAATTTCTAATGCACAGGTGTTCATATAAAAATTCAACAGTATCAGCAACAAGCTGGCAGTTACTGGTGGGGTGAGGGGTGTTAAATTATTTGGCTCACAGCTGAACTTCCTGTTTAACCACAGGGATGATCAAATTAAGTCAAGGTCAAGTATGTGACAAAGCAGCTGTTCCATGCAGCAGATAAGGACTGCAGGCATATACATAGTAAATTTGTTTTTATTTTCTAATCCACCATTTGTGTCTTCCACTGCAAGGCTGCTGTAGGAAAGCGGCCTCCTGCACTCTCAGCCTTTCTTTGGGCTCTCCAGGTTCAGCTCCTTCCAAGGCTGCTTGAAGCCTTCGTGGTGCAGCAGCTCCCTAGCACTCACTGCATCACTTCACTAGCCCGCATCTGGTCTACAAGGAAACTTCTATAGCTGTCCAATATGGCAGAATAACCAATGAATCTTCTCCCTCCACTGAGTACGAGAGACATTTACATCTCCCTGACAGAATGAAATGACTAGACTGGGGGTGAGGTTCTCACCAGCAGAAAATTTTACTCTCAGATGTAGCCCATCTAGAGCTCTTATTAACCACTACAAATATATGCTTTCAACATTGAGTGGTTTTGGGCCCTGTAATACTTTGGCTTCATAATCTATGATTTTCCTGTTTCAGTAGATGAAAATAAATTTACTCACGGCAGTTAATGCACAGGTACTGAAAACAGTGGCTGTAATTTTTTGGTACCCATCTGTCCTCCTCTTACTCCATCTGTTTCCTTCACTCATTGCACTGGAATCCTGCTTCATAAAATGAAATCCAAACTCTTTCATGTAGCACAGTGTAAGTTACCTAGTTACCCAGCTGAAAGACATTTTCAAAATAAATCACTCTCCTTGTACTCTGTAGAAGGCGACAGACATCGATTTTGTTGTTAATATATGTCTGAGCAATCCTTCTTTCAACAAAATATTCAACTGCCAGTAAATTTCCTTTAATTTCAGATTGTGCACTTCAAAATAATACCATAAAAGCTCATCATTTTAATCAGTTATTGATTACACCTTGGGGACTTTCCACCAATTCCGCTTGATACTGCTTTTAAAATGGTAAGTACCTACATAACTGTATGATATTTAAACTGGTTTAGATTTTTATAGCTAATACAACAGTATATATGCACAGTATTATATGATTTCATTGGATAGTATAGCTTTTATTAAACTGCATTGACTAACTTTTTTATTCTTTAACAGTTCATTGGGCTGTTAATGATTAGAGATTTTGATCAGAGTCTTTAAACTACATGTAAGTGTTTAACAGGGAAAGAAAACCTAAGAAAGTCCTCCCCCCTTTACAATCCAAGCTGGAAGACACAATATAATGGCTGAAATTAGTTTACTGAGAAATTTTGTGTAACACAAATACAAAAGCCACTATGAAAAACATTTGTTCTATGGGATACTATAAACAAAGGATACTTCCATTATTATCTCATCTTTAAGGCAGTGTGGTAAGTGAGGTCATTCGAAGGTTGAGAAGGGTGGGGTTGCTGTTGCTCTATAAAAGGGCTCGTACTTTAAATATAAGTTTCTTGGTAATCATGGTATCTTTTCTATACTAACATGGTATCCAGAATACCTACATGCCTTGAATACTTTGTTGTATGCATTTACCACTTCATTATTAGCACCATATTAAAAGGGATTAGTTACATTTTATTTGCAGCTACAAAGGACTTTTGAGTGATACTGAATTTATACAGAATAGAATATATAAGAATACAAACATGCAGAATACAGCTCACAAGAACATGCATTTAAAAACACAACTTTGTGACTAGGGTGATAGTAACTCTACTCATCACTTTTTTTTTCTTTAATCCCACATGTTATTTTACCAAAATTTCAGTAGCATAGCTGCCTGCAAAATTTTACTGAGTCAAAAGCAGTAAATTACGTAACTTCTTGAGATACAGAAGGAGCATTTCTAATATAAGGGAATTTAAAATATGTAGTAAGAACTTAAGTTAGAAATTAAATGTTTTTCCAATATGAAAAATGGAAACAAGTGCTGGTAATAGCACTTTGTAAAATAGAACTTTTATGTTAGAGATCCATTATAGTGATGTAGGTGACAAAAAAAAAAGGATTGCAATTCTTTTAATCTTTATGTGTTAATTTAAATACATATAGACCATTTCTCCTCTCTATGGCAGAGTTTGAAGTACTTACAAATGAAAGAAAAAAAACAAATGGCTGGTATTAATCCTACAGAAAAAAATTGAAGTCTACATACCTCATGTGGTCCTTTAAAAAGCATTAATAATAAGGTATTCACAAAATGTTGAGAAAACATGCATCTGACATCTGCAAGCTATTTCTCTTGATCTGCTCTATAAATAGAAACTAATTATGGAGAGACTAAAAACAAGGCAATGCCCTAGAAAATGAGACTGTCTTTTTAAATATACTCAAAACAGTGAGTAAATCTGTATCATACAGATACACAACCATTGAACACATTTGAATTATAAATCTTTTTCAGTCTAGTCTTCCTCCTTTTACAAGCAATGGTTAAACTTCCACTAACTCCATTCAAAGCAGAATCAGCTTTGATGCATTCTTTCTCTAGTACTATTTTGTGGCCTACAGAGTATTAATATTAACTGTGAATGTCAGAAGAACTGTACAGGCTCTAGTGAAAAAAAGGTATTCGGTCCTCTAAATTAATGCCTGAGCTCTGACCTTCAAGTGAAGACAGAGATCAGCAAGTCAGCTGCTGTTCATACTGCTTTCTTAATCATAATCAAAAAACAGAGGCTTGGGGAGCGCTTAGTAACATAATCCATTCCTTGCCAGAATTTGATCTAAGTTTTTTTTAAAAATAACTTTATTCTCCTGCTTTGGTTGTAAATATAACTTCAGCAACACGTATGAGCCAGGGCTAAATTCCAACCCAAAAGCTGACACAAGTAGGGGTCAGGAGCGAGGCTGAAATTTCAAATGAACAGTCAATCCTGTCAAGGTGGGTGTCAGGGCTTCTCAGTTTCAATGGGTACCTCAGCTGCTGTCTTTGGACAGTAACGTTTCCCAGACTCACTACGGAAATAGTAGTGTTTTCTGTAAATCTCAAGCTGTTTCTTAGAGCAAACAGCAACCTGCTTATATATTGGCAAAAGGAGGCTGGCAAAGGACAAAACAGAAGTCACTTCAGCCACTCAGAGCTGGAGAGCACCATTAGGGAGACTGAAATGGAACCAAGTGGGGCAAGTTATCTTCCTTGGGAGCTGGGGGGAGGAGGTGCCTGGATGGAGCCGCAGAGCTCAGCCAAGTTACAAGTCGCATGCTGGATTTCACAAAATTAAATACAACCATAGCCTGTATTTTTAGACATCTGCACTAAGAGAAGGGAGATTAAGATGCCAGAAATTATTATCCTTCACAGGCAGAGTCACTCAGGAATCTGATCTCTATGACTGACTGCAGATACTTGCAAACATTGATTCACCAGGATACACCACTGAGCTACAATTCACATTGTTTTAGCGCCACGCAACAACCCAGCAGTCAAAAAATTTGTCCCATTAGAACAGTGTACAAACTGACAATCTGCTATGCTGCTTTACAAAATCATCATGGGAAGAAGTATCTTTAGGTTTGATTTAACCGACCATCTGTCCACAGAAAAAGTCAAAATGCATTAATTTACATAAAACATTTTGCCAGCCAGTTGCAGCCGTTAAGCATTATTCCTTTCCCCCACCCTTCACCTTAAAAACGAGTATCCTGTATCCCTTCAGTCATGGCATATACATTTACTGTGAAGAAAATAAACCAAAGCAACTGGATATGCATCAGTGTGCAAAAAAAGCACAGTCTAGGGTTCAATACACAAGCCAGTGCACATGCTCTCTATTTGCTATATACCACTACCCAGAAGTGCAAAGTACTTGCACAAACATACGGAACACTCAATGGCAGCAGGAGGCAGCACTTTTAGCCTAGACCAGTCCTAGTCTGTGCTTTCAGAGACCCGTTTCAAACAAGCTGGACATTAACCTAAATAGCATTTACTTGAGTTTCAACTAATTACACATTCTTAGTCCTAACTTCCCATTTCGGAGTGCAACAACATTTTAATCTACCCTAAAGCGAGGACAAAATGAATCATGTAAGTCTAAGTGGATGCATTGGGCATGCTAAATGACAAACGGGCATAATCATTTAAAGCAAAAGCAATTAGATCACAGGGAATGCATTTAAATAATTACAGCAGCAGTTATTTCATTTCCAGCTACTTGATATTATGAGAGCATAACCTGAAAATTCAGTCAATGACTTTTGGTTTGTAGACAAGTGCTAAACTACAGGATTTTAGCTTTCCCTGGTCAACTGATCAGAACATGCTTTTCATTCATTCTTGGTTTTTAGAGTTTGTTATTAATGCAGAAAATCTGCATAATATTGAAAGCACAATGTCAAATAAATGGAACTTAATATCAAAATAACAGGGCCTGTTGCACTTTTTTGTAATTTTTCATATTTAATTAACTGAAAACTTCACTTCTGAATTTTAATTCACTGACAAATAACTTCATTAACAAAAAATTACGATTGTCTGTGGTGTTTCATGTCCTTCCAGAAAGATGATTTCAAAAACATAAAGACTTTGGAGGGAGAGGGTGGCAAGAAGGAAACACACTGGAACAACCTTACCTTGCATCACTGAAAGTAAAATTCCCCATACAAACTCAAATTGAATGGGACTTTGGAGATGACAATAGAGCAGGGATTACATAAAGCAAGTTGTGGGAATGATGACTGGAGGAACCTGACAAAAAGGGGAGAATCCTCAAGGCAGGAGATAAAACAGAGCAACTATCTGCACTAATGTAAAGAGAGAGAGGAAAATGTTGACAATGTGTTCACATGGCCTTTAGAAAGAAAGGGAAATAAACTGGAAGGATTAAATAGGATTTATTAATTGTCAGAGGGATATGCCTCTTTCTTTTCTCCCTTCCCACCTTCTGCATCATCAAGTTCAGCATTATCAGTAGAACACTTCTTACCTTCTCAAATAAAGTTATGAACAGCAGTCCTGATGCCATGAGTATGGCAAAAGTTGCCCAGCTATGTCTGGTTCTCTCTGCTACTGAATAATCTATTGTAATCAAGGTATTAAAGAATAAACCCAGTACAGGTTTCATGATGGCAACCTGAAGAGCTATACTAAAATTACAGTTAATTATGTATGTATATTCTGGGTTTAGCCCTCTGTAGAGGACCCCAGGCTTGGCATGAAATTGTCCTTCAGCTTGACAGGCAGATGAGCAAACTGTACTGATCTTCAGATCAACATAATGGTGATATCTACATTGCAAAGCAAAGAGATGAAATTTCACTTTGCTCAAGCATCACAGCTCATAGAAAGAAATAGCATTTGTTTATTTTATTTATACAAGTTTAGAGGACACTGACATACATACATACATACAAAAAGGAGCACTAAGTGCAAGTTCTGTGCTTCTGGAGAACTGCAGAAGAAATATGTGAAAGAGAACCATACATAGGCCCAGTCCTCAATAATGTCAAGGCTGCATATTTGACCATGATAACCACTGAAGGTATGCCAAAATACACCATGCTAGTAGCCAGTCTATAGCTTGCTTTATTGTGCCAAAGCATTTATAGGTAAGTCACAACTGCTTGGTGGCTCACACAGGAATTCACTTCATCTGGTCAGGCTATTGCAGCCATCTATTTTCTATTCCTTGCATTAATCCTTTGCCTGTTCACTGTGTACCTTCCTTTCAGACACTGTACAGGTTTTGGCTGGGATAGAGCTACTTTTCTTCATAGCAGTTTGTATGATGCTGTGTTTTAGACTTGTGACCCAAACAGTGTTGATAACACACCAATATTTGAGCTATTGCTGAACAGTGCTTGCACAGCATCAAGGCCATCTGTGTTTCTCATGCTGCCCCATCACCAAGTAGGCTGAGGGTGCACAAGAAGTTGGGAGGGGACACAGCTGGGACAGCTGACCCCAAATATGTCATATGGAGGGATATCCCATACCATATTATGGGGATGTCTGGAGTTATGGTGTTTGTCTTCCCAAGTAACTGTTATGCACAATGATGCCCTGCTTTCCCAGAAATGGATAAACAGCTACCTAACGGGGTTAACCCACAACTGATAGAAAATACCCAGTTACTTTAATGAGTAGCAAAATAGCAATGTATCCCTCTATTGTCCTCTTTGCACCTCTTTTTTCTTCAGTTATTAACAGAAAACTGAATGCATTTACTAAGAGCTAGAATAAAAAGAATACAAATGTCAAGCTTTCACAAGGTCACAAAACACTTGTGTTTAACTCTGGCAAGTTTGTGTAGAGTAAAAGCACCATGAATGGAAGAAGTCTGGACTGCATCATCTGTCTGATTTTACCAGTATTTCATCTACACTTCTGCTTCTATTTCATTCCTACAGACCATGTTGTCTAATTAGTCTTTGTTTTACAATTTTATTGAAATACAGTACTGTAGCCAGGAGTATTAGTTGTGCTTATTTTATCTCTTGCTAACAAAACAAAAGACATTTACAGAAGCAGATGACTCTTACTTTAAATCCTGTCCTAAGAGACATAAGCTAATCCACTGCACTGATAAAACAAGATTGGTTTAGATTCACATATACAATAAAAATCCTCTCAAATAACATTTCATATGCAGACCAAACCCAAATCAAAAAATAAATTATATTACATAGTTTGACACAGAAATACAATGGTTAAATTGCATAAGCTTAAGTAGGTCAGAACTCCCACTAACTTCATATGAAGTTGTGGGGGTTTGTATTTGTCTTTCTCTCCTACATAGAAAGGCTGAGAGAGTTGGGATTGTTCAGCCTGGAGGAGAGAAGGCTCTGGGGAGACCTTATTGCAGCCTTCCAGTACTTAAGGGGGGCTTATAAGAAAGATGGGGAACAAACCTTTTAGTGGGGCCTGTAGCAATAGGACAAGGCTAATGGTTTTAAACTAAAACAGAGCAGGTTTAGATTAGATGTAAGGAAGAAATTTTTGCAATGAAGGTGGTGAAACACTGGCACAGGTTGCCCAGAGAGGTGGTATACGCCTCATCCCTGGGAACATTCAAGGTCAGGTTGGACGGGGCTCTGAGCAACCTGCTCTAGTGGAAGATGTCCCTGCTCATTGCAGGGGGCTTGGACTAGATGACCTTAAAAGGTCGTTTCCAACTCAAACCGTTCTATGATTCTCTCCGAAAATATACATCTATGTGAAATAAAGTATTTTGCAAAAAGTTTTTTGATTCCCTAACTTTATTTTCATAAGGTCATACTAATTTTCTGTCTAAAAGAGTGTTCTAGAACATCAGGAAACTATGTGCAAAAATTAATATATTCTGTTACTGTACTTATTTAGTTAACAATAACTGCCATATTAGTGAATAACAAACATTTCAGGTAGACTGAAAACCATTTTTCTGTTAGAAGCGCATTAGAGATGTAATCTTAGATTTCACTAATACATCAAAAGTTAAGCTCAGGGAAAGATCAATAACGTATTATTGATTGCAAAATTTTTTTAAAAAAAGTTATCAGCCATGTCTAGTATTGGAATTTTCATTAAGCCAATGTAAGACCTCTGGAATGTATCTCTGTAGATGGCCTGACTGTCTTCTATAAGGACATCATTTTGTAGGGAAAAATCATTTGATGAATTATTAAAATAGTGAAGCAAAAAAAAGTTGAGAAAGAGGTAGCAAATGTTTTATACTTCTGTCAATTTATTTTTCTTCCAGGAATAAAAAACACTTCACAAAAGGAATGTAAATCTTTGAAGAGTAAAATATGCTAGTGTAAAAAAAAAAAAAATCTCCCCTATGTAAAATACTACTATATACACGTGACAACTTCAGAGGCAAAGCAGGCAAGCTGACTAGATAACACGTGGCACAATGTCAGTATAGAATAGCAGTAGAAAAGAAGTAAGAGAAAGGAAAATTATGTTTTCAATATTACTGTCACAGCAAAAAAAGATGTAGATTTCTACTTCATACCACTGTCTCTCAAAAACAGTAATCCCATTTATCAGCCAAAAATACCATTTGCCCCTCCTTCAAAAGCCATCTGGTAAATTAATCTTTGTGCTATCTATAAAGAGCACACAGCCTGGAAATAACGTGTTTTAGTTTGTCGTCATAGCTGCTTTAAAAGCTATGTGGATGTTGCTACTTGGATATTATGGACCAAATGACGATTCTCTCAGACTCTTCTTACCTGAGTCCAGAGGGCTTGTCATCAGAGAGATATGAAAACACGCTCTCTGCTTCAGCAGGCTCTTAGTTGTTGTTCTGCACTGAAAGCACTAGGGGGTTCACATAATATTTAATTTGCGTAGCAACAATATTTTGAGGTATCACTGATCATGCATAGTGCCACTTTCCTTCATCTCATGGTAACAGTTTGAACATTCATAAACATCAAACAAGTATGAACATTTTTAATCTGGGGATTGAACACACCAGTGATGTTTCTCTCACCATTACAGTTTTTTTGCTACTAATACACGCACATGGATAGTCTCATATTCTCACCATTTGCCTTAACGTGATGTTCTAAACTTTTTCTTAATACGTCCATAATTCTTTCCCAATCTTCTTGCTTAACCTTAAGTCACCTTGTTATTATCTAACTTACCAATTAGTAGTAAATTCTAAAAATTTTCAGCTATTGAATTATCATTATCTTAACCTAGAACTTGTAGTCATAGGAGCAGAACACAAATGTTAACCTTTCATTTCCATATTGTGCTGAATAACACAGTAAGCAGAATGAGTTTTGTTACTGGTTTTAATGGACTGATCTTGTATCTAATTAATATATTCTTCATAACAAGACAAAAGTTGGTAAGCTTCCAGGCTTTAAATCTCCACTTGAAAACTCTAGTTTCTTCATCAGAGACTTCTCTAAGAAGTATTTTTGACTTATACCCAGACGAGTGACCCAGGGTGCTGCAGGGTAGAGCTAGCATAGCATTATACTTGTCAGCCAGAAATAGAACAGATTGCTTAAATATGATGAAGGTTAAGATTCCAAAGCATAGATTCCAGAAACTACGGACTAAAAAACAGCACCCTGAATTCCATCTTGTACCTTCAAAAACATCTGGTTTCCTACCTTCTCCATCTGGATAACTCTATTAAAGAGCATTGATTACACTGGTCTTTGTTTCAGAAATGGAAAGCTAAAGCATACAAATATACTTGTCACAGCTCAAAGACACAAAACAAAACATCAGAAAAGTCTTTTGTGGTATACAGCTTCTAACCCTCTTTCTAACACTAGTCTGAACAAAGGACTAAGACTAAGCATTGTACATGTTTGTATACCCAGAGCTCAAGGAATTTGATGAGTTTTAGCAAAGAAGAATTTAAAGCATTGTACTCCTGATCAAAAAAGTTTGCAACAACTCCAGCTTTAAGCAATATAAAACAAGCTAGATTTTAGTACCCAAGAGTGCCAAAGCCTGAAGGAAATCTTGGGAATAACAGTATTTAGGCAGTCTAAATTTCCATTTCCATCTTGAATACAATTCTAACATCATCGTGCAGATAAATTTGAATTGACTAAATTCTGTGTAGGAAAAAAAGTCCATTTACAAAAATTGTACTGCACAAATATTTGAAACAAAACTCTTTCCTCCTGCATAATAAAAAATTGGATAAGAATTAATTTAAGGTTTCTTTCTCCAACAGGTATTTAGCAGAAGTTTTACTCATCTAATTGCTTTTACAATGACAAAAATCAGTCAGGTGGCTTTTTTCTAAGTAGGGATGAATCAAAGTTATCTCATTAGGAGGCTTGAATCATCTTTAGTTCCTCTCTTCAGAATTTTTTTATGTAAGAGATTTAAGAAGGAGTTCAGTTGTGCCAAAATAAGGTTGTAATGACTGATCAACAGATAGGATATCAGATTCAAAACCAGAGTATCTTCTATTAAAGAAAAAGCAATACGCTTTTTGTCTCACTATGTATATGCCATTATAATTTCTTACTAAACAGTATAACTTCTAAGAACTTCATTTACTGTCCCTCTCTTTTTTTACTCACTGATCATAGCATAGGGATGTGGATAAGACTCAAGAGTCATTCTGGGGAAAAAGAAATTAAACAAAACAACTCAAACTGACCAATTAAGTCATCCCAGCTTGAAAACTGCCTTCACTCACAGAATGGCAGACATAAGCACCTTGCCTCTGAAGATCATGAAGTGGGCTTCAAATACAGACCAGCAAGAAAAGGATATGATAATATTAGAGAGTCTTTGTTTCATTTTAATTGATAGCTTTTGAGTTTTGATCATAAGCAACTCTAGCAGAATTTTCTGTTCAAATAGAACGAAAAACCTGCCTTTGTAAAACCGAAGTTCTACAGGAACACCAATGATATTTCTGAAAATGTACGTGCCTACAAAATTACTTTGAATCTTTAAACTGAGACACATGATGTCTGTCTTTCAGATCAGTGTCTGCTCAACTTAGGAAAAAAAACAGCAGCCAGGACATCATGAGCTAAGAAAGTTGTTTGCAGCTTTAATAATGCAGTAGTACTTCTATTTCAGTCAATACCTGTTTACTCCGAAATTTATAATACATTACTTTGTCTATTTGTTATTGAAATGACAGATGAGTGAATTTATTATTTTTTTAAATAACTTTAATCCTTTCATCCAAGATGTCTTGCCTAAACAGACCCTATTACCATTAAAAGCACCAGCATAACATATTACTCACTCTCAATGTTTTGCTAGAATGCTCCTAGCTATAGAAACAATGCTTACTAATGACAAATGCAGAGCAAAATTCAGGCCCACAAAGAGATCTATAATTCATATGTTAGAATGTTCTTGCATATGTGTGGATTATCTCGACAATCAATTCAGGGAAGCTTGGGACCTAGAGGGTACATTTTCAAAGCTTTATACAGGAGGTAGACTCATTAATCCTATTAATGAATAACAGGACTAGTGTATATACCACTTAGATGTGGCTTCCAAAAAGTTCCACATTTAGACTAAACTTAAGGAAGCAGATGAAATATGAAAAAGTCCCAGTAACATGTCAACCAGTGATCATTCCTTTCTTTTCATGTATAAGCTGTTGAACAGTACTTTTATATCTTTGTTGGAATTACTGCTGCTGGAAAGAGTCTTCTCTTTCTAAGGCAGAGTTTATTGTTTGGCTACTAACATAGAAATGTTCCTGTTCTGCTGAATCTTCCATTTCTTCTTTCCACATTGTAAAAACAGGCACCCTGATATTTCTATAAGATACTATACAGTGTAACTGTGTCCTCTATGTTAAAGGGGACATACAGGTTAATGAAATGTAGGATCAGCATTTCTCTGGCAGTCTCTGCATATCTTCTGGTTGCCAAGCTACAAAATACATTCAAACTTTTTGGGTTTTCATATATGAAAACAGCTGTTGGGGAAAGTGTCCAAACAAACATTTGTGGATGAGAGTTTTTTATTTGCTCACAGAAGAGACACTACATCATAAAGATCAAACTTACCCACTTCATCTCTCACGGGCAGTCAAAAAAACTCCCCATGTTTAGTTGCCTTTCTTATCTTTACTCTTGACAAAAGGATCACAGAAGGCATCAGGTAAACTCAGTTTTCACAGTTACTATGCTAGGCCATCTTATTAGGAAACAAATCAAAACCACAAGCTCATTCTGCACAAGCTGCAAAACAGTTTCCATAGAAAAGTGATTTTGGCCAGAGTAAAGTGACACATAAAAAAAATTCTGGTCAAAAATTAAAATCAGCTATGCATCAGCTCAGATATAAACTATCTGACATTCTTTCCAGGTCTCTTGTGTATGTCATACCATGTAGAATATTTTCAGGATGACATATGTTGAACTATTAAACTGTTTTCACTTAGAAGAATATACATCAGAAGTATCTGATAAAAGCCTTTGAAGAAAAGTAATTGAAGCAAAAGTTGGACAGATGACTAATTTTTCTTTCACTTTATCTTGGACAAAGTACTATGATGAAATAAATTCCAGAGGACTACTTCTGCTATTAATTTTCAGCAAGGCATGAGCGTTTCCACCATCACCATTAAATACTCTCAAATCCAAACAGAAGGACTGTACATTAAATCCAACTATTTCCTAACATATGTGATAAAAATCCTATTTACAGAAAAATTCTAGGAAAAAAAAAAGACAGGAAATTTAAACCAATTCAACGTTGACAACGCCACATTTTAGATGCAGTAGTAAGTGCATGCCCTTCAAGCTTTTCAGTTTTATAGATAAGAGTGCAATTTAATTTTTTAATTCTATGCAGATGGTTATTTTTATTCCTGTAAAGCTAGCACAAAAATGGTCTAAACTATCACACAGCTAGTATCTTCTGGTTTAATCTATAATTTTTTACGCGTTGTGAAGGGGCAAGATCATTGCTTATGAATTCTAGTGAAAGGTACAGAATGAAACTTAATCACAGTGTTCTGAATGTGTCGTACTATGCAAGTTCAAAGCTGAAGTCTGAAGCCTAAGTATTTTGGACAGTGCAAGACAGTGAACCTGAAGAACAAAAATAAACTGAGTTTGTATTAATACCTGCCCAATTATACAACAGTCTTTGTGAAATACCAACAAAAAATAGCCCCTCCCCCAGAATACCATCAAACACCCTGGGAAATGAAAAGTGTCTCATAAAAGAAAAGTGTTTAGCAATTTCATTTTTCTGCTCTGTGCATCTGGTGTAGTTCTGAATGCACAACCTATATATAGCATCTCTAGATGAAATAACCAAAAGGGCAGAACAATGACAAGCTCACTAAGTCACCCAAGCAGAATCCTGCTTCAAACTCCCACTCAGGCAGCAAGTTGATATGTACAATGGCCAAGGATGGGTATAGCCATTCATCAATTATATCCTCAGTTTCAAGCTACCTTCAATTAATAATTAAGTAACATTCAGAGCACAAACTTTGCCTATTCCCAGTTTGCTATGAGAGTTACCATGTTGTTTCAATCACTACTCAAAGCACTGGAACTACCAAGCAGATATGTTGGACCATATGAGCCCTTCTTGACAAAATATGGAAATTGTTTAAGCTCATATCCCAGTTCTGAGTATTTCTGAAGAAGAAAACAGAGTCTGATATATTAGCTTTAAAGGGACAGACTACAAGTATAGAATTAAAATTGCATCAAGACATGACAGGCAAGGAAGGGAAAAATTTCCCACTACAGTGACTGAAGATGCTGAGGGTGCTGCCAAGACATTGATTTTTTGTGAAGAGGGAGATTAGGGATGGGAAGCATTACACATCTCATCTTTCTTCCTCAGTAACAGCCAGTCACTGCAAAAAAGCCACTGCAAATATATAAGGTGCCATATTTCTGATAGGAAGGAGATTTCCCCCCCGCCATGTTCTGCTGTAATTAATTTCCACTTGGCATTCCAGCTGTAAACCTTGCCAAGTACGGGCTTTTGTACAGCAGTTAAGTGGAACAAGAATGCAAAAAAAAAAAAAAAAAAAAAAAATTAAAAAAAATTAATGCTCTACTTTAACAAGGATTCACCAAGGTCTGCCTGATTATGCTGCTATAATTTTTTTCTTTTGGGGGGGGGGAGGGGCATATTTTCTAGTAATTTCAAACTTGCAATGCTACTTCATGTCTCCATAGAGTCAATACTCCTGTTTTGCACACATTATTTGGAAAGGTATTTGGAACTTTAATGTCTGCACAGTCTCATTGACCCAAAAAGCTGAGTTAGTATTACACAAGTCACTAATAGAAAAGTGAGTCAAAGTATTGATTAAAAATCATTTGATAACATTGCAGTTAACAATAATTTATATGTCCTACCTCAGGGCAGGTGGCTTCTGAAATATGCTTGGTCATGCTTATTGGAAAAGTTATATTTCAATATATTTATCTTTTACAAACAGACTAGAAAAAAAGATGAGGGAAAATTCTTTGTAAATCTAAAGGAACATAAACCAACTAGAATTATATATTCAGAGCAATGTAATCTGCAAGTTACTTAAACGTACACTAGCCAATACTTCTGGTGATAATAAAAATCTTTTCATTTACTTCAGAACTATGTCAATATTGGGTTTCAATTTAATTGCACATGTATGCAATTCAAAATAACAAAATATCCATGAAAGTCTTTGCACATGTCATTAGAGAAAAGGTCTTTCTTTTCATGCCATATGTAGTATCAAGGTATGAATATGAAAGCTCTGCTCATCTAAAGAGGCCACCTGGAGCTTTGTATTATATTGTCATCACATAGCCCTCTAGCTATATATTTGTGCATGTAAGTAGCTCACGCAAATCCAATAGATGGTTCCAAGGATCAAACTTCACTCATTGTATGTGAGAATTATGTCAATCAAGCCACTATACATCTATTCCATTAAAATGCAAACCACACAGAACTTTAAGATTCTGCATCCATTTCAGAAGGATCATAGCATTTAAAAGAACTAAACCATAAGATAAGAGGTACCCACATACAAGTGAGTGGATGTTTAGGCTACTCGATGTGCTTTTATTTTCTGTAATTTTCTACTCCTATGGGTCACAAATTTTGTCACATGCACACAGATTAGAAACACAGACATAATAAAAATGCACATCAGGACACTTTGGGGTACAAGAAGAAATATGAAACTGTGATCACACTTCCTTTTCTTCATGTATGGGTTTCATACCCATCATAGCTGAGCATCCAGGATCCATGTTGCTTTTTCAAGGGAGCAGTGAGAGGCTTCAAGCAAGAGAATAGATGATTCTTTTAAATTCTGGTTTCTGTGACAGCAAATACAGTCAGCATAGACAGACTGAGAAGTGCCCTAGCTTCCTCCTTTTCCCTCCTATTGCTGACCTGCACTATGTTGTACAAGATTCCTGCCGCCTTCAATGGTTACAGTTTCACTGTAAGATGTTGATTCACCTTTAATTAAGTAAAAAACAAGAAGAGGAACAATAAAGCTGTTTACTTAATTAAAACCAAGCATTTAAATGGTCTTCATGACATCAGTCTTAAGATACTAGAGTGCTATTTTTGCTGTCATTACAAACCCAGTTGTTTATTTACTTGGAATTTAAAATAAAAAAAACCCAACACAATTCATCAGCACAGGAAAGACATGGACCTGTTGGAGAGGGTGCAGAGGAGGGCCCCAAAAATGATGAGATGGATGGAACACCTCTCCTGTGAGGACAAGCTGAGAGAGTTGGGGTTGTTCAGCCTGGAGAAGAGAAGGCTCCGGGGAGACCTTATTGTAGCCTTCCGGTACTTAAAAGGGGGCTTACAAGAAAGATGGGGACAGACATTTTTGCAGGGCCTGTAACAATAGGAGAAGGGGTAATGGTTTTAAACCAAAAGAGGGCAGATTTAGACTAGATCTAAGGAGTACATTTTTCACACAAGGGTGGTGAAACACTGACACAGGTTGCCCAGAGAGGTGGTAGATGCCCCGTCCCTGGGAACATTCAAGGTCAGGTTGGACAGGGCTCTGAGCAACCTGCTCTAGTGGAAGATGTCCCTGCTCGCTGCAGTGTGGTTGGACTAGATGACCTTTAAAGGTCCCTTTCAACCCAAAGATCCTATGATTCTTTCCTGCTCTCAATGTATGAGTAAACATGTGTCAGATCCTTGCACATATATACATATAAACTTTAATTTTCACAGAATACAACATCAGGTTGTTTCTAAAAACATGCAAAGAATAAAACGGTTTTGTTAGAATTGTGGTTTTCCATCTATCGGGATTTTTGTCACTGGTCTGAAGAGTGTACTGTGAAGAATTATGCATGTCAAGATAGGGACACATCTGGGGCATTTATATAAATATCTATGCTGAAACTCATAAACATAGAATTTTTCTGGACCATAATGTATTATCACCACATTGTTATCACCATAATGTAACCCAACTGTCCAATTTTGCAGAAGATTAAGAGTACCTTAGGAAAATATCTGATAAGTAGAAAGCTCTGTTAGATTAGTTCCAGGTTTATGGTTGCCTGATAGTTCACATAAATATGAAGTTATTTGTCTGTAACTATAGCATTCAAAAGCTAATAATCATGTAATCTCACCAAAGACAGACTCCGGTAAAAGGTATGGAAATAAATTTTTACTTCCAACAGAGAACTCCCCATCCTAGAGCATCTAAAACCTCACAACCACACCTATGAGAGTAATCCGAAACAATCACTATATTGTTAAAAAGGAATCGGGAAATTCTGTTGTGCGACATAACCATATATACGTAGTAGGGTGGAAAGAAAAGACAGCTCATGCCAGTCAAACTATGCACAAATTAAAATCTGACAAGCAGATACTTCTGTCACCAACACTACTTCGTAAACATAAGCAGTGCTAAGGCTTGAACTAAAGTAAATGCCTCTTTCAGTTCACTTCAATTTGTAGAATAAGAAGAGGTAAAGGACATCTGTTGGGATCACTGAAACAAACAAAAAAAAAGGTCCTCTGTGACATCCCAGTCTTAGAGCAACTAGAGTACTCATTGCATGATTGAACCTAGGTTTTAAAAGACCACTGATGATCATAAAAAGCAAAACTGAGGATCTAATTTTTAGATTCCTGTAGCACCATTCACTCAACTGAAGATAGTAACAATCATGGTACTCTGCAATTAAGCTGTTCTGAAGTTTTTCATACTAGTCACCACAAAATTAAGCTATCCAAAAATCATACTTAGTTTTCTAGAATTCTCCTTCACTAACGGTCACGCATAGCTGGGAGCAGTTCAGTGTTCAATAGAACTTACGTAGAGCTGGGTAGGAAACTATTGTTTATTTTTGAGAAATTCTAAATAAAATTCCTAAATAAAATTAAACTTCAATTTAATGAATGCAAAATATTTCTAAACTTAGTGTAGTGTTTTCCTAGTGCAAATATTTCAGCACTGATTCAGCATTCCCCAAATTTGTCCACTCCATTCTACAGGACTACTGATGGACAGGATCCTGAAGATGTTAGTAATCCTATTACTAACAAAGCTGTAGCATACATAGGTTCTTACTATTTTATAGTCCCAGTCAGGTATATAACTGCTGATTATTTGATTGTAATGAGATCACAGAATGACAGAGCTTTTTACAGATGTTCAGAGAACTATTCATTCTTATTGAGAGATTTGCGACATACACAGACTTTGTATTTAGTAATATTTAGCCTAAAAGTAACCAACAAAATATTAATCCATATCTAAATATCATTGGGAATATCAGAGAAGCCTTTGAACAGCAAAAGCACAATCTGCCTTATGTACCTGAAATCCCAGGCATGGTTGAAAAAAAAAAAAGTAACACAAGAGTATATTTTTTATCTTCCTGTGAAAGTGCCAGCACATTTAAAACCATCACTCATAACAGTAAATCAAAATCTCAGTATTGCTTGTTGAAACTGGCTTTCAAGATAGAAGGTGAACAAAAAGACCTTTTAAAATAAGTTTTAGAGAATATATAAATTGTCTGAACACTGCCACGGACAATCAGTTTTAATAGCATATGTCCAACAGCCTAGCATAGTTTCTTGCTGTTCTGGGAGCCTGCTAAAGAAAGAGACCCATTCAGAAATTATGAGGAAAAAAAAACTCAAGAGAAAACTGATAATAACTGATAATTTACATTCTTCTTTATCTATTCTAATGCCTTTCATTCAGCATCCATCATCATAAAATCAGTGTTCCTGACACAGCATGGATTAAATCTTCATTTTAATAGATAAATACTGTTTTTAAAAAGCCTGAAATTCCCTATCTATTGACAAACTGTACAGTAACACATTCAACATTTATCCTGCTGTGCAACTTTCCAGAAGAGCATCTGAGAATTATTAATGACATAAGCATCACTGAACCATTGAATGATATAAGACCTAAGTTTTATAAATAGAGAACAGCTAAACAGCAGAGGTCATACACCAAATCAGCAGGAAACCTTTCAGCACAATTAATATCTTCTAAAATATACTCCTGTTTTGACTTCTAGGAAATGTTTCGCCAGAGGAGAATATTTGTTAAAGCAGCAACTACCTCTCTTTTTCCAAATAATTTAAGTGAATCTTATTTCTGACAGACACTGGCAACTCTGGTTACCAAGTGCTCATTTTACTATTTAATAAAGAGCATTAGGGAGACCAGCTTGAGCTGGTCTCTTTGTAAATAAAGCCGTGTCTGCCCTGAGAAACCACAAGCACAAGTGTGTACTAACAAGAAGGGTTCTCGTTCAAGCATTAAGAGAAAATCTTCAATAGCTAATAACAACAGGCCATGACAGCATTTCAGACGCTGAGCCCAGAGCTCAAAATCCAGTGCCCGGCTGGCACTCACATTTACACTGGGACTCACATGTAGGTTTCTTCTTTCCCTACTCCTGCACCTTTCACTGTTCCTCATACCATGAAATGCAGCCTTATGACTTTTCACCTTAACTAGCAGCGTGAGGAACACACTCCTCAGAGCGGTGAAAGGCCAGGTACCAAGCCCGAGAGAGGCCAGAGAGGCAGTAGGCACACTGGCACAGTGTGGTCAGCAGTCATCAGGCACACGTGCTGCTGGCCCTGCCCTCCCTGATCAGCACTCTGCTCTGGCCCCACAGCTCAGTCCAGCCCATCAACCTGGGAATTAAGCTTGGTCCAGAAATGTGCTTTTCCAAAGTGAAACATGTTGGAGGAACCCTAAAATCCAGAGCTGTACCCAGTATCACATGGCCACAGTGCCAGAACCTCCATCTGGTCTGTTAAAGCTCTTGCACTCTCCAGAGAGATTTATGGATCTGGAAGAAAGCAAGGAGAAGTTTTGCAGCCTAAGAGCTCCCTCATCTAAGAATGGGGAGCTCTAACTTTTTCTTCCAGGACTATTTCTTTCTTTTCTATTCAGAATGGCAAGGATGAGGTGAGTACCTTAACTTCGAAAGGCTCAAACATAGAGCAGATATAAAATCTGCATTTTCCTTTTGTGCGGTGTCTCCTACTTTACCAGTTTGAGACAGGTCCTCAACTACCACCATGAAGCACCAAATTCAGTGCATGTGCCGGGAGGTGATGACAATTTGGGGTGCCACACTGCACAGCAACAGACTGAGACATTCTTTATTTGTAGCTGCCTGCACTCTTTTACCGAATCCGCCTGTTTATCTGCTAAAGCCGAGATATAAAAGGCTCAAAAGCTTCTTCAAAAAGGAGAGTTTGTCAATGAATTTTAAAATATATTTTTATGTAGTCTGTGACATAAAAATCAATTTGCCTTTCACAGGATCTAAACATTTAGGACTGCCGTCTTTCTTGGCTTTCATGCTGGACTTCTGATATTTTTTGTCTTCGCAATTTATATCTACAGTGCAACGTTTTCAGGAACAATGGCACACGAAATCTTAAACTTCTATTTCCTTTTATGTAACACTTCTAATATCCTAACCTATGCTGTTTTTCTTCTATAGCTGAACACTCTAATTTCTTTTACACATCTCTTTTCAGGTTTTCCAGTACTCAGTGGCTGCAGTTATCTAAGCAATGC
Organism: Phaethon aethereus; assembly: GCF_964289735.1. NCBI lineage: Eukaryota > Metazoa > Chordata > Aves > Phaethontiformes > Phaethontidae > Phaethon > Phaethon aethereus. The sequence continues at coordinate 21,843,342 of NC_138580.1, forward strand.
ATTATAAATACCTGCAACAGTAGGAAAGGCTCTGCTAGCATGTGTTCTTAGGCAAAAACATACAGGAAAACTGAAGTGTCACTTTAAAATAACATTAGTTTCTGGGCAGATGGGAAAGAGCTTACTTTCATATTAGTCCATGTAAACCTATGTAATCTCCTAACAATCCGGGATCTAAAATACATGCTTTGTGCATCCCTGCATACTCATTTGACAACAAGTTTGATAACATGCTTTGGTTTGCTATGGATGACAAATTTTGAAAAAACAGTGTACCCCAACAAGCTTACAGAAATATACAATTTATGGTGAGATTTGAGAAGTGCTCTGTACTTGTCTGAGTGCTTTGACAGCACAGTGGATATCAGTGTAGTGGATATGAGTGGTAAAATGCCTGTCGATGTTAATAAAATTTAAGTTACACAAATTATGGATGCATTGAATATCCAACCCTTACAGGGTACCAGTCCATCTGGCAACTGTCATTTCCTAGTATTCTGTGTACTTCCAGATGTAAAAGCCCCATAAAATGAAATGTTTATATTTTAGTTTTCATAAATTATGTTTTCAAATGTCTAGCTGCTCAGATCTACTTCAATTCAGCTCCCTTTTTATGTAGCAGATGGTTCAATGGGACTGACCTCCGCCTGCCTAATGTCTCCCCTTAAGCCAAAGGTTCATATATAACTGTCCAATATCACATCCTTTAGACGTCAAGCGGACTGAACAGAGGCACCTTTTTCCTAGAGGACAGAGAAGTGGTAAAAGATCTCAAAAAATGAAAAAAAATTACTGTGAACTTCCAGGGACTAGCATTTTCTATCAGTTCAAACTACTTATGATGCTATTTATAGAAGCCACTTTGGTGTTAAGGACTTTTCAAGGCTGATACTGGTCTGGTCTGGTAGAAGGATGTGCACTTTACACAGAGCTTGTAATCTGGCCCTAAGTTACAATGAAGCAGGAATGAGTTGAACCTTCACAATTTATATTTTACAGAACAATGACAGTTTGCAATATTTAAAAAAAAAGATAAATCTTAAACTCACATTAGCTTCTATAAACAACCCCGAAAAGCAAAACTTGAGCAAAATCATAGCTATCTCTAAACTACCTCTGTATCTCTTAATCTCCCTGCCTAACATAAATAATATTAACTACAAAATACCTGGCTAAATGCAGCAGTATTTCCTTTTCGTTATTACTGCCCAGTGTTAAAGCTGAATATAAAATATTTCATTACTTTAACATTCACTTTAGGCTTCAAAAACCAGTGCATTTAAAATAAACCTTTGCTGAAAGCTTTATTCCATGTCTCAGTTGTAACAAAATCTATTACAATAACATGCATCAGATCTAGAGGTTCACTACAAAGATGAGTGTATCTTTTATATCCACAGCAGGGACATAGCTATTTTCTCTCCTGTCAGGATGATTTATTCAATAAAAAGAGAGAATATAAATTTTAAAATGCACCGCATTTTTTTCTGCATCTCAAGAAATAGCAGAGATCTTGAGAAATTAAGAAAATGGACATCACCGTAGATATTACAACATTAGGCATTTTGTAACAACAACCTGAATCAGGGGGGTGGGTGGGATATATAAACATATACTTTGGGTGGTTAACTCAAGAAAGTCTGGTCTCTGTGTTGTGTATGATTTTGTGCTCCCTCCCCAATCTTTTTTATATTTGTCTTCCTCTTAAAGAAGGAGTTTATGAAATTTTCTGTATAGACATGCACACATGTAGCTTATATCCAAAGACGTAACACAATCTGCTTTTGGTGCCTTAATTAGCAGAAGAAATTTTCTACAGGGAATTTTAGAAGCTGAAGTTGAAGTTTAAGCAGGAAGGGTTTGAAAGCATGAAGTATCAGAAATAAAGGAGGAGACAGACAGGGTTAAAAAAGAATCAGGTCATTCTCTGTATTATGCTTTTTATTAAGCCATAGTGAATAGTACAAGTAGTACCAGCAATAGAAAAGGGACTATCTGTAAGGGTCAACACTCTCCTCCATGGGTTCAGAGACAAAATTTTTGTATTTCGTTCCCATCTGACACGTTATCTGAATCACTTTCTCAATCTCTTCCCCTGAGGATAGTTTCCTAAATTATTATAGGAAGAGCTGAAATAGTGTAAAAACTTATCATGAAATTTTAAATTTTCCCTAGAAAGTTTTTTTGTCTTAATTGCAGCAGGAAAGGAACATAACATTAAAAAGATAGAGCCTGGTTTCTGCCACTGTGGCAACTAGTACTGAGACTATGAATACTTTCAGGAGGTTCTCGTTCACTGTAAAATTTTGCAGCAATTCTGGAAAATAGCAAACAACAGTGTCAGGAGAGGTCACAGTAACCACATGCTCTCTAATGAAGTTTTGTTTCATGCTGTAAAACCAGGGAGTCTGGCAAAGCAGAACTCACATAGAAGACTATGATGACTAAATCTCACTTTCATGTTTACATCTTCTGGAACTGGATTTTTAAAAAGACGACCTTTTCCCCCAGAATAATAGCATTTGGCAGTATCTGGAAGAATGACACTGCAGTGAAATCCATAACACAAACTGTGAGCAGATATCATGACAAGATGAGAACACAGTCTTGCAACAAAGGAAAGTGACCACACACAGTGATAGCTTGTGAGGATGAAGCAAGCATTGCTAAGAACAAAGAATGATGAAACCATAAAATTACACTATTTCCTCATCCAAATTTCTCAACAGCTTCATTCAAAGGCTCTTCCTATAAGCTGGTAATTAGGAACATTTTAATTACATGATTGTAAGATGAAGGCAACCGTGATAAAAGAAATCACAAGGCCAATCTTAGACAGCATAGATTATTACATGCAGGCAATAGACATGCATGTTTAGATACTGATCTGCATAGTTTAGCCATGCTCCTAACGAGTTATATATACATTCTGGGGAGTCATCAAGAGGAAATCAGAAAGGTGCATTACGCAGCGAAGTGAGAACAATCGTAAAACCATTCACATTTAGTCACTTTAAAGAAATTAATGCATTTCCCTAGACTCCTTTTGTAAATTCCCAATCATCCAAATAAATGACCTGTGAAATAAACCTCTATCTAAATTAGTCCATAACCTTCACAACTTTCCCCCGCCAAAATCTCTTGAGTCTTTAACAGGACCATGTCTCACTTATAAAGCAACCTTTAAGCTTCATAGGTTTATTCCTCAAGGAACATACCACAAAGAAACAGTACAATTTCCCCATTATTTGCCTTAGTAGTCCTAGGAATTATATCACAGGCATGTCCAAAGCACCTTTAGACTTAAGACCTTGTAACACCGTATATACCTTCTTCACTACGAGTTTGGTGAGGCACTGGAACAGGTTGCCCAAAGAAGTTGTGGATGCCCCAGCCGTGGAAACATTCAAGGCCAGGTCAGATGGGGCTTTGAGCAACCTGGTCTAGTGGAAGGTTTCCCTGCCCGTGGCAGGCAGGGTGGAACTAGACAACCTTTAATGTCCGTTCCAACCAAAACCATTCTATATTGTTATTCCCGATATGTACTTAATTACTCATAATAAATTCTTCTATAATTTACATGGATAGGAACCATGCTGTACTAGAATATGTAACATAAATAGCAGTATTTTACTTTTTTTACCATAGACATAACTCATTTTTTAATTGGATTCTCATATTTGGACATAAACCTTTAATCTCAAGCTTCATTGACCAGGAAACAGTTGCATTTGTTCTGGGCTTCCTAATTGTGATATATCTCTCTGATAGTATAATAGTCAGTCTGACTCACCTGATATTTAAGATTTTCCAATATGAAATGGGACCTGAGGAATTAACGGTATCCTGCCTGTGAAATGTCCTTCTCCTCACTGTGTCCTTTAGATGACGTTCATAGGAAAAGTAGGTCAGTGATCATAGTGTCTCACAGCTTCACAAGACATGCAGAATAGCTGATGTATATTACACCTGAGTGGATAATGAAAAGAAAAAAAAAAGTGGATAAAAAAAAGTAAAAAATCCACGTTCAATTTTTGGATGGCAAATAAGTATTTAATGAAATATTTATTCAAGAAGCATCAGAAATTTCTAAAATTGATAAGAGTTTTGGTTTTAAAACACAGGGTAAAATCCCACAAGCAGAGCCATCTATAGGTCTACCCATAAGTCAGCACAGTTCCAGATCAAAAATGTTCCAACAGATCCGTTTTCAAGCTGTTGTCAAGCATCACTGCAAGATCCACTGTAATGTGGACCCTCTGGAAAAAAAAAACCACACAAAAAAAACCTAAGCCACACAACACAACCCCACCTTGTTATCTGTAACAACAGATATTGCAGGGCCTAGGTTATAATAGACTTTTTTTTTTTTTCTTTTAATCTCTAATTTAGTTAAGGATTCCTAACGAACAAAAAACCCACAAAAAACCAAAACCAGCTCATTCTACTTCTGCAACTGTTAAGTGTACTACTATCGGTACCATATTGTGAAGTTGTTCAAGTTTATCAGGGCTGTGTCAAAGACCCAACTGTTAAATTACACAAGAAGAAAAGAATACAAAAATATCCTTTCCTAAAAAGAAGAAAAGTCACAAGATAAATTAGAAAAAGCAGTCGGATCACCCTTGTACTCAACAGAGCATTTATAATCATTTTAGAAAATGCATACTCTGTCAAATTTGTAAGGATTACATTAAATAATCCTTTTTTTCAATTTGCATTTTCTGTATTATGTCTCAAGAATTTCTTCACTTTTAATACGAATTAGGAGATGACTAAATAAGTGCTCAGTCTTCAGTGTTATGTTTATTGCCTTTTTTCCCCCCCTTAATTTCACCAAAAAAGTACCAGTTCTTTATTTTAGATTCTAAATCACCCACTTGATTTTCTCCAGACTCCTTAGCATTTTTTTTTCTTAGAATATTCAAGTATTTGAGTTTTGTTGGCACAAAGAGAAAACAAATTTCAAAACTGAATGCATGAGAATTCATAGAAATAGAATGGTTCACACACACAAACCTGTTCTAGAAACATTTGCAAATTTATCCAACAGCCAAAATAAAGCTCTACTGTTTTGCTTATCTGGACAGGTACAACTAAGTAGCACTGCATCATTTTTTTAAATTTGCAGTACTTCTTTGAGATAAAAGCTCAGAAGACATTTTGGCAAATAAACATGATCAGTGTTAAGAAATCACAATGTAATTCTTGCTACTGCACAAACAGAAAAAGACTATAATAATAATTAAATTATTCTTTCCACAAGATATAGGCACAACTAGAATGATATATATTGATGAATTTCACTTTTAGCTACCCTTTAGGCAAACTAAAATGCCAGTTTTTAGTATTTCTGTGTAATTCCATGTAATGCTACAATTCACATCTCTTTATAACATTAAACCTACTAAAAAAGGAGAATTTGCTAGCAGTTAGCACCCCAAAATTATTAAGGGAACATTGCTAAATGTCAACTTTTACATCGTACCCATCTCGATTAAAAGTGACATGGAAGCAACAAAAGTTTCTCTACCTTAGTTATGAAGTCCCTGTAGCAAGACAGTCTGTACATGAACTGGTTTAGTTTTGATATTAAATGTTCATTTACATTGTTTCATATGCATCGGTCAGCAGGTTCATAGAAGAAACAGAGAGACATTTCAAGAAATAGGCCACAGCAATACCAACTTTTCAACTACCTGAAGGGTTGTCATAGGCTTTTCGAGTCCTTAGGCAAGTGCATACCGCACACACATAGGACGTCCAACATATCACTGTTACACGTGTGGGGCAGCAAAAGGCTTTCTACACCTCCCAGACAGATCTCCCTGCATGCAGCCTTGCGCAGGGTGGCACAGCTCACAGCCTCCCCTCCATCTCACACACCCAGCAACAAGACTGTGCCAGGACTGGCGAGCTGAGCTGGGGGGTGAAAATAGGGAAGGATGCTTGCTTTCATGTAAATTCATGGCTGGAAAGCGTTGCACCGTTTCCTCTGAATAATCTAAGTTTTCCTTGCCTTAAAATGGCAGTGTGGTCTATCACCTCACCTGCTCCTGAGTGTTGGCTCTGCACAGCCCCCGTCTCCGGCACTGGGCATTACACCAGGCAGCTGGGCGGGTATTGGGGAGAGCAGTGAAATCTAACCCGCGTCTATGTGGGCCCCTGATCGCAGACTTCCATTCAGAGATGATTTTTTGATATAGGAATGCAATTTGAAAATACTGTCTTCAGACTGCCACTGTAAAGACAGGAGAATTACTTCAATGGGACAACAAAAACTTTTTATCAGCTGAAGTCCTGCCTTGTAACTCCTACGGGATTTATAGGATTAAATTCCTAGCGTCTTTTTAGAGTCTCACTGCTGTATAATTATTTACTTTTAAGCCTCTTTTTCACCTTCTTTCAATCACAGAAGTTCCCTCAAACCCATGCAAATATATTTTGAAACCCGGATTAGTTCTCTCATGTTTAATAAAAGTCTACTTAAATTATTTTTCAGCTTTGTTATCACTGAATACCGTGAAATCTTCCAATGAACTGAATGTATCTCTGTTCTCTTCAAAGAAATCCACTTCAATGCTAACGTTTTAAGGCCTTATTTAGAATATAAACAATGCATATACTGAACGCTCAGACTTTGTTCCACAGAAGCAAAATGAAACAGCATCCTTTGATATATTCCCTGTTGTATTGCAAATGAGAAACATACTTCAGTTCCTCCATTGTGTTTTGTATAGTATTAACCATAACACTTCCCCTGTTTACTTTTCGTGATTATTACAGTCAGGTCTTACTCAAATCTAGAATCAACCTGTCTCACAGGACACCAATTTCTCTGGCTATGGAAAGGGCTGAATAACTCAAAGGACCCCAAACCTCATTTTCATTGCTAAACTTGCATCGCAAATCTCGAAATTATTTCACATATGAGTAACTTTATAAACCTCTATAATTTGATTAAACCTGGCAAGATGGGACCTGCTGTGCTGGCAACCAAGTGAGGCCACTTGTGCCCCAAGGGCTTCCCCGGCCGCACCACCGCAGGGGCATCGGCGCTTCGCCAGGCTCCCAAGATGGCGACCGCCACCAGCACCTGTCAGAGCACGCGCTCCCCCTCATGGCCCACAGCCTGGCGCAGACCTCCGGAGGCGACCGGTGCACCCTGGCTGGCTCGCCAGCTGACAAGGAGAGCCAAAGCTCCCACCAGACCGGCTGGCAGAGCCTCACCTGCCAGGGACCCCGTGGAGGGAGGAGAGGCCGCTCCGTCCCCAGCCATTAGCTCAGCTCTTCCAGAAAGCAGCTCGCCACTGGGGAGCTGCCCGAACTCCAGGCAAAGCCATCGAGACTCAGAGATATTTTTTTTTTCCCCCCTCCTCCCACCTTTGTACGTGTGCTGTGCTATCAGCCTTTCAAATTATCCCTCAGTTCAGTTCCAAATTTACTTTGACAGCAATGCCACTCATATTTTACATTTAGCCAGCAAAAAATCACAGCATTAAACGATTTCTAGTTAATGTCACATTCTAGTTCTGGTTTTATTTCTAGCCCTGTCGGAGAGATCTTAAATGCTAATCAATCTGCTTTGATGGGATTTTGTTTTAAATTCAGGAATATATTCTTACTTGGTCTTATAAACATCTTCCTTTTTTTCCTACCTACAGGGTATATATTTAAAGCCTTAAATACTTGATTATCATCCTATTAAAACAAACAAATCTATAATCATTTAAAGATCAGTTGAAGGAAAAAAAAATACTCACTGCTCTGGACTGCTAAAACCAGCCATACAACTTCTCTCTGTCTCTCAAAAAATTGATTTTTCAGGGCTTTGCCATGAGCCTTTGCTGTGCTTAAGACAAATGGATTATATTATTGAATCCAGCCCTCAGGATTCTTACTTCAAAATAAATCAAAAACAGAACAATTCTTTCCTGCAGGCCCACTAAAAACCTGGATAGAAAAATAATTAACAGCTTCACAAAAATAAAAGAAAGTCTCAATTTTATGACTAGAGCAATGTATAGAACGCTATTAATATGTTTATAACAATTAAATGGAAAATGCAGGTAACCGAAAAACACAAATAACCGTAAGGTACAAGGACAGTCATTGTCAAGTAGGCAAAATTAACTAATAAATTATTGTGCAAAGTTGTCATTTAATATGTAGCTGTCAACTGCTTCAGTTTCATTTTGCCCAAGCTCCAGAGAACAAGATCAGTTTCTGCAGATTAATTCAGCGAAAGCTGTTGTAATAACCACAGATTTTCTGAAAAGTAAGCATTTTCTGCGGGCCCATTAAAATCCCAGTTAGAACAACAAAATCCATTTCAAAGTTCAAAATAACGTGTAATGTTCAGCCATAGCTAACCGTATATATTTATATACTTATAAATAGAGTTCTTTATATAGGTACATACATACACATTCAAATACCTTATGCAAGTAATTAACCATAGGTTTAGTGACTCATGTTGTCCTCCCGCACACCGTGTGGGTTATTAACGTGCATGAGCTTAATCCTTTATTCTCTTTTAGACTCGTGCAACTTACATAGCTGGTTCTTCCCTCCCTTACGTTACTAATTTATTCCTGTGCAAAGCAGCTACCTGTTTCAGGTGAAACCTGAGGCTGTTGACACCTTGAGGGCTGACATTGCTGAGGCTTCCCTGCATCTACACCACCACTGGGGGGGCCCTGATTTTCTGCCCCATTTTTTGAACACATTAAAGCCATTTGCTCTAATTTGTTCCAGGTGGCTGTGGTCCTCTGACAAGGTCATAAATGTGGAATATAACACCATACACATAACCACCCTGCTCACCTGCTGGTGTCCTGTGACCAATACCACCTGCTTGCTACCAACTGCAAGAGGCAGCCGCATCAATTTCTGCCTGCCAGGAGAATCCTGCTGGGGACTATGAAACTGAGCACTTGCAGGAAAAGATATAAACATTAGTATGGGGAGGAGGGACATAAAGGGCATACTTGGTATTATGGGCATAGTAACTGATTTTAGATTTTTCCCGATATTGTCAGCAGCGCTCTGGGTTGCTCTTAGTGCGTAAAGAATATATCGTTCAGTTACTGTTGCAGAATGCAGCTGAAAGAATGTAAGAGATTTCCCTGAAAACTGCAACTGTAGCCCATGAATTCCTGCATTTCTAACCTGTAGGAAGGTGTGGCTGGTTTTATTGTTGTTGTTTCATGTGTCCTCACAAATTCACATCCATTTCAACTAACTATAGCCAACAAATCAGCCCAGGAGCCTGACCTGACCTATGAGCCTTCCAGATTCGGCTGCTGGGTGGAGGGGTCAGCTAAGAAAGCCGGCCAGAGAAACAGAGATTTGGTTGCATCGAGCAGGGTTTTCTAGGAAAGCTGCTATTCACCAGAAACATAACCATAGTTGTTTGGCCTATCTACCTGCCTGGGAATGAACATGGCTCCTGAGCATAAACAGGTTGGCCCTCCACAGATTAAGGTATTCACATTTGCCTCTAACTTTAGTTTCAACTCTCATCTCTGAGGCTCCCAAGTTGTTTTAGCCATGTTGGATCAGATTTCCTGTCTCTGCTGTGAATGCCATTCTGTTTTCATCCAAGCAGGTGTTCCTGAGCTCCTCTTGACCCAGTCAATTATAGAACTTATTTTTCTTGTGGCCAAGCTACGTTTTACCTTTGATCCATTTCTCCAGCCCACATTTGCTCTCTGTGAGGTGAAAAGCAGAGCCGTAGCTGGGGGCATTTTATTTGCTCTGTGACTCTCTGGAATAGCATAAGTTGCCAGTACAAAACCGTATTTCTCTAGCATGTACTCAGAAAGGCTCATGCAGCTTCTGAGGGGGCAGGAGAAAGTGATCGGAGCCAAAGAGGACCATGTTGCACTTGTTTGTATATGCAGAATTTGGGGCAATGCTACACACCCACCCACTCACTAAAAGATCCCACAATGTGGCATTAATAGTAGTTGCTTATGGAGGGCTGAGTTAGTGCAGATGTTCTGTCCAAAATTTCTATGCATAATATTCACTTCCACAGAAATATTACACTGATATTGAAAACTAGATTTTTTTTTCGCCTACATAAAACTAAACTCATGAAGAAGAGATAATCATGCCTTTCTATTAAGAATCAACATTTATGCCAGTAACTTCTGGCACACCACCAATCCAGCTTCATATCTCAATTTGTTTTACCAGAAGTTATACCTTGGACCCTTTTACTTTGGTCATTAGACAAAAAATGCTTTCCTCTTGTGTGAGATGCAGTACCAGATCTCAAATTCTATAATGAGCTGTAACAAGGTGATGAAGATGCAATAAAGAAACAGGCCCAAAATTTCAACACTAGTAGCTGCAATTTTCTGTAAAATTCCTGAGCGCTGAAAGTTTCACATTTCAGATCAATGCATAAATTATAATTTAATTTTATTGCAACCTTCACTGTGTTCCCAGAAGCACTCAGAGATGCAATTTGCCATTTTAGTCTAAATGGAAGGAATACATTTTGCTCTTGCTTAACTACATAACCTCATTGACTTCAGTGAAACAAGGCAGCATGAGACCAAGTCAAGTCTAACTGCAATTATAGTATGTATATAGAATACTATATTTGCTATTTACAATACAATGACAACATTTTGAAGTGAGAGGTCAAGGCTGATCCTATTACATTAGAGCATAAAGATCAATTTGTTCAAAGGAGCAGGAACAATACATTGCATGGAACGGAGTTCTGCCTTAGTGCATTTCATTTGCTAACATTTCCATTTGGTACTCACCAAACTATCCAGTTAACGAAAAATAATAATACACTACCATAATGCTGGAGTTTAGGTTAAAAGATGGCTACAGCATGTTACGGTTCTGCTGTTTAATTTAAATCAGGTAATGTAAAAGAAATCTTACGACCTTTTTTGGAAACACTTTCTAGAGAGAGGGAATATATAAAGGCATACTATATAATTAACCAATAAAGCAGTGTTTCAAAGCAAATGTTAGAATACTAAATAGAGAGTGACCTTTAGGCTTGCTGTAACTCCGGTGAAAGGCTACAACTGCCTCAAGCTCTGCAAAGAATCGTTAGAGGTTGAATTTTCACATCCCCACACCCATGTTTTGAAGAGCATGCCCAGCAGTCATATCACCTCCTCCTCGCCTGGCTCTCAGTCCTGCTCTGAGAGGCATGACACTGTTTTAACAGCATATCATGGAGCACATCCACAGCAAAGCATTCATGATACAACGATTTCATGAAATTGCCCAGAATTCACAAGATCCATCTTTACAAAGTCCCCAACTACGAGACAATATTGTAAATGTATAAAAATATCTGCACAGGCATTTTGCATAACAGCTTGGCAACACAAAATTACAGTAATTATAAATAATGAAGTCTCTGTCAGGCTTCAGTGATGGGAAATCTGCAAAAAGCCACTCACAGAGAACATCCCTCTCCTTTCCACACACAAGACGTGTATTTAGCTGGTGCTGTCCAACAAAAGCACCAGAGAGCACAGCCCAAGAGTGAGGAGAAGGCGAGGAACGAGTCATTCCACCTACCATGCTTCTCCATCACTGCAGGGTGAAGACCCCTTTGGGGACCAAACTTTAGGAGAGGTTCAAAGCAAAGGTAATTTCTGCTCTGTGAGCCAAAGGCAGCAGTGCGGAGGACAGCTGCAGACTCGACAGCTCCTGCGGCTCCAGCATGCGCAAGGCAAGTCCTGTAGTTGGGGATCCACAACTTTGGGGGATTTGTCCTTTGCATATACTACATCACTGACACAAATCCACATGGAGATTTAGATTACATTGTTCTCTTCCCTATGCTCTCTATTAAACCATGTTTGCAGAGGATTAAAAACAGCTCCAATAAGTAAGGCTCCCATGATAATGTGAAACAAACACTCAAAGTGCTTTAGATAATACATGCAGAATTTAGACCCATTTTCCTCAGACAGAATCAGAGGAATAAAGCAGGTCACAGTAAGGCCAAGTCAACTAGCAGACACAACCTTAACTGATTAGGGCAAGAGAGCATTTTGCTGGCTGACATTAAGCTTTCCCTTCCCATCCTCTGTGTTGGAGCCACGTGGTTGTGGCTGGCCACAAAGATGAAACTGAGGAAGTCCAGGTCTGCCCGAAAAACACTAAATAAACATACTCCACAGCTTCTACAAGCCACCAACTTTGTAGCCTTCACCAAAACACACACATGGTTTTATATTCTGAAATGCAATGACACTTTCTTACTAGCAAGTTAGAAAGCAAAAACAATTAACTACATAACCATACCCTCCATTCTCTCCATCCTGCAAAATTGCATGGCCCTGAAGACGACGACAAAGATTTTAAAAGTATGAAAACTTTAAACACATGAAAACTTATATCTCAAGCCTGGATTTGAATTAATGCTTTATGCTGAAATGTCATTATTTCTTTATCAGAACATTTAAAAGAAACAAGTACCCAGTGGCTTAGTGACTTGGGAAGAATATTTGGTGAAAGTTGCTCACTGAATTTTGCTCCAGCATAGTTCTGATTGGTTTGAGATGCAAAAATACATTGCAGTTTGATAAAATAGGACTCCAATTTTGATTATGGAAAAAATGAACATTGTTTTATTCCCCTTTGACAGAAACGGTAAACATGGCCAGCACAGTTATGGGAAGAGTGTAGAATAGCCTGGCATCTCTCTTTCCAAATTCATGACCAAATGGTGAAAGTGATCCAAAAGACTGTAGAAGGAGGGAATGCCTGTCAACTCGTTCACTACAGCTGACTGCAAGTGCATGATAAATTACATTTTCTGATTCTTCCAGGCTAGCTTTAAAATCCTGAAGTGATCAGCTGTAATCTATTATTGGAATAACAACATGAGCATCATTAGAGAATTGTATTTCACAAAATTGAAAGGTTTAAAAAGCACAGCTACTGCATAGAATTTGTAGTACTATTTGGCAATCAATGTGCAGATTTGTCACTTGTACAGCTGTCCCTAACAGGGTCATTTCTATAGCAAGTGTATGGTGGTTTGTGCTTGAGGATGATATGTCAGCAATAGCACTCCAAAAACATCCCGCATTATAAAAATCACTCAGCAGAGTGATTTTCTTGCTGCATGAGGCGATTGGATAGTCTTCTCTGAAAAGCTCAATTTCACTTGTATTGAAATGCCTTGGCTTTCAAAGTGCTTAATCTTATTTCCTGTATGGAAGATGCGTCGTCTGGTCTGTCATTAATGTTCTGGAGAGGGTAGAACTTCTTCTCTCTTTAATCATCATCATAAAATTCACAAAATCGTTCCTTTCAAACTACCTCAAGTTCAAGATGCTAAACTAAAACTTGATGACGGAAATGTCAGTGCTCTGTTCAGACACAGCAAGGACACCTGGAAGCTAGGGAACATTAGACAAATGTCCTATTACACCTGTCCTATATGGAAGTTCATCGAATTAGTAGCTCATAGCAACTAAAACTGTCCAGCTTGACTTTTAGCAGGTGACACAGTTCCCCTTGACCCCCTGGCAGCAGCAGAACTTTCAGTGCTTAACTTCACAGGCTGGATGAGCAAGAATCTAATACAAAGGAACTTTCAGATCAAATAGAAAATTTGAAATTAAATGCTCTAAATAAGTACTGGAGCTATATTTGCATTAATAAGCATTTATGGACAACTACTTCTACTATTTATGTCCTGTACTACCTGCAGGCATCTCATCAAATGAGATCCTATTAAATCAAGTTATAGCCCTGAACTTAAAAGCTCACAGTCTAATGAAAAAAAAACAAGTCCAAGCAAAGCAAATTACATAAAACTGTAAGTAGATAGGAAAATATGCAAGGTAGGAAGGATAATGGGAACTAATTAACGAATTTTCTAAGTAAGACTCAGTTTGTAGGGAGAGACAGCACTTTTTGTGAGACAATATTATATAGCAGACAAAAGAACAGACATAGTTTTAAGCATGCAACACCAACAAGGCCTGAAAAAGCAGCTACAAACTTCAGCCTAAGGGCAGCTGCAAACAAATCTCCATGTTTAAATTAATTCTGGTAATCATTTATGAAATTTGAAAGAAAAAGCACCTTTGGAGAAGAAGACAACGTTAGCAAAAAGGGAGATGATTAGGTCCTGTGAGATAAGCTTAATAGATTTAATTATTAATTATTGTCCTTGGAACACCAAAGGTGTCTTACACAGAAAACTGCAACGTGCCATAAAAAAAACTATCCTTGATTTGTATCCAAGGGTCCTAAGAAATTTCTTTTCCAAGCTCATCTTCCATGCAAGAACTATGCTGAAGATGAAGCATTCTCACAACTATACACTTTTGTCTGTTCTCACATATTTGAATTAATTCACTCAGTGCACAGCAGTTGTTTCATTTTCTCTACAGAGTTTTCCCAGAGACATCTGATGCACTGGATGAAGTTTGTTGCACCCTGGAAATCCTGTGTGTATGGGCCACTCCATGATAGGGAGCATTTATTGTAGCGGCTTTTACATCTATTTCTTGGCTAAATGTCTGCTTTATTTAGTATATTTTTGTCTGTAAGAACTTTCTGATTAAAACAGTGGCAAGAAACAGCAGGTTGTTAGAAGGCAGAGAGAGGGATCTCTGGAAAAATTATTTCCCTGTATGATCTACTGCCAGGAGAAATTACAACTTAAATATACTCAGCATCTAGTTAACTTGCCTGCTGTTTTATACCAATGTAAAAGTCAAACGAATTTCATTCTTGTTAATGGACTTGCTTAAAACAGATTGGGTCAAAACACAGATATTTTTACACCACAGTCCACCTAGAATGAATCTCAAGTTTTATTTTATTGCAGTTTTTCCAAGGAACTTTTAAAAGTAAGTATTCCCTGAGACACAAATACTCATTTCCTTTGATACAGAGATTTTTCCCTCCCCACTTTATTTTTGTTCTCTTAAAAAAAGAATGAATAGATTTTTGGAACAAAAGAAAACTGGGCAGTAGTTTTGCCACAATAAAGGAGGAGTGGAATGGAAGATACAGCAAAACATAAAAAGTGTAACAATGAGCCTCCTGGAAATCTCATTCAAACCCACACTAGTCACAGAAGCAAAGTTCAGGATGATTCCAATGGGAGTTGTGTCTGCATAAGGATAATGAGACCAGAAATATCTTTGAAATAGAAATAGCCTAACTTTTAGGCAGTTACCTGATATCAGAGCTTTTAAGAGTAAAACGAAGCATTTAGAATTCTATTAAAGCGTCAAAAGAAAATCTGTATCCATCAACTTAAGCAATGTTCTGTTTATTTTATCTTGAAGCTTTGTTATCAAGAAACCAAACAAAAGACACTTTTGGTCAGTATTGCCTGATAACTGAACATGATTTCACATTTTTAAACCTAGATCTTTGAAATTTGTATTCAATTTCCAAGTTTTATTAAAATCGCTTTTTGAAAAGTGGAGGAAAAAAATATTTCCAGAAAGAATTCTTCCAAGAGAAATCTGAAATGAGTGAAGTGATGAGGAGGCCTTCATTCTCATTCCAGTGACCCTGATCCTCCTTGAATGCTGCTGAGCAATAAATAATGGCAAGAAGCCCATATAAGTAGTCTCGCATTTTAAGTGTCTGGATATAGCATTAAAAAAAAAAAAAAAAATCTGTATTCCTCAATTCAATTTGGAAAAATACTAATAGCAATTCAAAGTAATTGAACATATTACGTAAAACACAGAAAAAGGATTCTGCATTCATAATTGCCCATAAAGAACAGGCTCTTTCTGATGGCATCAGAGGTTGAAGGAGACAATGTTCCCTAGTGGTGTGGCTTTGGGGAGGCTGGAGAACGCTAGAGAAGTTGTGCAAACACACTGTCTGATTCACAGCAGAAGTCAACTTCATCTTGTATTGTGCCCACTGTTTTTCAAACCTGGTATGCAAAAACCCCATGTGAAAAGCATGTGCAGATATGTCCAATTAATTTCCTGGAATTTACACTCTTATATTAAGCTTCAACATGTACATGTAGTTTTCAGAATGTTGTCCAGAATACGATAGCTAAAATATAAGTCTTCAGTATTTTTAGTATTTAGCATAGTTATTACTGAAAACAAATAAGCAAAATAAAATAGCTTTTATGGGCTGATTTTTTCCTGATTTATTAAGCGAATGGAAACGACTGTTAATTCAAAGCTCAGACAAACTGGTCCCTCCAAGTATGCCAGAGAAATGTGAAAGGGGATCTTTTTGTATAAAAGAGAAAGGCAAAAACCCTGAGGGTGTGACTGACAATATGATCAGGGCTTCTACTTTACATAACGTGTGCCAGCATCGTCAGTGTTAGATCATTGATGCGGGTGATTTTCTGACAGACAAATAGTATTGTCATGAGCCTGTGCATTAGGCAACTGCTGGGTACGTTTCTTTTGATAACTTCAGCAGCATCTTTATCTCAAACCTTAATTTTAAAATCTGGAGCTGTCGTTTGTCAGAGGGGTGTTTAGGCTTCCTTTAAAGCCGTTACTCTTTTAATGCTAACCTGCTAGCACTAAGAATAAAACTGAATGTTTTATTCAACAAGACTGAAGAGATAGTTTTGTCAGATGTGCTTCCTGTCATCCTTTATTACACTAGATCTTTTGATACCTGAGTGGAAAAGCTAGAAATAAGGATGAAGGTCAGTGAAATGGGAGGAATATAAAACTCTTCTTTCATTATTCCTGTTTTCATATTGTCCATCAAAACCACAATTTGAAAATGTCAGATAACATGAGTTTTATTTTTATTTTAATTGCTTAACTGTATGATACTATAATAATTTAATAGCTATGCAGCAGATTTATTACGAGGAACAGGGATTATAGCCTAGACAATTCTAGATTACTGTTCTTTATAGAGGGAATTCAGTGCTAATTATGCAGTTTATATGATCTGGTATTTTCAAAGGAATAACCTTATACATTAGAAGACAAAAGCAAATATTTAAATATTTGGAGCTCAGATGAGCATCTTAATTTCTGAGACTGCAATAGTGAGCTGTAAATCTCAAGTGAACAGGCACTCTTCAGCGTTTCCAACTATTCAGCATTTACATTTCTAATCACGATAGGAAATAAAAAATAAGATATATTTAAGTATTTCAAAGCTTTTAAAAAGCTTAATTTTTAAAATTAAAACAACATATTCACATCTAAACATGTTCAAATCTAAATTAATATGACTTTTGGGGTTCCATTCATATAAAAATACTCATCATTAGTTTTCCCACCACTTCAAGCAATATCCTCATTAAAGGAGATGCAGATCTTCAGTTAAAGCCTAAAAACATGAAAGCTGCACTGATCAACCACTATTGTAACTATCTAATGAGCTGTTATACTGGACTGTACAGCACAATCCACATACATGTGTCTCAGCACTTCCACGACTGACACCCTCCATCTCCAAGAGCCATTTCATCAGAAACAGATTATTTCTCTTCCCACTGCAGACAAGATGTAGCAGTTGACACACAGGAGCTGTATGTGCAGTGGCTGCTGCAACTTAGCTGTCATTTAGAAGAATCTGAGAGTTACTTTATCTTGACTACTTTGGGTTCATTTCTGTACTGCTTGTAAAGTGTAACAGGTAACAGAACACAAAACAGAGCAGACTCGTATGCGAGAGCATCAGAAGTCCATCATCAGGATTTAAATAATTTTGTTTGGCTTGCAGCCTGCTGGTTTTTTATATTATCGTTGTTTTTCTAATGCAGAGTAAAGACTCTAAAGACCTTATTTATTTTGAAAATAATGGTGTTATATTAAAATGCTTGAGAGCATGACAATCCTGATCTGAGCACGGCCCAGTTCCTTACTGCTATTTGTTTTTAAGTTTCGCTCCTACCATAGTGCCAACAACAGAAGATGCAGCCTCTTGCTCCAAAAAAAAGCGTTACAGAATTGACAAGCAGACATGCTGAACATGGATGAGGCTTCGGGTAGTGACGGGACAGAGATGGTAACGAGAATTTTGAAAGTAGCAACAGAAATGAATGCGCGATCATTTGTGAGTTGAGTTAGCCACTGCTGCTTTCGGTATTTACTAGATACAATACAGTATACAGGCATATAAAATTCCCATCTGGTACTTAAAACCACAGAAGCCTGACTAGCTCTTTAAATGTTATCATATGTTAAAATAGGAAAAGCCAGATGTTACATTTACAAAATCAATGTGCTGCATCTTCTTAAAATCCAAGAGCTGCCACTGCGAAATCTAGTCTGTCAGCACTGAACAATTAATCAGCTAAACAGCATAACCTTTAGCAGAGAAATAAAGCATTGCATGCTGTGAGAGACAAACAGGCACACATTGCCCAGCCCAATTATAGGCACAGGAGACAGAAAACCAGGCATCAGCAGGACTTTCAAATGACCTCAGTAAATTAGCCTTTCCTCAGCTCATGTACTGGATTTCTCATGTTGGGAGTCTGTGGCCGTGCAGCTCTTGCCGATCAGACGCTGCTATACATCCCTGGTAGGAAGCTGCAGATGGTCAGTAGTTAAGTAGCCTTCCATGAGGCAACAGAGGGGTCAGAGTAAAGAGGTCTTTTTCTTAGGACTCTATCTAACATACCAGTCTAGGCTCTATTCAAAATACTTCTTTAAAAAAGAAAAAAAAATGTTACAGTCCTGAAATCATACTAGAAGCACACTGTGGAGGGATTTCAGAAGTATTTCATACTGTTTTGGGTGCCCTTCAACAAGGGACTAAGCAACAAAAAGCTTGCAAACTTCACAAGACCCATCTCAGTAGAGAAGAAACGGAGATGACAGCAACGACAGTAGCACAAGAAGCAGCTTGAGACTTATTTATAGATTTAAATGTCAAAACTGGAACTGGAAACCATATCTGTATGTGCACATGATCTTAGAGCAGAGAGAAGTGCGAGCAGCAGAAAGGAAGAATCTCTCCCCAAGTAAAGTCTGACAACACTGGTTGTGTAAATGCTGTTTACACTGGGAGGCAAAGGCAGACTGCAGTAACTCTCACAAAAGCAAGAGGAAGGACAGCCAGTCTTGGCCAAAACCCCTTTCATTAGCCACTGAGAAAGCACTGCGCTCCAAGCTGCGTGCAAATGGTGGTTCCTTCCAGCAGACTTCAGCATTAGATTCCCGGGCTAGGTTTGCCCCCTGAAGGTCATCTTTTACGTACTGGGATACAAACTACTACATTGCTTGGGCAAACCCTCAGGCAAAGTCTTTGCTATAACATTCAATATCAGATGCATCTGTTCAGAGCAGAAGAAGAAAACTCTAGATGACATTATCAGGCATCTGCCGTAAACCAAAGAACGCCTCCCAAACGCAATGCCTGTAATTGAATGCCCCATTTAGAATGCAGAGCAGCAAAATGAGCTGCATACTCAGTTTTAGCTGGCTGACAGCACTTCTACAATCACTTTGTTCTTGCTCATTGTCATTAAATTGTTTAATATCCAGTGGACATCAAGAAAAAGCTTCCATCAAGCAGGCGGCATACAATCACAATTAATATAAACACGTCATGAGCGCCTCTTCTACCGTTCATTGCCCTTGAAAGTTTGGGACTGTTTCAGACCATGAAAAAACACTGAAAAAGTTTAACTTACACATGTGTGCCCTACCACTTCTAAAAGCCAGACACAGAACTGGAAAATGTTGTTTCATGAAGCATACCAAAATAGAATGTTATCTGCATTTGCATTCATGCTACCCTAAACCTGTAGCAACTGCAATCATTATTGACTTCTGAAATCTTAAAACAATTACTGTGCTACAACTGCTTCCATCATTATTTAAATACTTCCTCTACCACTAAGATCAAGCACATGGCCATTCATGGAGAGCTTTAAAGATGCCAACCCAGAATAGTTTTACATAACCAGTCTGGAAGTAACGGCCAAGTTATGGTCAGAAAGAGCAGGGAGGAAAGGACTGCAGTGACACACCCAAAACAAATAATGACACATATGATGTTCTCTGCATCTTCAGCCAAGGAGACAGACCGACATATTCTGTGAAGCAGATGAAAGCTGCAGTAGTCTATTTTACAGCAGGTAACAGTAAAAGGTGTAGTTTATTCTGGAACAAGCAGCGTTCAAGTCCAATTAGAAAAGTGGTAGTGCTGGGGATAATGATAGAAAGAAGCTGTTTTCTGTAAATTCTTTGTTTGATTAGGTTTGCAAAAGCATCTGATCACACAGCAGCAGTTTTAAGGTACAAAATTAAGTAATTCTTGTCTTCTACAGAATAGTTTTGATGAAAATTCTTTCATCTACATGAGTTCAGCTCTAAATTAGTGTTAGGCTAACACTAGACATGCAAATCACTCTGAAGCCTTCCCTAAACCCATAATATCTGTAAATTACTTTAGTTCTGTGCTTTACTATCATAATTTCAGAGAAAGTACCAAGTACTTAAAGGCAATTCTAGGATGCACTGGATCAGAATACTCTCTCTACAGAGAGTTAAAAATAGAGTTTACAGGGTTTTACATTTCTGCCAGTTGAAAATATAGAAAAATATTTTTTCAAATATTTTGATATTTTTTCTCTGTGTTACACCTCTAGTTTGCCAATAGCTACCAAATCCAGTATGAGCTTTCCATAGACCCTCCTGGATTTTTGGTAGAAAGTTACAGAGCTAGGTTGCCAGGCCTTAACACAGACCTGCTGGGAGGCTGCCCCGGAGCCAACATGGGAGGCAAAACCACCAGGCGCTGGCCCCAAAGCAGACGTCCCCACACCAGGGTTTTGTGCTCGCCACCACTGCTGGCCACGTGGAGGGAGTCCAGGCGGACGCTCTCCGGCTAAGCCTCTAAAGCATCCCGGGTCTCTGGCCTCTGCCTTTTTCAGACAGAATGAGGATTGGGTGGGTGAGAATACCAAGCGTAAAGCGTCGTTTTGGCGCTGAAAAAATCCTTTACTGTAGCGTTGTAGTGCCAAGATTCCCCACTGCGTTCGTAAAGGAGTTACCCCGCTTTGCAGCTGATCGGATAAGAAGAGGTAAGTGAGCACTGTGAACAGGACGGTGACAAGCATTCGCAGCTCCCGTTAAGTTTAATTGTATTAACACTGCCAAATTTTGTATAAACCTTATAACAAAGGTATAGTAGCTGTACCAATCAGAGGTATTTTTCCCAGGTAGAAAATGATTGAAATAACACACTACAGCAGGTTGTTACAGTCTTGTGGTCCTGACAAAGTTGTATTGAAACAGAAAGTCATAGTCCTTAAAAAAAAAAATTTATTTCATTCCTTGGCATTTAATCTCAAATGTCAATAGTAAAGCTATAACAAAATGAGTTTAATAGGCTATGTGGGCACTCAAGATCAACTGCCAAATGGAGAAGAAAGGCAGAATTGAAATGCCTTAGCTACATGCCTTTTCTGCATGCATCAGGTAAAGCTACAGGTAAACAACGTCTAAAAAAATACTGCAAAAGTAATTTCACTTCTCTGAGCACGTTTTCAGAAACTTCAAAGAGATCTGCCAACAGAGATGATTTAATTGTTTTGGTACCTATTTTTCAGACTGGTTTCTTATGAGGACTGTAAAAGGCACAACCCACGCTACAGAAGATGGCCCATTCCCTCTGAAGGGCTGGGTTTAAATGGCAGAGGCCTCGGGGCACTGCTATCTAAGAGGGGCCTCATTTACAGATGGCATTTGAGGCTACCCCTGTCAGCTTTATAAAGACAACTCTGCAGTCTCGCTCTCCCTCCAGAACTTGAGATGCTGGAGCATGCTGAAATTTGACTCTCTTAGGCGTCTCTAGAGGTGTACACAGAGAACACCAGACTCCTTAGAATACGTAATCTTGTGCTGCAGTCTCTGATTTTATAATCCAAAGCAAAATTTTTTGTCTTCCATTTTATTTTATCTACAGGGGTGGCTGACAAATTACCTACCTCTCTATTCAATGTATCTACTTTTAGAAACTTGTAGTTTTGTTTTTGTCACTGCTAGTTTCATCACTCCTCAAATAAAAGATGACCCATCTAAACTTTTAGTTACTTGACCAAGGCAACCGAGAAACGATTTGTCATGTATGATACAGTCTGATGGTTTTTCTTCCACATGTGCCAGATATAGCTATAATTTACAGGTTGTTTCCTGCCAGCCAGGATAATAATCCGATATTGCTTGAGGCAAAAAAATCCTCTTTGTGGTCCAAATACGGCATATAGGGCACCTAAAGGATGTTTGTAGATTTTATCTTTTGTCATATCACTAAGCAGCTGAAAATCTCTTCTACATTCCTTCCAAACAGCCTAAATTAGGAAGCCTACTCTTATCTTGTCAGATCACTCTTAAAAACAGTCCTTGTTTTTTGGAGGATTTTTGCTATATGGCAAAGCAATCTTCTTAAATGTGTTTTTCATAAAGCTGTCACTCTGAAGTATTTAAAAATTATTGTATAATACCAAATAGCCTACTCTCTCCTGCTACATGGCAGAGACTAGTTGTAGTAGTTGCATGAAAAAGGCAGTGTATCATCATATTAAAATTGCTTTTATTATCATAAATATCAGTGCACTATTTTTAAGTCACCACCACTTTGTCTGGCTATCTAGGATTGCTGTGAGATTGAATGAACATAGTCCCTATAACAAAAAGTGTTCATGACAAATAAAGAAGTTAAAGCTGAAAGAGGACTGAGATGATTGACTTTCCCCAACTGCTTTTGTCTCTAAACATCTCTATATTGGAATAATTTCTAGATTACAGTGACTAAATTGTGTGTACATGCCACTCTCAGGGGATAACTTTTTTCTTAGATGTGTTCAATCACTCTCAGACATCCAAGAGCCAGAAGGTGGATCATTCTGCCATTTTGTTACCTAGTGAAGGGTGCAATTCATATCAGGTTTATTTTGAAGACGAGCATCAACAGTAGGAAGACTCAGATATCAACCTGGTGAACAACTAATGCACCCTTTAATTGTAAAACTTGGTGATCTGTCCTGTCTCATTTTTATCTCTACTTATTTTTATAACTTCATTTAAATGCAAGAAGTTATTTTTAAAAGTTTCCTGGGAAATTCCAAACCCAAAGTGTGTTTCAAAAGCTAATAAATGACTTAATCACAACCACGGCAGTCAACAATTTGTGACACCAAATACTTCTTGCTTTTATTTTAACATGTACTACAGAGAAAAAAATCACAGGCAAACCCAAAGCATTGCATTATTTTTAGCTGACCTGAGGGATTTAGTGACATAGGTTTGAGATACAGAAGGAAAAAAGGATCAGCTGCATATTGGCTCTTACCATCCTAACAGTGGACACTTTAACCAACATTTGGAGTGAAAGCATACCAAATTTCATCCCTCAAAACATTTGGATGAAACTTGTTAACAGGTTTGACCCTACACACAAGAAGCATAGGAACCTGACGAGTGATTGATATGCTACCTTCAAAACTGCAGACTGGGATTGCATTTTGCCACAATATTATATAACCCTTGGCAAGCAACGAGCAGTCTATCCCTCGTTGCACCATCTGGAGAGAAAAAAAAAATACACAACAAAACACACAAGATAAAAAAAAGCCCTGACACACACACTCTGTTTTGGCAAAAGCACATGTGGGAGAATAGCCTACCTGAGCCAAGAGCTGTCTTCAGCTTCTAAAAAGAATCTGGCTGATTCAGAAGCTTGTGACAGCCCCTCACTATGTTTTCATTTTACATCAAAATCAGAAAATCACATCAATCTTTCAAATAGTGGCACATTCTCAAACACTATACTATTCATGCCCTTTAAAGATGCTATATGCATGAACAAGTTTCCTGGTAAAATCCAATTAAGTTTCCAGTTTAAGTTCAAAGTGATCTCAGGAGAGACAAAGGATACAAAGAATCATTAAGTATTGTGAAAACAAATTAAAAACCTAAAAGAAGGGAGATTTATTTTTAAAAATTCTTCATTTAATTCTCAAGAAGTGCTTGAATTGATTTCCAAAACATTGCGAAGGCTTTTTATTTATTACTTGTTTGCAACTGATGCAAGAAGAAAGGAGCTGTTTGCTTGGCCTTATTGTGGTAGAAAGAAACCTCAGGGTTACTGCTACAGTCTCCGGAAGAAAACAGGGAGCCTTCAGCTCTCTGATGATCATTTAAGGCAGGAGTATGGCCATGAAGTCAGGTCTGCCCTGTTTTGCCCCATCATCTCACTTCAGGCCAATGATGCCCCTTCAGCTGTGCTGATCCAGGCTTTTGTGTGACCATGAGACAAATCTGATTGCTGAACTGATCTGACTAAAACTAATCATAAAGTATTAACGAATGCATGGATATTTTTGTGCTAGCGCCAGCTTACACACATGGTGGCTCTAATTTCCCGGGTGCAGATGTAACGAAATGTTTTCCATCTTGATCTCATGTAGTATTTCTAAGCTACCGAAGCACCCATCTCCAAAGACAAGGCACAGAGAGCTGAGAAGGGGCAAAGCGACCCCCTTTCTCATCCTCTTCCTCCCCCTGCCCACAGGCTGGGGCTGTTAATCCCTCTCAGTCACTAAGGGGTTCCTGACTGCAGGGAGGGCCATGCCTGGGCTGGAGGCAAGGGGCTGCCTTGTGGGCAAGAGGACATGCAACCTTGGCCCTGCCATGCGCCCAGCAGCACCCTCCATTGCTCCTCCATCTTCTGCAGGAGGCACGTGTAGCAAGGGGTTGAGAGGGAGAGGAGATGATCAGGAATAGGAGTTAGGAAACTAAAATAAATAATTTGACATAAATCATCTCAAAAACTTCCTATGTGGCATTTACCTGATCCAGCCAGTGGACAGGGCGAGGAACTCTTCCCCAGTTTGTGCATATTTTTCACAGAATGAATTAGTGCCTCACTGAAAAGGTGATTTGCAGTTGGCATTTCAGGCAGCCTTGCTGCCTGGCTCTGGCATTATTTCCAGTGTTGTTCACACAAAGGGAAAATACAGTCAACCACTTGGCTCCTTTTCCCCGAAATATATGTCTAAGATCACAGCTTAGAAAGGAAACTAAATGGCAGACAGCAGCATCTTTGCAAAGCACGTGCACTCTGAGCTATACAGACTGGAAAATTAATTTGTTCAAAGAAAAGGACAGAGAGAGATTTTCCTAAGAATATGGAAGAATAACAAAACATTGAAGTTCTCTTTAAAAGTATTGGGCAGCTCTTAGTTACGTCGTTACCACGTAGCCAAAAGAAAGTACCAAGGAATTATTTACATCCCTTTGCTACGGGGGCATTATTCTTCTTCATTGCATCAATAACTAGAACAGCTTTTAGAGAATAATTTAAAATTTTGTGCATTTAGATTGCTTGTCTTCCACTCCCCTTAAACCACACAGTACAGGGAGGCTTCACTCCGCACACCCCAGGCAGGATTACCTGTCCTCCTCTGTGTACCCGGCAGGGTTTAGCCAGGCACCCCTGCCTCTCCAGCAGCTCTTACCCTGCTTTGAACAAGAGTACCAGGAAATCAATTATTTTCTCCCAGGCAGCAGGACAAAGTATTGCTCACATTAACCCTCCTGTTTCCTGGCTTTTTCCATATGAGGAGAGCGAGTCGGAGCACAAGCACCTTCCTCGCTAGATAGAAAGCACCAGAGGAGACACTGGCTGCATCATCCAACCGACTGCCATGTCAAGCATTCGGTCACAAAGCAAAGCAGTGTTCCTCCCATAGCCTCTGTGATCCCACAACAGTTGGCCCAACAGCTGCTTTACTGCTTTTCATACCCTTTTTGCTTCGTGCTGCCTTTGATATCAGAATAGCTAGGAAATAAATGGAACCACAGATTGCAGACTGCTTTAAAACCTCTTTTGTTCAAGACATCTCTCAGATTAAAATAATGCTGAAAGGAGACTGCCAAAAGCGAGAGAAGGGTTTAGAATCTTGAAGGAGACCTGCACAGAGTTTAAACACGCTCAGGAGGATCCCCACTGTTTCCAGCCACGCTATGAGCCAAACACCTTCCTCCAGAGAAGGTCTGAGTTCATGTTACTTATACAGCAATCTCTCCTGATTCTACTCAAAGACTAAGCACCCCCAAAGCTTGGAAAATAATCAAAAGAGGGGGTTGATCTTATGCTGCTTCTGTAAGAAAAAGAGTCTCCCAGAAGAATCTCTCTCTGTGAAACTGCTCTATTTAATTCTTAAAACCCTGAGGTATGTATCAAGATTTGGACCTTTAACTTGCTTGGCAGATTTTATTACCGTGTTGCCTGCCTCCTCAGGGTATACAACTGCTCAGTGAACTTGTGTTTATAAAGCTCTTGAAGGTCCACAGATGGAGAGCTAAGAGAAGCAATCTATATTTTTACACTGTATATTCATGTACCCTCTTCTCCTTAAGGCTTGTCCTTGAATACACGGATAACTAAGGTATGATATGATTCCCCTTGAGCACGGTGAACAGAACATATTTACTGTTTACTGCTTCACAAAGTTCATTTCTATCAGTAGCGCATTATATTCCTATCCAAGCAGAAGCCAACACGTCCCAAGAAAAGCGGGCAAGATAAAAAGAGAATTTTGCCTGTTGAGCTGCGTCAGAATCAAAGCAGCCAGCCATCCTCGGCATCAGCGATGCTAATGGCACAGCGCACCAAAGCTGAGCAACGGAAAGCACTGAGCAACGCTGCGTGCAAGCTGCTGCATAACCTCTGGAGCGGCGCTGTACCCATGCCACAGTAGAGTCTCAGTAAAACTCAAGCTGGGAGGAGGAGGAAGACTGCTCTTCCTGCTTTTCAACTCTGAATATGCTTGAGGCTATCCTTTACCTAACGCTACTTTGCCTATGTTTTGAGAAATCACTCAGTATAGACAATGAGCCTACACTTAGACCTACATCAACCCGCTAGAGACAATGCAATTACAGGTGGAGAAGCCAACTGGAGAGTCTCCAATTATTCTGAGAAGTTGCAATTGCAATGGTTACGCTTCCCTAGTCACAACAGGAAAAAGAGAAAGCAAAATGTGCTGGCAGCATAACGAGCCCACAGAAATGGGCCCCGTTATGTTTAGGGAAAGACAGACAAACACACATGCATGCACATTGGGAAGTTTTGCTTAGCTATTTTCCTAGTTACCAGTCACTGCAGATACCCCTAATGAGGAAGGCTCACAGACAAAAGATGCGAGAAATCAGAGTTAGTATTCCTGACTACTCACACAGTTCTTTGGGATTTGAAATTTATGCTCCCTAGGCAAAACTTTAAAAGTACACGTGAAGGACATCTCTAATGACGTAAGTGATAGAAGTGAGATGAAACAGGAATTCAGATCTACTCTTTACCAGAATGCATTTCTTCCTGCAGCTTTATTAGATACCCAAGATTATCAGCCACATTCTGCCTAACTGGGAGATAGGAGTTACTAACTGAGAAATTCTCACGGACTGTTCATCAATAACAGTTTGTGAGAAAACTTCCTCAATTTTTGCCTACAACAACTCTCATAGGGCTCAAGTTAAGCCCTGATCCAAGCAAAAAGGAAAAGCTGTTAACTGGCTGCTTTCTCCAGAGGCACCTAGGTTTCTTCCACTGAGACTAATAGACAACGTTCACAATTTTCATAAACGGAATAAAGTGGAAAAAAATAAAGAAACATTCTTTTGGGGAAGAGGGTAGACTAAGTGGGCATAGCTGATAACCCAGAAAGGGTTTACAGTTTAGCTAAGGAGTCAGCAATCCATTTATGATGCCAAACAGTATTTTTTAAACTTGTGTCTCAGCTAAGGACACAATTTGCAGCACTTCTGAAATATTGTAGAATAATGAGGACAAATTTATTCCCGTGGATTCACAAGGATATATATTTACCAATTTACTACAGCATGCACTCCTTTATTTGATTCATCCAAAAACTGGTTACTATAAGCCCATTTTTAAATCCTCACCACAAGCGAGATACGGCCTCGTGAGTGTATGTTCTATGAGTGTGTAAGTGTAACGTTGTGCAATGGTCCTTTCAACCGCAAGCTTCAGAAAACTAAATGCTGATGAATTGGCTGGGGTCACGTCTGTGAAATGCTCCATATGTGCTAGTTGAAAGAGCCTGATGCTACCTTGCTCTCATATGTTAATAGCTTTGCAAAAAATGCCTGCTTCGGCAGCTAAAATTTTTCTTGTTCAATCCCCAGTAAAAGTAGGTTTTCATTTAAGTTTGAGCAAAACCCCATCCACCATTTAGTTATGACAAAGTGAAAAGAAACATGTTTCCAGTCTTCATTGTGAAGGCACGCACACACAGCTAACAGCCAGAAGTGCTGGCCCTCAGCTGGACTACGCTGCGCTGAGGTCAGTGGGCCAGCGAGCACATACACCAGCCCCTTAGCGGGAAGGCACCACTCTGTCAGAGTGGCAAGCGGCCAAGCCAACGATAAAATGTCATTCCAGCTCCTTTCAGTGCGAAGAGGCGGCAAATTCCACTTTTCCAAGAGTGGGAAGATTTCCCCTTCTCTGCCCAGTAACTTGCTTGGAAAGCCCAGCCAGCACTGCAGGTGCTCAGTGCTGCAGCTGGAGAGGCACTGGGCGAGCATCCCAGGAGTACCTACTAGCTGGAGGAGAGAGGGCACAGCCAGCTGCTGGCAGCCACCACCTGCCTGTGTTAGAGCTGCAGTTATTTGCCTCTGCCAGATTTAAGGCAATGCTGTCGGAAAACCATGCCCAGAAAAGTTCCTATAAACTGGGGAACCTCAATCATGACTAACCAATTAAAAAAAAAAGGGGGGGGGGGAAGTGCATGTCTAGAAAACATTTTTCACATATTTGAGAATAAGTCATCTGTCTGAAGTATAGGCCGTATTTTCCAGGTTGAACACAAAGTCACTTGTTTGGTTGGGGTTTTTTTTGTGTTACAGTTCTGTGAGAGACAAGTGCAATTTTGAAAGCAACAGCTTGTGTTAAATGTGTCACAACTACTTCACAAAGGGAATTAGAAACTTAAAGCTTGACTTATAAATAGCTCACAGTGAGAAATGCCTCACGTTAATTGCTGTATGCAAACACGAAAAAACCTGAACTGCAACCTGTTCCTGGATGGACAGACCAAGGCTCTGGGACCTCGTCAACATGGGGAATATTTCCAGGGAAAAGAAAAAAAATTGCCCATGTAGCTACGGTGTCACTGCATCCAGCAATTTCCTTGGATATCTGATAATATCTGATGTTTTTTCTTATGCACAAATAATTTGAGCTATGCTATTATATGATCACCTAAACTCACTGTTTACAAAATTTTCTAGCCTCATTATGAGAAAATAATGTGATTTCTAACTACTGAAAAGTAGCCTTTTAAAAAAAAATCTCTCTCCACGATTCACAGGTAAAAGATATATAACAATTACAATAAATACAGGTATCATACAGATATGCCTGAGCTATGGAAGAATACCTCCAGTAAATGTCTATAAATAAGAGCTATGCTCTGAGGTTATAAAACAATCTATATATACATAGCAATAATCAATGTTTCCAGCCTGAAGGGCCCCCAGTTTTGATGAGGTTAAAAGAAAAGCTCACCAAGCATCATAACCAATACCTTAACAGGCAGGCTCAAAAGTATTTTAGAACTTTTACCACTAAATCAAAAAGTTCTAATTGTTTGTACTTTTCCTACAATGCCCCTGATACCACATGAATTATGGGAGGTAGATTCATTATCCAGTTCAATGAGTTATCATCACCACAGACACTGAAAGTGTGATTTCAGGTGTTCCAGTCTTCACATAATTGTTACTCCTCCTTTTTGTGACAAAGATTAATTGAGAATGGCAGTGCCACTAGGGTAGGCATCTATATAATCAAGGCCACTGTCATCTATTCTTGGTGCCATAACCTAGACCACTGTTTCACAGGCATCGCTGTGAATACAAAGGAAATGAAATTGTGAAATTTAAGAAGGTTAAGGCAAGAACAGCAGTATATTTGATTTCAAACACTACTACATGAAGGTAATTTAACCTATTGACTCTGGTAATAAATAATGTAAAATTGTTTCATGAGTAATAAAGATTTTGTTAAAGCAGTTCTAAAGGTTTTCCCCTTGAAATTTTTTTTCAGAACTCAAAGCCTCTTTCTTCTTTTTGTCCTAAACTTTCATTAGAGGCAAGATATTGTAACCAGTTTGGTGGTGACATGAACTAAGGAACCTTGCTGTGAGATTACTCACTAGAGCACAGCACAAAAGCTAAAGAAAATAATGGTTGTGGCTATGGTAACTCAAAGTGAAATACGTTCTTTGCATCAGTTTATAATTTTTTATAAATCAGTATAATTATTTATACTGAGGTGCAATTTACATGTTCCTGCTGTAACGGGACATGATTGATGTAATCACAAATGACCTATCACAACATGAAGTCACAAAGTGTTTTTTAAAAATGTTTCTGAAAGCATTCATGGGAAAAAAAGGCACAGATCTGACATTTGACATCTCCTGGGCAACAAAAAAGAAATAAAGATTTCTGCTTAAAGTTATTCTGCACTTTCATTTTACGTTCTTCATCTCATTTCTCTCCCCTTTAATTGTTAGCGCAAAGGATACATGCTTAAAATACCTGCCACTAAAGTCAGCAGCAAAAAATCCCACTAACGGCAGCGTGCACTGGCTCCAGGTAAATAACTTGCAAATCAGCGATATAGCAAGATGTAACTGCTGATTGGCACGGGCCAAGTTATGATACTATTTCGAGTTGAGTAAAATCTAGCTATTAACCATTCTAGATTAATATTTGACCAAGCATAGCCAGTTTACTAAAACTGTAGAAACTCATCCATCATACAGACGGTCCTCAGGGTCTGGTCTGTCCTTTCATCTCCTTCCACATGCAGTCAGCTCTGTGATCCCACTGTCACAGACTCTGGGGGAGACTAGGTTGTCACAGACATAAAATGACTATATGACCAAGAGAGTTGTTTTTAAAAAATTACTAGAACCTTAAGAGGGCTATTGCAAATGTAACATTGAGACATGCCAAATAGGATTTTTAAAAAAAATTCAATTTCCTATGAATACCAGATTTTATGAAATTGTACTATTTTCTGGTTAGCAAACCAATTGTGAATGCTTTGCATTTATGAAATACCCGGACCCATACAGGCACAGCATCCAGATTGGACAAGCCCGAATCTTGATCTATCACCACTTTGTCCCCCACCACCAGCACATGTGGTTCTCCACGGCTAGTCCTATCCAGAGACTGATTTATGAGGAAGAAAATGCAGCTAAAGAAGCCCCAGGTAGCCACATCTGGTGCTGAGCAGGCTCCCAGTCACCACGAGAGAAGGCAGCTACTCCCCAGTCGTACTGAGGCCGATTGCTATCGCCCAGCTCCCTGAGGTCCTCTGTGTGTTTGAAAACTGCTGAATGGTGTGTGGACAACCGAGCAGCTCTCAAGTCTCTGCTCAGGGAAAGCAGGGAAATATTTTCTGTATAAAAAAATACTTCCTGAGCTGCAGAACTTGGACAGGAATTTATAGCTACAAAGCTCCTGATGCACAAAGCAAGCCGTGGAGAAACATTGCTCAAACCAACACTGAGATCCCACCTCCATACATTGCCAGCCAAGGAGTGGTCCTTAACGCCAAGCTTGCATTTCCTAACCAGTAACTCATCCCACTCCCCGCAGCCATGATAAATCTGACATGTCTCGACCAAAATATTCTTAAATATTTCTTTCAACTGTTTGATCTTCTGTAATTGAAAATTGTGCTTCACAGCTTAGTCATGGTGGAAACTGTTTACTTTTTGACTTGCAAATTATTTCGTTGAGAAAAAATAGGTGCATAATTCATTCTTAAGCAAGAGGGGGGAAAAAAAAAAAGAGCAATGAAAATACAGTTTAATTGTATAGGCTGTCTCTGCAGTTCTTGAAAAAAACCTGAAAAATCCTGCTTTTATAGAGATACATTCATTGAAAAAATATAAAAGGTAAAATACAGAAAAGTCACTCATATGCAGATTTTCTTTCATGTAGGCTTAACTTTTAACTCTTCAAAGACTCTGCAGTAGCTGTTTAAATGTTAGGGGAGTTTTTGTAGCACGGGCACTTTTACTGGAAATTCCAAAACTTGCATTTTCCCTATATAAGCCTTAGAATCTTTTCATAAAATTCCCTAACACATAGTCATTCTTACCTTTTGTTCACATTAAGAGCAGGTAGTAAATATTGAAAAATTATTTATAAATCCCAAATTTATTTCCAGAGATCAGTTCTTCAATTCCATGATGAAATACAGCATAAGCCATCTGCATATCAGCATTCATGAAAAGAGAACTGTTAGTATGAAAGAATCACTTGTATGAGTACTTGCTTTCACATTCAGTTACTGCCTAGGGTAAAGCCCATCATCAATATTTCTGTGTACAAGGAATGATTCTCTATGTATAAACAGCATATCTCAAAACATAGTCTGAATTTCAGAAAAATGTTTGTCCTTATTGCTTGTGAAGGAAGAGAATGGAAGCCAGCCTCTTTTAACATATGACAGCTGGGACCATTCAAAGTAGAACTGATTTTTCTAAAAAACATGGACTTGAAATGAATGCTTGTACTTTCCTCCCCTCAACCAGAGAACCGTGGCTCCTACATCTATTACAGTCCCTTTCCACATATATTCTAGAGAGGAAGGTCTTCCTTTGCAGCACTGATTCGGTTTTAGGTCCATTACATGCAGGCACAGCAAAAGCATTTGGAATATTTAAGAAACCTTCAAATGAAGTTGCGAGAGAGGAGCTTACAATCTCCTGTTAAATAACCTATGCCATCTGTCCAGAAATTCCTCAAGAAATTACTATGAAAACATACAGCCAAGAATGTAACAGCATTGCCAGTTTTCTTTGCAGATATGTTCTTAATATTCAGGATAATTATCTTCTCAACAAGACTTGGTAATAATCGCAGACTTTTCCTTAGGTCATTTAAGGACTTCATAAATGGTGAAGACATTTCAGTGTCTTGGTCCATATACAGATGAAAGCCACGATCATAGAAAACTCTTCCAAAAAATCTCTCTTCAGGGAAAATGAGAAGAGTTTGCTACATTTACTAAATAATTTAGCAGCTGCATTCCCTCTTTTTTTCCAGGGAAAGGAATAGGTACATTTTGGCAGAGATGCAGAGTGTTAATTTGACTCAGTTGTGCTCTGCCTAAGAGGCTCCCGGGTGTCAGGATGAGCAGCTGTGGCCTCCGTCGGCTTCTCACCCAGGGCCATCCCTGGGGCTCAGCATCCTGCCTGCCTCCACGCAGCACCTACCTTATGCCCCAGCAGTAGACAGTGATGCACCAGGCTTCAAGAGCTCTGCTTTCTGTCATGGGCGTCCACCGTGATCTAGCTCCATTAATGCAACTGCGCTTACATAGGGTGGGCTTTCTTGAAAGAAAAAGATCGACAACCTCTCAGCAGAGACTGCAGTGTTCCAAAATGCGGGCAAAACACTGCAGTTGGCGAGTAATGTTTGCTGAAGGCATCTGACAGCTGCCTGAAAATTGCCCATGAACAGTTAGCAAGATTCTCAAATGTCCTCGTTATCTGGAGAATTATTCTTGAAGTGCAGTCAGCTCGTAAAAGGTTTGCTGCGAAGACTCGCAGTCTCCGTCGGGTCAATTGCTTACAGAAGTTACACAGTACTGCTTTCTGTGCTCTGACCGGGTGGCTTCTCTGGCTTACACAGCATGAGCTGTGAACAGCGCAATTAAGTGCGCAACTTTGAGTCACAATATGGAGAGACGACGCTAAACATTTGCTTCTTACAATCATCTACCCTAGCAAAGCTTGAGCCTTTGGTTATTAATAGTATGACAGCCAGGTTGGGAAAAGAGATTAAATCAAATCTTTTTTAAAAAACAAGGATCCAGGAGCTTAACATTGCTGCTGCTCTGCTAAAAAACTTACTTTCACCTCACAGAACAAAGGAGATAACAATTCCCTTTGTCTGTGCCAATGTCCCCAAACATCACATGTGCTATCCCAACAGACACAATCCCAAGCTGATAAAACCTTTCTGCTCTCCCTGTGACAACCCATATCCTGCTGTTAGAGGGCCTTCAAATTTCAACACGAAATTCAAGAACATCATGGCAAAACTAAACCAAAGTCATCCTTATAGTCACAATATACTGAATCTAGTATCAGGACTAGAAACAAAATATATTAATGGATTTGCTACACATTTTAATATTTAAGGCAGCTTTTGATATATGTACTGGTGACCAGGTTAAAAATGTTCTGAAGAACTTTTGGGCAAACTGCTAAAGGAACCACAATAACATGCGGTCATTGAAGTGTTTTTGGTTATTGTTTGGATGAACGTAGAGACCTTAGTTCACATGCTTTATTCCTCTTTTCCAAATGAGTAATTAACACAAAAGTTTTAATGCACTGTAATTTGAGCACATTGATTTTATACACTGACCACATTCCTTGTAATTCACATCCTTGATATACAAGTCTCACATATTGCACGGCTGCAGAGTTTAGTTTCAGGTCACGACACATGACAAGGAAAAGGTTTGCTGTCGCAGACTTTGATACCGCGAATAATTTTGCAAGATACCTTCAACACAGAGTAGTTCTAGGAATGCCTGCGTTAGGTGCTTGCTTAGGTCCTTGCTGAATTACCGTCATCTTTAATATCGGAATTTGGCAACCTCTGAAATTCTTGAGTGCCAAACCATCACAAAATATGTATTTCACGGCTTAGTTCATGTTTCCCTGCCTAATCAGCCAATGTATTTTCTTGCTTGTGCAAGGTAAACATTATTTGAGTTACTGTGCAGGAACAACGTTACCAGAAATAATTTATAGGAGCATTTATCCTAAGGCCAAAAAACCCAAACCCCATGACATAGCTACTTATCGAACCCCCTCCTCCACAATCCTACAAAGAGTGAGAGAGATCAGTCCTGAAGGCGACAATCGCAGCTAAAATAACAGACTAAGACTCCCCAGCAAATTCTGTTTTGTATTTGCACTATTTGCAAATTTTGTTTGTGCTCTTTTCTTTCAAATCTGTTTCCCATGTATAGCAAAAAGCTCAGGTAAAGCAGGAATGTGAACGTTAATCTTCTCATCTTCACCTCACAGCAGAGTAGGAATAGCAGAGACACCCATCACAGGGAAGCAGGGAGCTCTCTCTGTTTTTCCCCTTAACCTCCCTAAAAAATAATTAAATTTAAATGTCACTTGTCAGGAAAACTATAGCCAGTTCACTCCTAATGATGTCACCTGCACTTTGGATGCCTGCGTAATTTTTAAGCAAACAGAAGAACATCATCTAAGCTCTTATTGTTCTTTTAAAAAAATTCCAAAACAAACAAAAAACCCAAACCAAACACACAACAGAAAAAGATAAACTTATTTCAAGAGACAACAATCCAAGGGCCAATATAAGAAATATTCATCCTGGACAAACAGTTATCTGTAGATTTCATAGCTGAGCAGAAAATTCCCTATAATAGCTTGGAATCTTTCTTCAAAATGGTGTAAGGCTTTTGTTGCTTCTAATCCTTTCAGAGCACACAAGATTGGACATCACAACCATGGCATTGCTAGACTGAAAAGACATTTTATGTAATTTTGCAGTTTGTAAGAAGCATCAGTTCCGATTTTCCTTTCCCTCAGATATCTGCACAGTATTCAGGGTAACTAGTGCACTTGCCTTTATTAAAGAAAAAATATAGAAAAATATACACATTTAGGGAATGCAATATATAGTTTCCCAAAATAATTCATCATATACAGAATATTAAAAGTATTTGTGAGACCTTAATGCTAAAGTCTATTAAATACACTGACCTACATAGCTCACACTCTACGTCTCCAACCCATGAACCCATGACTGCTGTATTTCTTTATTAACACAGTCTGCTAGACCTTCACTAACCGTTATGTTTTCGTAACATTATGGCATTTCACGCTTGGTGTTTTTCCCCCTCCGGGTATCAGAGATTCACAACGAAGCCAGAAAAAAGCCCCAACCTACCAGATGAAGGATGTGTTTTGCCTTTCTCACTACATCCTAGTGACCCCAGTGGGTTGTTACAGCAGGACAGCCCCCCTCTCCAGACATTACAGTACCATTTGTGTATACATTTATCACAACTGCATTTATTTAAAAGGACGTACGCGTGTGTGCCAAGATCACTGTGTTCGGCAGCCCTACGGGGCAATTAAAGGCCTCACTTAAATACGCGGCTCCCAAACGTTTCGTGCTGCCTCGTGGTGGGAAAAGATCACAAACCCCAAGTCCTGTGGCAAGTAGCAAAGGAGGTAACAGTCAACCTCTGCCTCATTAAATTGCCCCAGTTATGGGGTAAAACCGACCGAAATGGATAGAGCCCTAAAACAGGCCACAAACGCACGTCTTCCTGCGTCGGGAGAGGGGAGAAGGGTAGCGGGCTCTGGTCTAGCTAAAAGCGCGCGTAACGAAGACTAGCAGAACAGTGCTAGCTATAAGCATCTATAAAGAGATTAGAGTCTGTATATATTTAGCAAGTGTTAAGGTTGTTTCTCTGCTCTTTTGACACCTCAGTGTGATATAACAACACAGGATTAACGCCGATAGCCAGCCTGGGGAGGGCTCTGTCTGCACAAACCCTAAGCAGCAGATGACCTGGCAGGAGACCTGGCCAGCCCCAGGGCCACACGCTCACCTGCTTTGGGAGCAAGGAAAAAGAGACCACACACATCCAACACGGAGCGGGGCACGGGCTCCTTAAAAAGCATTTTGATGTAATCCAAGCAACATGTCAAAGCAGCGTGGAAACAGAAAGGACATTTCTAAAACAGGCTTTCTATCTTTTTATCTGAATCTATATATGGTTTGTTCTAGACAAAGTAAATATTAAATATTTCAAAGACTCTTGGGTAAAGCTTGTCTGCTGCATGCTTCTACTATCGTTTAGCTCCGAAGCAATGCAATGGTAAAACCCAGGAACATGGATCCTACAGGCACTCTTCAGCTACTGGTGTGCCTTGGAGGAGTCAGCGCTGATCCGGCAGGCATAATGCAGCTTGTCTCACTTCCACGAAATGATGATAAGCAGAGCTGGTTCCCAGGAAACATCCTAAGAGCAAAGGAAGCTTTAGGGCTGGCACATTCCCTGGATCCAGGGAAGCCTCAAATCTCCCCGGTGCTGGCGGCAGGACCGGCACAGCAGCGGGGAAGGGCTGCCAGTGCCGCAACCCCGGCTGGGTAGGCAAGTGCTCTGCGCGCCAGCCAGCAAAGCGACACCGGTGATGGGCTGCCATCGCGATTTATCACACGTGGTATACAAATGGTGTTTTCTCATGAAACGTAAAGACTGGCTTGGGGGGAAAGGAGAGGGAAGCCAACAAGAATAACTGAACTGTGCTAATTTATTTCTAGACTTTTATGGAGTCTACTCAGGCGCTGATCTTTACATGGGTAAGACAGCATACGCATCTCTCTCCTGTACCTTTACCGGTCAGTCCCATTCTGTCCAATTTCCACCAAAGCGTGCTCTTGATAGCAGGACAAACATTTAACAACATTTAGACCAAATGGGATTTGTAGGCATTCATGTGCATAGTTGCCACTGATGCTATTTATCCTAAGATAAAGTACATTATATATCATTCTTTAAACAGATTTAAGATGTTCCATGGCATATTTTGAAAGATCGTCCAGCATGCTAGGAAACAAGAAAATGCTAGAAACCAGCAAATTATTTTCGTATATCTTTAAGATTACTTAAATAGCCAACATGCTATGCATGCTTAACTTTTTTTATATATTATCATCTGTGATATATTATCAATTATAAAAGCATTACTTCAGTTATCCTGCTATATTCTAGTATACTATCTCGCATTGTGGTACCTCATGAGAAAGAAAGAAATGCATTAAGACACTTACTTAATTAATGGCCAGTCATATTTAAATTCATTTTTTCTTGCCCTAGGCTTTTATGATCTAGCAATGGAAAATTTTCTTCATATTTTTCAGAAATAACAGAAAATTCCAAAAAATGGAAGCTGCTGCTAGTAAAAGAAGAAAAGCAGAGTATCACCAAGGTTACTAGCTCCTATTTGAGACCCATGAATGATTACAGAGTTACTTTTCTGTGTCGAACTTTCAAGTTTCATCAATAATATGCTGCCTCTCCGGGACATAGGTGACCTCATGGTACGAAGGCTATTTATTCATCACATGGAATAGAAGAGCTAGAAGAACAATGGCTTCAAAGGTATCGTGCTTATATGTTTTGACAGTGGTCTGTTGGGCAAGTGCTCTTTGGTACTTAAGTATAACTCGTCCTACTTCTTCCTACACTGGCCACAGACAGCTAAGTAGCGTATCAATAGCCAGAAAAAACGTTTCCTTTGGCAACATAAGAACTCGACCTATAAATCCACATTCCTTTGACTTTCTTATCAATGAACCCAACAAATGTGAGAAAAGCATCCCCTTCTTGGTCATTCTTATCAGCACAACTCACAAAGAGTTTGATGCAAGGCAAGCCATTCGTGAAACGTGGGGAGACGAAAACAACTTTAAAGGAATTAAAATCGCAACACTATTTCTTCTTGGAAAAAATGCAGATCCTGTGTTAAATCAAATGGTAGAGCAAGAAAGCCAAATTTTTCATGACATTATTGTGGAGGATTTTATCGACTCTTATCATAATCTCACTCTGAAAACATTAATGGGAATGAGGTGGGTAGCAACGTTTTGTTCAAAAGCAAAGTATGTTATGAAGACAGACAGTGATATTTTTGTAAATATGGATAATCTTATTTATAAGCTGCTCAAACCTAACACCAAGCCAAGGAGAAGGTACTTCACTGGTTATGTTATAAATGGAGGACCAATAAGAGATGTTCGCAGTAAGTGGTACATGCCGAGAGATTTGTATCCCGACAGCAATTACCCACCCTTCTGTTCAGGCACCGGCTACATTTTTTCAGCTGACGTAGCAGAACTGATTTACAAAACCTCCCTTCATACCAGACTTCTTCATCTTGAAGATGTGTATGTTGGACTCTGTCTTCGGAAGCTGGGTATTCACCCCTTCCAAAACAGTGGCTTCAATCACTGGAAAATGGCTTACAGCTTGTGCAGGTACCGCAGGGTGATCACAGTGCACCAGATAACACCAGAAGAAATGCACAGAATTTGGAATGACATGTCCAGCAAGAAACATCTTCGGTGTTAAGATTTTTTACAGTTGTAAATAATTTTTTTTTTTAACTTTTTGTTTAGTCTGGTTATTTTTTGACAAAGTTATCTGCTGATTTACAGGTTAAACGATGGGATATTAACTGTGAGAGGATTTTTAATGACCAATTTTTCATTCTCGTTTTGACTACTGGTTTACAGACTTCAGGCTCTTTTCACAAGGACATTACACCAACCGGAAGGATCTAGAGTCAAATCTCAGATTTTGTATATTATCCCTTATCACACATATCAGCTCCTACATCTGTATGTAGAAGGACAGTAATAAACTATCACGAGCTGCTTAACAGTTCCTGCCCCAGCCTCTGAGATGAGACTCAGGCCCTAAGAAATGAAGAATTACAAATATACTTCTATTCCTTTTTTGACACCTCACAACCATCTCTAACTAGAGCTTTGTTAATGAAATTGAGCAGTATACATTTGCACTAACCTTATAAACCTATCTTGACATGTATGTTTTATAGTATGTGTGTAATTCCCAAACAGCTTACTGATAATATAACAGCAGAATTTAGACAGGTAAGAACATCAAAGTCTCATAGGCCTTAGAAACAAATCCACACACTGAAGTATATTCTTATACAACAAATAGTATTTCTTTAAATTATTTCAGAAGATACCCCATTTCTTTCCACTACCTAAAGTAGCCCATAAAAAGATGTAATACAATTTTAAAATTAAATAGAATATGTAGGTGAGATAAGACAAGAGACATGTATGAAAAACTATCTTAAAAACACATGATGAAAGTATGAATATCTTTTAATTTCAAAGTAAGTGCAATGTTTCTCATTAGTATCAGTGGACCTCTCCATTAAGCAACTTGCATAGCAATATATGATTATATTGCATGATAAAAGTATCAATAAGCAGCATATTTCTTCAACATCAGTCAGCGTACCACATACCTAAAAAAAAGTAACACAAATACAGCTTTTTAAGGGTAAGCTCTACTTTTGCTAGAGTACCTATAGGAATGAGATTCTATCAGATTTTTCATCGTGTATAAAAGTAGAATTTTGTCCAGTAAAAGAACGGAATCAATTTTCTGTTGATTGGGCAACAGAGTACGTA